>NC_083356.1:120827715-121549226 GCF_030254825.1 Meriones unguiculatus | reverse complement strand
TTGATTTTAACCAAGAACCACTCCTCCAAGGTCCATTATTGTCAAGGAGAAAGTTACCCCACTGTTGGTTTCAGAGGCGGTCTGATTTCCTAAAGCAACAGCACTTCTATTATACAGCACTTCTATTATATATCACTGCTTATGGAATGGAAACACGACTTAACAGTCATGAGGTGACATGGTAGGTTTGCCTCTGGGCTTGAAACTCACTTCACAGAAGGGTGGGGTGGAAGAGAAAATAAGCCAGGGTCATTCTAAAGCAAATGCTCAGTGAGGAAAAAATGAGGAGATCCAATTTAGACAACCATCTTCACCAAGAACACCAGGCATTTTTGTGGGCAGCAGACCAGACACTTAAAAGGCCTGCACTCTTATTCAATGTACTTAGTGTCTGGAAGTGTGAGGGGTAAGGAGTGGCACGCAGTATACATGTGGAGGTCAGAGGTCACTTGCAGGACTTGGTTCTCTTGTTCTATCATGTAAGCGCCAAGGACTGAGCTCAAGTCATCAGGCATGGTGGCAAGTGTCTTTAACTAAGCAATCTCAATGGCCACCTCAATGTTTTACACTAGTTCTTAAAGACAAGATAGCTAAACCAACGCAGACGCCTCACCCTATTTGGAAGTTTACTTTCTGAGTCTGTTGCTGAAATGAGTTAATGTTCCTTTACAATGAAGTTACATGTTCCCTAGCCACAGGCTGGAGGGCCTATTCCAAGACAAAACGGAGCAACTGAAAGCTGAGATCCAACATACCACACACCTTAAAGAGGCCCAAGACAACTGCTGCAAACAACAAACACCCTTTGACTCCAGTGCCATGTGTAGAATGGCAAGGCAGCTCATAAGCCTAAAGACTGGCCCCAAAACATGCAATTCCTATGCATAAAATCACCAATACAAATGACCGAGGGGCCCAAGTTTCTATCTATCTTTTCAGGGCCCAAATCAAATAATATCAGTTTGTGATATGAAACCATGTCTTCTGGGCCAGAGTGTTGGCTCAGTGACTAAAAGTGCTTACTACATGATCAAGTTAAGTCCTAGAACTGATGGGTCTCAGCACCCACATAACAAACCAGGCCCCTTACAAATTCCAGCTCCAAGCAGGGTGGGAACAGGAGGATTGCTGGGGCTTGCTGGCTTCCAGCCCAATCAAGAAAAATGAGCCTTAGGTTCAAGGAGAGACCCTACCTCAAAGAAATAGGCAGAAAGTGACAGAGGAATCTGGCCCCTGTACACATGAACAGACACACTCACCTGCAAACACACATGCACAAGCACCACACACACACACACACACACAATTTTAGAGATCATGTATAGTCTAACAAAATAACTTAAGTTTATATCACAAGTTTATATATACAAGAATGAAAAATGAGCATTATAAAACACAGATGCTTTAATTAGAATCTATTCTTAAAATTTTTTAAAAGAGAACAGATTGCTTGTTTTAAAGTTAAATGTAAAGCTTGTATTTTTTTAAAGAAGCCATTTTAATATTGTATTTAATATGAAAAAGGAAAAATAAAAGGAGATAAAGAAATGCTTACCAGACTCTTACACCCAAATCAACATGGAAGTGCCAAAGCTCACAACCACTAACCGTGAGCTAACGACACAGTACAAAGGCCTGTAGTTTCGAGTTTTTACTATTTCTATGAGAAGTACAGTCCTAAGCCATCATAAATACAGAGAATACATACCAGATACAAAATCTGCAAACCACAACGCCACTTATTCAACAGTTACCATCCTAATTAGTTAAAAATCAGAGTAGTGAGTTGTAAGTGTGCACAGTCTCTGAAGAAAGACGGAGTCTGCTTACCCTGACTACTTTCATTCTGATTTTCTGCTTTTCTCTTTCTTCCCCTGGATGACTCAGATTGTTTCTTCTCTGGTGTCTAAGGAAAATAAGTTGACACATTTTAAATTATGTTCTTAAATATGCAAAATTATTACTGTCAATATAAAAATCATTTTTACTTTTGAGGACAAATAAAACATTCAACAGTGCCCACAGGATGCAAATGTAATCACTGACATGCAATTTATTTAGAAGATATAACTAAACTCACATTTACAGAATCTGGCTTAAGAAAAAGTGAGAAGTCTGAGAATAATTAGTCCCTGATACTCTTAAGTGCAGAAGAGAGAAAAATTTAACTTTTCCTGTTTTTTTATTATTCATACATACTTAGTCCATAAGTAAGCTTCGATAAGAAAATAGAGACAAAACACAAACTGATATATCTAACTCAAACTAAGAGACCATTTACCTGAATGCCTAGCAATTCTACTCAAGAACAATTATGGTAAGCACACTCATAGATTATGTTTAGCGGGGAGACAGGCAGACATCCACCTGCTTGCACCACCACAGCAAGCTCTCGCTCTGAATTCTTAAAGACAAAGAGCCATCTTCCCTCCCCCTCGCCCCTTCACTATAGGCCAGCATGTAGTTATTACTATGAATGACTACTTGTGTGAGGTGTGCGCTACTAGTGCTATAAAGCTAGAGTCAAAACGGAATTTAATTTAGTGCAATCTCAAAGTCCAAATGTTCTTTCAATTTCCTCTACTCAACATGCTACATTGACCTGGATCAAAAATTAACTGAATTAACTACAGGTATTTGAACACATTACTGCATATTTAACTGTCATGCACCACCTATAAGTTTTTTATTTTATAAACCATAGATTTTTAAGGAAATCCTGTCAATCTACTTTTATTTCAAGTACTACATAAACTAACACTTTTGTCAACATCTTTATAAAGAATCTTAACCTTGTATTAAAATAAAAGCAAGTCCCCAATAAATAATTTGTTCATATTCCTTCCAACAATCTATGTCAACAGATAAGTATTGGGGGAGGGGATGCTCAATGCATAACCTTATTTGTCCTGAAACTTTCTATGTAGACCTGATTGGTCTTAAACTTACAGTGATCCTCCTGTCTCTACCTCTTGAGTGCTGGGATTAAAGGTATGTGCCACCTCACCTAACCTAACCTATAACAGATACACCTAACACCCAAGAAAATACAAATTTTCAGAGAAGGTTAATGTTATGCTAAGTTTAAAGCACACCAAGGTTCTATTTGAATTCTAGCTTTAGATTTTGACTAAAAACAACAAAAATCATAAAAATTTAATCCTAAAAGTAATATTAGAATCAGCCTTTTTTTAGTTAGAAAGTACAGTGTTAAATGGCTCACTCCAAGGAACACTAGTCTGAGAACTAGGGGACAAAGATTTCGTGAGGGCAAACAATATACTCTGGCTATCACAAAAGGGCTGGGGTGGGATTGTGGTATATTATGTACAAATTCACAAATATGTTTGAGAAAACATTCATTATACAGTTCACGCAATAAGCATCTTAGACTATTGAAAGGTTATTTGTTTTGTTTTGTTTTGTTTTGCTTTTTTTAAAGACAGAAAGTAGTACTTAGTAAAGGCTTTGGGGGGAAAGGGTCAATTCCTTTAAAGGAGGCGGAGGAGTGTTCTTGTGATTACAGTACACAGGAAAACCAAGAGGTTTATCTCATGAAATGGGCGCTTGAAAAATGACAAGAGAAAAAAAATAGACACGTGTAAAAACTTTTAAACTATAATGTACAAGAGATTGGAAACAAGTGGTAAGATCCAGAAGGATTGTATGAAGTAAGTGAGTGAAAGACAGACAGGAGCCACGTACACTTAGGTTATATGTTGCTACTGAACGCAGGCCTCTAACCTCCTGCCATGTCCCTCGTGAGAACACACTTGGGAGTTGTATGGAATGTAATAGCTTAACAGACCAAGATCATGGGTTTCTGAATAGACTGAGAAACTCTTGATCCATCACGGACTGTAATTACTATCGTGTTATGCCACAAGTCCATTTTTCTTACCAGCCCTAAATGCAGTACTGTCAGTTTTGTAGGAGCGTGGGAACTGGCAACACAGCACTGGCACACCATGACGTCAGCACACATACTGTCATTAATTCTTGTTGTTGTTGTTGTTCTGTTTTTGTTTTTTGCGACAGGGTCTCACTGTGTAGCCCTGGCTGTCCTGGACTTGCTTTGTAGACCAGGCTAGCCTCCAACTCACAGAGATCTGCCTGCCTCTGCCTACCCAAGTGCTAGGATCACAGGCGTGTGGAACCATGCCCAGCTGACATCAATTCTTTTTATATCAACAAGTACTGTATTTATCATCCCCTGTCCACACAGTTTCAAAATGCGTCATAATGTAAAAGGATTAGCAGCTTCTGCCCTAATACGTTTACAAGTTAATTTGTAGGATGTACAAAACATGTTCTATTTATGGGCACACTTAGCTATATATATATATATATATTAATACTTAGTCACAGAACCTACAGTTTAGGCCAACAACCTTAATGCAAATGTGCATAGAATAGTTGGGTTTAAATATAAGTAATCTGAGTAATATTGATATTTAACAAAATAAAAATCCTCAATGAAGTCTACCACTGTCAATTCCAAGTCATTCATGTGTACATAGGCCTGTTTGAGGATTTAGAATGAGCGCAAAATGTGCAAAACTCCACACATATTTAAACACTACAGTGGCTCATCACTGACAAAGTTCAGAATATTATTATCTGCAATTTTCAAACTGTTCCTCAGATGTCTGAAGGGAATAAGACTGTGCTGAGTAATTATTGAAGGAGAAGATAGCTGAGCTCTAACCTACAGAGCTCCATCTTATGCTACCCACAACTGCAAATGTGTGCATCTTACTTTAATATATTGATTCTATCAGCTCTCCTTTGAAGAAGCAGATTGTGACTTTTAAAACTACTCTCACACCCCACGGTTTCCTTGAAGCAATCCAAAGACATCAATGACACCACCTGTGTATTTACATAACATGTAAATTTGCATTGATCAAATACTCTATAGAACTTTTCAAATTTATTATTGCTCTTGCTTAATATGCTGCTTATTTTCTTTCCTTTTCTACCTTTCTCAAATAACACCACTGTAGCTGACCTCAGAAAAGATTGACAGAGAAGGTAAAGTTGGATTGGTTATAGAACGAGGTGAAAATAATACATGATTATAAAAAGCCCAAGAATTCCAATAGACAGTAGAACAGTGGCTAGGAGAAAATGAAGAAAAGACTAGTGCTGGTAAAAATAGCTTAGCTTTACAAATGCCAGGTTTGAGAGCCATTACTCTGGCATTTCAACTGATATGTATAAACTTACATAGCGTTTTCTAGCAGTTAAAAATCTGTTTGAAAAACATAGACAAACTTTAAAGCACACTAGAGGTGATATAATTAATGGGTGCTACTCTTTCATTTGTAGGTTAGTGTTTGGCTTCTTTAAAGACTTATCTATCTATCTATCTACCTACCTACCTATCTATGTATTATGTATGCAGTGTTCTTCCTGCATGTACCACCAGATCTCATAGATGCATGTAAGCCACCATGTGAATACTGGGAATTGAACTCAGGACCTCTGGAATTTAAGCAGCCAGTGCTCTTGAACTCTGAGCCGCCTCTCCAGCCCAGGTTAAAGTTTATTAAATAAAGGTTTTATAGCTAACCATGTGATTTCTTGGTTTATGCTAAAGATGAAATTGTCTTTCTTCAATGCAAATAAAGTTTAAGGTAAGAAAAAATAATCCTAGTGCTGTAGCAAAATGAGGGGCATAAATCATAGTTACATATACAATAATTATATAATCATCTATAATTTATATTACATATAAATATCTATCTACAAGCCTCAGATGAGAAAGACTGTTAGAATTATAAGCATAAATACATCATACAAGGAATTACCGTGTGTGAAGATACAGCGCATCAACAGAAAGAAGGTAGATAATACAGTTTTTCTCTCTCTTAGCTATAGGCCACGAAGCCTAGCTAAACAGGCAGATAAAGTCGTAATAAAATCACTATAGCTAACAGGGCTACATTTAATTTTCTTTCCAATTAAATTATTTAAGAAATTAGAAACACTTTAAAACACACAAAAAGTTATACTAATATTAACTATCGTTAGTGAAATATTCCTCAAGCCAACAACTGCCTCAAAAGTACAATTCATCGCCTGTCTAAATGATTCATATCCACTCCAAATTCAAGGACGATGTCATGAACCACTTTTGCCCACAGTTGCTGCGAATAGCATTCCATCTTTTTTTTCATTTTTGTTTATGTGTGTGGGTGTTTTGCTTGCATGTACGTATGTGCACCATGTGCATGCCTGTTGCCTGCAGAGGTCACAGACTGAATTCGATTCCCTGGAACTGGAATTATAGATTATTGTAAGCTACTGTACAGATACGGAAAACTGAACTAGGGTCCTCTACAAGAGCAACAAGGGCTCGTAACCATTAAGCCACCCAGCACCACACCCAGTGTTCAATTCTTAACTACATTTTGGGGCAGAATTTGTTAAACTACATTGAGACAGGATAATGACTGAGAAATATCTTTATGATGGCACATATCAAAACCTAGATCCTTAAAAAAAAAAAAAGTCAATGCAAACTAATGTCCCCTCCCCAAGAATGTCAAATTTGTAAGATATTCTGTTTTCATGGCTGGAGAAATCTCTTAACCTGAGCTAGAGAGGTGGCTCAGAGATTAAGAGCACTGGCTGCTCTTCCAGAGGTCCTCAGTTCAATTCCCAGCACCCACATGGTGGCTCACAGAATCTATAATGAGATCTGGTGCCCTGTATATGAGATCTGTTTCTCTGTATATAATCTCTCAGTATTAAAAGCACTGGCTGCTCTTTCAGAGGACCAGGATTCAGTTCCCAGCACCCATGAAGGCTCACAGCTATCTGACGTGACATCCTCTTCTCACCTTTGCAGGCATCACATTCACATGTGGCATACAGACATACATGCAAACAGAGCATCCATACATGTTAAATATTTCCTAAAAGGTATTTTTTTTCTCTAAACTTTAAGACATTTATTAGAATACAGCAAATTCTATTATAAAATTTTTTCTTGCTTCCTTGTATTTTACTTACATTTTAAAAAAAACCTATCATGAAATACAGACATTCTAATTCAAAGATAGTTTCAGCTACTAATGAACTAGAACTTGAATATTCCATCTTTGAAAAAGAAACAAAACTTTATAATTAACTATTATCTAGAAATCTTTGCATGAAACTTTGACCCCCTCAAAGGAAATCTCTGATACACTGCTAACTCCAAAAATCTACTGTGAAAGTTTATAAATACAATGTTTTGGAATCTTGTAAACGAACGGATGAGCAACTCTGAGTGCAATCTATTTATGCTACCCTGTTTCCATCAGGTGATACGTCATGGTGTTGAAGTGGGAGAGCTCCAGCAAGAAGGGTAACTATTCAACTAAAAAGACAACAGATGTTTTCTTAAGATCCTGAACACTTCGCTTTCCTCATACACGCCTAGCACCCCAACCACCAAAAGAAAGTCTACGCTGAAAGGTTACTTTACTCGAGTTCTCACAGCCACACTACTTGCTGGCCTCACTCTAACCCAACCCTTTACCTGGACCACTTGAAACTGAATTCCTGTGTTAAAAAGAACAGACTAAGTTTCCAGTATTAGTGAAGAGTGATTTGGTAATTTAGTGTGCCATTTTCTTTTTGTTATGCAGCATAACTGTTTACTGACATTTTCTTTTCTCTGGCTTTCCCTTTAAGACTCTGCTTAGTAGAACGCACCATAAAATTAGAATCAAGTTGAACTTTCTTCTTTATTCAAATTATCTTGTCAGCAGCTTTCAGGCCACAAAAGCAGAATCAAACAGCCATAGATGAAGAACAGTTTTGTGAGAGATGAGTTGGGTGAGTTTGGGAAGCAATAACTTGAGATAATTTACCCTGAAGTCTTGATATTACGAGAGTAATTACAATAGCAAAATTCAGAACAGTGGCTTCAATTTTGTCCCATTGTGATACACAGGAAATGGTAACTGTCTTGCACACACAGTCAACACCTTAAGCATAAGTTCCTAGTTCTACACATACACACATCACAAACACATTATTTCTCTAAAAAAATTTTTTTTTCTTTATGTATTTACTTTCTGGGTGGTTTCTTGCATGTATCATGTAGAGGCCAGATCCTCAGGAACTGGAATTGCTGATAATGTGAGCTATCATGTGGGTGCTGGGAACTGAACCTGGGTCTTCTCAAAAGTATCAAGTGTTCTTAACCAGTGAGCCATCAGACCCACTCTGTGATATTTTTAAGTGTAAATGATGTGTAAGAGAGTATGAACTGCTTCTCAGCCTTTGACTAAGATCAAATGTAGACTATGCACAATTGATAATTTAATTTCAAAGGCAGTATCAACCTATACTTAACAATATTAATTACCACATTTCAAGATCTGTACACAATGAAAAACTAGACAGGTGTACATCTCAGGAGTAGATTTTTCCAAGTTAAGTTACTCTTAACTTCAATTCTCATTCACACACACACCACTGTATTTTCTCTACAGCACATTTCATTTATCTTGTGAGTGTGTGTATATGAGAGAGAGAGAGAGAGAGAGAGAGAGAGACAGATCCTTCTTTTGTTTGTTTGCTTCAAGACAGGGTTTCTCTGTGTATCCTTGGTTGTCCTGTCGTTTTCTGACAAGGCTGGCCTCAGACTCAGAGATCCACCTGCCTCTGCCTCTCTGAGTGCTGGGATTACAGAAATGTGCCACCGTACCTGGCTCAGTCTTATTTTTAATAGTTCTACTATGTATCTACTGACAATGATTTTCAATAATTTACAAAGCTTTTATTTCTAAACAGTCTCCATTCCAAACTTAACTATTTCTAGAAAACACCTTAAAAACTCTGGGAGTGATTATGTTGTGTCACTGGAGAAACATCAGGCTATCTATTAAACTAAGTAAATTATGAATTTCTTTTGTGATATGCATTTCATAGTCTCTAAAATTAAGAATACTACTCCTAGGCTAAAGAGATGGTTCAACAACTACGAGTACAAGCTGCTCTTGCAGAGGACCCAAGATCATGTCCAGCCCCCACATACTGGCTCACAACCATAAGGAACTCCAATTTCAGGGTATCTAATATCCTTTTCTGGCCTCTCACAGCACCAGGCATGTCCTTGGTGCACAGATTACAGATAAAGGCAAAACACGATATACATAAAGTAAAATACCACCACCACCACCACCACCACTACTACTACTCTTACTACTGCTTATAATCTTCTGGTATAATTAGCGCAAAAATTGTGCCATATAACAGAAAACTAATCAGGCCACAGCAAGTTCACTGGGCAACAGGTTGTCATGGTTACTCAATTATTTTAGAAAATGAGAAATAAGGAACATTAGTAAAATATTCATTATATTTTGCTGCCATGAAATGCATTTTTCTAGTATCTTTAAAGAATATTGAAAACAAAATTCTCAGCAATAGCAGCCTGAGATCAAAGCCCTTAAAACCTAAGAGTCACGTGTCTGAAATTAACACCTGTGAGTGCTCTTATTCTAGATGTTACTTGGGCTGGCATATCTGACAACTGCTACAAATTATCTCAAAGCCAAAGATTCTGTACTCTAAAATACCATGTTTTCAGAAGACTAATTAGGGTGATTATGCTAAGGTAAGCTCCACCCTCCCTTAGCTATCAGGACGCAGCTCCCCACGCTCCTACAGTTGAGAACATCATCTTACAATGAGACAGGTTTTTGAATTAGAATTTTTATCATTAATTCATATGTCTGTGGCTATGGACAAGTGACACTCTGTGAGCTTGTTTGCACAACTGGTGATTTAAATTTTAGATAGTTCTGATTCACCTCCATGGTTCACATGCTTTAAATTCCTTCACCTCTGTGAGTAGTGAGTAGACCTTTATCAAAAGAAATTTCCCTCCCACTCTCAAACAGTACTTGGCAATACCTGAAGGCATTCTGGCTACCACAGTGCAAACGAGCTGAAGAGACTCTGCAAATACCCTTATTGACCGTACAGGACAATCTCCTCTGGCCCCCCTAACTACCCAGTATAAAAAGCCAAGCCTCACAAACCTCACCCTGGTACGAGTCTAAGAATCATTTATAGCTGGCACTGAGCTCCCACTCACTCATGAACTTAACAGGAGCATTTCAGAGGCTGTAAAGACAGGATGGCTTTTACTGATCATTTATGAACTATGTACCTGTGCATCTTGGTCTTACAATTTTTTTTTTAAATTCCTAAATCGGCAAATACTGATAGCTGTAAACTACATTTCAGAAGTTTGTTGGGATGCTTAATATGGAAGAGCAGTAGAGCTCAATCTTGAGACCTAAAAGTGGATTCTTTAGATGAACGTAACACACTGGTCTCGTTTAAACGCTGAGATAAATGGCACAGATGTGCTGACAAAGAGGGATGAAGATCTTTCGTGAAGGAGATGGGCTGACAGGGACGTTTACTTGTTCTTTCAAGAAGCATTTCCTGATCACCTACTAGAATATATCAAATACTATATGAGGCTGAACTTTCAATTAAAACAATCTTACTTTTCTCTTCCAATTAGTTTTGTATTCAATCAACTTAGAAGTTTTTTCTGCCTGTGAACAGTAAACCAGCCATATCACACACTTTATAAAAGGTAATAATTAACAAATTTTTGTTTTCTTGCTAAATAAGTGCCTAAAAAACTATTATTTCAAAGTGTGAAGAAATCAACATTGAATAAAAAGAGTATAGCAGAGTCTCCAAGAATACTCCCAAGGGTAACCTGGGTACTGAAACTGAGAAGCCTGGGGAAAGAACACCACCCCAGGAGGCTGATAAACATGCCCTTCCCACTTTTATGGAAATGATAACTAATGACAGTCCCACATTTGAATGAGTATGTCAATGACCCCAATCCTGATCCATGTGCAGATGGTGATAGTATGTGTACAAAATGTGACACAGCCTAAGCCTGCTTCCCCACAGACAGCCCTAAGATTAACTAAACTTGCCTCTTCAGTCCTATGCAATAACCCCACCTCCTCCATCACCCACATCCAATAAACCTGCCTCTTCCATTCAGATGTATAAAATAAACGTGCTCAGTTTTCTGGGCTGATTCTGGTATATCTCCAACAAAACACACAGCCCACCCGATCCCAACTTTCCTCTGTCATTGTCTTCATTTTCCACCTCTCCTGACAAGCCAAACCCTAAGATGTGCAGGTTGAGGCAAAGCCCTTCTTTACTTCTACCACAGTAATAAGAAAACAGCTAGTAAACCCAAACCCATTTGGGTGAGATACAAATATCAGAATTTATCATTTCAAGAGTTCTGTCACACCAAGACATCCAAATACATAATGCATAAATTGCCAGTGTGATGTCACCACCATGTGTCACATAGTCTATAAACTCTAAGAAAATTAAAGAAAAAGAAAGTAATGTGTTAGCACACTGACAAAAAGCCTCCCTGAAGCACATTTAAGGAAGCAGGAGCCCTCAGGCTACACTTTAAGATGTGGTTGTCTGTACCTAAGCCTCTATTAACACCCATGCCACACACTTGTAGGTATTCAGCTCTAGTTAGCTGCCTGCAGAAACATCCACCTCACTTTAAATCACCCCAAGTTCCTTCCCTTCCCTTCTCTTTCTCAATATCAAATTCTACTCATTCTTTTTTAAGTCTAGTAGGATGCAAGAGCCTATAAAACCAAAACAAATGCTGCAGAACTATTGCCCTAAGCATCTGGGGACTCACTACACATTAAAGTTTAAAAAAAGAAAAAAAAAAAATGCCCTGGGTGGTGACAGTGAGTAGCTTCCAGCAAACTCGAAGGATCTGGGGGCAAAGGGAGAGAGTCTGAAGTCCAGCACTGCAGCTCATTCCTCAAGCCGCAGAGTGACAGTTTATGAAGAAGGCTGCACTGCTGCAGTCATCTCCCCGGGTTCAAGTCTCATCTCCCTCAGATCCCACCCTCCGCCTTGAGAGCAGAGGGGTCTGTCTATTCTTTACTTTCTGTTTGTTTCTCCCACTTCCAGGTTGGTTCTCCCATAACCTAACCTCCAAATTCCTCACTGTGAAATTCCAGGGTCTCTAAAATGTGGTTCCTGTCTGCCAGGATTCCATACTAGAAGTGTCCAAACCATTAAATGTTAGGCTGCTTGGTAAAAAAAAAAAAAAAACCAAAAAACCACCTCTGGTACTCTTAGGTGCCCTTACAAGTAGGCAGAATTGAAGGTTGCCCACCTGTGCTCCCCTAGTACCTTGTACTCACACTGCTCACAAAACAGTATTTAAATGTATGTTTGCCTCCTCCCAAATGCTAATTTCATTTGAAGGCAGAGAAATCATATTCATTCTCATATTCCATGGTCAGGCTAAATGAGCAGACAACTGATACACAATAAACGCTGACATTGGACTTCTGAAGCTTGTTTAATAGACCTAGGATGATGTGGATGAAAGGAAACCCAGAACCTTACTAACAAGTACCCACCCTACAAAGAGCAAAGTATTTGTGTGTGACATGTGTGTGGGTACATGTGCAGGCAGGTGTAAAAGTACAGAGAGGGGTCAGAAGTCAATGCCAGTTGTCTTCTTCATTCTTTACCTTATTTTTTGAGATGAGGTCTCTCCCTGAACCTGGAGCTCACTGATTGGTTAGACTAGATAGTTAGCAAACTCCCTGGATCTGTCTCTGAGCATACGGGTTAAAGACATGCTACCATGCCCATTTTTTATGTGGGTACTGAGAATTCAAACTCCGGATTTTTGCACAGTGCACTTTACTAATGTGCAACTTTCCAACCCCCACGAAAGGTTTTTTTTTTTGGGGGGGGGTGGTTACGTGTGTGAGAATGTCAGCACATACACACTTGTGGAGGTCAGGGGACAGCCTGGGAGTCAGTCCTCACCTCCCACCTTGTTTATGCTTCTGAGGTTTACCCTCTCTCCAACTCCCATCTCACCACAGGAACACTGGGACTGCAGGCACATGATACCACATCTGGATTTTATGTGGCTCCTAGGGATTTGAATTTGGATCCTCATCATTACACAGCCAGTGCTTTAGCCACTGAGCCATCTCCCTAGCCCCCACAAAAGGTTTTTATTCTGCATCATACATCTAAAAATAAATCCTATATGCATATTAAATAACACATAGATGAACTGAAATGAATAGTATAAATTAAAGTATATTCAATCAATCTAATATTGACTATGAGGTACTTTCCAGTTTTAACAGTAATAAGACAGAAAATATGATTCTGGGTATGTGAACAGAAAACAATTTAGGAAAGAGTGAATTAAAATCCTAACCACTAAAAAAACAGATAATATTCAACTGGTAAACCAAAGCAGGATATGCACACATTTCTATCCAAATTTGTAAGTAAACACCAGAAGGAAAAGCTAAAATAACTGAGGTTAGGGTATTGTTAGGTGAGAGGACAGCTAATTAAAAAAAAACACAAACAAACCTGCTAGTAGTACTATCTGCTTGCAGAAATAAACACTACTGCTTTTAAATGGATTACGGTGCTGGGATTGTAGCCCAGCAGTACAGGAAGCAGGTTACCAAAAAGGCAAGTGATGCTGAGAGACGGGGATATTCCCTGCATTTTACTACTCCGGGTATTTAATGCAGAAGAATTCTTCTACCTCACAATCACCTACGCCCAGGACCTTCAATCATGACCTAGGAACATCAGTATTTGGTATGTATAAAATTTCATCTCAAGGAAATTAATTAAGGTTCCTGCTATAGAGATAAAACCTGAGATTTGTATTCCAGATAAGCAACTCTGACAAGGAAATGTAGAACAAATAATGAAAGTCACTTCTTTGACTATTAGAGAATATGTACAATCTGAAGAAATGTCAAAATACTATGCCACTAGGCTTAACTATCAGTTTGTAAAAATCCCACACAGAGCACAGGACAGCAAAAGCCAAGTAATTTTTCAAGATTTTCTAATGCTGCCCCAAATGTCAAAACGTCTATGCAAATAAATTTCTGTACAAGTAATACAGCTAGTTAAAATGCAATTAAAAATATAGCAATGGAATTCCCCATCCCCAACCCCCACTCTGAGACAGGGTTTCTCTATGTAGCCCTGGCTATCCTGGAACACTCTCTATAGACCAGGCTAGCCTCGAGCTCACAGAGATCCGCCTGACTCTGCCTCCCAAGTGCTGGGATTAAAGGTGTGTGCTATCATGGCCTGGCAGCCATGGAATTCTTTAAAGAAAATTTTTATTAATAGATTAATTCCTCTAAAAGAATCTAAATATTTGATCTATAATCTGCATTGTGACTGGTAATTAAAGAAACACAAAAATACTTTATTTCCTATGAAGATCTTATATAGGGAACCTAACTTTTACTGTACTTTGCTATTAAAGAACCAAACAAACATATAACAGAAAGGAAATACATCTAAAGTTACTTTATTGCTCTTCATAACACAAGATTATGAAAGAACATGTAAGATTACTGAATACACTCATCTACGAAAAATATCAAGAATATTCCAAAGTCCAGAAGAAATAAAGTAAAAATATTCTTGATAAGTTGTTTTATTTTGTTTCAACTCAACCTGGGTTAGGACTAAGCTATTTTAAAGGTCGTAGTACACATGTGCTAATCTGAAAAACTAACCTGCGGCCACTGAAGCTACAGGGGCAACTAACGCTTACCTCAAGGGAACCTACTGGAGATAAAGTCCCGTCACTTGCACAGTCCTTTCAGCTGCCTGCCAGTTGTCTCTGTGGAAGGGAAAGCCTGATGAGTGAGAACCCTATGCCACACTCCTGTGGAGTGCAGGGTTGCCTGTACAACTGCACAAAACTGCCTCCCTACAGGTTCTTAGCTCTCTCAACAACACACAGCTACAAAGATGCCGCCTGCGAGTTTCTCTCTGCATGGAACAAGGAAGCCAAACGCAGTAAGAATTTCTGAGTGTTAACGGCCTATTGGCAGAAAAGACTAAAGGAACCAAGTACAAACGTGTTACATCGACAGGGAAACACAAACATGTACATGCACGCATACATACACAAAGTGGTTAAAATTAATGGACAGAACTGTATAACCCAGGAAGAGAAAGGCTAGACTCACAAAAAGTCATTGTACCAAAACACGAGTGCTAAACCCAAACACATTCGTGTCCACCATTTTCAGAGACGCCATTGAGTATATCATGCACAGAATGGACCATACCGTGGACCCAAATGTCCACTTCTAAATACCACCTACTTTCTTGGTGAGGTCAGTAAATTGGTACTAGTGAGGGGATTTATCATTTAAAAAAATATGCAAAATGAAAACCATCAGCTTGACTCCACAAGAAAGTCTACAAAGAAGAAAGATGTATTTTTAAAACTAGAAAAGTACACAAACCCTCATAAAGATGAAACTAAGATGGTAAGTTCTAAAATAATAATTTTAACTATGAAACGCAGCATATTGCAAACCCATCTTCACTGTATAAACTGTAAATGGCTGGTCTTCTTTTGACAATGCCTTCATATTATTCATGTGCAAATTAAGCTGCAGAATCAAAAAACTATAGTCTAATGGCAAATATAATCCTTAATCTAAATGTTTGCTTCATTAAGGCCACCCCCACTCCCTATCAGCCCCACCCGGGGTTGGGGAAACACTACATGAAAAAGTTCTAAAAGAAAACTTTAAAATATTAACCTTCAGTACCAGGGTTGTTAGGGGGAGGGAGGGACACTCATTTAAAAGACAATTCCAGTTTTTATTTTCCCAGCACATTTAAAATAAAATTACTTACCTCTGACTCTTTGTCACTTAGAGATCCTAAGCTTCCAAAACTGTGATTAGAACTTTCATTGTTTGTTGAAGCCTGTGAAAGATTTTTAAAGGTGAAAATTAGGAGGGATTTTAAAGAAACATACTATAAGGTATAAAATCAATCTTTATACATATGAAAATCAAGTATGATTTCTCTAATCAAGGAAGACAGGCAAGCAAGGTAAATGTAACAAATACCATGCTCTCAATGCTACAAATGTCTAGAATGATTTGTCAAGCTACCAAAATTGTGCTGTTTCAGCATCTTACTTGTATTGGTGACTTTTTTACAACATCATTTCAAAAGCAAAGAAACTGGGCTATGGCTAGGATACAGGATGAATAAAGTCGCCTGCCAATGTAAGGAAAGCATCATCCATATGCCTCAGTCACAACAATCACATTCCGTGTCTCACACATAACAGCCAATGTAAGGCATCATCCATCATCTCTGGCATTATAAGAATCACACTCTGTGCCTTGTTGTTCTGTTTTGATTTAATTAAACTCTTAACTACTTTGACAGTCTTAACTGCTTTGCTCAAGTGTCCCCACTTTCTGGACAATGACGAACAGATAAAAGCTTTCTATTGGTAGGCTGATTATCTGCCCCCCTTCCAGCATGCTTCTACAATGCTTAGCATTTTGTGAACTCCTGTAGCAGGGTCAGTGTCTTGAATCCATCCTCACAGGAATTCTGACCAGAGGATGATGACAGGTTGCCACACAAATGCAAACTAACTGATCCTCAGATTTCCCTCTCATTCCTAAGACTAGCCACAAATCTTACTGTTAAGTTACAAAGTGGCAACTGGGGGTGGTGTTGCCTGCCAGTGATCCCAGCATTCCAGAGGCAGACTCAGATAGATCTCTGTGAGCTCCAGGCTAGCCTGGTCCACAAAGCAAGTCCAGGACAGCCAAGGCTACACAGAGAAACCTTGTCTTGAAAAAACAAAAGCCAACAAACAAAAAAGTTACAAACTGGCCTAATTATTTATAAACAAATTTCTGGTGACAACTCTGAGTTACTGCATGTTATGAACACTGTTTAAAGCTATCAACATGGAATGGCAGCTGACATGATTAAGATTCAAGGAGTTTTTGAGACGGCTCAGTTGGCAAACTGCTTGTGTAAGTATGAGGACCTGAATTCAATCCCAACACCTACATAACCTCTAGACACAGTGCAGCACACACCTGACACCTCAACACTACTAAGGCAGACACAGGAGCATCCCTGGGGCTTGCTGGCCAAGCAGTCTATTCAAACAAAGGCATTCCAGGTTCACTGAGAGTGTGGTCTGAACAATAGGTGGGAGGCTAGAGAGATGACTCAGGCATTAGCCGGATGTCCCACGTTTAATTCCCAGCATCCACACAGTAATTCAGAACCATCTGTAACTCCAATTCCGAAGGATCTGGCTCATTCTTCTGGTCCTTGCAGGAACCAGGCATGCAAGCGATGAACAGACATACATGCAGGCAAAATATCCAAACAGTATTAAAAACAAAAATGTTTAAAGGTGTGTAGTGACTGAGGACGACACTGGCACTGATCTCTCCACAAACATACACACCTGAACTCACATTTGTAAACACACACAAATTTCTGAATGCAGAGACTAGAAAAAAAAGATAGGAAATGCCTCAGTTTTGGAATAAACCTAAAAACCAGCAGCAGAGGAAGGGAACCCTGGGGGAAAAGCCATGCTGAACCACCTTATTGTTCAGGCCACCTGAGTTCTCAAAAAGCAAACAAAGTGAATCAATCATATAAGGTTACTACAAGGTGCAATAAGGGCCCAAATTAACAAAAATACCCACAAAATAGGTGAAAACCCACTATTTCAAAGTGAAACAACAGCATTACAAAAATGGTTTAAGAAGGAAGAACACTACAATCTGTTCTTTAAACATGAAAAAGTGACAGAACTCAGGGAAGGTTCAAAAATATTATCAGTAAGGAACATGCAATCACCACAGTATATGGTGCTTTAAGAAAGCCCTAAGGTCACAAGGATGTTTTGAAATCACACGGAATACAATAAAAAGGACTTCTATTTATTAGGTTTATTTGCTTCGCCTGTGTGTGTGTGTGGCAGTGATATGTAAAGGTCAAGGACTCTCTGCCTACCCCGAGGGTACCAGGGATTGAATGTAGGTTGTTGGGCTTGGCAACAAGTACTTTTACCCACAGAGCCAACTCATGGACCAAATAAAAAGACCGAGAGAAAACAACTAGGGAAGCACTGGCAATTTAACAGAGAGAAAGGAAAGTACTTAAAAGACTAGTAAAAGGAGAAAATAATAAAAATTATAATTTAAGGGGTATTTCCTGACAATATTTTAATTTATAGTCGATTAGGAAGACATAACACATACCTATGAATATCAACTCAGAAGAATGCCAAGTTTTCCAAAGGTTTTATGTGTTTTATGCCAGAAGAAAACACTGAAGAAAAGCAATTATGAGTACATTCTATATCCAGTGAAGGTGATTTTGCTTGTTTTTGTTTTTTGAGACAAGGTTTTTCTGTGTAACCTTGGCTGTCTGGGAACTCACTCTGTAGACCAGGCTGGCCTGGAGCTCAGAGATCTGCCACCTCTGCCTCTGGGACTAAAGGCGTGCACCACCACCACCATCACCACCACCACCACCATCACCACCACCATTGCAAGTGAGTTTTAAGACACTGAATACAATCAGGAACTACCTGCTCAGACAACCACAATGAAAAACTGACCCTCTGAGCACTGAGGGGAAGCAATAGAGTATGATTTGTTTACTGATAAAGAATACATACATAAACAATTGTGGGATATTGTGTTTGTACCATCTGCACTGTCCTAAAGAGCAACAGATTCTCAGCAGACTATAGATACAGATTCAAATGAAAATAATACTGTCCTGAATTTGGACATAAGAACTGCCCCAGAGCAACTACAAGTTGGATCAAAAGCTGTAACTTCATTGGTTAGAAAAAATGATTTCTGGACACAACAGAGGCTATGAAGGAAGGAGAACTATGTAGAAAATAAAGAACCACAAAGATAAAATTAAAAATTTTGCATGTAAATTGCACCCATGCCTCTAGTTAGTACCTGATCTGTATGATGGAGGAAAAGGAGGAAGGGAAGGATGACCACAATGATTATGATGATGACTGTGATGAAAATGACGATGAACCAACCTTTTCTAAAACTGGAAAGCATGAATTTTAAGTTAGAAAGAAGGGCTGAAGAGACGGCTCAGTGGCATGCACGGCTCTTGCGGAAGATCTGAGTTTAGTTCCCAGCACACATGTTGGGGTAACTAACAACCTCCTGTAACTCCAGGTCCAGAGGAGCCAATGCCATCTTTTGGCCTCTATAAGAATCCACACAACATGCATAATTAAAAACAAGTTTATTTTTTAAAGCAAATAAACCTTTAAAATGGAAGGCTGCTTCTGCTGAACCAAGCAAGCTCAAGGTTCATGTTATGAAGACTAAGTGCTAGAGATAAATACAACATCCTGAAATGCTTCAGAGAAGCAATTCATTCACAAGGATCAGAAATCAGAATTGTACCAGAGTAATAAGCAATAACATGGAAAGCTAAAAGACAATAGAACAATGCTTCAAATTTGAGAAATTTCCAACCTAGAATTCTATTCCCAGATAATGACAAAAAAAAAAAAAAAAATCACAGGAGGAAAATAAGCACAGTCTGAAAACATTCCCCATGTCCCTTTCCAAAGGAAGTAAGTGGAAAATATGCCCTACCAAAACAAAGACATACCCCAAGACTAAGATGTCGGATATAGGGAGCAGGAGCTCAAACACAAAGCAAACAGAAACAAATACTCAGGGTTAGAAGAGAGAGTCTAGGAAAACACATCCCAGGAACAGAGCAAATAGCCTAAGAAAAAATGAATGAAATACTTCAGGGGAGAGACTTACAGAACAAGGGGAAAGAAGGGAAAAATAATTAGTATTTTTAAATGATGCCTGCACCTCTCTGCTGAGAAGTACATGGATTACACTAACCCAATAAATAACTGTTAGCTGTGGAGAAAACAAAAGCTTTACAAAGAAAATACAGTAATGGAGCCAACAGGTTCAGCTAGGAATAGTTGAAAAATATATGCACTGAAACAGCAATTTAACCATAAATTAAAGTACTAATACTAACAAAATTAGATGAGGTCGGGCTGCGTATTTATTTCTGTAAGGGAGCAGACTGGGTGATTTAAGAGTTAAGTCCTTGCCTTCGACAACACAAAGTCAGTCTGTAATGGCTCTGTTGCTGGACTGATTGTTTGGGTAACTTCCACAATGGTGTTAGTAGCACAAGGGGCTTGACCTGCCACACTCCTCCGCATCTAACAGTACAACTCCCCTAGCTCAGCGCTGCCCTTAACTGCGACCTTGGTAAGTCACGCAGCCTGGCCGCCTCGAATTCACAAGCCAGGTTACCATGCCGCGGCGTCTTTACCTTTACATTCTCATACACATTTTGCAAGTTTATTCATTTTTACCTTCCCTCAGATACTGCAATTTTTAACCAACATTGCACTGATCTACAGGAAAAGTTACGAAGAAGTGACATCATTATCAGGTGGAGTCTTCCCACTCATAAGAACTACAGCCCTCATTCACTCGGCCACCTTTTCTCTGCACTTTGTAGCCCTTGGTGAAACTGTCAAGTTTCTCTTGTCAGATTTATTCTGAAGTACCTTATAATTTTCATGTTCTTGTACAGAATATCTTTTAAAATTTTACTTTTCATTTGTTGATCTGTAAAAATATTGCTAATTTTGGAAAGACATACACGTGACATGACCCGCGTATCCTCATCTGTCACTTCTTTGGGATTTTCTTCTGCAGCAGAGTATAGCCTTTATGGCGGTAACATGACTGAGCTGAGTCATGCAACCAAGTAGGCTGTGTAAGCAAACACACTGAGTCATTCCCTATGTACTAGGAGGACTAGTTTTGAGTCGCTATTGATTTCAGCGGCTCCGTCACCACTATGTTGATTATAATGGAAAATTATACTGCCTTCGCCTCTCAGATGCTTGGATTACAGATGTGGCCATAGCATTTGGTTCTAGATATTCCTATTTAAGGTCAATTATTTAAATGTTAAGAATCTTAGCACAGATTCCTTGGGTAGTAAAACTAACAATTTCTTCCTAAGTATTCTTAACTTTACCTTCTGCACCCAAACTAATATGCATTTTTTTTTCTGTATATTCAACAGTGCCCTGTGCCAGGAAGTAGTTTACTTAATACTTTTGTTCTTTGGTTTTAAAAATTAGATTGCAGCTATCTTTAAAACATTTTATTAAACAACCATATATTCTGCTACTCAACAGAAGCAACCTGTAAGTTCTCTATACAGAATATTTGAAACAGTATGACAGTCTAAGTGCATTATTGTTCCACAACTAATCAAGGGAAAATAATTCTGTTACACTGTAAAAAGAATATTTTCCCAACTCCAATGTAACTCCTTTCTGCAAGGAACCTTTTTAAAGTTACTTACATATTTAATTTTGACTTAATGTTATTAACAAAGTTATGGGCACAAAGCAGTATCTCCATACAGGCCAGTGCAGGGGAGTTACTTCCAATTCCTGATCACCTGTTGTGGCTCCTTTCTCACAGTTCCATACAAAGTACAAATCAGATGCTACAAATCAGAGTCAGCCTTCCTGCACGAGAGGATATCAGAACCTACGACTCCTTTCCTTCCCAGCTTACCATTACTCACTCTCCCTCTTTTCTTCCTTTTAGTAATTCTTCTTTGAGATCAATTCTTGTTTCCACATAGCACAGAGAACATGCAATACTTGTTCCTCTGCATCTGGCTTATTTCACCTAACAATGTCCTCTAGTTCTGCCAGTTTTGGCACAAATGGCAAATGTTTATCTTTTTGGATGCCTACTTATTTTTATTTTTGTGTGTATGTGTGTGCCAGCTTGTCATATGTGCACCCAAGTGTACAAAAGAACGCATCACATTCTCTGAAACCAGAGTTACAGGAAGCTGTGGGACACATGTAGATGCTGGCAGCCCACCTGGGCCCTCCGAAAAAGCAGCCACTGCTCACTGAGCCATCGCAGTCCTGGCATTTACTTTCATTTTACATGGATGAGTATTTGCTGAATGTATGACTTTGAACATGTGTGCAGTCCCCACAGAGTCCAGAAGATGGTGTTAGATCTTTTTGGACTAGAGTTACACATGATTGTGAACTGCCATGTGAGTGCTAGGAATTGAATTGGGGTCCTCTGGAAGAGTATGTAAGGTTGTTAACCACTGAGCCATCTCTCCAGCCCTGGGATTTCATTTTATCATTGAAAAAAGTTCTTGTGTGTGTGTGTGTGTGTATTATTCAATCAATGCATATCTTAGTTGATTTACTACAGTAGTTATTAGTGTTATAATAAACATCAGCATTCAGATATCTCTGGTATACTGACTTCATTTCCTTTGGGTATATTCTAGAAGCAAGACAGCTAGTCCATCCTACAGACTTAGTTTTTCTGAAGATGGTTCTCCATAATGACCATCCTAATTTACATTCTCACAGGCAGGGACTAAGAATTTCTTTTTGTTCCCATCACTGCCAGCATGTTATTTCCACTTTTCTGGCTATAGCCATTCTGATTAGGGTGAAATGATATCCCATCACAGTTCTGATTTGCATTTCCATGACAGCTACTGATGTGTAATTCTGTAATGCTTTCAGTGGTAATCCTGTCAAGACTTTGAAGAATGCTTAAACTAGAAGACAATTTTTAAACTGAGACCACTAAAACTAAATTTTAAAAATTAGCTTCCTCATTTAAATGCCTCCACATTTTAAGTCCACATGTGAGTACCAAGAAAGATCAACTTCCAAAGCTGTCTTCTGGCCTCCCCACATACACACCACACCACACCACACCACACCACACCACACCACACCACACCACACCACACCACACCACACCACACCACACCACACCACACCACAGCACAGCACAGGAAAGAAAGGAAGGAAGGAAGGAAGGAAGGAAGGAAGGAAGGAAGGAAGGAAGGAAGGAAGGAAGGAAGGAAGGAAAATTACTTATTAAGTCCTTATGTAGACAGTAAGCATAAATTAGGCCATAGAAATATTAAAAAGGACCATCATCCTATTCCACAAAGTTCTACTGGTCTGATCTGCTAGAAACTAGGGATTATCAAACCATAACCTACCACCTATTTTAACAAAGTTTCACTGTAATATAATCAGTCACACACAGTGAATGACATTTTGTCTCTGTCTCTTTGACTGCAACAATGACAAAGTAAAGCATTCATGGCAGAATTCATATTTACTACTTGGCCCTGTACGGAAAGTTATCCAAATTCCACTACTGCTATACAGACCATATGAAAATTCGGGGGGAGGGGGAATGCATATGCGCCCACGCCCCCGCTCACGTAAGTGTAAGAACTGAATGCAATGCTGTACCTCACCAACAGATGCCCCCATCAACCATGCTAATCCAATATAAACATTTCTTGCTTCCCTAAAAAGCACTGTCTCAATTTTTTAGTTCAAAACTTAAATCTTATGACATAAAACACAATTAACACTTCCTATCTTCGTACTCAGCCTCCACTCTGATTTGGGGTCAAACAAGCATCAAAGGTTGTTTTGTTTTATGCTGCCTTCTATTTTTGGTAGGCCTATAAATTAACCTAAGTACACAGACATTCTAAAGAAGATCCTTCTTATATATATTTCTGACCCATACCTATAGTTAAAAGAGAAAATGCAAAAGCCGTGTGATAACTCTTCCTCCTAGAACAGAGGTTCTCAACTTTCCTAACACTGTGACCCGTTAACATACAGTTCTTCATGTTGTGGTGACCCCAACCATAAAATTATTTTCATTGTTAGTTCATAACTCTAATTTTGCTACTATTACAAATCATAATGTAAAGATTTTTGGAGATAGAGGTTTACCCAAGGGGCGAACCATAGGATTGAGAACTGCTGCCCTAGAGCTTGAGATCTTAGAACGATGTAAGCACAGGGTGGAGGTGAAGGGGTTACTTCAGGGGCTGGGACCCTGGAAGGACACCACAATCAGAAAAGCTTTTGGACCAAGGTGACCAGAGTTGCCCTGCCTTCTGTCCAAGACTCATCTTCTCAGCCTCGGAACAATTCTGTGAATTGTCCCACAGTCTACCAAACCTCTTCCCCTCAAGACAGCTAAAACTACCTTCTTTTTTTGTAAATAAAATCCAATGATTGGTATAAAATGTAAATACTTCAAAATGGCTTAGCAAAAAATTTGAAGTAGACTAAAAAGAAAATGAAATCACCAATTCATCAAGATGACCTGTCCATCTTAGCCAGGTGTTCTGACTAGCATTAACTTGTAAAATGTACTGGGCTTCAGTTCCTATCTGCAGTTTCAATAGGCACTGTCATTTTTCTGTTCTTAGCTCTGCGAGCTACCAAATTATTCATCTATTATTGCGCTAGTCCTGTTAGTTTTCAATTAATTTTAAATAGTAAATGTAGAAGCTTAGATTTCAGTCTGCGCCTATAAATGTAAGAAAAAATCTGCTGAAATGCTCCCATTTCCTTAGATGTCTTCAGTTCATTGACATACTACTTTAAAATATCTTTCAGTTGCTGGGCATAGTGGTATACACCTTTAACCCCAGCACCTGGGAGGCAAAGGCAAGCAATCTAAGAGTTTAAGGTCAGCCTGGTCTACAAAACTAGTTCAAGGACAGCCTATAAAGGAAAAAACTCTGTCTCAAAACAACAACAATAAAATAAGAAAGGAAGAAAAAAAAAATCCATCAACTATGCTAATGGATTTAGTTAGAACATTTCATATTTTAACAGAATTTTTGAAATGTAGGTTTAATTTACAAAATATTCTAACAACTCTATTAACTCCCATGAACTAGATAGATGATTAATGTGTAAAACCAAATAGGCCTACATAACCAAGTTACTCACTACGCCTGCTCTTCTCTGGCTTATTAGAATGACTAAAATATCTGAGGCAGGTATATAATTCTGTCTGCAGACTAAGAACACTAAATGAAACATTACACATAACAAACACTTTTTTTGTTTGTTTGTTTGTTTGTTTGTTTAGGGACAGGGTTTCTCTGCGTAGCCCTGGCTGACTTGGAGCTCACTCTGTAGACCAGGCTGGCTTCAAACTCACAGAGATCCACCTGCCTCTGCCTTCCATGTGCTGAGAATAAAGGTGTGCACCACCATCACCTGGCCATAATGAATAATTTAAAATATATACTGAGAATGCTGGGCAGACAGTTTAAATGTAGACAGCTTGCCTAGCATGTGTTAGACCCTGACTTCCCTATACACACATATTAAATAGATAACTTTGGTTTTTATTCTTATCTGATACCATCAGCTTACAGGTAAAGAATATTATTAGTAAACCAAATACTAGCTCTATTTCACTTCCAGAAACCTTGCTAGCTCTGGCTACCGGTAAGAGAATAATAAAGAATAAGCTTAGAAGGCTGCATGATCCTGTGCTAAGTCCAGGTACTATTCAAATACTTTTGGAATCAATTCAAGTCTTAAAACAAATCTTCTCGGGATGGGCGTACAGCTCAGTGGCAGAGTGCTCGTCTAGCATGTATGACGCCGTCACTTTAATGTCCACCACAAGGAAAGAAAAACTCAAAACAAACTACTTTAAATAAACTTAATCTCCATCATTCCCAAAACCAGATTAGAACCAGGCATACCATTTTTACTTCTATTTTTTAAGTCAAATGTTTTTAAATTTTATTTTAGATGTAGGTATGTTTTGCCTGCATGTATGACTGTGCATCACTTGCATGCCTGCCCACAGGAAACAGAAGAGGGCATCAGAGCCCCTAGGACTAGAGCTATAGACTGTTATGAGCCTCCATGTGTGCTGTGCTAGGAATCAAACGCAGATACTCTGGAGGCAGACAGTAACCACTTAACCACTCAGCCATCTCCAGCCCTGTTTCGAATGAGACAGGGTTTCTCTTTGTAGCCTTGGCTGTCCTGGACTGCTTTATAGACCAGGCTGGCCTGGAAGTCACAAGAGACCTGCCTGCCTCTGCCTCCCCAAGTACCACCACACCTGGCCTGCTTTGAACTCAAGTTATTTCATCCCCTAAACTAAGATACACAAGTCTTTGTCCTCAACATTTTATTAGTCTAGTAGAAAATAAACAATTAAAATGTCACATAATAAAGTAAGCTCAGATACAGCACATTTGTGATTAGGCAATCAGGCAGTCAGAGGAACACTCAGGACACTGCCTCATCTAAGACAGTGCCGAGTCTGATATCAGAACTGGTCATGGCCATGTGGAACAAGGTCAACTGCATGTTAAAAAAAAAAAAAAAAGACAGGAAAAACCTGCTGAAGACATCAGTTTGTTAGACTAGATAAAAGTATAAGTGTGATGAAAAACGGAGAGGAGAAGCATAAAATTGGTCCACAAGATAAGGCAGGAATCAAAACTCAAAAACTACGTGAAACCATTTACGTTTCTGAGAAATTCGGCACGCAATCAGATGTGCCTTTCAGAAAACCCAGCAAGCTAGGAAAATGACATCCTAAGTGCACACACATTCCAAATTCTCTCTCCCTATGGGAATAACTCAACAGTAAAATAAAACAGCAGCTGTACTCTAAGACATAGTTCATGCTGCTACTCTTTCTTAAGAGAGGGTCTGTGGGGTAGATGTAGTAGCTGTCATGTTTAATCAAGCAGGAGAACACTGGGCCATCAGTGACTCAACCACACTGACGAGGAAATAGGAACTGAACTTTTTCTTTTGGCTAAACCTATGGTGATGGATGTCAATCCCAGGGCCTCTTGGAACATCTGACAAGTGGCATGAGTTGCTCTTCTGCCTACAGTATCATGTACATGGGAACACTGAGTAACTCTAAGCTTATTGTTGTTGGTAAAACTAGCAGAGCTAATAAGTATGTTCAACCAGGTTACAGGACACAAGAGCCATGCACAAAATTCAACTGTACTTTTTATTCAACAGCAATAAACACCTGAAAAATAAAGTGAAGAGGATAATTCCATTAAAAGAGAAACAAAACAAAACTGAATACCTTTAATAAATACTACTGTGAAAAAGAAGGAGAAAATCAGAAATTTAAACAAATGCAAGTGGTATACACACACACACACACACACACACCAAAAGCCACAAAACATCATTAAAAGAAAACAAGATACCTAAACAATGTAAGGACATTTATGCCATAGACTAGATAACTTACTAAGACTGCAATACTTAAACTAACCTAAATATTCATCTGTAATTCCTACCAAAACTTCACTTTTAAAATGTACCACAAAAATACACTGAAGTGTGGTTGAGGAAAAAAGCATAGATCAGCAGAGAACTAAGTTGTCAACAAGGAGAAGTTATACGGTATTGCTTTATACACCAACCAGAATGCTATACTAAGAGAGATAATAACCAAGTACTGACAAGGATAGAGAAACCATACTCCTTGTACACTGCTGATGAGGATTTAAAAAACAGCTGGAAAACAGTACGGTAGTTTCTCAAAATAACAAACATGAAATTACCATGAGAAGAATAAAAGATGATTTAACACACACACATCAGAATAGGTAATGCAGCTTTGAATAGACCCAGGGACGGAAATCACAGCAGTCTCAACAGATGTGGAAAAGTTCTTTGGACAAAGTTCAACATCCTTTCATGAACAATGCTGAAACTAACAGCAAAGGGGGTCATACTGCAACATTGTAACGGCTGATTCTAAGACATTACACTAATACGGAAAAAACGGAGTCTTTCCTCTAAAATCAGTAACAAGACAGGTTTCCACCACTGCACTTATTCAATATGGTAGTTGAATTATTAGCCAATTATAAAACAAGAGCAAGAAACAAAGAAGTCCTGAGTCGGCAAGGAACTTACTCAAATCACTCCTTTTAGAGATAACAGGTCCGACTCCAAAGCCTCCAGAAAGCTCTTACTTTTGATAGACTTTTAGCAAAGTATCAGGACATATGTCCTACATACAAACCAGTAGCTTTTTAATATATCAACAACAAACACTAAGAAGGAAATCAAGAACACAGTAAAATTCATGATGAGATAACATGGTGTAAAAATTTTAAACATGTGTATATGCTGATAGGTAGATAAATGATAGATAGACAGACCTAACCAAGGAGGTGAAAGAAATCCACAATGAAAACATTAAAGAAAAACTGGTGACAATACAAAACAGAGCTCAAGGACTAGCATAATAGTGTGAAAATGCTATGTTACCAAAACATAATCTATATATTCCTCATAATCCTCCATCAAAAGACAAGCACATTCTTCACAGAAAGAGGAAAAAAAATCCTACAACTCATTTGAAAATATGACATCAGGTAGCCAAAGACACTCTAAGCAGGAAAGAAGGGGAAAAGAAAAAAAAAAGGCTGGAGGTATCACAATATCCAATTTCAAATTATACTACAGACCTGTTAACAGATGCAATATGCTACTGAGACTAACATGCACAGATCAATGAAACAGAACACAGAAGCCCACACAGGTACAGCCATGTGATTTTCAACAAAGGTGCTAAAAATGTATGTTGGAGAGAAAGAATGTATATTCAAATTTAATGAGGAAACATGATTCCTCCCTCTCTATGCAAAAATCAATTCAAAACGGAGTGAAGAATTTCATGTAAGACCTCACATTAGAAACTGCTTCAGCAGAGTATAGGCAAGGACATTTTGCTCAAAAAATAACAGCAAGATTTACTGAACACAACTGCATTACTATAGAAATCTTCTGCACAGCAAATAAAAAGAAATCAAGTTTCTAAATACTAATTTTTCTTCTACGCATTATAAAAACCTTAAAGAGTAATGTTTCTCATTAGCATATATATGCTAATATAATATATATATATAGCTCCTGCACAAAAGATGTTTTATATTGGGGGGGTGCACACATTATGGTGGCCAATGGACAAGATGTAAGACTTGGGTTTTCTCCTTCCAACATGAGAGTCCTGGGGCTTGAACTCTGGTGGTCAAGACAGCTCAACAGCCCTATTAAATATGTTCTTGACCACTTAACACAAAGAAAAGACTTTAAATGAGATTAAAATTTTACTTACTTTCGCACCAACACTGCAACTCCCTGTACTCCCCGTGCTCCCAGTTGCAACTCCAGTAAATCTCGCTTCCAATAATTCCTGCCTTCTTGGATCCAGACTGTGAAGCTCATCCATTGCACCTATTAAGACAAAAGCAACACATACACATGTGTATATGCACCTGCACACACACACATTACACAAAGTGAGTTTACAATATAAAATTTACAAACGAACGCAATAAACAGATTAAGGAACTATGACTTAGCCAGGCGTGGTGGTGCATGCCTTTGATCCCAGCACTCAGAAAGACAGAGGCAGGAAGATTGCTCAGAGTTAAAGGCCAGCCTGGTCTACAAAGTAAGTCCAGGACAGTCAAAGCTACACAGAGAAACCCTGTCTTAAAATACACACACGCAAACTATAATTTTTAAAAGGTGCACCCCATTTAATAAAACATCTTATAATAGATTTATAGTTTTGACCACAGACCACAATACACCCAATTCAGTACACAGGCACATTACATAAAGATGTTCCATGAAACGATGGCCTACTGTAGCAGAGTAATAAGATCCTATCTAAGCCAGGTATGGCACATACATACAAACCTAACATTAAGGAGGCTAAGGCAGAAAGGTCATGAGTTCAAGGCTAGCCTAGGCTACACAGAGAGCTCAAGGTAGCATGGGGTCATATACGTCATCTCAAAAACTGAAGAATCCCTTACAATGCCAATTCTAGTCTAATAAGAGGTGGGAAGGACACAATATTAGTTGTGAGTCAGAAGTGAACTACAAAGGGAGCATTTGCCTAGCATACTTGAGCCTTAGATCCAATCCTTAGTACTTTGAAAAAAGGAAGAAATTTATGTTATAATATGTATTACAATTAAAACATTTTAATTTTTAAAAACTAATGAATTGGACATTATCAAACTTTTAAAGGTCTGTTAGTATAAAAGACATTTCAGATGAAAAGAGAAGTAGAAGACTAGGAGAAAATGTTTCTAAAGCATCTGCATTTTCCATACTCTCCTTTGCTCTAATACCTGTTTGCTAATGCACCAGCACTTAGGAAGACAACAGGCTCGCCTTAGTTCAGGACCAGCCAGGGAGTAACTAGCTACTTTATTTCCCACTGTTTTTGCGTATGTGTAGGTTCTTCTAGGACCTAAACCTTACCATAAGTTAATATGCACAAGGGGAGGGAGTCATTAAACCAAAACAGGCACCCCATGCTGCCTCGCTTCCTTAGTTTCTAACCCTTTCAAAGACTTTTTAAAGATGGAATATATGGGAGTGCCCCAGCACAGATTCTGGCACAGAACAGGTGTTTTACGAGTGCACTGGCAGTGCCTGAAAATCCACCTACAACACCAGAGACTTGTTAGCTCACATGAAACCGGCTCTGCTAAGAGTGGTCCCTCTGCAGTCCAGACCTTGCATTTTAATAAGGCCCTGTGAGCACTCTATATCTGAGAAGCTACACTGTCACCCAAAGATTTGCAACATTTTTTCATTTAAAGAGAGAAATCCTCTAAGTATTTCAATTTCTGTAGGCCAACAGGCAAAATCATATACACATTTACATAACAAGAGAAAAGGTTTCCACAAGCTTCATGGACAAAACTCAAATACCCATTGGAAAATACTCATCTGCTGATAAGAATGGACTCTCTGGGGAAACAGATTACACCACTTACTAGGGTCTCCTATTCCCAAGATTTCTTGCGAACATTCACCCATAAATACTGATCTGAAATGAGTTTCTATGTATTTATCTTTTTTTTTTTTTAAAGAAATTAAGCTTCTAACATAAAAATCACTGTTTGCCAGGCATGGTGGCACACCCATTTAATCCCAGCACTCTGGAGGCAGAGTCAGGTGAGTTTGAGACCAGCCTAATCTACAAAGAGAGTGCAGGACATCCAGGACTGTTAAGAAACCCTGTCTCGAAAAACAAAACTTTGTTGTAATAAACTCATAAATAAAAATATGATCCAGCTAGATTAATGTTCACTCACCCAGGCCCTAGCTATACTAGTAATAAGCTTCTATGGTTAGAATGGCCACTCTGAAGCCCACGAGCTTCACTTAGGATTTTATGTTTTCACTATCAATCACATTCTTAGATCTTATTTGTTTTCACTTTCTGCGTACATGTACCTGAGTGTATGCGTGTGCACCACATGCATGAAGGTGCCCATGGAGGCCACAAGGCTCTCAAGAGGGCTGAAACTATACCCAGTAGATCTGTGCAGGACTGAACATCTGCCTTCTTTGATGGCACTCAGAGTGTATCAAAGTGCAACACACGTCACTAAATGTGCACTGTTTTATCTATCTTAGGTAGATATACCTACTTGGTTGGTTGGTTTATTTGAGACAGGGTTTCTCTGTGTAGCCTTAGCTGTCTGGAACTCACTCTGTAGACTAGGCTGGCCTTGAACTCACCTGCCTCTGCCTCCTGAGCGTAGGATTAAAGGCGTGTGCCACCATGTCTGGCATGTATGCATTATTTTATCATCTAATTTAATGTTATTTTCATTTAAAATAACATTCAATTAAATCTGAAGAAAAAACAACTTTCAAAAGTAAACCATATTTGATAATAGTAACTGACCATCTTTGACCATAAAAACTTCAATTTCAGCCTTTAAACAACTGTAAAAACAAACAAAATACTTTACCATCACCAAGCCAGTCAGGATACTTGGCTTTTGCTCTTCACAAGCATTTGTGGAAACAACGCTAGTTTAACTCCATGATAGTGAATGGCATTCACTATAGTGAGTCACATTTTCTGCAAAGGACTTGCTGATGCTTAACACACTGAGCAACCATAGGCTTTGAACATCTGACAGTTTTTATCAGTTTTGTGAATCTGCAGAAATTTTTCTGTTCCGTGCATACTTAACACTATCCACTGTAGCACAGCTTGGTAAGTTGCACTTCCTTTGTTGCCTATGTGTTCCCTCAACTTTGAAAACACTTGTCTCTAAGTGCTCCACAAAGAACATTCACAAGGTTAATTGTTCTGCAACTTTAAACTTGAGTTCTCTAGCAAATACCTGAGAAGCATCAATAACACCTGCCAGCCCCTGGAGAGCCAGGAGCCACTATAAACTGAGCTTTTTCATTGACTACCAAAGCCACCCCAGAGGTCCTTACACGTAAAAATCAATTATTCTTGCCAAAAAGCTAAGAGTTTTAAACAAGTCTCTGGACATACCGTTTTTGACTTCCGTGATCCAAGAATTTAATTAACTCAACATCAGTAAATGACTCTGCTCAGCTAGCAAATGAGTCCATTGGAAACTTGTTTTAATGGTAACTTCACTTTTTTTTTTCCATTTTTATTTTTAGGAGGAAATGATGATGCCATGATAGGATACTTCATTTCAAAATTTCCAATTATAAACCCAGAAGCTGGGAATGCTGCAGTATGTTTACTCTGGTGATGCCAACATATATTATTCTATCCCAATTTTACTGTTACTGCATAATAAGGAAAATGTAAGGGTGTAGTTCCATGGTAGAGTACATATTTAACGTGTACAACACTTGGGCTTTAGTTCCAGAACATATGTGCTAACAGGGATCTGTGTGTACACGCAAACACACACATCACTCAACATCCATTTTCTCTTGTTTTGATGGACATGAACTAGTAATAAAGAAAACAAATAACAGACCAACAACAGCCATAGCACTCAGCATGCTGTCACACTATAACTATATCACTAAAATTTACAATCTAAGAGCAATATAAAGTTATGAGAATTACAATGTATGGTCTCTGTCACAACTACTCATCTTTGCCACTGTAACACAAAAAGAAACAGTCATAAATTTTGGGAAGATTTAACACTATCTGTAGACAACGAAACTGAAGTTTCAGTACTGTCCTTCTTTTGATCCTTTAAAGCATATTTAAAATACAGAAATACAGAGTTTGCTGACAACTATCTGAGAGCACATTTCAAAGACTTCAATCTAATCCAAGCTGTCAATAACACTCAAGTGTTCAGTATTCAATTACAAGGGTAAAAACGTTGAAAGAAAAAGTAACAATGCCACAATTCATTAAGTTATTTCCCATATAGTAAGTGTTTATACTTTGTAAAAAATTATAGAACATACTAAAGACATTAACTTGTTTGTTTTTGCTTGTTTTCGAGATAGGTTTTCTCCGTATAGCCTTGGCTGTCCTAGACTCACTTTGTAGATCAAGCTGGCCTAGAACCCAGACATGCCTGCCTCTTCCTTCCTGAGGGATGGGATTAAAGGCGTGCACCACCACGCCCGGCTGCCATTAATAGTTCTTAAGGAATAGCCTAGTAGTACCTGCTAGTAATCTACAATTCTAGAGATCAAGGCAAGAGGATCCCAAGTTCAAAGCCAGCCTGAGCTACCCGGCAAGACCCTGTCTGAAAAAAGGCACCACCAACAAAAAGAACATTCTCTAGCTATGCTATGCGGCATACCATCATTTTTACTAGCCTATTTCTCAGATTTATAGTTGGAAACTCCAAATTGTAAAAACAGCAAGAGCTGAGACTACCCAAAAGAGAGATCAACAGCATTATACAGAATCAAAACAGACTCCGAGAACAGAAGTGAAGCACATAACTTGACCTGCCGAGCACTGCGCTGTGCCCCTCTCTCCTCTCTGCCTGTGTCTTTCACCCCATGATCACCAGCTATCGCGAAGCATGGCGTCCCAGAATGGCATTGAAGGTATACCACGGAGGGTGCACTATGGTCAAGCAGCATAACTTACAATAATACCACTTTCAACGCGTGATTTTTTTGTTACCTAGTCTTCAACAGTCAAAATAAAATCAAAATATTTAGAAAGCATGTCTTTGACATATTACCGTCACTTTAAAACTTCAAACTTCCTGAAGTCCAAAAACTAGTAATTCATTCCAGATTGTTAACTTTCTGATTTTTCTGATTGTTAGATCTGAAAACTTTCAGATTATTAAGATCAGCCTGATATGATCATTTATACTTAAGTTTTTCTTCTATCAATGTTTTTCACATAATGCCTGATAAGGCTGAGGACATTTAATAAAAAGGAAAACCAGAATAAAAATAAGAAATCAGTTTAATAAAATATTGCATTTAAGTTATCTCCTTTTGCTCATCTTAATGCACTTCAAAGTATAGAAACAAGAATGAAGTAACAATTTTTTTTAATACTTCAGGGTTAATTCTGACTAGTGTCTTAAAACATTTGCCAGGGTCTAACCAGAGAAGTGTGGTTCTCATCTGTCCAAAAGAAATACATAATAAATAAGCCCTTCTCTTTGTAACAGGCATCAGATCATTATAGAAAGCCATAACTGATCCCTCTACAACATACTCCCTTGCCTAAGACTTGGCGAACATTCTGGAAAAGGGGGATTGAAAAGATTGTTAGAGCCAGATCAGACAGTTTATTGAGAGCTGTATCTCCTAGAAATGTCACATTTTATACAAGCAAAGTCTGTTTGTTCACTTAATTCTGTTCTAGTAAACTATCTCTGAGCCATATATACCTACCCCCTACCTACGCACACACGCACAGAGGGAGAAAGAGACGGAGAAAGAGAGAGGGAGGGAGGGAGGGAAAGAGAGATTACACACACATAAAGCAAGAATTTAACCAAATGATAAAGTCTTAACAGCCACTGAATCTATTGTTTATGTTCAATTATATAAGCCCATAGTGAGAAGACAGTCTCCTCTAGACGCACTCTGAGTAAAAACGCTCTATCACTTTAAACACTGTTCTTGTACCCTTCACAGGAAAAGATTAAGATATGCTGAGACCTAACTCCACAGATTGAGTCAGAGGCAATACACTGGATTTCTGCTTCTCTAGATATGACTTTTAAAAACTAATTTAAATTTCATCCCTTATTAATATAAAAATGTCTGGTGACTAATCTTTCTTTCATCAAAAACTAAAGTCACAGAGGGGCTGAGGAGGTAGTTGAGCACTTGAGAGCCAGGCCTGAAGACCTGAGTTGGGAGCTCCAGAAGCCTGAAATAGTAGATAGAGCAAGAACCTAGACTGGAAGTCGTCGTTTGACCTCCACATGTGCCATGGCACACACAACACACACTCTTAACACTGTGTAGGCTTGGTCAGATTCCTTACTCCCCGGTTTCAGCATTCTTAGATTTAATAGAAACATAACCAAACAAAATTTATAGATATGCTACAGTAAAACAAGTTTGTATTTTGAACTAAACCTGTCACTTAGGGTTCATTCAATAAAATGCACCTATGCACATGCTAACATACAGGTGTATACCAGCACATACAATACACTCATAATTTTTCCTTATAATGTATGCTCCTTCCAGCTTTTTCCCTGGGGTCTGAAATCCTAGTGGGTAGAATAGCATAGATTTTAATGCTTAATATCTCTAATGTCATGTAAGATAATTAACCAAGATCCTTTTTCGCTAGCCTCAGGCTTACAATTTTAATTTCCTCTCTTACGCATTCAAACATGAATATACAGATACACGTTTATACTAGATCTTATTTTGATATTAACACAGTCCCATTTTAGAAACAAGGAAAGTGAAAAAGAGGTTATAGTATATGGCCATCTGTTAAAGGTTATAGACACTCAACCAAGAACACCTTTATTCCAAAAGAAGACTCTAGAAGAAGTCTGTGTGTATGTATGACAGAAAGAGTGGAGAAATAGAGACAAAGAGGAGTGTACAATTGTGCTGGGAGAAGGAATACTCTCCAAACACAGAGTCAGTAGAAACAGACTGAAAAGTCAGCTGGACCTTATCTTCACACACTCAGCGATTTTTTTTCTGCTTCTGTGTCTTTCCTTACTTTTAAACTAAGTTACTTATTAAACAATAAAAATATAAAAAGCCCCCCCCCAAGATCATCTCCTAGGTCCCATTCCTCAGAGGTATAGGCATACCTATACAATCATTTAAAAATATTTCTCTTTCAAATTGTCATACTTTCTTGACAAGATTTATTTCACAATGCCAACTTGTTTGCTATGAGCAAAAGAGTTATGTATTTTTATTTTAAAAACAAGCAATTTTATTTTGTTCTCTATGGACCCTTAACCTTAATAAAGAATACAGAATTGCCGACAAAAATGCAAAATGCACATTAATTCAAGTTAAACCCCACCTGTAAGCCCTAGCAACCAATGAAAACCAGAGTGTGCATTCTGACTTATTTTTCTCTCACTCTTTCTTTCCCCTTCGTTATCCAACAATACAGATTATGCATTATAGTAATTCCTGATATTTATAACTTTAAAGTGAAAAAAAGGTTCATTATGTGATAACTACTGCTAAATGAAAGAACGTGCATAAAAATTCTTATCCAATTCCCAGTTTGAGCTTATTTTTCATAACTAGCAATCATATATTTAAAAACTTATCAAGTTCCTAAAATCCAATACCCCCCCCCCAAAAAAAAGCAAGCTTTACACTTTTGGAAAATAAAGCCTGAATGTTTTAAACGAGAAAATAAGAGTAGCAATTCTTCACCAAAAACACAACCCCCCAAACAAACACAAACCACACTACACGATGAACTTAGTATTGGTATCTGTGTGCTCTCAGACATGGTACTCAGCATCGCTGTTTCTCCATCTGGGGTGGGTGAGATAGGATCCCTCCCTGAATCTGGCTGGGTGGCTAACTGGTCACCAGGAATCCCCAAGAATCCTGCTGTCTCCAGCCCCCAGCCCTGGATTACACATGTGCAGTTCTGCAGCTGGCTTCTTATGTGAGTAACAGGTGTCCAAACTCAAGACTTCAAGCTTGTAAGGCAAACACTTTCCAACCTGGGCCTCTCCTCAGCAAGATTTCTTTTGTTAGAGATCCTGAATTTGGTTTGCTTTAGAGGTGAAAATAAGAATGATGGTGAGTGTCGCTGTCAGGACTTGCTTATCCAGCAGTAAGGACAGACATTCAGAAGTCTGCACTATGGCAGTCGCAATCGTCATCAGCAAAGAGCGCGAGATGGTAAGAAAAGGCGTGGACACAGCAGAGTGCAGCGTACAGAGCTGAGGTAGGACTGGAGCACTGTTTCACTGCCGTGTGGAGTATGCAATTCCACACGTATGTATGCAAATGAACAGAAACCAACGTCAGACCCATTTCCATTCCCATTTTTACTGCAACACTGTCCACAACAGACAAGTCACAGAATCAACCTAAGTATCCCTCAACAGATACACTGTTTAGCCTTTTAGAAAAATCCTTTTCAACAGGCAAGCATGAACAAACCTACCTAAGACATCTGCTAAGTGACACAGGCCAGGCAAAGAAAGATAAATACCAGGTACACACAGAATCAAACAAGTTTAACTCACAAGAAAAAAACAGATTGGGATTGGTTAGGACGTGAGCTAAGGAACTAAATGCTGGTCAAAGCTTATAAAGATTCTGTTACAGTATACCTCACAATAAATAGCACTACTGTAAGAGGTGGAAACATCATAAATATCTTTGGTAGATCGATGAATAAAGATACTGTAGGACAACAACCTAACAAATGGGAAATTGACATGTGCTGCAATATGACAAACCTTTGAAGACATTACACTACATAAAATAAGCCAAAAGGAGGATAATAGTGCAGTGAGTGCTAGGGGCTGGGGCTAGGGGAGAATGAGCAGTCATGGGTTTAACGGCAGAGATACAGCTTCGCAAGATAAAAACAATCTGGAAATAGCTGTTCAACAATAAAACCACATATACTCATCAGTACTAAACCTAGAAATAATACAGACAGTAAACTGTATATCATATATTTCTCACTACAATTAAATGTTTTAATACAATTAACACCTGCACTTGTACTTGCACTGTTATACCAAAAAGAGGTTAGCAATTTTGGTTCTTGACTTTACTGTATCTATGAAAAGACAAATACCTACTCACTAATAGCCTTGGAAGGAGATCAACTATTTTGTTTCATGTATAAATCTCAAATTCCCATGTCCATAAATGAGATTTCATTTTTTTACATGGCAAACCCATTTTTCTGCTACCTATGGCTCTACTCACACTGTAACACAAAGAGCAGTTGCTCCTCAAAAACAAAAACAAACAAACAAAAAAACCTAGTTTGGTCTAGAGATGTGCTCAACTAATTGAGTGCTTGCCTAGCATGCATGAGGTTCTGAATTCTCCCCCAACACCACATAAAATGGGCATAGTGGCGCATACCTGTAATTCTAGCATTCGGGAGCTGAAATAGGAGGGTCCTCCTGGGAAACCTATAAAGTTTGAGGCTACACTGCCTGAGTTAATGGAGAACTTCAAGAAAAGAAAGAGAGAGAAAGAAGGAAGAAAGAAGGAAAGAAAAGGAAAAGAGAGAAAGAGAGAAGAAAGGAAAGAAAGAGGTGAGAAAGAACGAGAGAGAAACAGAGAAAAGAGAGAGACAAAACAAAGCTGTTTCAGGATCCAAGGTGCAGTTCAGTGGTACAACACACACAAGACTATGGCTATGATTCTCACCTCCTCCACCCCACAAAGGTTTGAAAACTCATATCTAATTCCAAAGTAAGGGATGATGATCAGAAATAAATTAACTATCAAAAACACTGATTCAATACAGTACCTTTTTGAAAAATAAAGTCACAGTTTTAGTTTTTAAAGTAGCCTTTTATTTTACTTTAATCACCAAGATGTAGGTACAAGTACAACTGACTGTTTTAAATTAGCATACCAAAAATGTTGCACTACGAAATTTTCACACATGTATATCATATATTTTGCTTATATACCATTCTATATCCTCTTACTACATCCCAAACTACTCCTCAAGGGTCCCTACTTTCACGTCTCTTATTCAGATTTGTCTGTAGGCATTTTAATCTGGAGTATATAAAAGAAAATGTTCATTTTTCTTCATATGATGCTATCTAGATGCTATCTATTGATATATCAATATCAATATCAAGATCAATCTATATCTTTCAAATAACATAATTGCATTCGTTATGGTGAAATTAAAGTCTACTGTGTTTATATGGCATACCTTCTTTGTCCATCCATCAACTGGTAGACACTCAGGCTGATCCTAAAGTATTCTATCTGTTGTGAATACTGTCACTGATAAACCTGGGTGTGTAGGTATCAATTACATGCTGACCTTTTTACTCCCTCAAGTGTGTAATCAAGTGCTCTAGCAGATCATATGGCAGTTCTAGTTCTGTTTTGTTTTTAAAGGAAATTCCATGCTGTTTCCACAAGAGCTGAACTATTTATTAGATTCCCATAAGCAGTGCCTAAGGGGTTATTCCCTCACTCTACAGTATTTGTTTCCTTTTCTTTCTTCTGCTTGGATGGGATTGAACCCAGGCTCCCAAATGATGGGCAAGAGTCCACCTACCAAGCTATGCTCCTGGCTCTTTTTACTATTTAAGTCAGAGTCTCACCAAGTGCTCAAGCTGGCCTTGACTTTACTGAGTAACTGGGATGACCAGCCTCTACCACTAGGCCCAGCCGATTCTCCTGATGCTAGCCACTCAGATTATGAAGGTAAAGCTCAACAGAGGGCTTCTGCTATTGTTTGAGACTGAGTCCTGCTATCTAGCTGGCTGGACTGCTACATAGCTTACTTGCTATGTAAGCCAAGCTGGCCTTGAACCTGCAGCAATCTTCCTAACACTGCCTCTGCTGCCATGCTGGAATTCCAGGTGCATTCACCACCAAGTCCTAATAGCTAAGGATGCTGCCTGTAGAAAGTGAGGTAATCCACGGTCTTTAAAATAAAAGATCAGTTATTAAGCTCTTAGGCTTCTCCTAATAAATACAGACTTTACACTAACTACTAAATCCAAAAACTTTAGGCCTAAAAGTCATTTTTACTTTACACAAATTTAGAAAAGTATGATTAATTAAAATGTGCAACAGGGTGAAGATTTACTGAGGTGGTGTGTATATGCCAAGCGGGCATAACACCCTGGATTCAATCTCTAAGACAGTAAACATATTCTGTCCCTCCCTCTGTCTGTCTGTCTGTCTGTCTCTCTCTCTCTCTCTCTATTCCCTCTGAGAACTGATAAAAATATGAAGCTCTGGGTTCAATCTCAAAACCAGCAAACAGAGACAACTAATAAACACTTTTATGAAAAGTATGTATTACTTTTGTATTTTCTTAAGTGATGGAAAAGGCTCAGAACACTAGAAATAAGGACTGTAATGTATCATATTCATTTTCAAACGCTTCTAAAAGCTCAGGACCTTTAGACAATGACCGAATTGACTGCTATTTTAAGAAGGTGGTGTGATGCGTTCCATGTCTTCAGCATTATGTTCACCATAATCAGCGTCATTATAACTGACCCACAAAGGAAGGACTATTCACAAAGTAACTTTATTGGCATAACGTGATTGCCCCCAAAAAGACTTCACAAATTATGTCAAGATATTAAAGGAAAAAGCATCTCTACCTCAAATTAATCCTACAATTCCAGATAGCTAAGCAGTGACAAGCTGACCGGTCTGGACAACCGGTCCAACCTAAAGGCAACCTAAACAAAAAATAAAAAAAGGAAGTGATAAAAAAAAATTACTCAAATTTGAAAACTAACTTGTGTATTAATAATACTCTAGAGATTTTAGGTAAAGTAGACCAATCTACTCACCAAGGAGGCATGAGAGTCAGCTTCCGGGTCCCAGACACTGAAGAATCATTTTGTAAGTGAGGCAGATAGGCAGGGGAGTTTGCGCACGTGTGTAGGGGTGGTGTGCATGTGTGTGCGCGCAAGTGTGTGTTTTTATATAAGAAAGTTCAAGTGGAGTCTACACAGGGGACATTTCTCCCAAAAAGCCATGGATTGCCAAATAAAATGCTCAGGGTCAAGTGTGGGACACCACCTCTCAAGCTGTTATTCAGGTGTCCTGGAGACAACCCCCCCCCCAAGAAAATACAGCTTTCTGGCTGGATTTAAAGCCCACTCCCGAGGAAGAACTACCTCCCTGGTACTGTAAGTCTGAGCTCTCCCATACTTGGAGAGCTCAGGCCCCAGAGATGAGCCTACTGTTGTTAACTCTGCTAAATGGACAGTGTAGCAAGCTGGCTTCTAAATTTCTCTCTCCATACCCATATATTAGTGCAGCTCTCAGGCCTCATCAGAAGTGTCTTTGTGCAGCGGAGAGTGGGAAATGAAGAAACTCACAACTGGTCACAGTGCAGTGTCAGTGAGGCGCCTAGCCACAAATGAGACCCTATCACACATGCACACGCACGTAACACAAAAAGGCAAAAACAACCCCCCCCCCAAAAAAAAAGCCTGTCCCTCCTGAGGGAAGGGAAAGTAAGACTAAGAGCGGAAGGTCTGGGAGAGCCCAAGCAAACATCTTCTGGACTTGACAGGACCACTGCACTCATGAGCTCACAGCAGCTGCAGTTGCCTGCACAAGACCTGGATGAAAATCAGGTCAGTCAACATCTAGCATGGAGGGGCCGAGAGGCTCATGAGCCTCCGCCTAACTGAGCAGCTATGGATGGCTTCCGGAAAAGGAAGAATCATTTTTTAAAAGAGTATGGACCCTGCCAGGCCAACCACACTTCAGTGGATGACCCCCCCCTCCCATTAGTTTATGGGCAGTACCAATTGGAATTGATGTTATCTAAACAACAAAAGATGACACAAAGAGTGGGAAGGGACTGGGGGAATTAAGAGAAAAAGTGTATGAGCCGGGTGTGGTGGTGCACGCCTGTAATAGGAGCACTTGGGAAGGCAGAGGAAGGCGGACCTGTGGTCAAGAGATCAAGTCCAGGCCAGCCAAGCCTACACAGGGAAACCCTATCTCAAAAAACCAAGAGAGACAGACAGACAGACAGAAAATGTGGGGGGATACTATCAAAATACATTATATGAAATTCTCAAATAATTAATGAAAATATTTTATTAAAAATAAATGGAAATTACAGAATGTTTTCAAATGAATAAAATGCAACACACACAAACCCACTAACACCTACCCACCAGCACAACACAACACCTACCCACCCAGCACACAACATCTACCCACCCAGAACAACACAACACAACACAACACAACACCCACCCACCTAGCACATCAAAATCTGAGAAAGAACAACGCTGAAGTACAGAGCTTAAGAGTCAACTGGATATATAATGAATAAATTGTAAAGAAAAAAAAAGTTTCTTTTAAAAGTCAACTGTGTTTTGTGGGAGGCATTAAACCCACAATTCAAGAACTTTATAAACCCCAAATATGAGAGGAGGCATTCAGAAAACCAAGAGCTGAACATTTACCAGAGTCTAGAAAAAGAGCAGCAAATTAAGCCAAAGGGCTTCAAAGAAGGGAGAGGATAAAAACCACAACTAGCTTTTAGGTCCTGGCTTCACGAGGAGCACAAAGAGCAGGAACGCAGGCTGGACCATGGGCACCATAGCCTGTGCATGGTAAAGCCATGACTGAGTCAGTCCATCGCACTTCTGAAGCATCCCCAGCACCGTGTGTCCGAGGCTACATGATGTGGATGACTGTGTGAACATGCCATTCCCCACAGGAAGAACAGCAATCACTCATGTGAGGGCCCTGATCTGCATTTGCTGATTCTGCCCCATGACCCCAGCCAAAGCCCATGTCAAGAGCTGTATTCTGTTTCTAAAAATTTTTTACATTTCTGTATTTGGAGAGGGAGAAAGTGTGCCACAGTGCACATGTGGAAGTCACAAGACAATTTGCAGAAACTGGTTCTTTCCTCCGTCCTAGGGATCAAACTCAGGCTTTTCGAGTCATTTTGTGGGCCCCAAAAGTTACATTTTAAAATGGAAGAAAACAATCTTCTCAGAAAAAGACAAAATGCAATGAAAATTGTACTTTTCAACCAAAGCTAGAATGAAACTCAAACAGAAAACCAAGGAGGAATAATGAACAGAGCTGAACATGGATTCCTGAGTGAGACTAAGAGCTGCTAACAGTATACTCGAGGAAAGAAACCAGACACAGATAGCAAGTACACACAACTTCAAGAAAACACGAGGAACAGCTACAATTTTATAGACACATTTCAATTTTCCTTAAAAAAAAAAAGCAGAAATTCCTAAATATACACTTTTTTGTGAATAAAAATTGACACAAAAAAATAAAACTTCCAAGAGTCTAAAGACATTAAGAGAAAGTGACAGCATTATTTTTAACATCTCCAGAGAATGTCCAGACCTGGAGGGCTAGGCCAATAAACTATCAAAACTAAAGGAAAATAGAATGCTGTTCATAGACTCTGCAATAATGGTAAAAGCAAAATTTATTTCTCAATTCATTTTTATGGAGAAAGTGTTACAATCGGGCAGTGGTGGCACACACCTGTAATCCCAGCACTTGAGAGGCAGAGGCACGCAGATCTCTGAGTTTTAGGCCAGTCTGGTCTAAAGAGAGCCAAGAGTTCCAAGGGAGCCAAGGCTACACAGAAAAACCCTGTCTTGAACTACCGCCCCCCAAAGTGTTACCATAACACAAAATCTGACATAGAAATTTATATAAAAGGAAATTGCAAATCTACTTCATGAATATAGGTATAAAAATCCCTAACAAAAAAAAATAAGAAAACTATGCAGCAATTTGCAGATAAGTAGTAATAATTTCAAAAGTATGCTGGTTCAGGAATGCAAAGTAGGTTTTATAATGAGCAATAGCAATTCCATGCCAAAGGGGTTAATCTTGTCAGCTTGAGTAGGTTGAAAAGTGCCTAAGAGTTAAGAAAAGGACTCCTATCCTGAGAGTACTAAGTACCAAGAGGAAAACCCACCAGAATATTGGTGGCATCATCCTAGAGGCTGGGGCTTGGATGAAAAGGAGGGAAAAAGGAGAGTGGGTTCTCTCGTGATTCCCCATCATACCATACCAGGTTGCATGTTCTGCAACCATGAACCAAAATAAATCTTCTTTACGATGTTTCTCTCAGATATTTTTCACAGCGACACACACATACATACATACTTATCCCAACCTCATATGACATCATCTGAAAGACTTAGAAAAAGTTATTTATCTAAATAGATGTGTAGAGAAACTTTAATCCAGCAACATGGCTGCTCTGGCAAGGGATCACATTCAAAGACCTTCTAGGTCTATGTTATCCAGCTGGAATGCAGACATGCTATGAATTCCAGCATGATCTGGCTAGAATTCAGACACGCCCTTAGTCCACACCTTTAATCCCAACAATGAAGGTAAATTAAGTTTATAGAAGTAAGCAGCCACATTTGAAAGTGACATCTAATTGAGGGGCTGACAAAGTGACAGATCAGAGAAAGATTTGACAGAATGAGTCAGAGATGGGCTACACCCAACTCTCAGGAGAACAGACAGGAAAGAGAGGCTACTTAGGAGCAGTGCAAGGAGTGCAGTGCAAGGAGTGCAGTGCAGAGAAGGGGAGTTTTTAGCAAGAGTTTCTTACTGGGACAATCTGACAGAGACAGGTTGCAGAGGGAACAAGCTAGACACAGGTGAAGACAGAACAAACCAGCAAATGAGAAGGAGCCAGAGATTAAAACATATTGCAGAATTGGTTTTAGGCCAGGCAGGGCAATTCAGTCAAAAGCCAAGAGAAACCAGTTTCAATCAGTCAGCTTGGAGAGGCGTTTAGGCCAGAAAAGCTGAGTTCAACTAGCCCCCGAGAGTTCAGAAAGACCTAGAAGGGCTTGGGAACGGTTCTCATCTCATCCCCTCATCTGAGGAAATAAAAAAACATTTACAGAGGTGCAGAAGCTTTTAATGAAAACACTCATTATTTAAACAAGAGCCATAAATTAGGAACACAAAGGAATTTCCTTCATCTAAAGGACAGACCAAAACCACCAAAACATTAAATTGCAAAATACTAAAAAAATGGTGAAATACAAGATAATGGGTCCATTACAACACATAGGCTCAACACTGAGTCAATGACATAAATCTAGAATAACAAAGACTACAAACTGCAAAAGATGAAATGATCACCCTTCACAGCCCCCATATAATCTGACATAAATGCAAATGAGCTTGGGAGTAAAAGAATTATAAGCAAAGCTACTAGTTATGAAGTCAACAAAAAATACTGTTTCTACATTATCAGCAATAAACTAAAAATAATGTCAAAGAAGATATAACTTATAATCACATTGAAAGGCATAAAACACCTACAAGCATAACAATAATTATGTGATCATTATGGAGAAATTATAAATTATTAACAGAAATGGGATATGCATTTATATATGACTTGGAATACTCATTATTTTTAAAAATGGTCTGTAAATTTAGTATGTAATCTCAAATAGGTTCATGTTTTTCTGTTTTTGTTTTTTGTATAATTTCCAAGAGCCAAAATTAACCAATACAATCCTGAAGAAAATCAGAAGTCCATACAAATTTTCTATTGCCACAATTTTAAGTTATCACAATGTTCTGCTTACAGGTTCACAAATATGGTATCAATGGCAACTAGGCTGTATCTCTGTTAAGCTGCCACAGAGATGTTACAGGGTGAATTTAAAATAGGCCCCTAAAGCTCATGTGCTCAGTCTCCAACTGAAAGCTGTGGCGTGTTTAGGCCCACCTGGTGGAAAGCTGCTGCCATGTCTCTTATCAGCCAATGTGCAGCCACCCTGCCATGACAGACTACAATGTTCTGAACCCTGCACCAAACTGTTTCCTTTCATAAGCTGTTCCTGTCAGGTATTCTGATTACAACAGTATTCTGACAGGCATTCCAACAGTACCAAAAGTAATGATTACAGAGGGGCATGTCCTTCCAAACTCAGAATGCTGCCATAACTCAGCTCATAGGCCCAAGGACTCCATTTCCATACATCAACTGGGAGTTGGACTTTTCTTTATACTGAGAATTTTAGAATTTTGGTTTCTTTAAAAAACAGAAATATTATAAGAATATGTTTTTGCTTTAATCCCAGGAGTGGAGATATGGGGCTGCTTTGCAGCAGTTGACTGTGATTTGCCTCGTGCTCTATTGGGGACATGATTTTGCCGGCAGCAGTTTCTGATTTTGTGTGATGTTTGAAATTCTGGAGACTTTTCAGAGAGTATATAAATGTTAGGGCCCCAAGATGCAGGGTGGGTTGTTGTCTGGTTGTTGGTTGCTAATGGTCACGGTCTATTAAACAATCATGCCCAAAGAACAAACAACAACAAGAAATCAGATATCCTGGTGGTAAAGGTCAAACTTGCCCCAAGGAGCGCAAAGCCTCTAATCAGCAGTCTAACCATAATGTCACCCGTTTCCAGGGATCTCTTTATTCAAAGTTCTCTTTCCTCTCCTCTCTATCCTTTTTTCTCTCTTATCTAGTATTTGGGAGTTGAAGGAGTGAAAGAAAAGGGGTGGAGAAGGGTGAAAGAAAGACAAAACCCACAAAGTAGCAGAGTCTGGCCACACATCTTCTATGGGCCACCTGCATTTCTAGTTCAGAGTTACATCTTCCCGAATCAGCTTGAGACCAGTCTCAGCTATAAAGGAAGGCCCTGTTTCAAAACTAAACATTAGCAAGAGGGAAAGAAGACAGCTTTCTCTGAACTCTGTGTTGCATCTCAACTCTGCTTTCCTTTTCAGCTTCATCATATTACTTTTTAAAGTCAATTATTCTGTAACAACTATAAAATCCCTCTGCAGCATATCTAGATTTATATTCAACTGAATCATCAGAGAACAAAAACAGGCAGTAGCTTCAGAATTCTGCAGACCAAAAAGCAGGTAAGATTGTTTTATTAGCCATCAAGTGTATTAAGACACTACATGAAGACATGGTACTCACAAAAGAACAAATGACACAGTTCACAGCAACAGCCAGGTACAGACATTTCATGTATAAAACAGGTAGCACTATGAAAAACAGCAGGATGAAAAAGGAGCTGGTGTAACAGGATAGGCTTATGGAAATAAAACCAACTCCTACATCACAACACACAAAAGTTAATCACAACAACATAGATGAAGACACAAAGATGAGACTTCAGAAACTCAGTAAATCAACTCTCCTCTAAAATGTCATAGAACTGTGACAAAATTCTGTTTGAGAAGGTGAAATGAAAAAGCATCTGTGACACACTTCCTATAAGCCAACTCTGTTCCTTCCTTTTGACTCAGTGCTAAGTCCTACACTAGGAAGGTCCCCAGCACAGTTCCCCTGTAGGAGGGGAAGGCTGCTGGAATCTTTTTCCACTTTGCCCCTGCTGGCCAGCTTCCCATTGTAAAGTCCACGTAGGCAAGGAACAGAAGAATGAATGGGGCTCCTTTATTTAACCAATCCCCATTTGGAAGGCAGAAGTTCTACTTCAGATACAGCAGAGCACAGAGCAACAACCCTGGGCTCCAGACACTCACTGGCAGGACAGAGGTTTGTTTTTTCTTGAGAGCTAGGCTGAGAAGAACAGGGGTTACCATCGGTGCCCTACTCCTAAGTGGGCAGTGGCACTTCTGCTGCTTCCACTCCCAGCTTCACTAAAGGTAGGCACAGGTTTGAGGTGGTGATGCACAAAACCAGAAGACACTGCAGTGCCACATGTGGGCGCCCTCTTTTTCAAACAAACTGGGGAAGTTCATTCCTAAGGAAATTGTTAAAAACAAAAAAACAAAACAAACTGTAGAGAGCTTTAGAGTGAACAGGTAAAAAGAAACTGGCAGTTCAATGACAGCAGCAGCAAAATGTCAAACTCAAGAACAGCTGTCAGTTTAACAAGAGAACTGTAGTTAAGTCTCTGCAAAGAGGTAGTAAAAAGTCCTCTTGAGGTAAGCCCAGCTATAATATAAAAGCCTGGCAGTGTTTGGCTTCTGCCGAAATGCCTAACTTTAATTGGGTCAGACTGGAGCAATTTAAGCTCTAAGATGTTGATGAAAAGCGGAGTAATTAGCAGAGCTGACAGCTGAGCAATCCAGCAACAAAAGTAACCTAGCTAAAAACCAAAGGGAGAAATCAAGAGCTGCTCAAACAGAGCAGGGCCAGCGCAGTAGCCATCTCTCCATTATGGAGACTGCACATCCAGAACAGCACCCTCTGAGAAGCAACGTCACAGGCTGTGCTCCGCACAGAAGACAAAGTCTGGGTAACCACTCCAGCCAAGCACTTCAGCAGATGGGCAGGTAAACAGCAACAGTCCCAGGGCTGAGAGAGAAACAGAGTCTTCAAAACTCAGCGTTCAATTGCCAATACAAGAACATTCAAAGAAAAAGGAAAGCGTAAGCCCTACTCAATGGTGAGATGGCCCAGTATTGGATTAAAGAGGGTTCAAAGCAGCCATGATATTCAAAGGAAAGAAACCATGGTTTTAAGAATTTAAAAAAAAAAGCTTTTATAACATTACTTCCTCACATGAAAAAGAGAAATGAAAACAAAATTATTTTAAAACTAGATTTCTGAAGCTTAACTACAAAATAATTGGAATTTAAAATTTCTTAGAGAGAGTGAGCAGTGAGCTGGAGCTGGCAGAGAAATGAGAGCCTGTCCTTGCTACACAGAGGGTAACTCAAAACTGCCATGAAAAAGCAGGAGTGCAGCAGGGCACGGTGGCACACACCTGTAATCCCAGCGCTCTGGGAGGCAGAGGCAGGCGGATCTCTGAGTTCGAGGCCAGCCTGGCCACGGCTACGAAGAGAAACCCTGTTTTGAAAAAAAAAGAAAGAAAAAAGAAAAAAAGCAAGAGTGCCAGGGAAGGTTAATTACATAGGCCAAGTAGAAGTATAACTTCATCATCTGAGTTAAAACAGCAAATGTGCACACACACACACACACACACACACACACACACAATTATGTTGTCAGATCTATCACATATAAAAACATAGTAAGCCAGGCATGGTAGCACATGCCTGTAATCCTATCACTTGGAAGACACAGAGGCAGAAAGATCAGTTCAGAGTTTTCTTAGCTATACCATGAGTTCAAGACAGCCTAAATCACATAAGGCTCCCTCAGAAACACCTGAACAAACAAAAGCAATATAAGAACAAACTATGTTGAAGTATGGAAATAATACAGAATAATAATTTCAACATTCAAAGAATACTGATAATAAATTCAAATATTCAAAGAAATGAATGTAAGTAAAAATGTTAAGTAATAAACCTAGTACAAAAAATTACAAATATGAATGTGTATTCTTTTCTTACCCTAATTTCTTTAAAAAGCATTAAGGCTCTATGAATAATTGTAACCATGCACGTTAGGGTTAATACGTATAACAAATATGGGAGAACAGACACAGTTAAAGGTTCTAATAACACTACAATGTTCAATATAAATCCTAGAGAGATCACTAAAGAATATCTTTAAGTTATTAGCATTAATTTAATGCTAATAAAGTAATAGTAAAGAAAATAATTAAGAACAAAAAAGTCACACAAGCAAAAAATAAAAAAGTAAAATAAACATAAACCAAAGCATGTAAATAACTCTAAATGTGAATAGATTAAAAAGAACAAGACCCAACTAAAATGCTGTCTACAAAAGACACTTTATACTCAAAGACACAAACAGGATAGAAGTAACTGAATGGAAGAGGCATACATTTCGAACAATCAGAATGCACAATTATCAGATCATACAGCTCTTCACAATAGCTCAATGTTAAAGGCACGAAACACAGCAATTAAACAGTAGTTCCAGCTGGAAGACTCCGTAATTAACATGAGTCCACCTTACAATGAACCCCCAAAACAGAGTAAAACCCAAACATTAAAAGGAGAAATGGAAACTCCAACAGCAATAACTAGGAGACTGCAATACCGGACTTTCAATAATTTCAATAATTAACAAGCAAATGTGCAGAAAAACCAACAAAGGAGTATGTATTACTTTCCTCATAACTGTCACCAAATATTTGACAAGTAACTTAGAGAGCAATGAAGCTGGGAAAAGAGAAGCACACCTTTTAATCCCTTTAACAATTCAGAAGGCAGAAGAAGGTTGATCTCTGTGAGTTGAGGCCAGCCTGGTCTACATGGTGAGTTCCAGGATAGCCAGGGCTATACAGAGAGACACTGTCTAGGGAGGTGAGAGAGGGGCAGAGAATGATTTATTTTGGCTGTTGGTTTTAAAATGGTCCATCATGACAGACAAGGCATGGTGGAGCTTACAGTGGTGGGAGTTTGTGGCTGGGACTCCTCACAACATGGCAGACCAGAAAGAGGGAAACCTCAGCTGGAAGAGAGGCAACTTCCTTCTACGCCTCAGGACCACCAGCCTCGGGACAGCACTGCCCACAGTGGCTAAGCCCTTCTACATCAATCATTAAGCAAGAAAATAACCTACAGGCTTGCCCACAGGCCATCCTAAGGAGGCATTTTCTCAACTGAAGTTCTCTCTCCTCAGATGACCCCAATTTGTGTCAAGTTCACAAAACCACCAGGACAAATACTACAGACCATATATTCTATAAACATCAACAAATTGAAAAGATGTTCTACAACCACAGTAGAAATTTAAAAAACAGTTACAAAAAAAGCACTATGGGGAATTCACAATCATCTGGAAACTAACAGACTCTAAAATAGCCAATGGGTCAAAAGAAATCAGAGAAAATAGAGATGAATTAAAACAAAAAGAGAACATTACCAGAATTTGTTACACAAATCAAATCAATACAATGAAGAAATCTTAAATGCTACAAATGGCTACATTAAAAACATTTTTAAAAAACACAAAGGACAAATTGCAGGGATATGTTTCCTGGTTCAGTATATTAAGGTGCCCTGCCACCAAGCCTGATAACCTGATTTAACCAAGGGAACCCACATGGATAGAAAGAGAAAACCTATTAACACAAGCTGTCCTCTGACCTTCACAAATTTGCTGTATGTATGTACACACGTAAATATTTAAACATATAAAGTAAATATACATGAAAGTAAAAATTTTAAATGAGTTCTTAGACTGAGTTAGAGAGGGAGTTGGGAGGATATACTCCAAATATGTATGAAACTGTCAAAGAATATTTTTTAAAGAGTTCTTCGAAATATAATTCCTACATGCATACACACATTCAAAATTCAAGCCAAGGGTCTCCAACAAACACACTGGATGAGTGAACTAGCCCTGAAGTTACAGCTGCTGTCCTATTCAAATAGAAAGACCAACACAGAGTGGAGAGATGGCTCACTGGTTAGGATGCTGGAAGTCATCAATGGGTAAGCATGAGCAATGGAGTCAGATCCCCAGTAGCTAACCTGCAATTCCAGCTTTGGAAGACCCCTGGAGACGGGATTCCCATAATAGGCTGGCTAGTAAAACCAGCTATACTGAGAGTTCCAGATTTTACTAAGAGGTCTCAATTGTTAAGATGGAAGAGAATGATTCCCCCCAACTATACCCTCTTCATGTACCCCCACATAATGCAAGAACATATACACACATATATGCACGCCACACAAAATGAAAACGGGAAAAGAAACCACAGTAAAAATAACAAATCTACACTCTGTAAGAGATACCCAAGAGTCTAATAAACTTCATGAAAAAGTGGCACCCTTCCACATCTAAAAAATGTAATGTATTGTGAGCAGTAATTACAAGCCTGGGGAGGGTCAGCAACTGCAAAAACATGCCGCTCTGATGTGACTTAAGAGAACGGGAGAGGACGTCACGTGTGCTGGGAAAAGCAGGTGTCTGGGAAATCTTTGTACCTATGCTCAAACTGCTCTAAAAATAAAGTCTGTTTAATAATAAAAATGTTTTAAATGAAAATTAAAACCACAAAGAAACACCACTCCACATCCATCAAATTGTTAAAGTGAATCACACTGGTAATCCCAGTTGTTGGTAGGGATGCTGAACAGTGGGAAATCTCATACACTATTCATGCGAATGTGGAACATTTTAGAAAGCTAGCAGAACCTTCTAAAGGCAAACAGAGTCTATAATCCAGTAACTTTGCTGGTAAGTATGTATTAAACAGACATTAATAGTACACCAAGAGAACGGATATGCATGTCTTAAAACACAATTAGAAAGCCAGGCTGTGCTAGCACACACCTTTGATTCCAGCACTCGGGAGGCAGAGGCAGAGGCAGGTTCTCTAATTCTGAGGCCAAGCCCAAATTTACAGACCAAATTCCAGGAAAGCCCAGGCTACAAAACACAGAAACCCTGTCTCAAAAAGACCAAAACAAACAAACAAACAAACAACAAACAAACAAAGGACATTATTCAGGGAGCTGCAGCCTCAGTTCAGCAGCGCCTACTTTGCTTAGCATGCACATTTGCCCACCAGCACCACAAATACACATCTTCCTAAAAGAAGGAACACTATTAATAATAGTAAAGAACTATACAGAGTACATAAAATCATAATTTCTCAAGCAAGTACTTGAGGAATAAACATGAGTATCAGACTTACACAGATAAATCCTACAAATCCTGGTGTTAACCAGCTGGACTTGAATTGTATACTATGGGAGTGTTATTATATGAAGTTCATACAAATATGAACTTAACTATGTCAGAACAGTACAGAGAAGGCTGTACCTCGTGATGGTTGGCTTTTATTTCTTCTGTGAGTAGCAGTTACACAGGTCAGGGTCTGTAACGACTCACTGAGCATTACTTTGTGAGCATTTCTGTAAGGTTATGCTTTATCTGAAAGGTAACACACTACATAACTTTAAAAACAAAATGAATTGAATTACAGTACGAGTATTTGAACTTTAGAGACCAACAACTTAAAAATGTCAAAGAAAAATTGGAGCTGAGTTCAATAAAGGCATAAAGCTTTGTACATTGGAAAATAAAAAAGAACTGTTTCCATCTGATGTAGCAAGGGGTGACATCAACACCATTTATTCTAACGTCTGAAATACAGATGTTAAGAAAAACTGACAAGAGGATTTTGATACAAACATCAATTAAGTCCAATCTCACTAGTGATCCAGGTCTAGCAGCTGAAACAACATACTGTTTAACAACAGTTAAACCTCCCTTCTCTAAGGGGCATTTGTTCAGACCTCTGTGCCAGAAGTTCAGTTACTTCCTCCCGACTCAGTTTTACAGAACTTAACTTGCCTCACTGGAAAGGAGCTGTGCCTCTTCAATTCCCAACTGTCCCAAATCCTACTCATCTCTTTTGCTTAAGTTTATTTCAAGCAACCAAATGATCGATGAATTTAACAGCTTGCTATAGCATATCCTACAATTACACACTAATTCCTGTTCACAACAAAAGTCAAAGCTGGTAACGCACAGATTATCCAGCCTACCATTTAAAGGCTTTGCAAGTCAGTCTCCCTCAACAGATGCACACAAGTTCTTCAAGGACAGACCTGACTTTGATGCATCTTATTCTCAGAACTAGGCTCCAGTTTAAAAACTACTTGCTGAATGCATTTTTTCAAAAAATATTTGGCTCTTCAGATAAAAGTGCTCATTACACAAACCTAATGACCTATGTTCAAGCCCTGGAACCTACATAAAAAGTCAGAGTCAATGATATGTATCTGTAATGTCGGCATTATGGGAGTCAGTGACAAGAGACTGGCCCAGAAGCTCAGGGGCCAAACAGCCTGGAATTCAATGAGCACTTGCCCAGGGGAAACAAGAGAGACCCTCCCTCAACAAGATGGAAAGTTGTTCTCTAGACAAGATACACATACACACACACACACACATACACACACACACTCCCTCGTTCTCTCCCTCCCTTTTTTCCAGGAGAGACCTCATCTCCAGAGGCAGAATTCATTGCAGCATCAAAGCAGGGAAGCAACAGAGACTCAATGGACATGAGGTATGTCAAGGCAGGCTGTGCAGTGTGAAGCCTACAAGAGCTACACAGACCACCTCGGTCGTAGTGACCAGACAAGAGGGGGACACCAAGTGAATTATAAGTAATGCAAGCAGTCTGATAAAAAGAGAAACAGAAAATGTGTACAGATACTAGGTTCAAAGATTTTTCACCTGTGTCTAAATTCTAATGTGCATAAAAGTACCTGTTCTAGGGGATTACTAATTACCTTGTAAAGGGTGCTGGCTTAACTCCACACACACACACACACACACACACACACACACACACACAAATAAAATAAACAAAATAAATATTCCCACCAACAACAGTATAGCGATATGCCCAAGATCACACATGTAAGAACTAATGGGAAAACACACCTAACCCCATCATACTGCCTACAAAACTAAAGATCTAATCAAGCATCTGTTGGTGCAAGTGTGAGTAAGTGACAGCAGAAGCCCTCCTTGTGCTTTAAAGGTTATTGCTCTAGAGCTTAGTAATAAATAGCATAACCATGTTTCAAATGGGATCAATTCTCACACCATTAAAAAAAAAAAAACACAACAGGGACTGCTAGGCATGGCTGGTGCACATCTATAATCCTAATACTTGGGAAGCTGAGGTACAAATCATGAACTTGAGGCTGGACTGGACTACTAAGCTAGACTCTGCCTAGAGGGAAGGGACCGAGGGAGATGCATGGAGGAAATCTATAGATTAGTGAAATTAAGAGACTACAGTAACTGGTACGGGATTCAACACAAATTATATGTTTAAAACCATTATCTTACATTAACTTTCTATGTGAAAATACTTTTTACACATAGTATCAAGGTTCAAAAAATAGATACAGTCATATACTACTTAACATAGGGAATGCACTAAGAAATGTATTCCTTGGGCCATGTGAGTCCCATACAAACACTGACAGAAGACCAGGCAGCCCAATCGTAAGGGGCCGTATATACTCGTCAACTGCCTTGATTACGTCAAGGCCACAACTATGATGCTCGAGTAGGAATACTGAGAAGAGCAGGAGTGCCTGAGAGTTTGCAGTATGTTGCCACTTATTAACCTTTAAAATTATAAAACTTAGTTAAACTGACAGTTAGAAATACCTGAAGCAACTCTAACAAAGCACTGATAAAGATTATAAACTTGTACAGTCTTGAGTGGGCAATTCTGGTTAAGTGCAAGGCACACATTAATACTTAAGCCTGGTGTTCTTGGAAGGGCTGAACCCTACCCTAGCTTATAAACACAGGTCCATCTCATACTGTGTTTGTATGAGATGCTGCCACAGGAGCTAAAACACAAAAACCAAAACCAAAAAGACAAGATTTTGGTAATTTACCAAATCATCACAGCAATTTACCAAAACCCACTGATGGTTTGAATCTAGTCTTCTAAAAATTTTTAAAGCTTTACTATCATTATATCGATGTCTTTAAAATAGCTACAAAAAAACAATTAAGATAAAAAGAAGTAATCAAATAAGCCCCTATATTAGTTGTTGTTATCATCATCTTTTCCTCAGGAAAACTGCACCTCACTCCTTTCATGTAATCTCAAGAGACTGCCTGCTATAGCTCTCTTACCCTATCCAAAACCTTACTGGCTACTATTCCTATATCATGCCTCCTGGGTCCCAAGAGAGTTAAGGAATTGGCAATTCAAGTAGATGAGCAGTAACCAAAATTTGACATGTGTATATTTCAAAGAAAATGTTGTCTTTCACTTGTGGTTGCTAATCTACAGGTAAATGCTTGGAATTCCAGAAGCAAGAAGCTAGAAAATCCAGAAATGGAAACAGAGAGACACAATAATATCTGAGATCTTGGATCTAGTTGATTCTCAAGTCACTCCACACTCCTCCAGACACAATTCCCAGTTGTATGAATAAAGATGTTGTTGTGAACACAAGTATTTTTTTAAAAATCATGACTAAGCTGGGAATGTGGCATATGCCTTTAATCCCAGTACTTAAATGCTAAAGCACAAAAGACCTCAAAATGAAAGCCAGCCTCTAAAACAAAGACAAAAACAAAAACCATGAGGCACACAACTCTAATCACAAGGCTCTGGAGGTAGAGGCAGGCAGATCTCTGAGTTCAAGACCAGACTCATCTACTTAGCAAGTTCCAGACCAGTCAAGAGCTACATGGTGAAACCATATCTCAAAACAAAACTAGTCACTAAAACACAATTGCTAACACACTAGCTTGGGAGAAACAGTTCACTTTCAGACAGGTAACCACTAAGACCAGGCATTTCAGTGTAGTCCAGATTGAGTCTTCGCTCTGCTAAACTTCTGTGTACTAAGACATTCCTCCATTTCTCTGAACCTCTGTACATACCTCCTCATCTGTAAACAGGGATATTAATGGTATTCACTTTCTTTGGCTGTCAGAAGTAAATGAGTTCTGATTTACCAAGAGCCCAATACACTGAGAAGCATTGATATCTTTAGTTAAATTAAGTCATTTTTAAAAGTATACAAACTTGACTGATTACAGCGATGTTTAGCAAAACACTTCTTTGCAGGGGAAAAAAAGCATTTTCAGTGATACACACTACTCATGAAAAACGAAACAAAAAAAGCCCACATACCTCCGGTCTCCTAAGACAGGATGGTTATTATTAGCCTCCCATGACCCTCTCTGCCCTTCCCCAGTGGCACTACATTTATCATCAAAAGGGAGGCACGCACACTGTGAGTGGAAACCATGGAATTACACACTTCCTACCAACACTTCTCAGACAGGCCTTCAGAATTTGAAGTGAAAGGCAGCTTGGTGTTCTCTCCAGTTAATTAGTTTCTAAGGAAAGGTACAGTTTAGAAATCTGTACCTATCCACATAACATGACAAAACACTGTAAGTCATTTATGAAAACTATCTATTTGGCTTTGTAATGAGTCTGGAGAATATAACATTTATTTAAGCAAAAGAATGATTTGCCTTCCTCAAAGTCACCAAATATCAGACCTAAGGATGAAGCTACATTGGGAAGACTTTATTCTAAATTCACCTACCTCCTGGATTTGCTCAGTAGATATTTCTACCCTAGACTTTCGCTTTCTATCAACCCATTCAACCTCTCATTAGATTTGCCAAAGAATTTTTAAAGCAAAATTAGAATTAAAGCTACAATTAAAAAAAAAAAAAAAAAAAAGGCTGCATAGCTAGCCCAGACTACATGTAAAGCTTTCTCCGCCCATATTGAATATTAGCAAAAGTCAAAGATCTGCCAAAAAGCATTATGGCTTTGTCCAGAGCCTCAGCCACCAGGTCACACACAGCCTGCACAAGGGGATTGTGCCTCTTCCTTTACAAGGAAAATGCTTTGTTCAAATGTTTATCTGCTACAACCCCTGAGGTTTATTAAGGCCAAAATATTAAGATAAATTGAACTCCAAATTAGATTATCAAACACGAAGAGATTTTTCTATTAATGTACTTCTAGCATTTTCCATGAGTGCTCTAAATTTATCTTTCTAAAAAATAGCATGTACAGCTAGTACAGCTTTCTAAACTCGGGAGGGTGGGTTGTTGGATCATATCTTCATGCATGTATATAAGTCAAAATTAACAAAGGTTTATTTGTAAACTGAACGAACCTCAAAAAGATTTTGTATTAAAAATGGGAGAGAAAAAAAGAGCTAAAGAAATTAATCAAAACCAAATTTCCTTTTAGGCACTATACTTAGTGATTATACCCCAAAGCCTTATTTTGAATCCTAGCCTGGTAATCACATTGGTTAGCAGGCCAGACAGGGCACATACCTTTACTTTTCTGCTTTAGTGTTCTCACCTGTAAAACGAAGAGCAATTGAACAGAACTCTGTGTTAAGAGATTAAATGAATTAGTATAGGGAGAAATAGCATAGGCAAAATTTAATTATTTTATTTCTATCCATGCCACCCTCTTACCTAGAGGCAAACCAAAGGTCAGGCTGAGGTACATTCCAGAAATACTTGCTGAGAAGCAACCAACTCATTGTCTTCCTTACACATTTACGTACACAGATGAATATATTTACGTACACAGAATATATTTAAGTAACTTTTAGTATATTCCAAAGTGTTTCAACATAGAAATTATTTTTTAAAAGAAGACTTATCATTCAGACACAGTGGCACACACCTGTAATCCCAGCACTTGGGAGGCAGAAGCAGGCAAACCTCTGTAGATTGGAGGCCAGCCTAGACTAAGCGAGTCCAGGACAGCCAGGGCTACACAGAGAAACCCTGTCTTGAAGGAAAAAAAAAAAAAATAGAAAAGAACAAAACAAAACAGACCTTAGCAGGACATGGTGGTGCAAGCTTTTAATGCCAGTGCTCAAGAGCAGAGGCAGGAGGATCTCTGTGAGCTGAAGGTCAGCCTGCTCTACAAAGAGTTCCAGGACAGCCAGAGCTACCAGGGAAACCCTGTCTCCAATAACAGTAACAAAAAGGAAATGGATTTTAAGTGAAGTCTCAAGCTGGAGGTGTCATTACAGTTACTTAATTGACCTCAGCAATGGTAGGAGGGGCTGAAGAGATGGCTCACAGGTTACACAATTAGGACTAGCGTGCTCCCAGAACCCAGGTAACATAGTAGGTAAAGGCCAGTAACTGTTAACTCTCACAAATTGGACACCCTGGCTTTTGTACGCACAGATGTGTGCAAGCCTGCCCCCCACCTCTTCAATGAGCAAACATTCACATACACAACCACACACAGACATAGTGTTAAAATGTGAGAAGTATGCCTGACTTCCCAATGCCTAAACATCCAACATACAGAGAGAATTACGTTCCATGTAAAATTAAAAAATGAACTGTTGTAAATAGTAATATTACAAGCAGAACCCTCAGAATATAAAATTAAAATTCTTGATTTTATTTTATATTCAGGTTATATTTAATGTATATTGTTTAATTCAAGAGAGATTAATTTAAACATTTTCTTCCATGTTTCCTCATTTTCACAAGCATTAAACAGCTTAAGCATATTACTTTTAAAATCATATAAGCAATCATACGAACAAAAGACTCAACTATACTGCTAATTTCTCTTTCAAAATTGAAAACTGGCCCCCGAAAGTATTCTAAAATCCTGGGCTCAGGGTATTACACTTTACTAAACTGTTCCATTAGCAGTACTCAGTTCTCTAAATGTCTTCAGAGCTTATTATATTTTACAAGGAACTTAGCAACATTTCAACAAGACTGATCCTGTTGACTCCAGAAAACCCTCAGAGGAAAATCACAACAAAATGTAGAAGAATAATAAAACCAACAATAGTTTCTTACTACTGCCTTGAGAACACCCCAAACATTCATGGGGATATAAGTACTGCTTAACTATAATTAGGGATCCTTAAAGAAGAGAGAATGCCAGAATGTTTGTATTTTTAAATTGGATGGAACCCTAACTTGTTAAACGCAAGAGCACCAATCTAAGAGCCTGCACCCCCACTATCTCCGCAGTCTACATCACATTCTTCAGGGTTAGCACTTCTTCCCCTTGTTGGACAAGACTGGCGGCTTAGCAGCTACACAGGTCTTGTGTTCTTGTCCAAAATTTACCTTCAACGATTTCACCTGCTGAATTACCTCTGTTCTTTCTAGACTAGGAGAATGAATCTATTTTCTGTTAATGGTTTTTGAAATATATGTCTCCCATATTTCTCCCTCCTAAGTTATCATGGGCTGAATACATGACCCACTGACTTTCTGAGGCTTCTCACAGACACTTCTGGAGTACAGAGTACTTCCACATTGCCAGTAATCTTTTTAAAAAATCTGCCACGTGTAGATTTTTGGTGTATTATCAGAAAAGTCATTCTGAAAAGGCTAAGTACTGTATACACCTCAATCAAAACATATCACAACAGATATAAAGCAGAAGCAAAATCCAGCTGTTCTTCTAGTGAGCCAAAAAAAATCACGCAAAAATACAGAACAAAACCACTAGCTATGCTAATTTTTTTCATTTCAGATCGTATTTTTTTTCACCAAAATTTCACTTAACATGTAACTGGCTTATATTTAAAATTAATCAAAACTTTTGAAATTCCCAGTTTTAATATTGCAAATACAGCCATTAATAATAATTCTTATTATGTAATTATCATACAGTAATTATTATTACTAAAATAATCTATTTGGAGCCAGGCAGTGGTGGCACAGGCCTTTAATCCTAGCACTTTAGAAGCAGAGGCAGGCAGATCTCTATGAGTTCGAGGCCAGTCTGGTCTAATAGAGTAAGTCCAGGACTGCCAGAGCTATACAGAGAAACCCTGTCTCAAAAAAACAAAACAAAATATGTATTTGGGATCCTTAGTAATGTTAAACAGAATAAAGGCATGCTGAGACCAAAAAGTTTATAAAAGCATAGCATCTCTGATTTCCAGCCCTCTATCCTGGGTTTTCTTTTCTATGGCTCCAATATATACTAGCTCTTGAGCTAGAACCCTAAAAGATAAACACGGCTGCCCTCATCTAGCTGGCGGTTTCAGGGAATTGCAAGCCCACATCTTATTCTTAACAGGTCCCTACAGGTACTCAGACACCTCAATTTAAACCCTTCATGCAAACACGGAAATTAGCTGCTCTGTGGTGCTGTCCATCACTAACATTTGCACTATTCACAAGAAAGTAAAGTTACTCAGAACTAGTAAGACTGGTGAGGAAGAAAGGGTACTGTCAATAATCAATTATTTGATTCATAGCAATAATAAATTCAAAAAGTAACCGTATGTTAACATGCAAAAGGCAAGGAATAAAACTCAATCTGCTTATTTAGCTGGCACACAACCCAGCTACCAGATTTCAACAAATTGACCTTTCCTTGAAATATGTATCTTTCTTTTGTTGTCTTTTGGGACAGGTTCTCTCTACATGGCTGTGTCGGACTCTGTATGTCGACTCAAAGATTTCTTGCCTCTACTGCCAGACTGCTGGGATTAAAGGTATCCCACCATGTCCAATTGAGGGGGGTGGGGAGGAAGGAAGAGATATGGCTCAGTAGTTGCAAACACTTGCTGCTCTTACATAGCACCTACATGGCAGCTCACAACCGTCTGTTACTCCAGTTCCAAGGGATCCAAGACCCTCTTCTGACCTCCTCAGCAATAGGTATACATGTGGCACATACATAAACACAGAGAAAACACTCACATAAAGATTTAAAAATTAAATAACTGAGATGGGCATGATGGCACATGACTATAACCCAGCACTCAGGGAGGCAGAGGCAGGCAGACAGCTGTGAGTTCAAGGCCAGCATGGTCTACAAGGCTATACAAAGAAACTGTCTAAAAAAAAAAAAAAACTGACAGAGTTCACAAATATACATGTACCTAAGTACCTTATGAACTTCACGTTCTGTAATTTCAAGTTAATTTAGTTGAGGTTTTCAAGAAGCAAAACTGTACTCTTCTTGATATATTCCCTCAACATTCAAGTTCCACTAACATCTCTGAAGTCAAAAGTTCTGACTTAATTTATGCAGCATATTAACATATATACCTGCAAAAGGAACTAAACACTTATATCAAAACTGAGACTCCACTCAATGATAAACATTTCCATCTTAATCCTTGGGGCTTCCTATAAATAATTCCTGCTGACACTGGTAAAACCCAAGAACATGGAGCCAAAAAGAATAGAGGGTGGGATTAACACTTTTAATTACATGGTGGTTAATAAATAAAAAATGTCCCACAATGACCTTATAAGGGCTGGGGTGTAGTCCTTCAGCAGAGCACTCACCCACTTTATGTAAGGTCCAACAGGGAAGGCCGGAGGGAAGGAAGGAAAATTTGATGTCAAACATAACTTTCACAAAACCACATCCCACAACTTCAAGTCTTAACTGAGACACTCTACCTTAGGTCAACAACAACAACAAACAACAAAACACAAAAACCGTAAACAAAACTGCTGGGGGTAGAGTGTTCTGGCTATTTGGAACTTTGAGTTAAATTATTCCAACCACTCAGAATTTGTCAACGTCAGGAACTGTGCAGATCAGCACACATATGATGAGAAGTTTAGCTAGAGCTGATCTTCCTCAGAAAGTCCATCTGAATTTGGTGGCTGCCAAATTCCCAGGACTGATAACAGATGTCAACTGTTACACCAACACCTTGCCCTTAGCAGATTACCTCATAAAGGTTCTGGCTCATAGTAATGGCTCAATAAACACTCGAGAAATGAATGGGGAATTATTTTTTCAAAGGTATGGCACTTTAGAAACCAAGACAGTCTTTCGAAACTCAGACTATCATTAGGCATCTTAATGAAACTAGAGTGGAAATATGCTACAAGCACCAACTGCCCTATTTACAAAACATACTTTAAACCATCTACCTACAAATTTTCAAGTTTATACATGCACATAAACATCTTATGAATTTTCAAGTGCAGAAAGAAAAACTCAGATGTATTAAATGTAAGTCATTCAATAAATAGGCTTTTATCTTCTACTGATGAAAAATCAGTGTCAGGGTGGGCTGAAAGGGGAAAATGTCTGTCGATGCAGTCGACATGTTTAATGGATGCCATAAATCATACCTTCCCATCAATTTTCTAGCGCATATTCATGTCAATCTTTGAGCCTATTGTCACTTTCACACATGCTCACGGGAACAAAATGACAAAGAATGCTATTGCCTGAACCACTGGATCCGGGCATGAAACATTTGATTAGCAATTACCGAGGTTCCGGATAATAAATATGGACATATTTTCAAAATACATTAATCCTAACGACTCCTGCATGAACCGAAGCTCTGAATTTCTTTACGACATTCACTAGACTGCTGGACTTCCAAACGTTTTCTTCTTTTTTTTTTTAAAGGTGCCGATAATCTCCCTGAGAGACAACTGAGACCCAACAACCCATTTACCAACAGCTAACGAATACGGCTCCGCATTTTCCAGACAAAAGCGCGTTAAAATAGATCCGATGCACATCTGCTCTTCCAAAAATCCCATTTTACGTAGTATAGTTAAAGTTAAATGCAGCAAGTTCAAATTTTTAGTCAAAAAGCACTCGATGCCTTACTAGCTGTGTGACTGCTACATCTGCTGGTAGAACACTTGCCTGCAGGAAGCCAGAAAACTTAGAAAACAATTGTAACCGATCTCGGGTGCGTGTTTAGCAGAAACCTTCCCGCAGGAATTTCCCACACACACAAAAAAAAACAAAACCCACAACCGCCGGCGGGGAAGAACACGAGCCTACTCGCAACCCGCGGGCAGACCGCACGAACGCGCAGGAGCCGCCGGGGAGGGAAGGAAGGGAGGGAGGGAGGAAAGTTGCAACCATCTGGAGGGGTGGCTCGGGCAGCCTTGCCCGCGAGTCGCCCTGCCGCTGGGATCGCTCTCGGGGGCCGCGCTGGGGATCCGAGTCGGGTCCCGGGCGGCCCCGAGCATTCCGGCGGCGGCCGAGGGGCATCCTCCCGGGGCCCGGGCGGCCCGGCCGGCGGCGCGGGGACCGCCTCCGGGGGAGGAGGGCGGGCGAGGGGAGGGGGCTCGCGCGCCCAGGCTGCAGCGCCGGGGCGCGGGCGGCCGAGCCCCGAGGCCGGGAGGCCGAGCGGGCCGGGGCAGGCCTCCGGCCCGCGAACCGCCACCCACCCCCCGACCCCAGCCCGGGGTCCGCGCGGGCCGAGGGAGCCCGCGGGAGGGAGGGGGGAGGGCGCGGCGGCGCTTACCTTCCCTGGGCCTCCCGGATGGCGGCGTGTGATTCAGCAGGGACCTGGCCGCCGCCGCCGCCGAGCCCGGGGTTGGAGACGTGGAGAGCCGGGACCAAGATGGCGGCCCCTCCAAACTTCCACTGCTACTTTGGACACTCATCAAGCTACTTTCTGGGAGCCCGACTCCCCCCCTGCGACGACGGCGGCGGCACCGGCACCCGCCTCCGTCATGGCGGGGGCCGCGCTGAGGGCGAGCGCGGGCGCGAGGGCTGGGAGGCGAGCGCCGCGCCGCCGGGGGAGCGCGCCGGGCGGAGGGCAGGCGGGGAGGGCAGCGCCGAGGGGAGGCGAGGGGCCGGGGCCGCGGGGCCGGGGCCGGGGCGCGGGCGGAGCGCGGGCCGCGCCGGCCGAGGCCACTTCCGCGGGCGGAACCTGCCGGCACCTCTGCAGTGCGTCGGGCCCCGGCGTCGCCCGGGCGGCGGCGGGCGGTGGGTGGCGGCGGCGGAGGCGGCGGGGTGGCCTCCGCATCAGTTACGGGCGGCGGCGGCGGCGGCGGCGTCACGCGCCGCCAGGGCCAACACTATCGCGAGGCTCCTGCGCCTCCGGTAGCGGCGGCGGCGGCCGCGGGGCCGGCGGGGGAGGGAGGCGCGGGGGGAGGGCCCAGCCCGGGCGGGCGGGCGGGGCGGGGGCGGGCGGGGCGCGAGCGCGCGGGGAGGCAAGGGACCCGCGGCGCCGGGCGGCGGGGCGCGTGCGCGGGGCCGGCCGGAGGGAGGCGCGCCCCCGCTGCCACCTGCCTCCCCCACCTCGCCGCGGCGCGCCCGCCCCGGCGCGCGCCCCACACCCAGGCTGCCCGAGCCGCCTCTGCTTTCGCCGTCCCTGCTCCGGAGTCTCAAAATGGAACTGAAAAGTTGAGAGTTGCCTCTTGCCCATCGGGGGAGGGAAAAAAAAAGAGAGAGAGAAAAAGAGCCAGCGTGCGCTCACCCGTCTGCAAAACAGGAGTCGTCACGGAATAAAAGACCTAAGGAGAGAAAACTTTCCTTAAAAACAATCTACCGAAGGAATTGAGAAAGCCTGCCGGTGGGGTAGCCCCATGTGTGGGGGAGAGCTGTTCTTTGTTTTCACAGAAGTGGAAAATCGAAGTAGAAAAATTTAACTACTGAGTTCATGTTAAAAAAAAAAAAACAAAAAAAACAAAAAACTCTAGCGTTCATCTTGAAGAAGGCATGGTTTCTAGAAATTTCCAGTTCTCTGGTGCCGCTGTTGAGTATTGACGACGAATTCCCAAAACAAATTACAGCGTTTGCTAAAATTTATAGATAAAACGTAGCTTTCTGCACACCCATGTACACACACCAGCGGCTGGCCATCTTGTTCATAAAAGAACAGTCTAGTAGTCCAGGAAAAAAAATACAAGGTTATTGCTCTCTTTTAAACAACCAAATTGAATAGAACACTAAAAAGATTACGCTACAGAGCAACCGTGCGGGCATAAGGAAATGACATGATTACCAGGGGGGACAAAAATGTCATTTCTATTTTTTATTTTTATGACTTTGCATTTCTCATAGTAATGTTTTCTTCAGATAAACTATCACCCCAGAATAGCGCCTTGGTTGTCACTTATCTCCAGAAGTCACTGGACTGGCGCTGGGCTTCAGATTCTTGTGTTCTCAGCCACGTTCTGCTTTGGAAACCTAAGAGCTGTCGCAAACTGAACAACGTTATTGAAGTAGAATGGCCTCGGTGTAGAGTGCAGGCCTTTGGTTCACGCTGTATGGTGCATAGAGCTCTGAAGTGGTGCGCATCTGTTGCCTTCCCACCCCTCTTCCACCTACCCTTTTGAGGTTCCTCCCGGCTCCACTAACATCCCCCTCAGAACTCTGTGCTACAGAGTATTTTGAATTTTCTTGAATTTGAGATTACCTGCACAGTGTTTATTCTGTCTGGTTTCTCTGAACAGAATTCTTTTAATAGCCACGTGGTTACATTCTCTTGTATGAATATTATCACACTTCATACCTTCCACTGTTAACACTTCCAAGAACACTCATGCACAAGTCTTTGCATGGACACACACCATCCGTTTTCTTGGTTACATAGCTATGACCTTATATGATGGGTAAACAGAGGTATGCTCTTTCTGTTTGCTTGATCTTTGTATGCTGGGGATCAAGCTTCACATGTGCTAGGCAAACACATCTATCCCAGCCCCTCTTTCTATATTTTAAGAGTAAGCTTAGGCTGCAGATTGTATCATAAAGAACACAGGACACGAAAGAAGTGAAGAGACCTGACATTAATGTCAGCAAGTAGAAACAAAAAATCCTTCTTTCTTTCCCATCTATAACAATAAGGTTAGGGTCACTGGGAGACTTCTACCAACCCCAGGACTTTAATTCAGAGTTCAAATCCTCATAAACTGTAAATAATCCCCAAGGCAGACAGGCAAGGTGGCTCACATCTTTAATCTCAGCACTTGGATGGCTGAGGCAGGAGGATTGCTTTGAGTAGACTGGATACAGATTCCTTCCTGACAACATTGTCCAGAGCCAACACTGGCCTTGTTGCCAGCCGAGTTGGGTTTTATGCAGTGGGGGGGGGGGGGGAAGGGAGAGGATGGGGGGTGTTTGTTTCGTTTTGTTTAATGGTGACCAAAGGAACACAGCACATACATAAGCAGGTTATTCCAGTTTTATTTTGCTTGTGGCTGCTGCCTGAGAAGGACAATTACTTATTCCGTCCTTGCCTTCTTGTAGCTTATGACGAAGATAACACTCACCAACATCACCAATAATAAGTGGCTAATCAGAAAAGCTGCCTTCACTTCAAAATGTAATGCCATTCATCATCTAAACTCATGTCCTTAAAAAAAACACCAAAGGGCAATGATAGAATATTCATACTGTGTAATAGTGAGTAAAAAGTGGATATGAATTCTATTTATAAGTTTATACCAAGAAAAAAAATGGCTAGAAGGCTGTACCTCAAAAAGTTAATGACTAGGGTAGGCTGTGGGTTATACCATTGCTGTCTCTGCCTCTGTCCTTCCCCCAAATTGTGTGCAACAAATTGTATGGTTTTCTATTCAGGAAAAGTTCATTAAATGACTTTTAAGTAACCTAAGCATAAAATGTCTCTAGATAAAAATATAAACAGGTAGTTTCATAAGCTGTGTACAGTTGGTGCCCGCTTAACCCCCAGCTCCTTGGCAGCCGAGCCAGGAGGGTCAAGAATCCAAGGTCAGCTGGCTCATATATCAAGAATCTGTCTTGCAAATGTTTGTGTGTGTGTGTGTGTGTGTGTGTGTGTGTAATCATTTAAAATAATTATGCCAGCTAGATTTCACCATTCATGTACCTTACACATGTGTCAACACATAGGCATTCAGAAAAGTCTGCTGAATGGCCACGGTAAATAGATTGCATGACAGGAAAAATACAGAGATGTCAGAAGAGTCCAAATTCGGACTGAAGAGGACATCGCCACTGAGGGTTGGAAGAGAGATCTCAACAGCAGAAACACATCACTGATAGGGTTAGGATTTGGGGGGTAGGGGGCAGTCTTCCTGACTGAAATATTCCTAGAAAGAAAGCCAGCTTGTAAACACTAGTGTCAGCATAGCATTTAAGAGAAGGCAGGAACCCGTCCCAGAAAGAACAGGGAGGAGGTAGAAGGAGGTCCCGTGTCCTGGACACTGGCTGAATTCTGAAGCCTCTAGAAGAGAATCTGGCCCAGGCCAAGGGTTCTGTCAATCTTGTGAAACCATGGGTTTATGAGGCTCAATAAAAAGGTGAGGAAGCAAAGGAGGACAGGTCTCCAAGGGTGTCCTGAGGGAAGGTCAGAGACCTGAGTCTTCATTTATAGACTGACTAATTTTCAGCTATGCCTATTAGACTCTTCCATTTGTATTTGGAAGTATAATTATTTTTAAAAGATTCAATACTATTGATGTAATTTTTTTTCTTTTTTCTGGGCGGTGGTGGCACATGCCTTTAACCCCAGCACTTAGGAGGCGGAGGCGGGAGGATCTCTGAGGTTGAGGCCAGCCTGGTCTGCAGAGTGAGTTCCAGGATCCAGGATAGCCAGGGCTACACAGAGAAACCCTGTCTTAAAAAAAAAAAAAGCCATAATAATAACACATTTCATACCTCCTAATAGTTGATTCCTTTTCAATTTAAATTTCAAAAAAATCGATTTCTATGCCACCTGAATCCTTTTCCCCAAACCAGCAACAAATGAACCAGACCCTGAATGGAGATGTCGTTTGTAAGTACTTCATTCAGTGGGATGCTGGAGCAGGTTCCTATCACCCTGAGCACGGAATGTGCGCCTCAATTCCCATCTAAGTGTTCAATGGTGTCAGAACTGCAGCTTTAAATCAGCTATGGGGCAGGGGGGGGCGGATATTCCTACCTGCAAAGTAAACAAAACCCACAAACCAGCTTCCTCTCCCCATCAGAGCTGGTTCTTAAGCTATCAGCCAACAGACTACTGATCCCTCAGAATATTCTTCATGGTCCTCTGACTTCTTCCCCCCTACTCCCACCCCTGTGCCTAAAACTCAGTGAGGGTAAGGACCCTGGCTGTCAGGTTTACAATTATATTTCTGGAATCTGGCACCAGCCTAGCACATACTTAGTGATAAATATCAGTTGAGCCAATGTGTTGTATACATAACTAGTCAGCAAGCCCTTGAGCCTCTGGGCTAACCTCATAATCATCTGGGTTGACCATCCATCAGAGGAAGGAAGAGAAGTGTTTTATCATCCCTCAGTCACTGTCACTGACTAATATTTGTAGTTTGGTAAAGTTCACAGAAGCACTAGGGAGGCAGAGGTAGGTGAATCTCTGTGAGTTTGAGCCAGCCTGGTCTACACAGTGAGTTCCAAGACAGCCAGGGCTATAGAAATAGAACCTATCTCAAAACAAAAAGCAAAAAGAAAGAAAGAAAGAGAGGAAGAAAGGAAGGAAGGAGAGAAGGAAGGAAGGAAACAGGCAAAAATAAGTCAGATTGATTTCATTTATAAAAATATAAATTTTGCATGAAACATCCTTACATTAAGAATTATGATTCTAGGGAACAGGAGCTGTGCAAGGAGACTAACAGAGCCAAAAAAAATCTGGGCCCAGGGGTCCTGCAGAGACAGATACCAACCAAGGACCATGCATGGAGTTTGCCTAGACCCCCTGCTCAGATATAGCCCATGGCAGCTCAGTCTTCCAAGTGGGTTTCTTAGTAACTTGGAGCAGGGGCTGTCTCTGGAATGAACTCAGTGGCTGACTCTCTGAGCATGTCCCTGGGGGGAGGGGGAGCAGCCTTGCCAGACCACAGAGGAAGACTATGAAACCAGTCCTGATATGCTAGGGTCAGATAGAAGGGGAAGAAAACCTCCCCTATCAGTGGACTAGGGGAGGGACATAGGGGAAGAAGAGGGAGGGAGGGTGGGATTGGTAGGAGAGGAGGGAGGGGGATACAAATTGAATAAATTGTAATAAATGATCATAATTCAAAAAAAAAAAGAATCTTGATTCTTTGATACTTGAATTTAACTGAATATCCTGGGCTTTCATTGACTAAATCTGGCAGTACCAGCCCCTTTGAGTCCATAAATTAGTATCTAGTAAAGTTGAAGACAGGATGACTTGGCAATTTTGTAGGAGATACTACAGGAATCTTTGTTCCTGTGCACCAGGAGATAAGAATGTGCTCGGGATTATTATTTGCAGTGGCCCCAAAGCCACTCAGTGCCCAGCAACAGGAAAATGGATAAACAGTGGGACACTACACAAAGATCAGAATGCTCACAGTCAGAGCACTGGTTAAAAAGAGTAAAGAGGTGACAGCTACTTATAAGGCTGATTGAGAAAGGTCTCCTGTGCTCAGTATTCTGGAGCCAGCCTGGGAAACATGGAGGCAGCCTGGGCAACATGAAGCCAGCTCAAGAAAGGAAAATGGCGGCTAAAGGGATTGCACAGTGGTTAAGAGGATGTGCCTCTCTTCCAGGTGATCTAAGGTCAGTTCCCAGCACCCACGATGGGTAGCTTGCAATTGCCTGTATCTCCAGCCCCAGGAAATGTGATGCCCTCTTCTTTTACACACACACAATTTACATTTTAAAAAAATCTTTGAAAAAAGAGCCCAATTACATATACAGACTTGAGCTCTCAGGATGCCTGTTCCCCCATCTCAGTATGCTGCCTCAATTGGACAAATTATTCTATCACGTTGAATTCTGAAGACCACCCATTTTAAATATGAATGGGTTTGTTCTGCCCGCACGGTGCAATCCACAAAGCCAGTGCTTGAAGGCTCAGGCTTCCACATCCTTTATAAAGATTGTTCGAGAAGGGCATGGAAAGATGGTTCCATGGTTAAAAGCACTGGCTGTTGTTCAAGAGGACCTGGGTTTGATTCCCAGACACCACACGGCAGTTCACAATCATCTATAAGTTCAGTCACAGGGGAGTTGAAATCTTCTGTTGGCTTCCCCAGGTACCAGGCATACACATGGTACACAGACATACACACGGGCAAAACATCCATACATATAAAATAATAAAAATAATTTTGTTGCTATCATTATATGAATAATAAATAGTAAAATTTTTTTCCAAAAAGATTATCCCAGGGTTTGCACATAACAGGTTAGGTGCTAGGATGTGGTTCAGTGTTCAGAGCGCTGGCCTAGCATGCCCAAGACCCTGGTTTGATGGTGCCTCACACATTCTCTGACCTCTCTAGCAACAGAAATGCTTTCCCCTGTTTGTCAGTCCACTGGAGTGGAGAGAACCTGCATTCATACACAGCAAAGAACTGGAACTGCAAGATTACCGTTTTGTCTGACATTAAAAGATCATAACTGACTTCAGAACAGCGTGTTCCCTCCCATCAAGCGCATGGCAAGCCGCCTTCCAAGGACATGAGGATTATACAATGTTTGCAGATACAAAGTGCAACAAACTGACATGGCACCGTTTAACAAAGCGAGCTAATTTGGAAAGTAAAGAGAAAACTATACTAAACAAAGGGCATGACAGTGCAGGTACTCATCCTAAAGTTTGTTGATTAAGCCAAAATACAAATGCATCACATGGCGGGGAGGAGGGAGGGCAAAAATCCCCCAAATCCTATACTACTAGATCATCTTTGTTCAGGGTCCTGAGTTCAAGCTCCAGGAAAAAGGTCTTTTATTTTATTTTATTTTTTTGATGATATCTTTTCCTAGCTGGCCTTGAACTCCTGGAGTCAATCCTAATTCGGCCTGAAATAGCTGAGATTCCAGCTGTATATCATGATGCCCACTTCAACAAATCTGTCTTAATACATAGCAAAAATAACAAAGTGGGGTTGGGGGGCCGGAGAGGTGGCTCAGCACCACTGCTCTGGAAGAGTAGCAGCACTGGCTGCTCTTCCAGAGGTCCTAAGGTCAATTCCCAGCAACCACATGGTGGCTCACGACCATGTATAATGGGATCTGATGACCTCTTCTGGCGTGCAGGCACACATAAACACTAAATTAATAAATAAATATTTTAAAAAATTAAAAAAGCAAAGCATACTGTCATAGTCAGTTTTTGTCAACTTAACACAGGCCTAGACATACTTGAGAAGGGGGAATCCCAATGAAGGGACTGCCTCCATCAGATTCACCTGCGGCCATGTCTTGTGGGGGTTACTGATGAGGGAGGGAGGGAGGATTTAGCCCAATAATGACAGCACCATCCGCTGGCTAGCTGGGAGTCCTGGGTGTACAGGGAAGGTATTTAAGAAAGCAAGCCTTGGGCTCTGCTGCAGTTCTCACCACCAGGTTTCTGCCTTGAGCTGCTATTCTGGTATTTTGATGAGGGACTCTAACCTCTAAGAGGTAAATGAACTCTTTCCTCCCCAAGTTCCTGTTGGTCATGAAGTTCATCACAGCAACAGAAACCAAACTAGGGCACGTGTATAACCATAAATACATTTAGAAACTCAGAAACAATGCAGGAATGTCAAATATTATTGAGAATTTCTCTCCCCTCCCCCTTCCTCTTCTTGACTCTTCTCCTCCTCTCAGTAAAGCAGTTCAAATGCCATCGTAAAGGAAGAGAGAGGTGTGACTGCAAGTGAGATTTTGTTCTTGGATGTGGTACAGGTTAGAAGTGTATGTTCAGTTATGAAAAGTCATCTAGTGGTGTATTTGAGAGAAAGAGAGAATATTATAGACAATATCTTATCTTGACACCATGGTTTTAAGTGTTTTCCTCAACACCCAGGAAACGAATCTGTTGTTACAAACACTCAACAAGAAAATGGGAAGAAGAATTAAAAACAACCATCTTGTTAATATGAGAGGAAATGAATGGTGCTTTCTTGTGGGGAAAAAAGGAAAAGCCAAGTCTTTAAAGTAATAAACATACAAACGCAATTCCTAAAGCTGCCACTTTGTCAGAATCTCCAAGTTAATGTTTGTCTACCTCGCTGGTGTCAGCTTTGGGCACTTGGTGAACACAGCTGTCTGCAAATGGCTTACACCCCATGTATCCACTGCTCTTGAAGACAGTAATAGACTAATAAACACACTTGTTGGGCACCTGCTGGAGGCAAAGTATTTTGTCTAGTGCCATGGGAATGCAGAGCTGGGTCACATAGAATTTTCTGGTGATGAGGAAAATGGGAAACCAATGAGGTCAGACTTGAAATGCAGACAGGTGAATTCAGAGGGTCATATCTGAAGCTTCCTAAATGAGGAACAATTTCAGCTGGGCTTTGAAATATATCAATGCAATCTAGATCACTTCTTTTTCAAAACCCAACACTTCTCACTTATCCACTGGGTCCATTCCATTCACTGACTGAATGTTTTGTATTTCATTACTTTTTTTTTTTTTTCTGGTTTTATGCAGTCTTGAAATCTTCAATCTTTGTAGCTTTTTTCTTATTTTTTACCTTGTAGAAAGGCCTTAACAGGCATTCAGATCTCTAGAAGCACATTTTTAAGATATCTACTAACATTTTCTCTATCTATGCACCAAAAAAAAAAAAAGGGGCTAGGTTAGGAGAGGGAAAAGACATGAGTAGTACGATATAGTTTTCCTCCATGAAACTAAGCCACTTTAACTACTCAAAATACAGAAAAGAAGCCTTCTAATTAGGTTAAATAAAGCATTAGTTTTATTAGTGATCAAAAAAAAGCCTATCAGGAACATTCTCCCATGGGTTTGACATAATTTGATGAATCACAGCATCGTGATTCACTGAATCATAAAAAGAACTCCTGATTTGGAAGATTGAAGTTGGAAAGAGTTAGTGGGGACATTTAAAACACATTAGCTAGAAGCTGCGTTATCGAAAACACTGATAATGAGAAGCAACTCAGTGGCGTTAAGTCTAAAATTCAAATGACACAGTCATGAGGTAGCAGTAGAGTTTAGTATTTATATAACGTGTGATATGTGAAATGCTAAATATAGTAACATTGGTATTGTATTTCTTTTTTATTTTGATTTGTACTTTTATGTGTATGGGTGTTTTACCTGCATGAATGTCTGTGTACCACTCGTGTGCCTGGTACCTTCAGAGTCCAGAGAGGATGTCAGACCCCTGAACTAGAACTCCAGGTGGTTCTGAGTCACTATGTGGGTGCTGAGAAGTAATCTCAGGTTCCCTAGAGAAGTCAGTGCTCTTAACTGCTGGGCCATTCCATTTCTTTAGACACCTATATTGTATTTATAGCAGCAGAGTTTCTTTTGGAAGCGATTTAGCAATATAGATCAAGAATTAATTTAAAAGTTGGATGAAGCGTCGCATGCCTGTAATTCCAGCACTCGGGAAGGCAGAGGCAGGCAGATCTCTGTGAGTTAGAGGAGGCCAGCCTGGTCTACAAAGCAAGTCCAGGACAGCCAAGGCTACACAGAGAAACCCTGTCGCAAACAACAACAGAGAAAAGCTGGGCGTGATGGTTGGTGTACACCTTAAAACGCAGCACTGGGGAAGCAAAGGCAGGTGGATCTCCACAAGTTCAAAGCCAGATTGGTCCACATAGAAAGTTCCAGGACAGCCAGAGCTATATAGTGAGATCCTGTCTCAAAAGAACCCCCTCCTTTTTTTTTTTTTAAATTGCTTGATCCCAGGAGTTTAAAGGCAACACAGCAAATAAGACTGTATCTGTGTATGTGTCTCTATATGTGTGTGTGTGTGTGTGTGTGTGTGTGTGTGTATTGGTGAGGGGTATGTGTCATCATCTATCTATATCATAGTCTTTAAAATCTCTTTAGATTTATTTATTTTATATATATGAATGCTTTATTGCATGTATGTGTATGCACCACATACATGCTTGGTGCCCAAGGAGGTCAGAAAACTGCATTGTATGTCCTGGCACTGGCGATTGTGAACCAGCATTCGGATTCTGGGAACAGAACCTGGGTCCTCTGCAAGAGTAGCAAGTGCAATTAATCACTGAATCATGTCTCCAGTCTCGCTATCATGCTCTTGATCTATATATGCATAATAAAGAAATGGAAAGGAAATACACACAGAGCTTTCTTTCTTTCTTTCTTTCTTTCTTTCTTTTTTGAAAAAAGGTTTCTCTGTGTAGCCTTGGTTGTCCTACAACTCATTCTGTAGAGCAGGCTGGCCTCAAATTCACAGAGATCCTCCTGCCTCTGCCTCCCTGAGTGCTGGGATTAAAGGTGCGTGTCACATGCCTGGCTCAGAGCTCTTTTCACAGTGTGGCAAAATGATAGTAGGGTTTTGATGCTGGCTTTTGTATTTTTTAATAGTTCACAAATGTTTTATCACAAATATTTATAAAGGGGAAAAATGCTGTAGGTTTTTTTTTTTCCAAATGTTTGGATTTGCCACCCCAGACTAATTAATAAAAAACAGCAAAAAGAAGGGTTAACAGAGGTTAAAAGGAAAACAAACAAAAACATGGTGCTTCCTCTTCTGCAAAGAGCCAGAAGTCATTTCGGGTTTCTCTTGGTACCATTAAACAAAGAAAGAAAGTATTTATGGAAAGCCCTCAGAGACTTGCTATCAGAGGCAGAGGAAAGTCCACCTTCCAAAATCTCAGTAGACGATAAGAGGATAAGAGCAAATGAAACCAAAGTCTGTAGAGCAAGCAATAATCATGCAAAGAAACAGCAGGTTCACATGAAAACAGTGACAAACCAGCAGCAGTGAGACTAAGCAGGATAAATTTAGTTATTAAATTTAGATTCCCTATTAATAGAAAAAGCCTCTTGGATTGTGTTAAAAATTAAATCCAATTCTTTGCTGCTTATATATTTAAAAAAAGAATGCATCCAAATACAACAACACAGAAACACTGCAAAGACGGCAACAGGTAAAAATGTGGTAAGCAAAGAGTTAAAGACAGCACCATTAAATTAAAAGAGAATTTAAAGCAAAAAAATCTTGAAATGTTATCTTCATTTATAAACATTAGACACACACACACACACACCACACACAAAAGACAAATGTCAACCGACACAGTTCACAAAACGAAAATGCAATCAGCTGTCATGAGGGAGTGGTAGAACCTGACCCTCTGTGTGTTAATGGATTCAGTGAGGGAGATGGGACCTGCTACTAGCTACAGGCAGCTGAATGTGAGAGGATGAGGCTATGTCTCTTCCTCAGGCCGAGGACCACCATCATTTTCCGTTAGCAGGAGAGCTCACATATTGAGGTGAGGTTGAGAAAAAAGATGAAAGCGGCCAGGATCTCTCCATCACTGCATTCACAGAATTTCCTGCTACTGTGGGGCATCCGTGCAGGGACTTTGCATATGTATAAATAAACCTGTATTGCGTTCAGCCCCTGACATTCACCCTTGTGATATAGCCTGTTCTACTTTGATTCATATTGCCCAAAGAATCAAGAAAAGGAAATGAACAGTGAATTACTGCCTTCCATTGATGAATTAGAAAAGCCTGAAATATTAATATGTGGATGGTGTTTGGATGGGGAGTAGAAAAATCATTTCAGTAAGGAGACTGTGTGAAATGGAAAAATATATGCCAGATGGACTGTAGGCAGCTCTAAATGTAAAAATGAGTTCGAGGCCAGTCTAGTCTACACAGTAAGTTCCAGGACATAGAGATACCCTGTCAAGAAAGAAAGAAAGAAAGAAAGAAAGAAAGAAAGAAAGAAAGTCCCAGCAAGTGCCAAGTGCTGGGATTACAAGTGTGGGTTTGGGTAGATTACCTGGTTTAGGCAAAGATTCATTGAACAAAGCACTGACTAGACAAACCTGAGGGAACAATCTGACTGAACTATATAAGACAAAGATTCGACCATCGGTAAGAATCAGGTGAAGCCTGTGAGAACAAAGAGTAGAAAAAGATATCTGCAGAACATGTATTGGACAAAAGGACTTTTATTCAGAATATGGAAAAAAAAACCCAAATCTCCAAATCAGAAAAGAAAAAATTCAATATAGCAATAGTATTAAAATGCACCAACCCTTGGTTACTTCATTAAAGAGAATAATCAAATAGTCACAAAAAAAAAAAAAAACTGTCAAGATGTTACCAGCTTTAGTTAACAGGAAAAATGTAAATTATGGCCAAATGTGATTATGACTCACTGGAAAGCTTACAGTGAGAAAGGTGAACTGTGTGTTCTATTCAGAGCACAGGCATCTCTCATATTCTGGTGAGTGCTGATGGGTGCCCTGGAAAGTGGGTGCGTAATGGCCAGACAGAAGCATGAACATTTCTGCTTTGATACTGTTCTAGGAAGATCCTGGACAAAAGCAAGTGTGTTGTTCAGAGGATGTATACCAGAGTATTGCCAAGCAGCACTGTTCATACTAACCCCGACCCTCCAGAGCAGACTCGTTATAGAACGTTCAGACAAAGGAATACCATACAGGAAGGAAAAATCCTGAAAAAAAGAGAAGAAAACAGAAACATCTGTTTCTTCAGTCCCTAGAGGCTGGGTGCCTCTCTCTCTGCAGTTCCACTCTGGTGCCAGAGTCTTAGACGGTTCCGGGAGAGCTCTTGGTCTTCGCTGGAACCCTGAAGAAGTTTGATTTAACGCTGGCCACGGCAACGGGAGAGACTTACCAACGGGACTGGGGGCCAGCAAGCAAGACATCTTCCTTCTTCCCGGTCCTTTAGTAAGGGCTGCCACCAGACAGTGTGGCCTGGATAAGGGGTGTCTTCTGCTTCATAAGTCTGATCAAGAAAATCCCTCAGAAGTGCTGAGTTCCAAGCCAGCCAGGGCTACACAGCCAGACCCAGTCTCAAAAGGAAAGGAAAGGAAGGAAGGAAGGAAGGAAGGAAGGAAGGAAGGAAGGAAGGAAGGAAGGAGAAAGAAAAAAGAAAGAAAGAGGGAGGGAAGGAGGAAGGAAGAGTGAGAGAGAGAAAGGCAGGCAGGCATGAGTTTTAGTTTATTCCAGATGTAGTTGATAACCAAAATTAGCCATCACATGGGGTCAGAAGCAGTAGGGAAGAACCCAGTGACCCAAGCCGGAGATCTGGAAGTCAGAGATGCTTCCTTCACTACTCATTCCCCATGCCTCGGCGCCTCACTGGCACTTACATCCACACTGCCTACTAAAGAGCCTCTTGAATCTAACCCCTCCCAGCCTCCACCCCTTCTTTTGCTATGGCTTCAGTCCGAGCTTTTATTATCTCCCTCCTAGATTACTGCGGCAGCCTTCTAAGGAGCCGTTCTGACGTTCTTCTCAGCTCTTTCCATGCAGCTGCCACAGTTCTGCTTGTGACACCGGATCTGAGCACGCTTTTCCTCTTGAAAACTCTTCCCCGGCTACTGAGAAGCGACGGGCCAAAGTTCAAACTCTTTAGCACTGTGTGATTTTTTTCCCCCTCTTATCTTCTTTATCTTATCCTCACTTGCTTGTCTTTCCAGTTTTACCTTTGGCTCGTGGAAATCCCATAATCCAACCACACCAGAGTTACCATAGCTGCCAAACAGGTTAGCTGTGTTTCCACCTCCCTCGCAGTCTTTTCTGCCAGCTCTCTTCCTTGGCTGAACCATCATCCAAAAATTTTCTTTCTTTCTTTCTTTCTTTCTTTCTTTCTTTCTTTCTTTCTTTCTTTCTTTCTTTCTTTCTTTCTTTCTTTCTTCCTTCCTTCCTTCCTTCCTTCCTTCCTTTCTTTCTTTCTTTCTTTCTTTCTCTCTTTCTTTCTTTCTGGTTTTGTTTGTTTGTTTGTTTGTTGTTTTCAAGACAGGGTTTCTCTGTGTAGCCTTGGCTGTCCTGGACTCTTTGTAGACCAAGCTGGCCTTGAACTCACGGAGAACCACCTGCTTCTGCCTCCCAAAGGTTGGGATTAAAGGCTCACACTGCTATGCCTGGCAGGGAATTTTACGTGATATAATCCACCAATTTCCCATCTTGTTTTTATCACTCACATTTAAGCGTGAGCAATTTTCCTGTTTGCCAAGGTGCTTCTCGGAATTATCATTCAGCATGTGTTATTAAATTTCCTCTCCTAAGCCAACACAGAATGCTGCTGACAACTCCTACTATTTCACTTAACACTTGTTTTATAATTTCTTTTTTTTTGAAACAGGGTTTCTCTGTGTAACCTTGGCTACCCTGGACTCACTTTGTAGTCCAGGCTGTCCTCAAACAAGAGATGTACTTGCCTCTGCCTCCCTGAGTGCTGGAATTACAGGTGTCTGCCACCATGCTCTGCTAGTGTAGTTATTTTTTTGTTTTGTTTTGTTTATGTTCACCTCCCTTGTTTGGCCCTGAGTCCCTTAAGGAAAGAGACTTTGGCTAAATTTATTTCCATATCCTCAGCACAGAGTGGAAATTTACCAAATGAAAATGAATGAATCATAGTGGTTCTATTAGTGCAATAGAATTATGGGTAATTTTTTCCTGTTTTTAACTGCTTAAAACCAGTGAATAATGCTTATTCTTTAGGTTTTTTATATTCTCTCTCTCTCTTTCTCTCTCTATCTCAAAAGCAGGGTGTCACTATGTGGCCCTGACTGGCCTAGAACTATGTAAGCTAGACTGGTCTCTACCTCCCAAATCCTGGGATTAAAGGTGTGTACCACCACACCCAGCTACAACAGTTTTTTTGTTTTGTTTCTTCTTTCTTTTTTAAAGAAGAGGATTTTAAATGCACCCTTTTGGTAGTATTGTATTACCTTTATTGTTTTAGATAATTTTTGACTTGTAAGCTATCTTGACTCCCAATTTTGTGGAATGCCCAGATACACAGTGAAGAAAGAGCCGAGAAACATTCCTCTCAGGCTTTTTCTAACATATATCACAAGCCCGGTTAAAAGTTAACTCAGCCCTTGACTTACATGTCCTCCTGGGAGTGTTGTGGTGGTTGCACCCTGGCTTTGAACCACTGCCTGCCTTTGGCCTCTGGAACACAGTGTTCCATGGTCTGCATACCTGATCAATTGTCCTTGCTCAGTCCTTTGCCAGACACCCCTCCTCTTCTAAGTCTCTAAATAGTGGCGCCATTTCATCCCCTTGGATCTTGTTTCTCAACCTCCGCTGCACATTAGAATTTCCTGAGAATTGTTGAAAACGGACTACCAAAGCTGGGTCTAGTGACCAGGCATGGGAACCCCACTCCCCCAGAGATCAGGGAAGCAGCATTACAAGTTCAAGGTGCAAAATGAATACAGAGCCAGATTGGCAACTTAGTGAGACCTTGTGTCAAAGTAAAAAATAAAGAGGGCTGTAGACGCAGTGGTAAAGCACCTACCCAGCATGCATGATGCTCTGAGTTCAAACTATAGGGTTTCCAGACAGGGTTTCTCTGTGTAGCCTTGGCTGTCCTGGACTCTTTGTAGACCAAGCTGGCCTCGAACTCACGGAGAACCACCTGCTTCTGCCTCCCAAGGGTGTCACATACACACAAAAGACAAACAAACAAGCCAGACCAACACTGAGAATTAGGTTTGAACACAGCTCTATAGAAAATTTCTCAAAATATCTGTCTCTAGGCCAGATCTCTTTGAAAGACCCAACCTTAGATACCGACCTGCTTTTCATAGGCTTCTCTCGGTTCCTCTAACCAATGCTGTGTCTGAAACTCACCACTGTTTTCCTTTCTTTCTTTCTTTTTTCTTTTTTTGTTCTTCCTATCTGTGTATGTGTGAACATCATTTAGTCTCTGCTGATACCAGAATCTTAAAAACTGTCTTGATTTTGAACAGCCTCTGTTTTCCACAGCTACAAAGTTGCATCTTTATCTGTTTTGTTTTCTTTTTAAAACAGAATCTGGCTATGTAGTCCTTGCTGGCTTGAACTTGCTACATAAGACCAGGCTGGTCTGATCCCAGTACTCTTCCCTCAAACTCCTGAATTGTGGGAAAAATAAATCTTGTGATTCCCTGTAATAGCATGTGCCTTCTAGTCTCAATTACTTTGGAGCCTGAGACAAGAGGATCTCCCAAACTTAACTGTTTGAGAACAGCATGGGCAAAGTAGTGAGACCTTGCCACAAAACTAAACCTAACAAGGAGAATGTTTCTGCTAGGGCGTGTAGCTCAGTGACGGGCAGTTCCCTAGTGTCTGTAAGAGGTTCAGTGGATGAAGGAAGCATCAGAACCAGGGTTCAGATCTTCAGAACACACGGAAAGTTGAGTGTGGGAGCATGAGGCTGTTACCCCAGTGAGCTAGGGCAACAGGCAACAGAGATGGAAGACAACGTCAGAAGGAGTTCATGGGTGAGTTAGTCCGGCACATACAGCGGTGAACACAAAAGACTATGCCTCAGACAAGGTGGAAGGTGAAGACCAAGAGCCAAGATTGTCCTCCGACCTCTACAGGAGTGTTGTGTTGAATGTGTGTTCCCATTACACACACACATAAAAATTAGAAGAAGAAAGAGTGAAGGGTGAGTGAAGAAAGAATAAGAGAGGAGGGAGAAATGGAGAAAGATATGTAGACAGAGAGAACACAGATGATAGAGAGACGGAGACAGAGAGGAACCAAATTTGAAACAGCTCTGGTCATCAAAGACAGGCTTTACACATTTTGTCTAAAACCCGACTCTCCTCAGCTGACCAGCTGCCACTGATAGCTGATGCAGCTTTCTTAGGTTCAAGGTTGCTAGCGAACAATAAGGAAGTGGAAGCTTTCGCTGCTAAAGGTACATCGCGTTTTTTTAAACAGACACATTTTTACATTGAGAGCACCAGTGATTTATTATTAGCTGGCTTTTTTCATGCTCACTCTCCGTGGAGTGTTTGCATATATTATCTCCGTGTGACATAATAAACTTTAGAAGATGCTACCATTGTTATCTTCATTTACAATTGAGAAAGCCAAGGCTAAGTGAGGTTAGGGAGCTTGTCCAAAGTCTACCAGAAGTAAAACCCAAGCCCACTGAAGGCCAAAGTCCATGCTCTCAGCTGCTCTGCATCTGCCTTTTCCTTTCCCTGTCCACAGATATGCTTTTCTGTGTCTGGAAGGATGCCATGGCCTTTCAGTTACGTCAGGGAAGGAGCTGACACCATCGTGGCTTCAGCTTCTCAAGTTCACCCTGGCTTTCTTTCCTCTTCACTGCCTCAGCATGAGATGAAAGCCTTGGCTGAAGATAGATTTGTGGCATCAAGAGTAACTGAGAGAAGACAAAACCAGTGTTGCAGTTTTGAGTAAAGCCATCAAGGGAACTAAGTGCTTATTTGCCTAAATGCAGTCAAACAAAGCTGCTGTAATGTTTATTGCTTTTATTCATTGTGTTAAACATTTATAGGCTTATTAAACAGAAGAATCCTAAGTGTGAGTTTAAGCTTCCTGCCACTTTCCTGGCTTGGGTTATCAGTTTAACTTCACATTATCAACACAGTCTTACTTTTCAAGTATTATGGCCTTTTATACTGATGACTATTAAATTTTATATATACTGCTTTATTACGTTGGATAAGTCAGTGCGTTTTCAGTAGAGTCACTTTGAATGGATCTTTTCAGGGTGTGGAGATAGTCTGCTACTCTGGTTATTGCTTTTTATAGGCCTGTCATCAGCAGAATTGAAGACTATTCTAATATTTGTTGTTACATGTGGAAGGGTCCATATGAAAAGATATGGACAGCACTTACCGACTCCGTAGGAAAACCGGCAATGCAGCTGTGATGAGATGAACAGATGGAGTGAGTGGGGAGAGCAACTTGCTCCTTTCTTTAATAACCTCCATTGCCACCGGGCACAGTGGCACACACCTGTGATCCCAGCACTGAGGGAGGCAGAGGCAGGCCGATCTCTATGAGTTCAAGCCCAGCCTCGTCTACAAAGGAAGTCCAGGACAGCCTAGGCTACACAGGGAAACCCTGTCTCCAAAAACGAAAAGAAAACAAAACAAAAATCTCCATTGCCACAAGGAAACATCCTTTTCTCTAATTCTAAATTATGGGACACTGTTTTATTCCCCAACAAAATGAGTATATATGAAGTGTTCTTTTAGCTCTCATTTCAAAGATCTAGTTTTTCACAATCTAGTAGTTGAAAAAATCAGACAGGCACGAGTTGCAATCTTGGTTAAGAGGCAAAAAAGGATGGACAAGCTGTGGATTCACCCTGCCCCTCTCCTCCTCCCAGCCTCTGAAGCAGACAGACTCTATTGCTGTGAGTCTAACACAGTGGCTCTCAACCTGTGGGCCATGACCCCTTTGGGGTCGGATATCAGATATTTATGTTACATATCAGATAGTTATGTTCATAACTAGCAAAATTACAGTTGTGAAGTAGCAATGACATAATTTTACGGTTGGGGGTCACCCCAGCAGGAGGAGCCGCATTAAAAGGCTGCAGCATTAGGAAGGCTGAGAACCAAACTTCTAACGTTTTTCTCTCACTTGATAAAGAAAGGAGGAAGGGAAAGAGGCATAGACAGCAAAGCTGACTCTGCTTGCTCTCTACACCAAAGTCATTATTCACAAGGAGGGAATCCTTAGAGGAGCTTCCACGGAGGAAGTGGACATGTTTGCCTTCCGGTGCCAGGGTCGGAAGAAGGTGGTTCTTGTCATGCAAACTCAAATCCCGACATGATGAGAGGGAAGCCCCTCTCAGAGTTGTTTTGTCCACACATTTCTCCTTGGATACAACGTATCATGTAAGAAAAAAAAAATCATATGGTGAGTGTTGATAACCCCAGAGCTGGAGAGGTGCAGACAGGTAGATCCTGGGGGCGGGGCTTGTCTGTGACTGGCTAGCCTTGCTGAGTGGGAGAATAGTAGGCCAGAGGGAGACCTGGTCTCAAAAACAAAACAAAAAAACTAGGTGATTCCTCAGGAACGACAGTTGAGGTTGTCCTCTGTCCTCTACATACCTGTGTGCACATGTACACACACAAACACACACACACACACACACACACACACACACACACTGGAACCAGCAGACACGGACACAGAAAAAGAAAAAAAAAGGGACCACTATTTGGATAAAGATCTGAAACTAAATTTTTAGCAATGTAAATTCTGCAGATGAGTCACTTGTCATGTTAGAGGGAGTATGTGGGCATGGAAACATTGGTAGGAGGAAGCAATTTTGGTTTTAACATGAAGTTCAAAGTTGGAGAAGACAAATTCATGAGCTACAGAGCTGGAAGCCTAATGAAGCTGCCTTATAAGCTCCAAGTTCCAGCCTTGCAAACTCCATCAGTTCTGATAATGACGGCTCAGGGTAAACTCCATCCCTGTGAGCCCTCAGGCGGAAGGACCTTTCTGTTTTTACTAGAACTGAAACAATGAAGGCTTGCCACTGGTTCTGTTGTTTGCACAGAAACTGGAAGAATTAATGTCTGCAGCAAAACACGCTGCCGCTTTCCTAGTCTTGAAACAGAACTTCAAAGCTTGTGATGTAAAAACCTTGCCACCAAGATCCTGAGATGATCAGAATCGAAAGGGAAGGTCGTGACTTTGATTGCTGTGAATCCCCTTGTACACTGAATCAGGCATTGTGGTGAAAATGTTAATCCCCACCCCACCCCGAAGCATTTGGTGGCATCTGTGAAACCTAAAATGAAGAAAAGTCGAGCCAGGCCTTGAACCCTGTGGTAGTGCCCTCACTCCCCAGTGGCATGGCTACTGATCTCCAGTTCACCCCATGTCCATCATTTGCTTTTCCCCTTTCTGTATTGATTCATGATCCCTCCTTCCCACTCTTGTCAAGCCCATTCCCCCTCATGCCTTTGAAAGCTCCTTCCAGCTTCTCAGATGAGCTGAGCTCCTAGAAACTTCCCTTCACAAACTCCACGCTAGGACTTGAAAGTAAAGGAGGTTAGGAAAATATAGCACCTGGTCTGACACACAAAGCAACATGGAAAAGATGATTATTATGCAATTAGATCTCTGGACCAAAGGTATATGGATTTTTTTTTTTAAATCCTGCAACTTTTCTGTATGCTTACATGGTTCCAATAAGAGGTTTCAAAACAAGTTTAAAAACCTGCTTTTCCATTCAGAACCATCAGGCTGTGAATACACAAAGAAAAACGAATGAAACATTTATATTGTCTTGCTTTTCTTTCCCTGTTGCTGTGAGAAAAATGCCCTGACAAAAGCAACGTAAGGGAGTAAGGGTTTATTTTAGCGACAGTTCCACACAGGAAGCGCAAGGCTTTAGGGGGTTGTAGTAGATTCACAGTCTATCAGATCACGTTGGGGAAGGCAGCAGCAGGCGCTGGAAGCAGCAAGTTACCCCACATCCACAGTCAAGCACAGGGGACAGTGAATTCATGCGTGCCCGCTAGAGCTGAGGTCGCTTCTTACACTGCTGTACAGTCCCCTGCCCAGGGAACGGTACCGTCCTCGGTGGGCAGGTGTTCCCGACACAATTGATCAAGATAAGCTACCACACAATGGGCCTATAGTCCCACCTGACGTAAACATTGCTCACTGAGACCCTCTTTCCCGGTAATTCTAGGCTGTGTCACGCTGGCAAACTAACCATATCACAAGTTAATGCCATGTAAAAATGAAAACGGTCGTCTCTGAGTTTATCACTCCATTTGAGAAACAGAGATATTTATCAGTGATATGAATGTTTCCAATTAAAGCCCTTCTCTACCTCATCCCCAAAGGAAATATTATCCTGCATATTTTTCATGAACCTCTTGTTTTTATTTAAAGATGTATTGTATCTATATGAATTCTTAATTTTATTCTATGAGAGCTAAAATTTAATTTCCCCCTCTGTTTATTGGTTACTTTTATTTCTTCTCTAAATCATCTGTTTTATCTTTTGCCCATTTTTCTAACTAAGTTTTCTCTTGGCTTATTGATTTATAGATGTTTTTTATACCTAAGGATACTTTAACTGTTAGGAGTATTATCACTGCCTGTTATATGAAAGTTTTTCAGTATTTTTTTTTTCTTGTCCTGGTAGTTTAGTTGGCAGCTATGTGAAACTTGATTCATCATTAATTTATTCTTTATAACGTGAAGAAAAAAAACCTGATGTTTGTTTGTTTGTTTTAATCTATTCGTGGGCAAATTAACAGTTCTACTAAGATATCAATGCCTCAAATTCCAGGCCTATGGATTCGTTACCTTACTTGATGTGAGGGATTTTTCAGATGTTAAAGTTACAGAATTTAAGATGAGGAGATTGTTCAGAATTACCTGGGGAGGGGCAATCTAATTTTGAGAGCTCCTTTACTGGTTTAGGTCACAGAGAAATGTGACAACAGAAGAATGCTGGGCATGATGCAGAGCTATCGGCGCTGGAGCCGGAGGAGGGGCCAAGACCCAAGGGATGATGGGAGCTTTCAGAAACAGGAAAAGCTCAGGGAATGGCTGTTAACCTGGAGCATCCAATGAACTGCTAACTCTTTTCTGACCTACAGAGCTATAAAGATATTTAAATAGCCTAAATACCAAGGTTGTTGGCATGTTTAGTTAGAAAACAAACACACACTTCCAAGTGGGTGCCTTTTATTAAATATGCCATACATTTTCTACTAAATTAAAATACGATCTTTTCATGTGTAGAATTTGTGCACTCGTGCTGGGTTTTCAGATTCTCTATGCTGGTTCTAGGGAGAATGGATTTGTTTTCCCGATTCATAACTGTGCTTTAGTTGTTTCAATTTTTTAAAGTCTTCAGTACTCCACTTGCTCTCCACTCCTACTTTTCAGGAGCTTCCCATTTCTCCTGTCTTTCCTATCCTCTTAACTGCAGTCTGTGGTCTTCCTCTTCCTCCGGGTCACTTTGCATTTTCTTTCTAGAATTATTTAAGATGCAAGTATCATTTCTGCTCTTTAAATTCTTCAGAGTCATCCATCCTTCATCTCCAAATTCTTTGATATGGCACAAAAAGAGCTGTGACAAATGACCCTGTCTGTCAGTGCCATTTCCTGCCTCTCCCAACAGACACAAGATGTTCCAGAAACCAAGCAACCTTAAACTTGTATAAAGTTTACAATCCTTTCTGTCTCTGGGTATGTTGCTGCTTCTCCCTAGACTATAGTCCATTCCTCCCCAAACTCAGTTAAAACTGTACATTCAAACCCCAGGCCAGAGAAGAAGAGGATCCAGCCAGTCCTGATGAGTCTTGATGAGCTAGGGGCAGATGGCAGGGGAGGAGAACTCCCATTTTCAGTGGAGGAGAAGGGGATGGGAAAAAGAGGGAGGAAGGGCAGGACTGGAAGCTGGGAGGAATTGAGGGAGGGGGCTACAATCAGGACATATAATGAATAAATTGTAAAAAAAAAAAAAAAAAACAAAAACAAACAAAAACTTTGATCAAGCCAGGCAGTGGGACCACATGCCTTTAGTCCCAGCGCTTGGGAAGCAGAGGCAGGCCTATCTCTGAGTTCCAGACCAGCCTGGTTGGTTTACAAAGTGAGTCCAGGACAGCCAGGGCTGCATAGAGAAACCCTGTCTCTGTCTCAAAAAACCAAAACCAAAACCAAAACCAAACCAAACAAACCTTAGATCAACATATCAACTTCCATCAGCAAGCTCCCCACCCCCACCCCCGGTTGACTGGGCAGGTGTCCTTCCTCAGAGACTATCCTTTCAGCTTGCACTTAAATGTTTCGGTTACAACAATTTGTTTCCTTGTCTAGCTCCCTCACCAGATAATAGACTCCTTAACAGCAGGAACTGTATGTTATTTCTAGATACACAGGGCCTAACAAAACACTTTGTGATAGTTCTTACTAAAACATGAACCAAGTGAGTCCCATAATCTCAGAACTGCTAGGTGTCCTTTCTTAAATCTGTGTTCTGTAAAAGCGCTTTCGACTAAAAATAGTATCACCCAGCTTGTTCACTCATCTTATGAACAAGGCTTGGCTACAAGTGACTCCAGGATTGTCCCAAAGGAAGAATGTTCCCTCTGTTGAACAAATTCAAAGGAGTGTGACTCAGGTTTTACAAGAGAGCGTCCTCAGATGTTCTCGGTAGGAATGACATTGTTGGAATATTTTTATTAGAAAATCCTACTCAACTACCTGCGGGAGCCATTGGATTCAGGGAGGGACTGGTCTGGGCTCCCATAGCACGGGAAACAAACACCCTGCCGAGCACATCATTTCACATGTAAAGGATGGGGAAGACATTTGTCTCTACCGTTACCCATGATTATTATCAAGAGAACGATTCAGTCCCCTTTCCTGGTAGGGGTGTTTCAGGAAAATTTAGATTATCATAATGATGTAGGAGAAGCGCCCTGCTTGTGCATAGGAACCAGAGATGGGGCAAGCATCTTAGTGCGTGTAAGACAGCCCTGCACACCGTAAGAATATCCTGACCCAAAAATGCCTACAGTGACCTCATTAGAAACCAGACTTGCTTTCTCTTGGATTTCCCCTGGGCTGAGAGAAGAGCAGCACTGACAGAAAAGTCACTTTGAAGAATCTGCAAGGTGTGAGCAGAAATTCCTTGTCATTGTAAGTTATGGAGCTTAAAGAATCAATTACATTGCAATCACTTTTCATGGCAACTTCCACGTCACTCTTCCAAACAACTGATGAAATATGAATAATCAAAGAATGGAGTTATTGAATCCAGATACGTCTTTGTTGAGTTGGTCCAAGAAAAGTTAATTCTAATAGAACCAGCAAACAAACTTGTCCTCCTTCAGTCCACCCATCGCTGGGCATCTGGACCATCCTAGGGTCAGACATCTTGCCTAGGCATCATATGGGCCTCTCCTTCAGACTCCCAGATCTTAACTGTTAGATCTGATAATCCAGGTGGCTTCTAGGTAAGATTTTCTAAACTTTCTCTCTTCCAAATTTAATACTCTCTGAATCTGTGCCATTAAAAGCCTACACTATTTTCACATGTCTTTCCTAAACATATTCATGACTCTAAGGCATTATGAGCAATTATAATTTTTGGTGTTTTTTGTCTTGATTTTTGTTTTGTTTTGTGATTTTTTTTTTTTCCCTCTCTCGAGACAGGGTCTCACTACGTAGCTCTTGCTGCCCTGGAACTCACTCTGTAGACCAGGCTGACCCCAAACTCACAGAGATCCTCCTGCCTCTGCCTCCCAAGTACTGGGCTTAAAGGCAGCACTAGGCCCAGCACCTTAGAAAACACTGTATTAGGCTGAGTGGACTGGTGTATAATTTTAATCCCAGCACTGGGGAGGCAGAGGCAGGCAGACTCTACGCCTAGTCTACAGAGTGAGTTCCAGTTGAGTGTGCAAAATAAGACTCTGTTTCAAAGGAGGAAAAAAAAAGCAAACAAACATGGTTTAGTACCATGAACTGAAGCACAAAGTTTTAGGGGAAGGGCACCTAAGACCGCTTCATTCAAGTGGGCTTTTTTTTTTTTCGAGTTTGTTGACCTTTGAGTTACTCCAATTATGAATTTTAGATCAGTTCTCTGTCAGCCCTTTTCTAGTTTAAAAAAAAAATAGCATCATTTCTTGTCTCTGCTTCTGCCGTAATGACATCTCAATGAGAGCAAGAAACCTGTCCCTGTATTTAAACTGTGTATCTTCAGTGCTAGGAACTTTATCTGCTATGTAGAGGAATATGTTAAATACTTCTGAATGAATGAAGAGTATATGAATGAGTAACTTCCTACAGGTGGAAATGTCTTGTTTTGTTCATCTTATTTGTGTGAGTGTTTGCCAAATGTATGTATATGCATTGTGTGTATGCCTGGTGCCCTCACAGATGGTCGTGAGCCACCGTGTGGGTGCTAGCAATCAAACCTGAGCCCTCTGCTAGAGCAGCAAGTGCTCCTAACGGCTGAGCCTTCTCTCCAGCCTTTGGTTTTCTGTGGGATTTTGCTGTTGTTGTTGGTTGCTTGCTCATTTAGAAAGGGTTACACTCTGTAGCCCAGACTGGCCCTGACTCGCTATGTGGCCCAACCTGGTCTCCAGCTTGTAGTGATCCTCCTGCCTGTACCTCTCAGGGGTACTGTACTCCTCTACTGCAGGAGTCACAGGCATGCCCCACCATGTCCGAGGTCTGAGACTGAATTATTTAGGATGAAATAGTATATTGTACACTCAAAAGACACTACATGTGGAGGAAAGGGAAACTGGGTAATACTGTGATCACTAGACTAATCATAAAGTCACGACAGGGCGAAGGAAGAGGGACCCAAAAGCATAACATGAAATAGGAAATAAAAGCAATGGAAGGCCTGAGAGCTGGCTCAGCAGGCAAAGGTGCTTGCATCAAGCCTGACCACCTGAGTTCAGCCCTGAGAACTCACGTGGTAGAAGGAGAGATCCAACCCCTGCAGGTCGTCTTGACTTCCGAGTAGGTGTTGTGGTGCATGCGCAGACACGTGTGGCAGATGTGCATGCCACATATATACACCCACTAAATACATAAATGATTAAAAAAATCATTGAATTTTAAGAGCACCCAAGCGTAACGAAAAGCCAGGTAAAATTCATATATCCATGTGGTTGATACAGGAGAAACTACCTCGTAGGCTCTCAGGAAAATTGTGATAAGTTCTGAAGCATCATCCTGAGAAAGTCAAAGCACTGTGGCTTAAGTGATGATTGGTCAGACTTAGAATCTTACTTTATAAGATTCTAATATGCATATGAAGGCTCAACCAATATACCTTATTGGAGCAAAATGTGAGAAGTGAAGAAATGAAAGCAAACTCATCTATGTCATTTGTGTTTAATAATTCTCATTTACAAGAGGAAAAATGAAGATGTATGAAATAAAAAGCTGTTGTAAAATGATCTTAAGTCAGTCAGTAATTATTCCATCCTACGTGGAATTTTCATCTAAGCAGACTTGGAAGTTTCCAATATTCAGAATTGAGGCTGGGACTTTGTGTGCCCTAGACAAAAGCTCTGTCTGAGCTACACTTCCAACCCTAAGCAACCAGATAGTGGCAATGAAATTTAAATTAAATTTTAGATTAACTCAAATATTAGATGCATAGTTTTAAGATTTCAAACATTTCTCAACTGCAAAATGTCAATGAGAAATAAATTGACATATGGAAACGATGTGCTTATTTTATTACATAAACCAATTCATTTGTTTAAATGTTAGAAGTCCCATGGATGTTAGCTAAAGAAATTCTATCCCTGGATCCTCAATCCAAAATCTCTATCATGAGAAATGTTTCAATTTGAGGTGGCATTCATTAGCAAATAACAGGAGATGTGCTAGGGTTTGGTTTGTGTTTTTTTGTTTTTGTTTTTGTTTTTTTCACATCCCAAGAAGTCAGAAGGCAAATAGTGATGTAAGACCAGAAGTTGCCTCTGTCTTAGCATATGACTTTTGCCCTCATACTGTCATTTTGTGGTCACAAGGCGGCCGTCTCATCTTGAGTATGACACAGAAATTCCAACCAAGAAGAAAACAACACAGTGAAGAAGAAAAAAAAATGCTAGCCACAAATGGGAAAGAGAGAACTACCAGAGGCCTCCATTAAGCCAGATACAGTGGTATACAACTGTACAGCAGCCTTCCAGCCATGGAGAGGCAGAGGCAGGGGATTTGCTACAAGTTAGAGGCCAGCTTGGTATATGTAGAGTTCCAGGTTTGCCAAGTCTACATCATAAGACCCATAAAAAAAATTTAAAAAAAAAATCCTCCACGTAGTGAGGGAAAGATTGTGGTAATATATTCACAGGTCATATGTTCCTGTCAAATTTATACAATGAAGGCATTCTAACTGCTGTCAGTAATTCTCTCCTTTTCTCTCGGAAGCTTCTTGGCTCCCGCTGGAGCAGCAAGGCTACTTGGGAGCTCATATTATAGGGAGTTAAACTGAGGATACATTCAGTTTGAATTCAGTGGGATATATTTAGGAGGTTCACAGGCACTTCTGCGCACACTTGAGTTAGTGCCAGCCGTGGAAGCGTAGGGATCTTTTTCAGGAAAATCCCTGCTGCCCACTGTGTTCGCTCATCTGGCCCCATGGAACGAAGGTAGAGCACTCGGCATAAGCTCTTTACCGAGCTGCTGCGCGAGCACATTGCTAGCAACCGTTAAGCGAGTGTCTTAATTCAGAGAGGATTGCATTAGTCACTGACAAGAGCCTTCAAAAAAAAAAAAAAAAAAAACTGACAAGGGAAAGAAACTTGATGCAGGTTTCCAACGTCTGACATTAATCGGAAATTTTTACATGACATTTCCATTAATTTACGATGCTGCCATGATTGGAGTATGATTTATCCCCACCAACACTCACATGGAGGTTTGATTCTCGGTGTAAGGATGTCAAGAGATAACTAGGTCCAGAGGCTGCACCCTCAGGAGTGGAAGAATGTCATCCTGGCGTCTGGACTCTCCACACAAGGCGGCAAAGTGCCAGTCCAGGTGGCTTGAGAGTAGGGTGGGCTTCTTGGGCCCGGCTGTTTCAAAGCAAGGTAACCACTGTTCAACCTCTTCCACAAACCCACGCTCTACCCGCGGAGCACTCTGCCATCTGCGTCCAGGTCCGTACCACAAGCCAGCCAGATGTTGTGCTCTGCCCCAAAATATGAGAACTGAGCTAAACAAGTCTATAGTCTATTCATTGCCCAGCCTCAGGAACTTCGTTGAAGCAACCTAAAGTCTAAGATAAAAAGACTTAGAAGATTTTCTCAAGATTATGGACAATAATCTTGAGAAAATCTGGATTATCCTTCTACATTATATAAAGTGCTTTCTTAAAACGGGAACTCTTACTTGTGCCTGGTAGTTCATGCACATATTCCCAGCTGCAAAATTTGAGGCCAGTTTGGACTACAGGACAAGTTCTTGTCTCAACAACAAACAAACAAATAAATAAAAATTACACAGCGTTGGGATTGCAGATGGTGCCACCATACCTAGCAAAGAGCAACATTTGTTTCTAATTTTGTGTTTTCTTCACCTTTACCTCTCTGGTGGCAAACTGGATAACGTTCACACTACTGCCTGCGTGCCTTAAGACCCCCGTGAGTCCCCTCAGAGCAGTCTCTGAGTTCCTCTCTCGTTGCTTTCACGGTCTTCAAACTTGAAAAGTGCTACTGTCCACTCAAGAAGCAGAGCCGGCCCCAAAAGATCTGCAGCGCCCCTCCTCCTGAGCCAACACCCACCGCCCATTTGGTATTCCTAAGTGAGGAAGGTTTAGGCTTCTCACATAAACTTAGGCAGAGGCAGCAGCAGCAGCAGCAGCAGCAGCAGCAGCAGCAAAGGAGAACAGAGTTTTAAATCCTCTTCCTCCTCCCACTGATAATTAAAACGCTTGACTCCACTGTCCCTTTAGAGTTCCATCTTGTTACTGACCCACATAACAGTCATTCTGCCTGGGTACGAGAAGGACCTTCCACGGCCAGGCCAACCACTCCCCTCCGTGTCTTGTCAACCAACAGTACCACAGATCTCCGGATTTTTTGTTACACGCCGCAGGGGAAATGCACTTGTCTGAAGATTGCCAGTACACAGTGCTTAAGGGAAGGGCTTCGGGAAGCCCCGAAGCAGGTTATCCCTGATTCAGCGGTCCCCATTCTAATTTTACCACGGAATCTTTTTCTCAAACCAAGATGCATTTTGAGACATTTTTCTCTAAACAGATGGACAAACTATTATTATTTTCATATAAGCGGAAAGCCCAAAGACTCAGATTTTAGCAAGCTCTAGGTCACAAGAGAACCTCATCTGTAAGTGAGTTTTAAAGTACACGGCTACTGGCTGGGAGCTGACGTGGGTCATTTTGCCACTTTAAATTCCTCCATCTTAGGTTACATGCGTGGATGTCGGAGTGTGTGCACACGAGTGCAGGTACCCACTGAGGCCAGAGGCAGTCAGGTTCCCCGGAACCAGAGTTATAAGCAGTCATGAGCTGCCTGTTGTGGGTGCCAGGAACTGAGTGGTTCAACCTACAGGAGCTGAATCCACTTTTGTTTTTGTTTTCCAGGACAGGGTTTCTCTGTGTAGCCCTGGCTGTCCTGGAACTTACTCAGTAGACCAGCGTAGCCTGGAACTCACAGATCTGCCTGCCTCTGCCTCCTGAGTTCTGGAACTAAAGGCACACACTACCACTGCCCAGAAAACTGTCCCCACTTTTAACTGCTGAATGCCCACACTTGAACTCTCCAGTCCCCAAATCTAGCATCTTGTCCACTGTTCGTCTGGCTTCTTTAGAGAGAGAGTGTCATGTTCTCGGCTGGTCTACAACTTGCTAGGTAGTTGCGAATGGCCTCGAACTCCTGATCCACCTGCCTCCGCCCTTCAAGTATTGGGATGACAGGTCTGTGTTTCTGTTCTGTTATAGAGAGATTTCGGATCAGCAGCTCAAAGGATCGATAAACATTAACACACGTATCTCATGGTTTTCAGGTGTGGAATCTATTGAATGATAAAAATCTTACTGATTTCCCTTAGTCGGTAATAAATTTCTCTAAACGGTTGTTAGAAATCATGTTGAAATTAGCTCTGACGGTCCTTCCGCTCAGGTATAAGCTGTGTTGTATCACTAGCCGCACATTTGGCTACAGCAAAGCAACCTGAGAGCAGCCGCCTTATGTTGACATAAATTACACACCCGAGGCCCACAGCCACACTTAGAAATATCAGCACCATGGGAGAATGAAAGGCCCACTTTAGGAGTGGAACAGCTCCCACTAGGACCTCATAAACCTCAAAACTATGCCTCGGATCACATAAAGTAAATCAAATAAATATATCTCTTCGCTCCGCTCACCCCTCTCTCTCACTCTTCCCCACCCTTTTCTTTCTGGACTGGAGATGAGCAAGGCCTTGTACGCGTTCAGAAAGTATTTATCGCCGAGTGTACATTTCCAACCTTGGGAGTTTTTGTTTCGTTTCGTTTGTTTGTTTGTCTGGGGGGTGTTTTTTGAGAAAGGATTTCATGCTTTGTTTTGTTTTGTTTTTGGAGACAGGGTCTTATGCAGCTGGCCCGAGTTGATCTGAACTCACCGTCTAGCTGAGACTGGTGCTGGGGTCGCAGCCCCTACGATGGCACTCCTGGTCTTGTTTATTGCTTTAATAAAGTGAGTGCTATGGTCTTCACTCGGCTCTGCCCCCAGCCCAACCCCCCACCCCCGCTTCTGTTTAAAGCAAAAGTCTTCTATATCAGTGCGTAGAAGGCATAGTCTGGGCTTGCCACTGGAAAATTGTATTTATGAGTGAGGCTGGGGAGCTTGAGCATCATGACAGGCCGAGGCTGTGGCTGTGGAACCCACAGGCCTCTGCGAGGCTCCGATAGATCAGGGCCCCTAGTCGGTGAGACCCAAGTAAGAGTTGTCAGCTGTCCAAGAAGACATTTCCATAACTTACAGGGGACTTGGAGAGATAGCAAGTTTGTTAAGTTAGATTTCTCCCGTGGACTTACAGAAGCATAAACTTTTTTTTTTTTTTGAGACAGTTTCTCTGGGTAGCCCTGGCTAACCCAGAACTCACTCTGTAGACCAGGCTGGCCTCAAACTCACAGAGACCTGCCTGCCTCTGCCTCCCGAGTGCTGGAATGAAAGGCGAGTACCACTACTACCACAGCAGCTGCAACTCTGGGATTTCTTGTTGGTCTGTGTGGAGGTTGGGATCTCTCCAACCTCAGGGAGCTGTTTCTGGAGCAGCGCTCCCCCAAGCTCGTTCACCTAGAGGTGAAGAATCAGTCCTCAGACTCTGCTAAGCGCTGCCTCATCTCTAAGTAGTGAGTAAGGTGGTGCTAAGGTACAGTGGGCTGCTGGAAAACTGGGGTTTGCGGATGGACGCATTCGTTCAGGACCCTCTGCACTGGAAGGTCCGTTTAAAGGATCATGACGCCTTTGAGACCTCATCCTTAATTAGACACAGCACCAGAGTGACTGGGCTTTACTCCAAAGATGGATTCTCTCTAAAGTGTCAGGGCCTTGAACGCCAAGCTGGGGCTGGGGCCAGTCAAGTGGACCCACCTCTAGACCCACACCTGGGCAGAGGTGCAGCTAGAGAAACAGAAGCTGGTGACAGGTTCCCCACTGGGCGCAGAGTCACAGAACTGGGGCCAGGACCCTGTGCTTCTCGAGGCCCTCGGGACAGCGCTGAATGCTTACAGCTGTGACGACCCAGATATGACAATGACTTTACTATGACGACATGAACTTTGTCTTTGGAGACAGGTCTGAACACACCCACGGGGCACACAGGATAGACAGCCAAGACAGACTTGGAGAAGAACACAGTCAAGTCCTTCTTGGACAGCTGGAGACTGATGTGTAGGCGGTCAACATGTGGCCAGGCGGGAAATTACCTGTGAGGGCTTGGACTGCTGCTCTCTGAGAATGGAAGGCTCTGCCTGCAGTCAAAACCTCATTTTTGATGGCAAACACACTGCTTCTCCATAGTTGGCCTTTGCCTGTTTTTGCCACTTCTGCAAGGACGAGGTGGGCTTGGCCTTGCTTGGCTTTGGAGATAACCTTCTATTTGTCAATCACTCCTGCTGTATTATGGGCTCAGGGACAGAGAGGTGGGTATGTGCTGGCCTCTGCCTCAGCACAGGACATTAAAGAGAGGCTCTAGCTCCCTGGCAGATGAGGTGCCCTGGCCGAACAGACTAGACACGCACATGGTGGCAAGAGCTTGGTCATTTGCCACCAGGATGCCTGACCACAGTGTTGAAAGGAGCATGGCTGGCATCTCCAGGCACCGCCACTGACTGCCTCAGTGGCGGAGCTGTGGGGTTTAGGTGCGACTTCTGTGGCAGCTGAAAGAGGGGCAAAGATCTCACCTCACTTCTCTGAGTGTGTGTGTGTGTGTGTGTGTGTAGTTCTATCAATACATTATTGACTTCCTTTGTGCTCAGTTAGGTTGTCCAAAACAAGAGAATGTGCTTCAAGGTTCACCTTTTTTTTTTTTCTTCTTAGTGAAATATTAGTTTTAAGAAAGTTAAACGACCTGTTAATCTGCTAACCAAGTCAAGAAATGTTCACTTAAAAACAAATCTCTATTCATATTGACATGCAAATGTGGAGGCAAGCTTAGGAGAAAAGCTTAAGGCTCCCACATATGGTTGAACTGGTCATAGGCTATAGAACTCGCACAACTGTGCCTGGCAGCTCCGTGCTACACTCTTCACGGGGGCTCTTCCTTCCACCTTCCGTACATACAAAAATAAGCTGGCAGAGGACCTGAGAGGCATAGACAAAGCTGACGGGGTGGGACATCTAGTACCACACTCCACCAGGTAAGAAAGCAGGCTCCATAGCGAGAAAGAGGTCAGCGAAATTTAAGTTCAATAGAGCTGAGCAGTGAAAGGCACCGCAATCATTTTCCACCAAGACAAAAACAAATCTGCTCTTAGATTAGGAAGGAAGGAGGAGGGAAAGATGGAATCACAGCATTCTTGGCTATCGTGACACGCGTCATGCACCGGCCCGGTCCCCGCTCTCATCCTAACACAGCCCTTTCTTGAATCCGTTCAAGGTGCAGGGTCAGAGGCTGATGAGCTGGAGTCAGCCTGGAGTCTTGCCCGAGATGCACTTTCATATAGCTGCCGCCAGGAGAGCTGGGACCAGCAATGGTCTCCGGAAGACATGAAGACGAACATCAAGGGCACGAAACACTCTTCCCAACCCCATCATGCCCGACTCCAGGCGAGCACGTTTCCGTACAGGGAATAATGCAGCGAGAGCAAGCTCTCAGCCTGAACAGTTCCCACTTTCCAATGGCCAAGAATGAAATGCATCTTTGTCTTTTGCTCCCAAAATGGCGTGCACTGTTCCCAAATAATCAACACTGTTCGTTTTGTGAGATAGTGTTGTCTTAGATTTTGTCTGTTTGCTCATGTGAATAAGCACCCCGGGTGATTCTCAGTAGGACCCCAGTGAACTAAGAGGCATTGGAGCTGCCTTATTAGAACAGTGCTCTGGTCGACATTTTTCATTTTAAATATAACACGGGAAAGTGTCTTCCACTCAAGACACAGAACACACATGGTTTTGTTTTGTTTTGTTTTGTTTTTAATTGCTCTCAAAAAATTTTGTTGTGGCTACTTGGGTTGTTAGCCAAGACACTTGGTCTCCTCCCGTATTTTCCCATGTCACAGACCTCCCACCCCCATTCAGTGTGGAGAATAGAGGTTCCAGTGAAGACAGCAGGAGACTGGAGCTCCTCTCTGTGGCATGAACAAGGACATCCCTTTAATCAGCTCTGAAGGCGAAGAGGCTTTCAGTTAGCATAGCTTTCAAAAGCACAGTGTCTAACGGGAATCTGGAGGCCACTGTCAGCCTTCTGACACAGAGACCTCACAACTCACTGGAGAAGACTTTACCACAGGGCTGGGGGGCGGGGAAGCGGGTTGCATTATCAAACTTGAAGTAAGAAAATGAGCAAATTAAGCTGCTTTTCCTCGCCACTCAGGACTCTAAAAGGGAAAATCACTTGAGCTCAGGAAATTGGGACCATCCTCAGCAACATAATATGCTGTCTCATTAGAAAACAAGTCAGGGCTGGAGAGAAGGTTCGGAGATTAAGAGCATAGGCTGCTCTTCCCAGGATCCAGGTTCAATTCCCAGCACCCACATGGTGGCTCACAACCATCTGTACTTCTAGTTCCAACTGATCCAACTCCCTCTCCTGGCCTCTGAGGGCACTGCATGAAGATAGCGCACATACATGCAGGCAAACACTCAGACACAAAATAAAAAAAAAATTTTTTTTAAACTAAAATCTAAAAAAAAAAAAAAAAAAATTAAACCAGCAAATCATGTTTAATGTGGGTATGAACGTGGCCCTGAGAGTTTACTTGGCAATGCTATTTCATGTTGTCCTTGATTAAAACTTATGTTCAGGGTTGTGGATATGCCTCATTGATAGAGTAGCGTGCTTGAGGACTCAGGTTCAAGCCCCAGTACCACAGAACAGAACAACTCACTTTATTTTCAGGATTTTTTAAATTAGCGAACATCCTGCTAGACGTTTACACCACATCAGGTGTAACGCTTATACCAGGTCAGAATACGGGCCTTTAGTTAGGCTAGAAAGGCTAAATGTCTCTTTCCTCCCGAAAGCAAGTGCCCTGAGGTGTGGAGGAAGAAGCAGATCAGAGTAGCAGACATCAGCACCTGAACTTCCGTGCAGCGGTAGCAAGGCTCTTTTGTTATAAGGGATTTCATTCCATGGTTGAGTGGCAGTGAAAGAATAAGGCACATGTATAATAAATGTTTATGCTTTAGTAATGAGGCCATTTAAAAAATCTTTATTTAACTGGTAATCTCTGAAGAGGAGAATATTTCTTGTCTTAAAATGAGAGACGAGTGAGGGCTGGAGAGATGGCTAAGGGGTTAAGAGCACTGGCTGTTCTCCCAGAGGTCCTGAGTTCAATTCCCAGCAACCACATGGTGGCTCATAAGCATCTGTAGTGAGATCTGGTGTCTTCTTCTGGCCTGCAGACAAACATAATTGGGAGAGTGTGTGTCCTGTACACATGAAGCTCTAGGCTCAAGGCCTGGCACTGCATGAAACCAGGCACGGTGGTATCTGGAATGCTTGAGATTCTATATAAAAATGAATAAATAAATAAATAAATAAATAAATAAATAAAGCATTTAAAACGAGTGGGTAGAGGTAAAATTCAGTGGAGGAGCATGTATGAAGCCTGGGGTTCAATCCTTAGCATTAAAAAAAAACAGGGGATGGGGTGAGGGGAGCAATTATGGGAAAAGAAACAGAAAATGTTTCTTTAATGTTCAAAGAGAAGCACAAACGAACAGACAAAAGAACATTCCGGATGTTTAGTGAGGTGTTTTCAGAGATCTGTGAATCTGTGGAGTCTACCAGAGTCTCTTGGGAATTAGCTAGAACACTCAGAAACGAGAGGCGGCAGACAGTGTTTCTCTTGGACACCCAATGTGGCCGTGTCTCTATCTTCAGTGTCTAGCCTGAAGCCTGGCCCAGAGCAAATGTCCCACAGTGAGCATGTGGACAACTGTCTCATATGGTAGAAGTGGCTTTTCTGCACGGTAGACATTATGGAATAAAAGGTCTGGCATTTTTTTCCTTATATAATTCGAGTTAAATCCAAGCATTGACCTATTATTGTTCTAGAGTAAGCAGGGAAAAACAATCCAGAGGGGAAAAACAGGAGAGGGCAAGGTGGAAGTTCATAGCAGGGGCATTTGATGTAGACGGTTAATGTGTGGTGTAAGTGTCTAAGCCCAATTACTGTGTTAAAAGCATGCCTCTCCATTAATTGGCTCACCAGCCCTTCTGATTACAGGTGTCATTTAAGAACTACCGATGGATCTGGGCTGGGGGAGGTGGCTCAGTGGGTAAGCCTGGGGACCAGTGTCAAATCTCCAGAACCCATGAGTCATAGTTAGGATTTTATTGCTGTGAAGAGACACCATGACCAAGGCAACTCTTACAAAAGAAAGCATTTACTTGGGGCTCAGAACTTACAGGTTCAGAGGTTTCGTCCGTTATCATCATGGCAGGAAGCAGACGGTGCTGGAGAAGTAGAAGAGTTCTACATCTTGATCTGCAGGCAGCGAAAGGGACCATGAACCACCAAACCTGGCCTGAGCTTCTGAGACCTCAAAGCCCGCCCCCTAGTGACACACCTCCCCGCAAAAGGCCACACCTCCTAATGGTGCCATTCTCCATGGGCCCATGGGGGCCATTTTCATTCACACCGCCACCCCATGTGAACCAGCCTGGCAGCGCTCACCTGTGCTCCCAGTGCTTGGGCAAGATGCGAGGCAGAGACAGAAGCCCTAGAGCTTTCCTGCTGGCTAGTGGCCGCCGAAAGGTAGACCCGACTCCAGCAAGGCGGAAGGAAAGGTTCAGTACCTGAGATTAACTCTACACATACATCACCGTGCCTTCACAGCTATAATCCCACCAACACATGCACGCTTGCACGTGCACACACGCATATGAAACACCTGGGGATCAACAGTCCTAACACCTCCACTGGAAAGCATAATGAAAAATATTTTCATTTCCATAGATGAGTGTAATAATTTTCAATGCAAAAAAAAAAAAAATGAGCACAAACATAAGTGCAGTAAGAAAATCCTGGAGGGGATGGAGAGGGCGTGGGTGGATGGCTGAAGGGCTCATGTAGCTGTGTAGTTAGCAGGTTGTGAGGGCCGTGTGGCTACAGAAGGGTCCCTGCTGGGGTTGGCAGTGGTGACATGGGGAAGTTGAACCAGTATCCAAGGATGTATTAGAACACTGGGCTTGAGGGGGTCGGAGACGGCTCAGCAGTTAAGGGCACTGACTGCTCTTCCAAAGGACTGGGGTTCAAATCCCAGCACGCACATGGCAGCTCACAACCATCTGTAACCCCAAGATCTGACATTTTCACATACACATACATGCAGGTAAAATGCCAATGCACATTAAAAAATAAAAAGGCAAATAAATGATTAACTGAAGGATGGAAATGAAGACTGACCTCAAACGCTGACCTCAAACGATCTTCAAACCCTGTGTGATGAGAAAAATATGACTCCAATAAGTTTTTCCTCCAACTCAGAACACTGTGGCCAGGTAAGGCATGCATGTCTATAATCCTAGCACTTAGAAGGCGGAGGCAAAAAGATTCCCATAAAAGACCAGTTGAAAAACAGCAAGTTCTAGAATAGCCAAGGGCTACACAGCAACACCCTATCTAAAGAAACTAAAACTAAAAAAGCACAAACATCCTAGCATGCAAATGTTTTCTTGTTTCTGTTCTTTCCTAATGACAACTTAAAGCCATTCCTACCTATTTACTATTGGCCTATTTTATTTTATTTGGGACAAGTCTCACTGTGTAGCCTTGGCTGGCTTGGAACTCACTTTGTATACTGGGCTGGTCTTGAGCTCACAGAGATCTTGCCTTTTGCTGAAGAGAGAGGTTTCAATCATACTTAAGAGCTACATGGATCATGGAAATTCTGAAGCCCGCTTTTTTTTTTAGAACACATTCTACAAGGCAGAAGAAAACTGGTAATTGGTGTGTTCATGTCTCCATCTTACAAACACTGGTGAACAAGTAGTTTTTTTGAGCTTTGTTGGTATTTTAAAGAGAACTGGTCTCAGTGGGGCAGTTACGTTAACCCACAGTGACTAGTAGCTGCCGAGCGATGGCCCACCTTGGACGTGGCTTACGGTAATAGTCAATGACCAACAGGCTCCCCTCTCTGAGAACATGCGAGCTGCTAGGGTAACGCGACTCACTGGGCAAGGCCAGGGGACCGCAGGTTGGTTTGCTTCTAAATCGGAAGCAATACTGTTTAAGACTAAAGCCCTAACTAAAAAATCAAAAATCAAAAAGAGCTAGGCCTGGTGCACTGGGGAGGCAGAGGCAGGAGGATCTCTGTGAGTTTGAGGCCAGACATGAGTTTGCTGGTCAGCTAATCTAACAGAATCCAATGAGTCCCAAGTTTAATGAGACGCGTTGTTTCAAAAAAATAAAGTGGAAAGGAGCTAAGGAGAAACCTGGTATGGACCGCTGACCTCTCCCTGAACACACAAAACCAAACATATGCCGCAAGAAAGCACACACAAGGAATTTGGAGATTTTCATTTTTCCTTCCATCAGAGATACTGAGTTGTACACATTCCCAGTACTGCCTCCCCCGACTTTAAAGCATGTTTCACTCCAGCCTACATGTATTTTAGTTCAGTTTCATTACGTTTTTGTCACCCCCTTGCTGAGTTTCACTGCTTAAAAAGGGGTGCTGATTTTTGGTCTGTGTGATGATGGTGTCTGCAGCTTTGGCAGGTGATTTGGAAACTATGCTTCACTCTCCGCGCTGTTAGGATGGCTTGCACGGATCACGTTTTACGGTCTCAGTCCAGTGACCTGGGAGTCCGTGAAAGAAGGCTTGACTTAGGGATTTAAATTTAGGCAAGTTTCATGAAAATGACAAATATCATAATTATTTGTGAAGTTTATGTGAGATCTCTTAAAGTCATCATCAATATATGTGACTCAGTCAGTTTTTAATGTGTGTTCTTTTTACTTTCGAATTTTCATTTATTTGTTTGTTCATTTATTTAAAGACAGAATCTCACTATACAGTGGTCCTGATCGGCCTGGAACCCTCTATGGAGGTCAGGCTGGCCTCAGACTCACAGAGATCAACCCCCCCAAGTGCCGGGGATCAAAGGGGTACACCACCTCAGCCAACCTGTGTTTTTCTGTAATGTTTACATTAGTAATATTATTTTTAAATTTTATGTTATTTTATTAATTACAGTTTATTCATATTATTTTATTTGTTTGGGTGTTTTGTACGTCTGTGCACCACATGTGTGACTGGTGCCCACCGAGGCCATAAGAAGATGTCAGAGTCCCAAGAACTGGAGTTACAGATGGCTGTGCACCATCCAGTGGGTGCTGGGAACGGAACCTGGGTTCTCTGGAAGAGCAGCCAGTACTCTTAATTGCATCTCCCCAGACCCTGGCTTGTATTCTTTTTAATTTATATAAATAATGTTTTAAATGTTTAATAAGTCCTTGAAGGAAACTTTATTTTGTGGTGCAAGGCGTCACGACTGTCGGGCACCCTCCTCCACCCCCAGCCTTGAAGCCCCGTTTAAATTTTAGTGTCACTCTGTCTGTATGTCCACCTATCCATTGATCCACCTATCATCTGTCTGTCTGTCTCCCTGTGTATGTAGACTTGTTCACGTGGACATGTGCATGCCGCAGCGTGCATGCGGAAGTCAGAGGATGACTGACAGGAGTCGACTCCCTTCTTCCACCCTGTGGGTTCTGGAAATCAGACTCAGGTCGTCAGGCGTGGCAGCTGCAGGCTTTACTTACTGAGCCATCTCACCAGCCCCTTAAGCCGCATTCTATTTTTTTATTTTTATTTTTTTACATTATCTGACTGTTTCACTCCGATTCATCCCAGCAAGTTCTTGGGTGCTTACACAGTCAATTTGTGGTTTGTCCTGAATTCACTCTACCAGAGCCTGTTAATTAATTACTGCTTAAAGGTGATTTCAGTGCTAACCAGTTTGCAGTTAATCTTCACCATCCATCAATCATTATCAGACATTCCTCGAAATCATCAGCTGAAGAGTTGCTCTTTAGTAAGAGCCCCTGAGTCAACCCAACGTCACCCCACAGCATCTGAGAGAACTGGGTCACATGCAGCCATGTGGTTAGGAAATGCCCTCTGTGAAATATTTGACAGGTGACTGTGCGGCTCTGGCTCTGGCTCGCGGCTCTGTCAGCTGCTCCAAGCACTAAGAATTCCCTGATAGTACGCTGGTTTGTTCCCAGGGTGCCCTCCCACCTCCCTTCTAACCCTAAGCACTCATGGAGCTCGGAGGAAATCTTGGTGATGCTTGCTTGCACCTTGTCTTCATTCTGGAAGGAGAATTATTCCAGCATCCTGAAGTCTCGGTTTTTCCTGCTTAGCTTATGCTGTCATATAGGACCACAAAAGAGGGTAGTAAGACTCTTACTACCCTTGGTCTATTACAACGAAGACATCTGTCTGTCTGTGTGTCTGCACATCTATCTATCTACCTACCTACCTATGTATTCGTCAATCCATCTGTCACCTATCATCTATCTATCTATCTATCTATCTATCTATCTATCTATCTATCAGCCATCACCTATCTAAACAATTTATCTCAGACTAAGGCTTATGTAGAAACCAGAGTTTGGGATTATTACAAGGTTTTGTTAATCTTTACTGAGTTTCTCCTATACCAAAGCCAGATAAAATATTGGGGCCAGTAAGACAGTTCAGTAGATAAAGGTGGGACCATCAAACCTGGCGACCTGAGTTTGATTCTTGGAGCCCACATGGTAGACAGAATTCCTGCAGGTTGTCTTCTGACCTAACGTGTGTTTCTGGTATAAGTTACTTGGGCTCTGTGTTTTGAAAACAGTTTGATAAAGTCTTTCATTAAGCAGCTCCTGAGGGGCTTCCATGGCTACAGAAAGGTGAATCTTTCGTCTCATGGAACCCACAGCAGGAGTAATGAACTTACACTTGGTGACTTCCCTGCAGAATTTATTTCAAGTAGCTTTGTCAGACACAACTAGATTGTTGGGCTTGTCTCAAATTTTGCCTTTGGACCACTTTTTGGCCTTGCCTTCAGACTTGTTTACTAGATCTTTGTCTTTCTTGGATGATTTTTTTCTTTTGAGGGTTTCTCTGTGTATCCTAAGCTGTTCTGGAACTTATTTTGTAGATCAGGCTGGCCTCAAATTCAGAGCTCTGCCTGCCTCTGCCTCCCGAGTGCTGGGATTAAAGGCGTGTGATGCTACCACGAAGCACAGTGATGCTCAGAGAGGTAACAACACCCGCAGCCCTGCTAAGACATCAGACGAAAGAACCTAGCTCCTGTTTTTTGAGACAGGGGTCTCCTTACGAAACTCAGACTGGTCTTGAACTTGTGATCTTCCTTCTGCCTCCTGAGTGCTGATATTACAAGCATCACCACCACGCCTTACCTCATTTGGTTTCACGGCAGGTATGATTAAGCCAATGTTGTATTCAGGAAATTAACTTCTTAAATATAGGACCAAACTTCATGTTTATCTGATACATTTTCACATTTAGTCTATTTTGATGTATTTCAAATTATTTTCAAATTTTAGCTCTGCCTGGCACATTACATATTTTGTACTTGTGTTTTTATTGGGCAAAATGTTTATTTAATAGCTAAAGTCACTTTTGAAGACTGCTATTTCTGCAGAATAATAGCTTTCGTGTTCTTTTAGGGGCTCATAGATTTTGAGAGTTTGATGTAAGCCATGACCTTTCTCTGTGGGGGAGCTGTAATGCAAACACCCATGCGATTTTGCACACAATCTCATTCAGCAATGCATCAATAGATCTAAAACACAATGGGTCCCCAGATTAAGAAGCCATTGATAAAGGATCTGTAACACTCCATTGCAAACTTTGCTCAGTAGGTTGTGGGGATATTAATCATGGCTCCCTCTTCCATGTAACTCCTGAAAACTTGGAAAGGCAAAAGCACCTTTTGCATTATAAAAGTAATCTTTGGAGAAATAACTAGTCTCTCGTCCCCTACCAGTGCAAATATAATATTTTAAATGTGTTACTACAGTAAAAGATAAGAGTAACCATCAGTGATGGTTACGATAAAAAATGGCTTCAAAGGCCACGTGTTGAAGGTACCAAGCTATCAGTGGAATGGAGAGGTGACCCCATAATGAAGATGCTCATTTTATCTACGGTTTAACCCACTAGTGAGTCCGTAGCCTAGTGGTTCTCAACTGCCCTGTTGCGACAACCCTTTAATAGAGTTCCTCATGTTGTGGTGAACCCCAACCGTGAAATAAATTTTGTTGCTACTTCATAACTGTAATTTTGCTACTGTTATGCAGCATAATGTAAACATCTGATATGCAGATGTTTAAAAAAAATCCATGAAAAGGTTGTTGGGCCCCCACAGGGTCCTGACGCTCAGGTTGATAAACACTGCCATACCCAAATGGGCTATTTGGAGGTGGGGCCTGGTTGGAGGAGGAGAGGACAACAGCTTTCCTGCACCGCCCTCTTCCTCCACAGCACCTCGGCCGTGCCGTGAGCCAGAAGGCAGCGAAGCCAGACTGCCATGTGACAGTGAACCAAGACGCCTGTGCCCTGTGTGCTTGCCACGGCAATAGGAGAGCTGACCGTCAAACACCGCCATATTCATTTTCATGCATACTTCTGAACTACGGATAAAGTGTGCCCACAATTTGTGTGGCCAAGCTTCAGAATTCTTTCTGCAAAAGTAAAACTATACCTATGAGGTGGTAACTGTCCATTTACATCCCTTTTAGCAGCCGCTGCTTTGTTTTCTTGTCTATTTGAATTTTTGTCTAACTGAATTTCATGGAAATACAGCCTCCGAGTTCTGTGACTGGTTTATTATCCCAAGGTTCATCCATGCTGCAGTATGTCAGCATCTCCTTTAAGGCTGAATAATCCCAGAGACTCATACTCCAACCAAGCACTATTCATAGAGATAACCTAGAACCCCTGCACAGATGTAGCCCATGGCAGTTCAGTGTCCAAGTGGGTTACATAGTAATGGGAAGAGGGACTGCCTCTGACATAATCTGATTGGCCTGCTCGTTGATCACCTCCCCCTGAGGGGGGAGCAGCCTTACCAGACCACAGAAGAAGACAATGCAGCCACTCCTGATGAGATCTGATAGACTAAGATCAGAAAGAAGGAGAGGATGGACTTGGTGAGGGGCATTCATGAAGAAGGGAGAGGGAGGGTGGGATCAGGAGAGGAGGAGGGAGGGGCTTATGGGGGGGATAGAAAGTGAATAAAGTGTAATTAATAAAAGTTAAATAAAAATAAAATAAAAAAAAGAAAAAAAAAGGCTGAATAATATTCCGTTGTATGCATGCTCTACTCTTCGTTTATCTGTTTACCTGCTGCTGGATACTGAATTTACTTCCGCACTTAGCTATTGTGAACTCTGCTGCCATAGGCTTGAGTGTGGAGAATGTGAACCTTCTCTAAATCTCTTTCAGGAAATTCGAGTGTTGATAAAATCACTGCAGATTAGTGACTGGTGAAAAAAGAGGTTATAAAAGCAAAGCTAGCTTTAAGTAGATATTTACAAGTAGAAAACATTAAAACTCCTCTATTGGATCAGAATACAGAGGGTTTTAGGATTAGATCGGAATATCAGTTACATGTGGAAAAACCAACACTCATGGTTTCCAGGAAAGACATGTTTTCTAGCTTTGCCATCAAATTGGTAAAGTCATGCTGTCATCTTGGTTCCACAGGAACTAAAAAGAACACTCTCATTTAGAGCCTTGCTGTGTGCCCAGATTTTGGTCTTTAATCCTCATAAACATTAAAAGCACTTAACGTCACGTCCCGTGGTAGAGAGAAACGTAGGCTTGAGGCAACTTAATGTTTTTAGGAATCAAGCATGTTGTTTAAATGTCAGGGTAACTATGACAAGGCAAAGAAGCAAATTTAAAGGCAGGCTTGGTCAAATTATATCATCTGAACATTGTATATTTCTCTCTATCTATCTCTCCCTTTCTGTATAATTCTGGATAGCTGAAATCAGTTACATCCATGGCAATCCACGAGTCTGTTAGAGTCCACACAAAAATTAAAAACCACAGGTAAAAAAACTCTACCGCAATTGGGATGCTAACTGCAGATCATTCCAATAGAATAGCCATAATTTTCAGCATATTTTAATAAACAAGGGACTATTGGCCTCCACCGTGTCTGTTTCTTGTAGTGAATAAGTGACAGTTACAGATTCATCGAGTCCAAGGCCTCTGTCTGCTTGTTTGTTTTTACATTTTAACGTCTCTGACACCGAGGTGCAACTTCTACAGTGATGACAATCAGGCTGGTGGTTTGATTTTTGAGACAAGGCCTAGGGTTTCCAGGCTTGTCTTCAACTCTCGGATTCAAACGTTCTTCCTTATACTCCCAAGGAGATAAGACCACAACTGTAGAGCCACTGTGCCCAGCCTGAGGGCTTTTCACTTCGGTTGGTGGGTGGAGAGGTGACTGTTTGTACTTGGGAGCAGCTGGCTGTAATCTTCCCACTTAGGCCGAGGGATGTGCACTGTTGGTATTTTCCAAGTGGTGTTTAACCACTATTTGAAATGCCAAGGCAGTGCATGTACAGGCAGGCAAGAGAACAGGACGGTGGGTACATAGATGCTATTAATGAAGCAAATCATTATCTTCAAAGGAATGTCAACGGATTTCCATAGCTTCTTTCGGTAAAGCAATCAAGTGCCTTTATGGGATCTGAGGAGAGAGTTAAGGCTACCTTAGAGCTTGTTACTGAGATACACGTGAAAGAATTCTTCGGCAACACAGCTGAAGGCAGCGAAATGACCAAATCTATCACAACAGATAAAACCCTCAGAATGGTAAGAAGCCAGTGTAGCTGATTTTCAAGTCATGAAATCTGTCACAGCTTAAGTAGATTTTTCTTTTTTTTCTTAGAGGTACGCAAACTACTGAAGCAGATAATCTCCAACAGGATCTTATGCTGGATGGATGAGCTATGAATTGTGATTTTCTGCATCTGATCAAGAAGGGAAAGTCACAGTATTGAGATGAAAAAAGTAAGAGGTCCCCTGGGGACAGTGGAATGATGGCGGCTTGGCCAAGTGCTCTAAGGAGGGAGGCTGGTAGCATTATCTCTGTCTTTCATCACCACGGAGATGAAACTTTTAACTGCCTGTTGCTTCTAGGGCCTCACGCCACTTATATAAGTTCCCAAAGTGCTAGAACTCTAGACAATATTTACCAGGAACTTGATACTGCTTTACGAGATGCTGAACAAGCAAACCCAAAAGAACTCATCGTTTTAGAAAAAGAGATCAGCTCCCAAGAAAGTAAAATAGGTGTAACGATGTGGGCATAACAGCCCACCTGACCTCACCAAAGAAGGTATATGGGTGGGAAATAAACACGAGAAGGCATTAAATATAGCACTACAGAACTGCAAGTTAAAACAACAAACATCGAGACTCGCTTATCAGAATGGCCACAGCTCAAAATACTGATAGCACCAAGTGTTGGTGAGCCTGTGGGGCAACTGGAATTCCAGTCACTGACACGGAGGAGAGATGGGTCAGTAAGTTCTTGCCTTTCGGTTTGAAGAGTTTTTGCCTTCAGAACCCAAGCGCAGCGGCACACACTTGTAATCCCAGCTCTGCCAGAGACAGGTGGACAGCCAGCCTAGCCTACTTAGTGAGTTCCAGGCCATCAAAAAAAAGAGGGTAGACTGTACCTGTCTATCACCTGGGGGTGACGGCTGTCCTCTACATGCACATGGACCCACATGCCTGCACACGTGTGTACATGGACACATATACACAAGACAGTTCGGTGATTCCTCACAAAATTAAACATGTTCTGACCATTAAACTTAGCGATTGCACTCTTTAGTATATATCCAAGTGAGTTGAAATTTACACTCAAAACTCTGTACATGCATGTTTTTGGCAAGGTTATTCACAATTATAAAAACTCCGGAAGCATGGGGCTGCAGTGATGGCTAAACTCTTACGCACACTGGCTGCTCTTTAGGGTACAGGGGTTCCATTTCCAGCACCTTCAGAGTGGCTCACAACCATCTCTAACTCCAGTCCCAGGGAATCCAATGTCCTTTTCTGGCCAGCTAGCAATGCACACACATGGTGCACAGATAAACATGGAGGGGGGAAAAAACACCTATACACTTAATTTTAAAAAACTTTAAAAAATTAAAAACAAAAACTGTAACACATCCATACAATGGAATCAGATGCAGTACAAACAAACAAACAAACAACAACAACAACAAAAAAAAAGAACTGTGGAGTTATGAGGAAACATTATGACAGGAAAGAAGTCAAATGGAAAAAAAAAGACTTTGTATTGAATTATTCCAGCTGTATGAAAAGCTAGGAAAGCTAAACTATGAGAAGAAACAAACAAACAACAACAACCCAAAATACCCAGACCATTAAATGAGGAGTAGTGAATAGGAAAACACAAAAGGCTGGGGGGTGGGGGAGGTGAAAAGCTTCTGATGCTTTCGTGGTCACATGTATAAGCCTAGATGATATAATAGCAGGAGTCATCCCCAATAGAGGCTATGGACTTCAGATGAACCTGACTTGACGAAAGTCAGGTGTGACCAGTGTGCCCCTCTGGTGGCAAGCTGCCAGGGTTGTACATACATGGGCATGGGAGGGCAACCTCTGCTCAGTCCTTTGTGAATCCAGAGTTATTCCAGGAAAGTAAAAGGGTCTGGGGCTGGGAAGACCCGAGTCTGCTGGAGGCAGAAGAGGCCGGCCTGAGTCACCATCAAAGATGTAAGTATAGCTCCATTCAGCTGACCACCCTGCCCCAAGAGAGCCTCCTGCTTCATTTTCTGGAGTGGCTGGGAGTGAAGGGGCCTGGTTTCATTTTGGTTTGTTTTGTTGTGGCATTAGATATTGGCCTGTGGGACCAGGCCTCCCTGTACTGTCTTTTTTTTTTTTTTTTTACTTTTGATACTGGTAAAATTACCAAAATTCTGAGAAAGTAAAGAAATTAGTCTTATTAAGAGCTTTAGGAATAAAGAATAAATATAGAGAGAATGTTCTGTCATGAGCCGAACTTATGATGTTGTTATTTTTAGGCAGTAAGCTGAAGTTTTATTATCACTGCTAAAGGTGTTTGAACTATCCTAAACAGTCCTTCATTTTAAATTTACAATTCAGGGCCTGGAGAGACGACTCAGTGTTAAAAGAGCTTACTGCTCTTGCAAAGGACCTGTACTTAGTCCCAGAACCCATATAAGGCAGTACATAACTGCCTGTAACTCCAGCTCCAAGGGTGATGCGCCTCTGGCATTAACAGTCACCTGCACTCATCTACACACACACACACACACACACACACACACACGTAACCGTAGTATAAAGAAATCTTTAAACTCACAATTAACTGCTGTCGTTGAAGGGATTTTAATTAAGTTTAAAATCGGCGTTAAAGTGCTCACAGAGAGTGATCTAGGCTTTATGAGCTCCCTGAACTTGAGACAGGGTGCTCCTCCCCCATGCTCAAAGGCCAGCACACCAAGAAACCTGCCCCCAGTAGAAAGGAACACTTGTAAAGACATATGTATTTCTAGAAGAACAGCATCGACCGAGAACTTTATGAAGGATATGACTAAAATATGAGCAACACTTTATCTTGATGTTGCTAACTGTAGCAAAAAATGGAAACCACCTAAATGTCCAAACCACTGCAAATATCCCACCCTTGACGACTGTGTGTGTGGGGGGAAGGGGGGTCAGACTTTCTGCACCTGGAGACCGTTAGTTCAGCCAGGTTTGCTGGTTAGCAAGCACCAGGAAGCCTTCCGTCTCTGCCTCCCCAGCACTGGGCTTATAGGCGTATGCTATTCCCAATGTTTATATGGGTGCTGGGGATCCAAACTCAGGCACCTGTGCGTGTACAGCAAGCACTTTGCCAACTGAGCCGCCTCTCCAGCCCTGGACTCCCTCATGTGGGAAGCTGTGAGGCCTTAGTAACCCTCCGTGCCTAATGGACTGCAAAATGGCAGGACCCCCTCCTCAGGGAAACCTGGGAGTGCCTGTCAAAAACCTCAGCAGTCTCACTTCTGGGAGTTTATCTTAGCAATACACCTGCCCTGGAGAGAAATGACATATGCAGGTTTATTCTTTGCCCCTCGGTTTGTAAAAGCGGAAGATTAGAAAAGCCTCGTGGAGGACACTGGCCGGAGGAAAAACTAGGGGCCGGCCACACACACACACAACTGTATGTCTTGTGGTTCTGGCAGAGAATGGGGGGGAGGGGAAGGCTCCCACAATACTGGCGATGCAGAAGCTCCAGAAATGCCTGCAGGTTTTTAGAATGTAAGGTGCTGAGCAGGGAAAACGGCAGCTTCCTTTTTGTCTGAGAAAGTGAGGAAATAAGAGTGTATATTTGCATTTGCTTTTATTTGCATAAGAAAATGCTGGAAAGATACACAAGAAGCTAATAAAAGAAGTTAGTGCCGAGGACAGGGAAGGAGCCCCAGGCTTTGAAACATTTACCTTTCATGCTGTTTTAATTTTGAAACTGACAGAAGCTTTTCCTATTCAGAAAGTGGAATTAAAAAGAAGATAATGGTTAAGGAAATACTTATGCATCTGTATCTAGAATACTGGATAGTGTAAAAAAATGGAGGTGGTTGTGTTTAAAATAGGCAAGAAAAGTACATTGTAATTTGAAAATTTTTTTGTTTGTTTGTTTGTTTTTCGAGACAGAGTTTCTCTGAGTAGCCTTGGCTGTCCTGGACTCACTTTGTAGACCAGGCTGGCCTCCGAACTCACAGAGATCTGCCTGCCTCTACCTCCCAGAGTGCTGGGATTTACATGCGTGGGCCCCCACACCCGGCTTTCTTTTTATTTCTTTAGTAGAGTTTCTTAAAAGTACACTGGTTCAGTAAAACACCCTTTTGCGAGTCTATCTGTTGACATCCTAATCTCTGGGATCTCAAAACGCGACTACAACCAGAGACAGGATCTCTAAAGAGACTACTACAATAAAACCAGGTCAGTACACGGACCCTGACACCATGGGACAAATGCTTTTAAGGAGGGGGAGTTTAGAGACAAGCGCACAGAGGGAAGACCGCAAGGAGATGCAGGGAAAACAGGGCCACAGTCTAGCAGAGGAGCAAGGCCTCTGAAGAAGGCAACCATGCTTTTGGGTCCGAAGCCTCTAGAACCGAGACAAGAGAAATTTCTGCTGTTGAAGCCACTCTGTCTGCAGCACCATTATCCGCGCCCTGGGGAACTGGAGCACTACCCATACACCCAGGAGCACTACTCAAGACACCCAGGAGCTTGGGCCCATCGGAGGTGTGTGTGAATGCGCCCTTCACACCTTCAGCTAGCTATCATAACTAAGGGAGTCAAAATAGGGCCCCCGTCTTCATTTGCATCTATTTAATCTTCATTATGTTAAAGCTCCTATCACTACGCTGGATCTGAACATCACTGTGCTGCCATTAATCAGTGAATCAAACGGTTCTTCTGAGTCAAATACAGCCGTGTTGGAGTGAGGTGTGTGTTCCCGTGGCTCCCCCAAAAGGAGCAAAAGAGTCTTAATGCCACCCACACCCTCACGGTCAATGCTGTACCCTTTCCGGGGGACCCTAGACCGGACAGGTTTCCCATCTGTCTCCCAAGCCTGTCTCTCACTGCTTCAGTTTTCCAGCTTGTTCTCCCCACGACCGTGTTTTAGGATTGTCTTAAAAATAATCTTATCTTCAGAATGGACAGCGGACCGAGCACCAAAGCTGACAACCTAAGTTCCCTGCGCAGACCAACACAGGCAGACCAAACAACAGGCAGCCTCCAAGCGCAGGGGTGGGCCCTCCGCAGCGGTTGCCAAGGTCTGTTTTATCTTTGCATCTGTACCATCTTTAAGCTGGAACAGGGCATCACAGGGCAGAACGTGATGGCTATTTAATTGGGTCACTAAGAACGCCCTGAAATGTCAAGAGGGAAGCAAGGAACCGCAGAGAGAAAGGACAGTGACCCCGGAGGTGGGCAGACCAGTCGCCGGACCCCGCAGGTAGGACAGCAGCCGCCAGCAGCCATCCCAGAAGGCACCGCTTCACTCGCAGCCTCATCACCTCCTCGGATCTCTGCTATGGCATCCTTTCCGTGTGTGGAAAGCTCCCTTCAGCTTGATTTTCCCCACTTCTTGTCCCCAGTCAACAGTCTTGGAAACGGAAACGTTCCGTGAGAGGCAGCTCTAGAGTTCAGAGAACTTGAGTTCTGCCAGGTTGTCAGCGGCTGTAACACCGTACACACTGCAGGAGCCTTTCGTGGGGGCAAAAGCTGTAGCGGTTGTTTTAACGCAAGTGTCACATTTTTAGTCAGTCTTACTGGCTCCCTCTCTAGAACAGGTTTTACCTGTAGGAAGGCTTTTGGTTTCCACTTCGAATTATTTCAAATATTTTGTCAGGCTCAGTCTACTCTCTCTTCCTTTTCTTGTATCACTAAGATCACCTAGATGCAGCAGTGTGCTTTCCCTGTACTTCTTTCCATGCACCAGAAACACAAATACATGAAGGATTTAAAGGTGTGCATCCGGGAAGTTCGTCAGGGCTGGTTTCTGTGGACCGCCCTCAGTTCAGTGGCCTGCTTCATGAACGCATCCAAGGATACCAAGTTAAATGGATGCTGTCTTCCCTCCCTTGCTAATTAAAGACCTACGAGCCCTACCAGTGTGGATCTCCAGAGTTCAGTCAGCTTCTTGTTAATTGAAACTCCCCCTCCCCAGAAAGAGGCCATCCTTACGTTAAAAAGTCTTAATGACTAACTGAATGATTAAAATAATTCAATACTGGTGGACAGTAGGGATCACAGTGTATTTATCTTGGGCTATTTTCAGCCTGCTAAAATAGCCATTTGTTGTCTACTTTTGGGTGTGACCTAGCGTGTCTCTGACTACCGGGTAAATGCTTTGGGAATGTAGAAACTGAGCCGTAGCTTCCACCAGCTTGGAGCTCAAGCATGTCCTCAGATGGTCCCCCGAGGCCTATATCAGATGTCTCTGCTTTGCGCTAACCCCTCTGCCTGGTTCCACAGATGTATTTTAAAAAGTGCCTTGATTTATAACTTCCTTTGTTCTGTTACTATAACTGTTATCAGTGTAGAACATGGGTTTAGGGGGTGACCTAAATTTGTGTTCCTGGCTAGGGATGCCCATATTTGGCTCTAGAAGAAACAGTCTATGGAGGAGAGAGCCCGTGTGTGCATGTGCGTGTACGTGCATGGGTGTGTAAGTTAGTGTGAATGTATCTCTGTGTCTCTGCCTCCAATCTCTACTCTGGCTTACACTGCCTTTGAACTTGACTCCCCCACATTTCCCAACTCCTCTTCAGCTGGCCTTTTCTTCCCATCTGGAAGTAAGTGCCTCTTGTTGATCTCACTGTATCTATCTCACCTAAGTAAACAAGCATCCTCCCCTCCAAGCCAGAAATAGCCACCCCGCCAGCCTTCCTGTGTCCTCGCGAATGCTGGGTGAGGGAGACAGACCGCAAAGCCAGAGATTTCAGTCCCAGCACCAGCTCCCCATACGACCGGCTTTTGCGTCCTTGGAAAAGAAATTGAAGTCCTTTTTACCTCACCCTGTAGTTTCCTAACTGTAAGAAATTTCATAAATCCATTTTGTCCTCATGTTTTTTTTTTTGTTATTGTTGTCGTTTTTTACCATCAAAGAACATCTATCAAATGGCTTCCTGGTGACAGCAGCTTGCAGGGTAGAGAGCCGGGGCTCCTGTTCTTCAGGGACCTCACACAGGACACTGAGCCTCATGTAATTATCCACAGAGTGCCGCTGCTCTGTGCAAAGAAGCAGAGGAAGACACAGGAGGAAGCTTGGTGGGGGAAAAGCTAAATTATTAAATATCTTTTAAAACTTAACCTTTATCCTAACGGTATAGCTAAGACACTTTTTTTGGTATAAAAATGTCATTTGTTTTATGAAAGCAGATGCTATTTTGTAAAATTATCCTTTTTACCAAAATAAAAAGTTTTGCTCTTTTAAAACAACAGTTTTTTTTGTTTGGTTTTTTTTTTCTTTTTTTTCTTTTTTTAAGGTTTTACTAGTAGGGGCTGGAGAGAGAGAGAGTTCAGTCAGTGAGATGCTTGCCATGCAAATCTGAGAAATTGAGTTTGGACTGCCAGACTGAGGGTGAAAACCCAGGCATGCTGGTGTGTGCCGAAAATCCCAGTCCCGACGAGAGAGATACAGGTGGATGTTGGGAGCTTTCTAGCCAACTGTCTTTTAAACAGTGAGCCCCAGGTTCAGTGAGAGACTGTGTCTTGAGAAACAGAGTGGAGAGAGGTCTTGAGGAAGCCACCGACATTGACCTCAGTAAGCTTTGTTCCTCCATGGATTCTGTATCAGTTCCTGCCCTGACTTCCTTCACGGATGAACTGTGAGTAAAAGTGGGAGTGAAATAAACCCTTTACTCCCCAGTTTGCTTTTGGTCATGATGTTGTTTTGTCCCAGCAAGAGAAGCCTCTGCTTCCACGTGCCCATGCGTGTGTATGCGCACACACAGCATACAGACAGCACAGAGCATATCTCATAGTGATTACGCAAGGGCTTTCTGATGAGCTAATTCAAGCCCACGCTTGAAGACAGTACTGAGATATTTCTGTCTTTCAGAAGAGGTTTGACTCTCCCTTCTAGAGGTCAGCTTCCTTTTGTGACTTCCCAGGAAGTAGTTCTGGAATATCCTGAGCTGGCAGTCTCTAGACAAGGTCATCTGGCCTGCCTGCTAGTGTCCACATATATGCTTTGGGTTAGTCGCTCTCTTCCTCTGTACCTCAGCTTCCTTGTCTGTAAAATGGGTTTGGGTTTTCTCTTAGTGGGAAACCAAAGCATGACATGAATGCCTGAGTGGTCCTCTGCATCCCCACGCTGTTCCCCAGGTTCTGCTTGTACACAGCTTCACAGGCCTGTCACTGTCCCCCAGTGAACCCAGTGAAATCCATCAGAAAGCCAACTGGGACAAACACAAGCTACGTCTGCAGTGATGGAGAGCCTGGGCAGCCGCTCCTCACAGGCACAGGCTCACAGTGGAACAAGCATTCTTCCAGCCACGTCTCAGTCATAGGAACTGATTGCAAGAATATTCTGCTCGCCACAGAGTGAGCTCCAGGCTACCCTGGGCTACATGCATACTGAGAGCTGGCCTCCAAACAACAAAAACCAGCTGACGAGTATTGGATGAGAGTGCTCCAGAGATAGAACCAAAGAAGGTTCTTTATTATAACCAAAGGCGGTTCCAGACACAAAGGAGGTATTCATTTAGAGAAAGTGGGTGACAAAATTCAAGTAGTTGAGGAGTCTTAAGGCAGTGATCTGTAGACTGGAGATCCCAGGATGCCCAGAGCCCAACCCAAGTCTTAGAACCAGGGAAGCCAAAGGATAACTCACAACTCAAGCCCCCAAAGCCTGAGAACCCAGGGAAAAGGGTAATGTCATGAATCCTGAGGTCAAAAGGCTAGCAAACCTGGGATCCCGATTTATAAGGCAAGAGATCCCCCCAGCTGGAGGGCACGGGAGGGTCTGCGGAGAGGGGACCTTGGTTTGCCTTCTGTATTTGTTCTGCATCCCTTGTGAGATGGAGCCTGCTGGCTCTGAGGGCTAGCCATCTTTACGTAGCCCGCTCAGACACACACAGTCACCCCCTCTGGAAACACTCTCCCAGACTTCTTGGTTCTTTATTCAGGTTTCTAGATGACGCCAATCTAGTTAGCTCGATGTCTGAAGCTAAGCATCGCAGGTAGAACTAGCCAGCACATTCGAGGGTCTTTCCTGTCACTAATTCCTGTTTTACCCTGGTCTCACACGTAGTAGTAGCACCCACATTTCACAGCCAAAGAAGAGGAGACTTAAAAACTAAGAACTTTCTCAAGGCCATTCCAACTAGTAATAAGCAGTAAGGAGAATTTAAACCAACTCCAGCCCCAGAATTGTACACGAACCATGACACCAACCAACCAACCAACCAACCAACAAACAACCCCCACCACCAACATGACCAGGAGCTCCCTAGATGAATTAGGTATAGAATTCAAATGGTTCATTGAGCCACTTAACAATTAGGATCCATTCTGGGATAAATCACGTGTTCTTCTAACCCCTGTGAAAGCTATGTTGAAGTTCTCATTTCCAGCACCTCAGAATGTGATCTGATTTAGAAACAGGGCCTCTGAAGATATAATTCATTAGTATGATGTCATATTGGGGTGCCAGGGACCCCAATTTGGCATGACGAGTGTTCATATACCATAGCCATTTATTGTTGTGGGTTATTAATATTTATTATTTTATTAAGCAGCAGTTCTTCCTAAGCCAGCTGTATACCCAAATCACCACACAGAGACTAGGATTTATTTAATTAACCTAGAGCACAGTGCTGGGCAATAGTTACTCCAATCTAAACCTCCAAGCCCATATAGTTTCCTACCATTCAGATTTCCCACATTATTCTGGCTTTTAGTCATATCTTAGGTTGGGTTCATCTTTCCTCCTGGTTCAAGTCCTGTCCTGCCAATCTCCCCTCTCCCACCCCTCCCACTTGCTTCCTTCTCCTCCTCTCCGGGCTAGGATGTCCCACCCTATTCTCTCCCTTGCTCAGCATTGGTTTTATTGACAATACAGAGAACAAATGGTGGCATGTTTACACAAACTTGAGACAGGTGGTGCTTCGAATAAGCTTCACAATACAACGTCCAGATTGAAACCAGATAGTGGGGTAGAGAAATCAGCATTTGAATGAACAAGGGTAAATTATATACATTCCACAAGAACATTATACCAACAATTTATGCCTGGTATGGTATCTCATATGTGTAATTTTATCACTGAGGAAACTGAAGCAGGACTGCCACAGGTTCAAGGCCAGCCTATACTACATAGGGATTTTTCAGGCTAGCCTGGGCTACAAAGTGAGACCTTATCTCACAGAGAAAAAAAAAAAAGACAAATGATGGCGCTTTAGTCACTTGTCTCATTGTTATGAGAAAATGCATCTGACAAAAACAGCTTAAGTAAGAAAGAGTTTATTTTTGGCTCACAGTTCCGAGGGTTCAGTCCATCACAGTAGGGATTTGGCAGCCACAGCGAGGCAGCTGGTCACACAATCAAGAAGTAAAAAGAGATGACTGCTGGTGCGCAGTCTATCCTGGCCCATGAAATGGAGTCACTTACACTGAGGATTAGTCTTTCTCTCTCAATTAATCTAGTCTAGGCAATCTCTCCCAGACATGTCTAGATGATTGTCGCCTAGGTGAACCTATATCCTGTCAAGTTGATAATGAGCATCATTCATGGCCATGTAAAGACACAAACAAAGGCCTTCCTCTACATTACTGTCTTACACTGGGCATCTGATTACAGCTAGGGCACATCCACAGCCTAGGATGATGTTCCTGTGTCAGTATCCTTTCCTTAATGACATCCATGGGGATAGTCCTCCAGGATACATTTTCCTGCAAAGTCACTGCTTCTGAGAATTAGGGCTTTCTACGTCAGAGGTGCTGTTCTTTAGCCTGCCGAACACATGTAATACACACAGAAGGGAAGTGTCTTACCAGCCTGCAGGATGGGCCCCAGGGAGTCACCTCCTCAATGAAGACTGCAGGCTACTAATGCAAACAGCAGCAGAGGTGACGAGTGAGCTCCCTGAGTAGCAGACGGAGCTATGTTCTTCCGCCCCGTTGACTAACCACTGAGGAAACTCAGCTATGTGTGAAGCTTTCTCTAGAAGCCCCACGTGGAACCAACCTGTCAATCATGCCGGCATGGCACTTTGGAGGGGGAACCTCGAGGCTCCATCACCACAAACCTGATCAACAAGCCAGACAACCTTCTGACCCTGTAGAACTACAGAAAGTTGTGGTTATTGGTGTTTGAAGTCCTTAAGTTGGGAGGGTGATTTACGACAGTGTTGTGGAATTTTGTTACCTGGAAGAAACAATTTTTTGTTGTTGTTGTTGTTAAGAGAAAGTGTTCATTCTGGCTCATGGTTTCACAGGTTTCTACCCATGGCTAACTGGCTCTATTGTCCCTGGGGGCTGTGGTGAGACACAGCACTGGGATTTACCAATCAATTGCCGGGATTGCCCAATCGATAACACGGTCAGAGCTGGGGAAGGATCACTGAGGAGGCCCTGGATCCATCGCTTACTGCTTCACGGAGGCATCTCAGTGACGCCGTGTGGCTCCTCCCCCGAACTTCAGAAGCCTCCTGTGGGAAAGAGGCTAGTGTACGGTTGTATAGGTGGTCCTTTTAAGGTACCTCAGGGGCAGGGAGCCTGTGTGGCATGCACAAGGCCTTGGTTCAGTCTGTCGTGCTGCAGACTGTTTAAAGACATCCAGTGAGCCTCCCCTGCCTGAAACCAAACATGGATTCAGCGCACTCCACAATCCAATGCAACCTACCGCTCTCGTGTGCTTGACCCTCCCCACCCCCTTTCGGTGGCTGAGCTTTAATCACTCAATCCGGCTATGAGGCAGGATGCAGAAGACCGGTCGGCTAGTGGCAGACTTTGAGGGCTCCGAGACAGCGGCCTTCTCATCGTGTGCTCACGTGGTCTTTCCTCTGTGCACGTGGAGAGAGGTTGAGATTGACTGACCTCTGCCCTTTCCCTTCTTCCAAGGACACCCAGGCCAAGGGTGTCCCGCCAGGCCAAGGCTCCATGCTTACCAGAATGGTTACCTCTAGCTGCCCCTTTAAAGGCCTTTCACTTTGCAGCGAGGGTCAGAATTCAATGCCTGGTTTTGAATGAAGACAGTTCAGTCACTAGTTCCTGCCGAGGGTCCATGTTCTCAACATGACATTCCCAGGCTCCTTAGAGCCCATCAGGGTTATGGACACTGAGGAGTATCTCTGAATATCTTGAACCACTTGGCTGTTTGCCAAAAGATTCACATATCGCTTTTGAAGGAAATCCGTAAAAGCCGGTGTGTGGCACTTCAGCTCTGCTCTCCTTTCTCTCCCTGACCTGCAGATGATTCAGCTGTAAGACAAGGTAGCCTCCACTAGCCTGAGTCCTACGATGGCTGTGTCAGAACACAGCCCTAGCTCATTCGCACTGGATACACACCACAAATAAACCTTTGAGATTTTAGGGTAAGTTTGTAATTAAGCACAGTCTACCCTTTTCTTTCTTTAAAAAAAAAAAAAAATATTCCTTTTTTATGTGTATAAATGTTTGGCCTGAATGCATATAAGTGCAAAATATGTGTGCCTGCTCCCTGTGGGGGTGAGAGGAGGTCACTGATGGCCTGCGACTGGAATTGTGAATGGTTGTGAGTCACCGTGTGGATGCTGGGATTTGAACCCAGGTCTCTGCAAGAATAAGAACTGCTCTTAACCACTAAGCCATCTCTCCAGCCCCTCTACCATTTTAAACCCATACTTTGACACTAGCAGAACTACTAAATAAATAAAAGTCTACCTCCCCACTCTTGGCTCTGAATTCTTGACATTGTTAATGTGGCAATATTCTCCCTCCTTGATGTGTAGCTGCAATAAAATTCTTATTAAAACTTCAGCCTTTCTTCCCTTTTTTTAGAATTTGACAAACTAATCTTAAAATGTATGTGGAAATGCAAGGAACACAGAAGAACCAAAGTGATCTTCTTGAGCAAATAAAGTGACAAGATTCTCATTTCTCAACTTCAAAATATGCCACAAAGCTACACTAACCCCGAGATTATGGTACTTCACTCAAGAATAGACATTTATGTTGATGGAATAGAATTGAAACTCCAGAAACAAAATCTTCCCATTTACAGTAAAAAGTCAACAAGGATCCTAGCAAATTCAATAAAGAAAAAAAAAAAAAGGCCTGTTTATTAAATGATTCTAGAACAACTGGATATCTACATAAGTAACTCTCATGAAGCCAGACAAAGTGACTCATCCCTCTAATTCTAGCACTTGGGATGCTGAGGCCAGAAGGTTACTGTAAATTTGAAGCCAGCCTGAGCAACAGGGTGAGACTCTGCCTCAACAGAAAAACAATTCACTCTAACCGAATCAAAGTCCCAAATATAAGTTCTAGGTGCAGTCCATGAAAGGAAAAGCAACAAAAGAAAAATAAACTAGGCATCACTAAATTAAAAATTTTGTGTTTCAAAAAATACCATTAATCACATGGAAAGCACATCTTAAGGCCATTGTGAGCTATGTAGCAAGACCCTGTCAAAAAAACAAAAACAAACAAACAAACAAAAGGCTCAGTGGTTAAGAGCACTGTCTGTGCTTCCAGAGGACCCAGGTTCAATCCCCACTATCCATATGGCAGCTCACAACTCCAGTTCCAGGGAATCTGATACCCTCACACAGACATATATAAAAGCAAAATAACAATGAACATAAAATTTAAAAAAAATGTCTTAAACACATATATATATATATATATATATATATATATATATATATATATAAAGCCGGGCATGGTGGCACTTACCTTTAATCCCAGCACTCACCAGCCAGAGGCCAATGTGAGTTCAAAGTCAGCCTGGTCTACATAGCTAGTCCCAGGAAAAAAAAGAAAAGACCTCACCATAAACTGGGCCTGAGGCGCTGGTTCACTGAGCAAAGCACTTGCCACAGAAGTTGGAGGACCTGAGAGCAGACCACCAGCACAATGTAAAAACAAACAAAACAACAACAACAACAAAAGGTATGCTTGTGTGTATCTGTGATCGCAGCATACAGGAAAGGAGACCTCCACAGCTCCAAATTCAGTACATGAGTGTCTTAGAAAATAAGGTTGATGGGACTGCAAAGATGGGTAGAGCACTGGCTGTTTTCCAGAGGACCCAAAGTCAATTCCCAGCACCCACACACGGCGGCTCACAATCCTCTGTAATTCCGGTTTCAGGAGATCCAGAACCTTGTTCTGGCCCATGAGGCTGCATGCAAGCAGTGCGCAGGCATACATGCAGACAGAATACCCATGTATGTAGAACGAAATAATTTTGAGAAATTAAAAAGTAAAAAAAAAAAAAAAAAAGCAGAAAGCAACAGAGAAGTCATCTGACCGCAGATACACACTCAAGCAAGTACATACACAGATATTCATACACACGCGCTCACACACACACATTGAAACAATGAGAACACACTAAAATTCATTGTATCGCTAGTCATTAGGAAATGCAAAAATAAAAGCCACAATGAGACAGGACCTTCCACCCATTAGGACAGCTAAAAGCGAAAAAGGAGAAATCACAAGTGTTGAGGAAGGTATGGGAAACTCGGAAACCTTCGTGCACATTTGGTAAAAACAGAGAATGGTATTGTGCTTTCGAAACCTTTAGAAAGCAGCAGCCAGGCACCTTAAAACTCAAACACAGAGTTCACAAGACCCAGTCTATCCACTCCACGGCATATAATGGAGAATTGAAAACAGACTTCCGCCAAAAAAAATTATACATAAACATTCATGTATCATTATTTATGACAGACAAAAAGCAGGAAAGCCCAGGGACCCCTGATTTAGTGGGAGGATTCGCACGTACTTTTCCATTCCTTACTGTTTCTCTATTTTATGGAGCAGGTTTTCCACAGCCCAAATCTAGGAGCCACTACTTCTTGAGGAAGCTTTCATCACTTTATCATTGCTGACTGAGATGCAGAAGCCAAGATCGAGGCGCCAGGTGTGCTCACTGCTACTGAGCAGTTCCAGTGGGTCCGGCTTTCTGGTGTTCAGACTTTCAAAAGAATCCTAACTCACAAGACTTATAAATACTCCCCTATATTCATGCTCTGTGTTCACGGATTATCTCTGGTAGAGTTTCATTCCCCACAACCCTGAATTGCCCTTAAGCCTGACACATGGTATGCTTGTTAAACATACAGCACATAAGATGCTCGTTACCCCCACATGACCTGACCTGTTCTTTCTGTTACAGCCCAAAGCCCTAGGAGGCGTACAAATGGTGGCTTTAATACAGAGAGCAGGCAGTATTCGGGTATCACAGACCAGGAAGGACCAGGAAGGCATCAAAAGAGCAGAGGCCCAGTCAGAAAATGCAGACTGGCAGAGCTTCCTAACTGGCATCTGGTTCTCAGTTCTGACTTAACAAGGGGCAGTCCCTATATAACAGATCCCCAAACCCCCACGAGAAACAGGGTAACAAGGGCCACGTATTCCATATAAAGATTGCTTCGGGAGACGATGAGGACTCCATGTCGCTGTGCAGATTTGTGAAGGAAACAGAATTCTTAATAGCGCCTCGGGCATCTGCTGCTCTCACAGAGGGAGAGGACTTCCAAAAGTAAGCAGACCGCGCCTGCCTAGAACCTGCTATTATTACCCCGCTGCATATGGTAGCTAAAAACTCATTAGTTTTATAATTCTGGCTGAAGTTGGCAAGCCACCTCCAGAAATATTTCCTACCAGTGAAATGACAGATGGCAATTTCCTTTGTTATAGCATGAACTGCTCAGGGTAGTGGTCACACACACACACACACACACACACACACACCATCCAAACCGCATGTGGCTATCCTTACGTAAGATAATTAATTTGTTAATCTTCATGTAACTGGCCTTCTTTTCATCATCTAAGAATACACCCTCGGCCAGACTTACATAATTTCTTTCAAATAGAATTAGAAGGTAGGCATGGCAAACACACATTTATTCCAGGACTTGGGACTCTGAGACAGAGGACTGTGAGTTCAGGGGCAGCTTGGGCTGCTTAAGAAAACCCTGTCTTAAAACAAACACACACACAAACACATGATTTGAAACTCCATATCAAATGGGATTAGAAACCTTTCAGCAGCCACTGCCAAGCAGGGTCAGGCATCCCTTGATTCCAGTGCGGGAATCGGTTCAAGAACCTTCCACCCATCCCCACCCCTGGGAACCCCAATACTTGAATGTGCAAGTCCTTATATAAAACTTAGCGTGTGCGTACAGCACACGTATGTCCTCTGGGGTGACTCGTGTTTCTGTTTTTAATTTTTGTGATTCCCGGGTTCAAATTCAGATCCTCACTAATGGCAGGCAAACACACCACACCTGAGCCACACCCACCTCCTGGCTTACGCTTTAAACCATATCTAGGTTATTTATAACACCTATCCAATGGGAATGTCAGTATTTGTCATACCGGGGGAACCACGACCAGAAAAAAGAAAGCTGTGCCTGTTCAGTCAGTACAGACACAGCCACCACCGCCTAACCCCACCATCTATGAACTAGACTCGCATTGAGGGCGGGGTGTCTGGGGCGAGGCAGGGGGCCACGGCAGGGCACATCGGCACCCCACGGCACTCACGGGGGTTCGGCTCAGTAAGCAGCAAGATACAAGGTCTGCTTCTAACAGGTTTCTTTTAAAGCCGGGTTCTTGCTATGTAGCGGGGGCCGACCTCCAATTTATAATCTCCTACCCCAGCGGCACAAATGCTGTACCACAAGGACAGGTTCGTGTCTTTCTAGAACTTCGCTGACTCTTCCAGATATTGTCTATTCCCAGTTGGCGAAGTCCTTAGCCGCAGAACCTTATCAGGAACACGAGAGGCAGACGGTACGCTCTCATTTCATAGAAAACAAAACGAAAGGAAAGGAAAACACGAGAGGGTAGGCTGATGAGGTAGCTCAGCGGGTAACTGTGTCTGTCACCAAGCCTGACGACCCGAGTCTCGCACGGTGGAAGGACAGAACTGACTCCCAAAGGCTGTCTTTCCATCTCTACGCGCACTCAATGCCATGCGTAAACATACAGGCACACAGGCACAAGGAACTAAATTAATGCAGACCCAGCCAACCAACCTGCAAGCACTGGGAGGTTTAGTTTTTCTCCCACAGTTTCGGCTCCTCCCGGTTTTTGTATGCCTTTCTGGCATGACACACTCCAGGCCTCACTCCTCACAGTCCAGCCCAGCCTAGGGCGCTTAAACCGGTTGATCAGAACCCCTCATCTCTTGTCCTTCATAATTGGGTCAGAGATAGTCATGTGACCCGTCTGAGGCCAATGAAAATTTCCTCCTGTCTTGCGTGAAAGCGGTTAAGAAGGCAAGCTCTCTAGGCAACGGGTGTAACATAGGGGCAGGGTTCCTTCAGAAGTATTTGCTGTTGCTGGAGTAGTATGTCTGGCCGATGGAGCCTTACGCGGAAAGCAGTACAAAGAGATGCTCAGTTTCCACACAGGAATCTGGACCAAAACCATGCTGAAGCCACCAAGCCCTGGGCCTTTTCATTTATGTGAGTCCATACTTTTTTTTTTTTTTTTAGTTTCTTTCCTCTGTAGCCATCAGTGCTCTGACTAACGCACTGTCTATTTTGGACTAGCCAAACAACTAGGAAAATACGGCCCTCCTCTCTGGCCTTATCTCTACGACTTAGTCATTGAACCAGGAACAGTACAAATAAGATCTCTTCCAAATATAGTACATATTTCCCAAAGAATCTCTAAGCATTCGTAAACCTCAGAGAATTAGATCCTGGAGTACATGAGGCCTCTTGGAAGGATGCTATTAACACTTGTTCGTTTAGTTTAAAACATTTACAGCTTGCAAGAATGATAGAAACCTTTCAGGGCATTTTGCTGACATTGCGTTCTCTGATAGCCACGAGTCTTTCACGAAGAATTATGTTTGCTGTATAGGTGCGGGGGTTGAGGCTTCAAGATATTGATTTTTCTGAGTTGAGTCAGCTCCCGTGTGACTGTTGTTCCAGCATTCAAGTTCGTGTCTTTCTGGCTCCTGAGTCCGGCTGCTCTTCTCTCTTGTTCATCTTTAGTCTTTGACTGCAGGTCTTTGAGTCTGTAAAGGAAGGCGTTCTTTCTCAGGGTTTTTCTGTGTAGCTCTGGCTGTCCTGAAACTCATTCTTTAGACCAGGCTGGCCTCAAACTCAGACATCTGCCTGCCTCTGCCTCCCAACTGTTGGGATTAAAGATGTGGGACACTCCACCTGGCTAAAAGCAAATACTCTTTTTTTTTTTTTTTTTCTTTTTTAGGTAGGTTTCACTTTGTGAAGAAAGTTTCCTGTGTTGCTCTCAGAATGCTAGGTCTTTCTGGCAGTGCCTGCTCACCAGGGTCCCTCTTTAGAGACCTTATTGCCTGGAAACAGACGTTGACATGGTGGAGCTGACAGTATTTACACATTTGGGAATTTCTACCCAGAGGTTGATTCATCGTCTTCAGTAGGTTTTTCTCCACTGATGAAATAAGACAATTCAAGACAAATTAAAAGTAAAAAAGTAGCTGGGTGTGGCAGCGCACTCCGGGAGGCAGAGGCAGGTGGATCTTTGTGAGTTTGAGGCCGGCCTGGTCTACAAATCGAATCCAGGACAACCAAAGCTACACAGAGAAATCCTGCCTCAAAAAACAAAAACAATCTAACAACAACAAAAAGGTAAAAAGGCAGGTTTATTGGTGGCAGTTCTTGGGTAAGTACACAGGTCCCAGGGAAATAGCCATGCAGACAGGGGTGGGTGGGCAGAGAGAGAGAGAGAGAGAGAGAGAGAGAGAGAGAGAGAGAGAGCGAGCTCTGTATTATATAGGAAAGAGCCTCTGGGGAAAGGAAGCCCAGCCCCTGGGCTGAAAAGAGAGTCGGGTATGCCAGCCATACCCTGTTATACACAGGCAGGCTGGGTCTGAGGGATGCTGGGAGAATCTGGAGGCCAGGTTGGCTTTCATGTTAAATAGGCACCTCCATCGCTTGTTACGGGTCTGAAAGCCAACAATCATCACCATCATCAGCACTATGTGTGTGTTTGCATGTGTGTATAATGAGTAAGTAAGTATGGGTACACAAAGGTCACAGCCCATGTGCAGAGCATAGAGGACAACCTTGTGGAGTTGGTTCTCTTTTTCTTTTTTTTTTTAATTTTTATTATTAGTTACATTTTTTTTATTAACTCTGTATCCCAGCTGTATCCCACTCCCTCATTCCCTCCCAACCCCACCCTCCCGCCCTCATTTCCTCCCTACCCCTTTCCAAGTCCACTGATTGGGGAGGACCTCCTCCCCTTTCATCTGATCTCTTTTTCTCTTTATGTGAGTGAGTTCTGAATATTGAAATGAGGATCCCAGGCAAGTGTTTTTACCATCTGAGCCATCTCCCTGGTCCCCACTCTTCAACTCTGGCTTGAAAAGACACTTGTGGCCAGAAACAATACGGTCTTCTATCTTTCGTTTTCCAACGCTTTGCTGAAATTATCACATTTCTTTTCCCAGGTTTTTCTTGTGAAAATGTCTGGGTTTTACAGCTCTCTTTGTTAGAGAGCACTGAGTCCACCCAAACCCATACAGACAAAGCTGGAACTCTTGAGGCATTCACTAGCACTGTCAGAGTGATTCCACTGTATCCATGTACACGGTTGAATGCCAGGCTGGTGGAGGCCAGCCCGTCTTCCTTAGGCCAGGTTTAATGCCTGCTGACATGATCAGAACTTTCTTGATTTGCATTTACTTATTCTACAGGAGCAGGGTGTCACTGTGAATCCAGCTGTCAGAGCTCTTGGTTTACTCCACGACACCAGTTCAAATCCACCCCCCCACCCCCCTTCGTTCTTGGTGGCCTCTCTTCCAGAAACTGTAGTCTTGCCCTCGCCATCTGGAGTCATCGGCGGCCCCTTGTAGTTCTGTGGTTGTTTATTTGTTTGTGCAGTTTTCCTTTGTTTTTGAAACATAGTCTCACTAGGTAGCCTTGGCTGCCCTGGAATCCCTGTGTAGACTTCGAGGCTGGACCTCGAAGTGATCCACTTGCCTCTGCTGAGATTCACCACCAACCCAGCTCCCTCGTAGGGATTGTTATACAGGTGATATCCATATAAGATCAAAAGCGGAATGTGGAGGCACAAACTCTGAGAGGCCAAAACATGAGAATTGTGAGGCTCACCTGGGTTGTATCTGAAAACCAAACCAAAGCACACATAGCCTCCTAGGTGGGTGTGGTGGCACGTGTCTTTAATCCCAGCAATCCCAAGGCAGAGGCAGGACAATCACTGTGAATTGGATAGCAGCCTGCTCTACAATAAGGAGTTCCAGGCTAGCCAGAGCTTCTTAAGAGAGATCTTGTCTCAAAGCAATCCCCCAAACAACCTTAGCCTTCAACTCAAATTTTCAATAAATATTATCTTGTAAATTTTTAAAAACTTTCCCTCTTGCAGGTGATAAGCATTTATAATTTAGTGATTATAGACAGCTCATATTTATTTTGATTATGATGTTAATATCTCATAATGTATTGGTACCTCTATTGAAAGGCATTTAAGCATCTTTGTGCTTTTGGTATCGTAAACTTTCCATTTACAACAGTTCCAGGATGTCAGACCGATGTCCTCAGGTGGGAAAATTTCTTGATAACCTCAAAGTGGAACCAACCGTTTCTTTTCCCCAGTGTTCTACTTGCTGGAGGAGAGCAATGTGATGTCATATTTTTCTCTTCCTTTCCTTCCCCTTCCCTCTCCACGGCCCCCTGCTCTCTTTGAGACTGCCTCTCATGGAAACGCGGCTGGCCTCAAACTCACTGTGTAGGCTTTGAGCTTGCACGGGCTGTTATTTTGAGAAGGTTTGCTGACACTAGATATAAAGGAAACCATGTACCGTTTGGGAGATGGACTTACTTTTTTTCTTTTTTTTAATGGTTATTGAAATTCTTCTTTGTTTATAAAGGCATTAACGTTTTAAAACCTCCTCTTTCGCTAATGCCTGTCATTTATATTAATCTGGAAAGTCACCCACTCTGTAGTTTCATGTGTTCACTGGAGCACCACCTTTCAGTTTGGTAAGGTCAAAAAGCCCAACGCCCGAAAGTTCAGGTAGCTCAGTGGCTTCTATGGCTTCTATTATTTCTTTATCTGCCTTTACAGGCCTCTTTCATTCCTAATATCATTATTTGTGCTTCCTGAGTATTTTGTTTTGTCACCAACATGTCTGTTTTATTAGACTTTCAAGACAGAAGATTGACCCCCAGACCCCCATTATTTCTTCACTGTTCAATTTTCATTTATTTCTACTCATCGTTTCCTTTCTTCTTGCTTACATCTCTAAGCTGGTTCACTCAGGCTCCCACTTTCTCTACTGAGCGTTGAGTTCCTGGGTTTCTAATGCTAAGCGGACGCTACGTTTTTCTGTTTGTTTCTTTCTGTCTTAATTTCTTGGAAAAGGAAATTATCCCGAATCTGACTTGTTAGTTTCCACAGTAGTTTTATCTACCATCTTTTCAGGGGCTGAATTTGGGGAACCCAGGCCTTCCACTCTGCTGGGCAAGCATATGGTTTTCCAAGCTACACCCCAGCCCGCAATCTTTGTAATGCTTCATTTTAAATTTTATTATATTTTATCCGGACAAAATGTATCATTCAAAAAGTTTTCTCTTCTTTTATGAACTGATATCTGACTTCTTAAAGACTTTATGTGTGTTTTAAAAGGACAAATGTGTGTGTGCGCGCGCGCACACCCTACTTTGTATGTGACAGTGGTGATCACTGGTGTCCTGGGTTAGAGAGCGTGCAGCTGCCTCACTGCGTGGCAGAGCAGCCACTGTGGTGCCACGCTGGTGGCGTCAGTTACTTCTGATGTCTCCCTCTCCTTCCTCTTTCTCTGCCTTGTCGGAAAAGCTGCCCCGCCTCCTGCCTCTGATTGTTCATCGCCTGCTGTCTAAGGCCTGTGCCTCGACCGACACTCTTGTTTCCATCAGAACAATTTGCTTTAGCAACCAAGCTCCTAATTCACTCAATTAACTTCCCCCTTCATCACTGCTTCATTAGCTTAAGTGACTTCTTTACTAAACCCCGTCATTTTACAATCTGCCCTGGCCAACCTGCATCTTCAAAGAGTTGTTTTTTTTTTTTTTTAATATCAAAACGCTTTAAATGCTTCTTAACAGAACAGAACCATTTAAAAGTGAGTTACACTATGATAAAGGTATAGGTCTAGTGTTCCGTATATATCAATTGATTTATATTCTCAAATATGGCATTATCAGTGGAGGTGTGTGAGTCGAATCCAATCTTCCCCCTTTGACGCTGTAGGAAGGAAGATAAAGGATTTGACGGAAGGCCGAAAACCTGTGATTTAATGAATGTGAGGCACTCATTACAATTTAACAAGTGAGAAGCTGAAAGAAACGAAGAAAAAGAAACCACCCAGAGACTCCAACCTTCTGAATTACAAATGCAGAACAGTATCTTCCCTCTCTGGCCAACATCGTATGTATACTGTTGAACAGGGTGTACTTTTCTTTTCTTTCTTTTCTGGTATTTTGAGACAGGGTTTCTCTGTGTAGCCCTGGCTGTCCTAGATTCTTTGTAGACCGGATTGGCCTCAAACTCACAGCGCTCTGCCTGCCTCTGCCTGAGTGCTGGGATTAAAGGCGTGTGCCACCGTGCATGCGATTCTAACAGTGATTCATCACGTATAAGCTCAATATAACAATATGTTAATACCCTGTATTAATCTCTCAGTATTCCTCATGATGTCTTCTTGCTTGCTTGATTTTTGTGGGTAAGCCAGAATGTTCCATCATCCTTCTAATGAACCTTGGATGTTGAATATGTCAAATTTTTTTTAAAGCAGGGATTTTGACAAAGCTTTTGGTAAAATTTGTGATTACTTTGCTAGGTATATATAGGTTCAGAGGAATTTTGCTACATTAACATGTTTGTTTTATAAGCCAGATTTATGGTATTGAATTATGATATAATGAAAATACGTTTGCTTTTTTCTGAACTCTTAGAGTTTCTCGAGTGGTTAGGATGTCTTTTGTAATTCATGAGGAATCCCTTCCAGCCATCCACAATTGCTATTATGCATAGCGACTCTGGTGGGCATCTCTAGATAGATTCAGGATTGGTTCAGTCACCAGAAAGGCCAAATATGATATTAGAAGATTGAAAGTTTAGCCCTCGCTGAGCAGAGGGAAGAAGCCAGAGAGGAAGGCCAGTCCCCAGTGGACAAAGATCTGGTTAATCGTGCTCATGTAACGAAACTTTGGTAGAAGCCCTTGTTCTAGGCGATTTTGAAGCCTCTAGGTCGGTAATACTGATGTCCTGGCAGGTGGTAGCCCTAGGAGTGCAGAGAAGCTCTGTAATCACCTTGCCTGGTGGAACACCTGAATTTAGCTGTTGCCAGCTGGCATTTTGTAAACTGAGAAAAAGCTATAGTCTTAATGAAAGTACTTCTGAAGCCTTGCAGTGTGTTCTAGGGGAGCTAGCAACCATGAGGGGAACTCATTGGAACGCCCGAATCATACACAGGCACAGTGGGCATGAAGACCCAGGATGTTCTTATGATTGACAGCTGAAGCAGGGAAGGTCATGTGGGCCTGGGCCCTTAACCTATGGGGTCTCCTGCTAATTCTGCTCAGACAGTGTCAGAACCAAAAGAAATTGCGGGATACTCAGTTGGTACAAGGAAACCAGCAAATTGGTTTTGGAATTAGGTATTTGTTGTTGGGAAAGATACCGTACAAGTGGCGTCAGATAGGCGGTGTCCAGTTTCCCTCAGATGGCCAGATGGTGCCATATTCTTGTGTCTGTCATGACTTGGTTGAATCATTGTTCCGTGTGTGCCTGAGTCTGAGTGCTCGGGAGTGTGAGATGGCTCATAACACATGTACTGTCATTTTCCAGAGTAGACCTACATTCTTCGGACCTGAAACAGGAGGGAAGAAGAGACTGACCAACTCACCCTTCCTTCCTTCTGTCTTTCCTTCCCCACCTCCTCTCCTTCCTTCTGCATCTCCTTCTTACCCTGCCTTTCTGTTTGTTGAAAGGCCCATCAACCAAAGTTCATTGAGAAATAAAGACCAACTCCCTTCAGCCAGGGGGAGACTTTAAAACTGAGTTGCCCAAGAAGAGATTTTTAACCACACACACATACACAATTAGGTAAGAAAAAATAAGTTGTGGCAAATTACACATAAAGAACCCACTGAACAGTACAAAGCCTATGACCTCGTATCTCTCTATATAAACTTTTCTTTTGGAACGTCTACACTTTGATTACATCTCTCCTAAGAGAAAACTCTGCCCAAGTAGTGAGCAGACATCAGTGACTTGGAAGACATCAATGAAGAGCATGCTAGGGTAGCTAGCTCTAGCCCCACCACACAAAACTTACTCCACTCAACCCAAAAGAAATGTTCATGCTCAGAATCTCTTCAATATACTCCCCAAATGGCCATGGGGTTTCCAACGCCAGCTGAACCAAGAGAGAATTGTGAAGGGGAAATGTCTGAGTGCAAAGAGGTGATTGTCACAACTGTGGTCACAATATTTTATCTTTTCAAATTGTTTGAACCGTAGGACCGCTTGAGCAGGTGAGTAGATGAATTCTTGGAAGAGGTGCATGAAATTGAAGGTCTTTGAAGGTCAAACCTTACTGCCTTAGCTGGGGCCCCGTTGCTGCGAAGAGACACTACGACCTTGGCAATTCTTATAAAGGAAACCATTTCACTGGGGCTGACTTACAGCTCAGAGATTCAGACCATTATTAATCATGGTGGTGCGCGGGCAGACATGGTGCTGGAGAGGTAGCTGAGACTTCTGCTTCTAGATCGGCAGGCAGCAGGAAGAGAGAGGGACACTGGGCCTGGCCTAAACATCTGAAACCTCAAAGCCCACCCCCCAGTGACACACTACCTCCAACAAGGCCACACCTCCCGATGGTGCCACTTCCTGTGAGCCTGTGGGGGCCATTTTCATTCAAACCGTTCACTTCCCACCGAAGCCTCCTCTGCCAAACACAAGGCCGAAGCTTAAAACTGTGCAAAGGCAACTTCCTCAGTGCGCAGGCCTGTGGGGGGTGGGGTGGGCAGCGATGGCAATAGGGGCTGGGAAGAAGCAAATGCACTGAATTAATTATAAATCAGGGATCGTCTAAGTGCTTTCATTATACAATGTGTTCCGGGGCAGGGAGGGAGCTAATAGGCTCCTCCAATTAGAAACAGTCGAGTGACTAAATCTTAACAGCTCTGAAAATAGCTTTTACAGCACATAGCTCATAGTCTCTCCTTGCTGCCTAGAAGCAAAGTGAGGGCTAGCAAACCCTATGGACAGCAAGGGGGCCTTCCTCCTGCCTTCTGGCCTCATTTGGGATACCCTCATAGACACCCTGTGTCAGGCCCGATGGGCATCATCACCGTGGCATGAGGCGCTCTAACTAGCCAGATGTGATGAGGCCTTTCTCAATCCAGATCAGGGCTGGAGTTCTTAGGCTCATCAAATGAAGATGTGAAAAGCAGCTTTAAAAATGTAATTGGCGCTCACACGTAACCACGGGGAAGACGCCCGCACAGGCTGTTCCCGGAGAACTTCTGATACCAAATGGGATCGATATTTCCAGAGTCGGAAAGAAGAGCCTTCCATTTCACGTGAAGACACACTCTGCCCTGATAGTTCAGATCGCTGAGGGCCCGCATGGAGAAAGAAGCAGGCAAACAAACAGGAGCCCTTTGCTTTACCTTTGCTCTTGCGGCCTAAGTTCCAGCTGTGCTCCAGCTTGACACGGGGAAAGAGGTAGTTTAGTTGGGCATTAGGACTGGGTGTCAGAGTTGGCTCATGAGCAAGTGTAAAGGTTTAGAAACTATGGCTAATAAAAAGCTACGCAAAAGATAAGGGGTCATGGGTGGAAGCGTTAGGGACTTGCCCAAGTCAGAGGCCAGTTCTTTAGGGTGTGCTTTGTAGTTTCTTCAAAATTGGGTAGCACTTCCCAGTCCATGGGAGGTATTTATTCCCCCCTCTCTCTTTCTCTTTTTCTCTCTGTCTCTCCAAGTTTTTTGTTTTGTTTTGTTTTGGTTTTGATTTTGGTTTTTTTTTTGAGGCAAGGTTTCACATAGCCCAGGTTATCCTTAACCTTTCGATGTAGCTGACCTTGAATTCAGGTTCCTCCTGTCTCCACCCGTGGCATGTGGGGATCACAGGTGCTGGTCTTTCTGGGGTGCTGGAGATCAAGCCCAGGGTCTTAGGAACACTAACAAAGCACACTACCGACTGAGCCACACCCACAGCTGTTGGTGGGGCGTCTTCACTTCTGAACCCCCCTCTTGTATTTGGGGATCCCATTTTCTAAGTCTTTCTGGAAACAGTGCCTGCTGTTTAAAATGTCACGTTAGAAGCAGAAAATGCCAGATCTTCACTTCCCAGCTCCCTCCCTGGAAAGTGGTGAGTTATATAATGTGGGCAAAGCCATTTAGGAATAACCTGCCTTCGACTGGAAGTCGGTGACACAATGGAGGACGACCCCACCCCACCCCCGACACACGCCAGCCGCACACAGCCAGTTTGTTTCTGTGGTGCGAAACTCATGACTGAATTGTAGCTTTTGACATGTCGGTCACAAGTGAAAGTCTATTTTAAGGGCCTTGAAGGACACCGAGAAATTTATGTAGTTCAAGTATTTAAATATGAGTTCATGCTGCATTTTTTTAAAGCAATGTTGGCAGCTGTTTCTGATCACTGGACTTCATAATAGCCTGAAATAGTTGGGGAGAGTGCCCTGTTTTACAGTACAGGACACAGAAGCCCAGAGAGCCTAAGGGCCCTGCTCAAGCAGCAAAACCCAGTCAGAGGCAGAGCTGAAAATGATGGGCTGCAACTTCCCTGTGACCCCCCCACCCCGCCTTGTACTGTATCAAGGTGCAAACCTAAGAAACACACAGAGAAATCTGAATCCTCAGAACCTCATCCCCTAAGGGACCAGAAAGGAATACCTGTCATTAACCCCATCGGAGGCGGCTGCTGTGACAAGGCAGCCACCAAACACGGAGACAGGGCCAGGACCTTTGTGTCCGACAGCTTCAGGAAAGCCAAGGCATCCATCCCTCGTTCTACAAGACAGCTTAGACCGTAACAACCAACTGCCAAGACCTGCCACAAGACAGTTACTGACTTTCCTCTAAGAATGGACCAACTCTTGTGGGAGGGGAAGGCTGTAATCAAAATATATTTTGCGGGGGGTAGGGGGAATCTTTAAAAATATGCACTTTAAAAAAGAATAATTCCTGGATATAACCTCAGCACCCTGGAGACTGAGACAGGAGGATTGCCAGCAGTCTGATGATAGCTTAGTGTACATAAGCTCCAGGATAGCCTGGGTTACGGAGTAGGACCCTGTCTTAAAAAAAAAAAAAAAAAAAAGAAAAAAAAAGAAAAAAATATGGCCTGGCATGGCGGATTTAGGAGGATTTGGGATTGAGGCTGGCCTGGGTTTTTATACTTGGACCCCTGTCAAGAGGCTTAATCCCAACTCCAAAGAAGCTCAGGCAGGTGCATCTGAGAGTTCAAAGCCATCCTGGTCTACATTGCAAGTTCCAGAGCAGTAAGGACTACATAAGGAAACCCTGTCTCTGAAAAGGATGGGGGAGGGGAAGGTACGTCAGGTTATCCTAACAGGGTACTCACAGCTAAAGCACAGTCAAGGAGTAGTAACCAGCGAAGCCTTCTGGTAGAACCCCCCAGGCGACATCACACCGAATAACTTACTGAAGACAAACACACTCCACAGAATGCACTCTCGCTTCGCTTCCGCAGAAGGCTGCGGCTTCATGTACTCGCTCAGCAGAGAAGAGGAACCTGAAGACTCGTGGCTCCCAGGATATCAGCCCTCAGAACGGTAATGTGCATTTAATGAGAATCTCCAGGAATGTTCCTTAATTTGGAGGAGGTGCTGCCTATGGGCGATGGCTGCAGCCATTGCAGGCAAACACTGAGAGTTCAGCTGTTGTGTTAAAAATGAAAGGTCGGATTCCAGCTCGGAGCGCCTCGTAGATTAGATTACATTCGAGGTGACAAACAACACATGCTTTGGGAGCTCTCCTTCTGGGTACACTGTTAATTCTGTCTTTTTTTTTTTTTCTTTTTAAAATACAGATTCAGATTTTGTTGTTATTTGTTTTGCTTTGTTTCTGTGAGACGGGATCTCACTGCAAAGCTCGGGCTGGCTTGGAACTGAACAGCCCAGGGCAGCCTTGATTTTTTGATCCTCCTGCATCAGCCTCCTGAGATGCTGGCATTACAGTGTGAGCTATGCCACTGGGTCTCTGCTTCCATGTCTGGCTGGTGGTTTTTATGCCATGCTCCCCCAGACATAGATAAGACACTTGAGACTGAGTCCAGAATGGATGCTAAACACTGGTTTTTGCGGGCTGGCCAAGGCGGGGGTTGGAATCCTAAGAGGGCGAGTTCCTTTCCTTCTTTTCAACAGACTTGAAATTGGTTTCAGAACCACAGAACTACCAGGAGGCTTTCCAGGGACTCCCATTACACCTAACGCCTTAAGTTATATCAGAACATTGGCTGAAATTAGTGACGGGCATCTGTCTATCATCAGTGGAGCGCAGCTTGGGTTTCCTCTTGTGTTCTGGGCTGCAGTGTTCCCATTACCTTTAACTGCCACAGGCTCCTCCTGGCTGCCACAGCTCTCTGATATTATTTAGGGTGCTCTTCTGAGGAGGGATGTTCCTGCGGTGGAATCTCCCTGACATTTTCCTCATGATTCCGCCGGGGTTAGGGGCAAGAAGCAGGAGGATCCCAGAGGCTCTTTGGATTGTGTTAGGGGCATAGGCGACTGTGTAGCAGCCCGACTGACTACCACACATTTGGGGGAGTCACTTTCCCCCTCAGACCTTAGGTATCATCCTCCAGGTCTCTGTATACTCTTGACTTGCTTTTTCTTTCAACAAGTCATTTATATATAAATATATAAGTATATATATATATATACATATATATATATGTATTTTTTTTTTCCAATCTCAAATTGGAGATCAGAAGCAGACTGGGTCATTAACGCAAGCAGAACAAACCGAGAAGGCCCCTCATCTAAGCCACTGCCTTCTCATCTCTCCCCTGACAAATCAAATCACCTCCCCCTAGAGAGGTTCTTCTCGCTCTAGAACACAAACTAGGCGAGTACCGTCAGCAAAAGACAAGAAGAATCGCCAGTTGCGTCAATCATGCTGTCCAGTACATTTTTAGACAGCTTTGGTTTGGCTAAATATAGTTGGAATCCATTTCTGTTGCTAAGCGTTGTGTTTTTATTAGGTGAGGTGCTCGGTTTGAAAACGCGGAGTCTGGATCTCCCAGAGAAGAGCCTGCATGAAAGGCTCAATCCCACGGCCTGCTTCCCTTTGTCACCAGCCCTGTATCCCGAGCACACACCGTCTCTGCCGGCCACAGCAGAGCCGAGCGATGGCTCCTGGCCGCTCCGCTGCGGCTGTCTACCTTCACGTGCCGCAAGTGACAACGGAACAAATAGCTCACTCAAGAGGAGCGAGGGCGATCTGCAGGAGAGAGAAGCGGAAGGTTAGACAAGGTCCTTCCTCGCGAGGAGACTGCAGCGCCGCGTCAGACAGCCCTCTGCTGCCTCTGGATGCTGGAAGTCGCAGCAGGTAATCCGGGCAAGTTTCTGTAGACAGTTCTTGTCTGGCGCTTGAAGAGAAGCAGAGCCGCTGTCTTGTGTCTCCACGGCGCACGAATTCACGTCTTATGAAACAGGCCTGGGCTAAACGTACCAGTCAGACACCCCAAATGGCTCACCTAAATAGTAAAGGCGTATTTGGATAGAGGGTGGGATGTAGGGGAGAGGGATCCACCATCTATGTGCATGGCCTGCAACTAAGCATGATTTTTTTAAGTAGTGGGTGGGACTCTTTGAGCTGGCTATGCAACCCACATTCCAGGACACGCAATAAAATGTAGGTGCACAGTCAGACGTGAGTGTGTGTACATCCTGGCCGAGGCTGTGTTTGTGCTGCTGTGGCAGAATGGAGAAGTCACAACAAAGCCTAGAATGCTTCCCAGTGTCTCGCTGGGTTCACACACAGTCTGGATAGCTTAAAAAAATGTGTTTTCTCAGAGTTCTGAAAACAGGAAGCCAGAGGTCCATGTACGTGGTTGATTTCTGGTGCGAGCTCTTTCCTTTGGTTGTAGGTGACCGTCTCTCCCCCCCCCCCCCTTGTTCTAAGTTGGCACAAGGATACAGCTAGCTCTCTGATACCTCCTATCTCATAAGGGCCCCGATTCCATCCTGAGGACTCAGCTACCTGACCTCATCTGGTCAGGCGCCTCCTCGAAGGGTCTGCCTCCATCTTGAAGGCTACGACAACGGTGGCTGTAAGGTTGGAGGGGCAAGGGGCACAGTTTGCTTCTTAGTAGCTAACTATGCTGGTACAGATAAGAATGGCCCATCTTTGTTTTCAAGGCGATACAGTGACTCTGGAAGATAGCAGTTGCCAGCCCCTCTTGGGGTTGCCTAAGACCATTGGAAACACATGTATTTATATTAAGATTCATAACAGTAGCAAAATTACAGTTATAAAGTAGCAATGAAAATGCTTTTATGGCTGAGGTCAGCACAACATGAGGAACTGTGTTACAGGGTCATAGAATTAGGAAGGTTGAGAGCCACTGCCCTAAGAGAGTGTCCTGTTGCTCTCTGTATCCGAGCAGTCTGTAAAAACAAGATGCAAAATGTCCACTATTTTCTAGTTATATAACTTCATTCTAGAACAAAGCTGAAAATTTCATATCATCATATGAAAATATTCAGAACCCAATGAATGAAAATTCACAATATCATATACCTAAAAAAAAAAAGGTACAAAAATAACTCAGTGGAAGCTGTTAAAACACAGAAATACATACCCTTATATGTGCACAGGTACAGGTGTTGATGATAAAGATAGTCAAACAGCTATTGTTATTATGTTAATAACTATTGTTATTAGAGATCTACAAAGTTAAACAGACACAAAAATATGTTAAATCAAATTTCTAAAGATTGAGAACTTTAAAATCTGAGAAGAAAATTACAGTGATGGGATCTGTGGTGGTTTAAATAGGTATGGTCCCGTAGACTCATGTGTTTGGATGCTTGGCCCATAGGGAGAGGCACTGTTAGGAGGTGTGGCTTTGTTGGAGGAAGTGTGTCGCTGTGAGGGTGGGCTTTGGGGACTCTTAAATGCTCAAGCCATGCCCAGTGGAGAACACGGTCTCCTTGCTGCCTGTGGATCAAGATGTAGACGAACTCTCAGTTCCTCCTCCAGCACTCTCTGTCTGTACACTGCCATGCTTCCCGCCATGATGATAACGGACTGAACTTCTGAACTGTGAGCCAGCACCTATTAAATGTTGTCCTTTATAAGAGTTGCCGTGGTCATGGTGTCCCTTCACTGCAATAAAACCCTGATAAGACAAGATTCATGGCGAAAGATTCGTGAACTTGAAGACAAAGCAATAGATCTAAATAAAAATCTAAAAATAGAGCCCAGAAAGAAAAACTTCCTACACAAGAATGAAAATGTACCTGTGAACCATGGAACAACCTCAGAGGCAAATAGACACGCCATCCATGTCCTATCGGTGCGGGGAAGGACACACAAGCTATTTGAAGAAATTGAAATTTTTCAGTGTTGTTGAAAACCATAAATAAATGGGTAGAAGAAATTCAACGAGTCCTAAGGACAAAAAAACTCATGAAGAAAACCCCACAAAATCATATCAGAATCAAACAGCTCAAAAATCAGGGATGAAAACAAAGTGCTGAAAAGCAGCCAGTAAAAGCAGACAAATGTAAGGAAGAGCAAAGACAGGGACGCCACAGATTTCTCCTGAGAAATAAGGCCAAGACAATGGAGTAGCATCATTAAGCTGTTGGAAGAAAAATAAACTGCCATCTAGATATTTAGCCCAGCGAAAATATCTCCCAAGGATGAAGGTGCATCAACAGAATTTCCTGATAGGTGAAAGCTTCAAGAATTAATCACTAACAGACCTAACATACAAGAAACAGAAAAGAACATTTTCAGGCAGAAGGAAAATAACACCAGATGGAAATAGGAGTATAGGCGAGAATGGAGCAATGACAAAACGGGGTACCTCTGTGGGAAAATATCTAAGGTTGTTTTACCTAAAATCTTTATAACTTTAAAAGATGACTGATGATTCAAACAAAAATAACAGCGTAGTACGGAAACAATACCGTACATCCCAGGAGGAGGAAATCGAGGTCCTTGTCAGAGTCTTATAGTATATGACTAGGTGTATCCTAGTTTTATAGAATTTTTTCCAGCTTTTAAAAGTTATTTTTATTGATTGAGAATCATGCATCATGCACCCTGATTGCTGTCACCTCCCAGCATCTTCACGTCCATTTCTCCTTCCCCATACCACCACCTCCCCCCCCAAAAAAAGAAGAAAGTGGAAAAAAAGAAAGAAAAAAGAAGTCCATTTCACGTTGCCCAGATACTCGCTGGAGCTTGGTGCTAAAATGAAAGACTCCCTTCCTCTGCTGGGTTCCCTCCTCTATGCTTGATCTGGGGAAATCCCAGATCCTTTGAGGAATGTCACACAGCCCTCAGGGAGAGTACAGGCCCAATCCTTTCCCCATAAGAAACTTGTTCAGTGGGCACCTGGGGATTCCTGGAAATACCCTTCTTGCTAATGAGATGTCTTAGTGCCTTAGCTTTCAACCAATGACCTTTTCCCATACCTGTGCTTGGAGTTCTCTCCCCTCCCCCTTGACCCACAGGGTAATTTAAGTACTTCGTTCCCCTTACTACACAGGACTACGCTGCTGCATGAAAATGAAATATCCTTGGCACTCCTGGCCTAAGCGAACATATTCACCCCAAGACTCCTCTTCCTACTGCCCAAGGTTTATAAAGTCCCTGATTCACTAAATAAACACACTCTCACACTCCTCTCTCACATTCCACTCCTCCACCATGACTGTCTGAGACTCGCTACTGCTTCTTTGCTGATCTTCAAATTCGCCTCCCTAGCCAGGCTTGCTCAAGGCGCAAGCTCCCGCCTTGCCACTGCCGCTGCATCCCTCTGTTCCTGACCGAGCCACCAGCTTTACCCAAGCTAAGTTGGGCTCCTGAAGCCACTTGTCCTGGCTTGGTTGGAGCTCCGAGCTCCCTGCTGCTGCCTGGCCAGGGGCTGAGAACTTAGCTGAAAGAGCTGTATAACGTTTTAAAGGAGGTATAATACTTGTTGCAGAGAAAATCCTTTTCTCCCACACCCTCAGCTGAACCAGAGGCTCAGAAATCTCATTCTGTGCCAGGGCCTTCCAGGAGACACAGAAGACAACCCCAAAGAAGTGGCCATTCCCACAACAGAGGATGAATCTTTCTTTACTTGCCTTCCAGCAAGAAGCCATCAGCTGGAGAGAGCAGAGCTGTGGCCACAATGAGTCTGGGCTAGCTCTCCTGTGCCCACATCACTGCCTCTGCCACCATGCTGTGGGCCAGCACCCAAGGGCATTAACATGGCTTCTGGCAACATCCCAGACCACAGACATCCACATGGGCTTGATGGTAACACAGGCCACAGACATCAACATGGCCCTTAGCTGCATCAGGATCACCAACTCACTCAAGGTCCTCAGAGGCTGCATGGGCCACTGGCCTCGACATGGCCTCAACGTGGCCTCAGGCTGCTAAACACGCTGCCCACATCAGAATCGCCCGCCTCCCCCAGACAGCAAAGCCTGAGGACAGCAGCAAGGCATCAGGCAGGGGCACAGACTGTATCCATGTGGTTCTCAGGCTTCATCACGGCCTGGGGCAGCAGCGTGGACCACCACCCTGGCCTCTGGTGATGTCCTGGACCATGGTCCTTCAAGGATGTCTAATCCAGAAAGTGAACCCTTCATCCTTGCCCAGAGCCAGGAGGTCCTGTGGCCGGGTAGCAGGTTTAAGGGTTGAATCTGTGGCTACAAAAGCTCCAGGTTGCTCTACCCCATCTCTGCCGACCCTCCTGGGCAATGCCCACATGCCGACCTCAGCCCTCTCTCTCACCTGTCACCTCTATCTCGTCTGCAGTTCTACCTCTCTTCATAGCACATGAACCATTCCGTTTTCTTATCTTTCCCACCTCCATCACATATTTGTTCATCATAATTTTATATTGATAAAGTTATAAAGTTATGATTATATACACTATAAGCCCTAAAACACCCACTGAAATAGCAGCATTATAAGGTAGTAAGTCAATAAAGGAAATAAAGAAGAATCATAACATTCATTCAATTGAAAGATGGAAGTCGTCAGACAAAAGAAAATAAGGGGAATCAGAAATATATAGGTCAAATGGAAGCTGGGCATAGTGGCTTCTACCTATAATCCCAGCTTTTGGGAGGCTGAGGCAGGAGTATTAGCACAAGTGTGAGGACAATCTGAGCTACATAAGGAGTTTCTGGCCAGCCTAGTCTGTAATGTAAGACCTTAAATAAAACAGAGCAAAAAATATATACAGGTCAAATAGAAAACAAACAGCAAGACGGCTAACTTGGACATAGCAATAACCATGTGAAACATAAATGGACTTAACATGATTAAAAGACAGAGATTAGCTGGTCATGGTGGTGCACGCCTACAATCTCAGCATTCAGAAGGTTTAGGTAGGAAGATTGTGAGTTCAAGGCCAGCTCTGGGTATATACTGGTAAGGTTCAACAGTCAACTTCATAGAAGCCAGAATTACCTAGGGAAAGGGTCTTTTTTTCCAGTTTTATTTATTCTTCTCTATTTATTACATCCCAACTGAGTTTCCCCTCCCTCTTCTCTCCCCAGTCTCTCCTTCCCTTCCCCTTTTCCCTGGATCCACCTCCACTTCACCTCCCCTCAGAAAGAGCAGGCCTTCCAGGGACACCAACCAAATACAGCACAACAAGCTACAATAAGACCAGATACATATTCCGACTTCCAAGCTGGACAAGGCAACCCAGTAGGAGGAAAAAAGTCCCAAAGGTAGGTAAAAGAGTCAGAGACAGCTCTCTCTGTGTTTCAGACTGTGGATATGGCATAATGAGCTGTCTTAAGTTCCTGCCTGTGGGATGCCCCTGCAATTACGTACTGCAACCTGGAATTCTAAGCACTTTCACTGCCGAAGTGCATTTAGTTGGGATATTTTATTACAGTAGCAGAAATGAAAGTAGAACAGACTGCCAGCAAAACTCTGTGTCCAAACAAACAAAAATAAAATAAAACAAAATAAAAAGTATTCATGAACACATACACACAGAAAGCAGAAAGAGAGACAGAATTAAATAAGATGAAAGCCCAAGCAAGCAGAAAAAAAAAAATTGATAGAGATCAGACAGGAAATCAGTGAAACAGAAAATAGAAAACCAGGTGTGAAAAAAAATCCAAAATCCGATTTATTGTTTCTGTTTTGGAATAAGGCTTTTTGGAAGACATATATGATGATGAACTCACATCATATCTATCTATCTATCTATACATATGTTTATATTTTGTGTTTACATAACATAAACATAATAATATAAATATAATTATATATAATTTTAACATATATTGAAAATTCTGAAGATTCAATAGTGTTTAAGTGAGCAAGAGCTTCGAAGAGATATTTAAGATAAATAAGCAAAGAAGAAGATTCTTGATGCTGTTAGTCATTTGAAAAATCCAAACCAAAACTACACCTAATGGACAGTTAAAGCTGAAAAAGCCCGGCCACGCTGGAGACGAAGAAGCTCGACGGTCAAGTAGCTGCTTAGCATGTGCAAGCCCCTGGGATAAAGCCACCACACCACACAAAAGGAGGGACAAACCAACCAGCACTGACCACACCAGGAGCAAGAAAGGACACAGAGGACTAGTAATAGCCAGCTCTGCTGGTTGGATACAAACAGCTTCAAGCATTTTGGAAAGCAATTTGTTAGATTCTTTAGAAGTTACACATGCCAGTGTATGACACAGCCATTCACTTTTAGGTATTTACTTAGGCATCTTCAGAGACTTGGACACAAATGTGTCTAATCTCTTATAATAGCCCTGAACTGGAAACCACTCAAATGCCCAAAACTGGTGTAGCCACCCCGTGGATGTTTGTCAGTCTCTTCATACGCCACAGTTAAGCCAGCGCACTAGCCTACAGCAGAAGACAGGTTACAGAGAGAACAGATTTATTTAGACAGTTTTACTTAACAATCAGTCAGAAATGAAAACCCGAAGACCCAGGGAAAGCTGCCATAAAAAGGAACAAATTGAGTTTGGGGTGCTGGTACACACTTGTAATCTCAGTATTTGGAAAGCAGAGGCAGGAGGATCATAACTTCCAGGCCAGCCTGGGCCACATGGCTACACATGGCTACCTTGTCCCCATCCCCCCCTTAAAAAACAAACAAACAAACAAACAAAACAGATAAAAACAAGATTGCAATAGGAATTCATTTATACTGTAGTCTAGAAAGTGAAAACTAATCTGTAGTGACAGAAAATATATTAGTGGCTTCTGGTAGATAAGAGATGGGGAAATAGAGTAGGAAAATATTACAAAAGAGTAGGAGGAAACTTTTGTGGGGGGGGCAGGTGTTTCCGCTCTCTCGTCTGAGGTGACAATGCTATAATTACATTCTCATGCCAAAAGAGATCAAACAGCACATTTCAAGGATATATTATTTATTGTGTATCAATTACACAATAATAAAGTTGTCAATCATGGCTGTTATTCAAAAGAATCTGGCATTTTATACACCGAATCTGGTCTTTGGAGTCTTTTCCATCTGATGTTCTTCAGTTCTCAGAATGGTTTGACCCGGGAGGGGTTTTTCTTCGTTATTTATTTGTTTGTTTATTTTGGGAAGAGAGAGAAGCCTGCTGTTTCAGGAGTCTTCACAGAAGTGCGAGGGCTCGCGGTGTTAAGCTTTCCCATACTCTCCCAGGCCTTTGGCGTTTTTCAACTTGAGCCGGTCTAGGGCAGGCTTCTTCACTTCACCTTACAGAAAGAAACGTAAAGGGCGAGGCGTCTGCGCTCTAAACCACTCGGCATTTGCAGATGTTCCTGTCTCTTGGCACAGCCTGTATTCTGAGAAAGGACAAAGAGATTATGTGACTTGCTTGAGAACAATAGGCAGTGTCACAGCCTGTTAATTCCATGGCTTCCCAGGAGAAGAAAGAATTTCACAATGAGATGTCAGAGGGTCTTCCCCTGACAACCTTCCTCTGTATTTAAGCCAGTGTGCCCCACCTCCTAGGGTACCAAGCCTCATCTGTAATTGTGGGATGGAAGGTTTTGTCTTATTAAAAGAATCTCAGGCATGGCGAGAATGGAAAGTATTTTGGTTGGGTGGAGTGGGGGTGGGGTGAAGTCACATGATTGCATACTTCAGTTGCGTGGGGCTTGGGGTAGGAGCTGATAGTCATCCTAACTACTGACAGTCAGTAGTACCAGAAGCTATCAGCTTTCCAGAGGCATTTGGTATTTGTAGGCAGATTACTGTAAGGACCAAAACAGCCAGTGAGTTTGACTTTAATGGCCTTTTCACTGCAGCCCTGCATTTATAAGTTCGTATGTGTGTGTTTGCATAGTGAGAAGTTCCTCTATTTCCCTGTTTCCATGGTAGATGCTCAGCTTCATCTCCTGGCTACAAAGCCTCATCCCAACAGGCCACTGAGAGGCTACACCAAAACCTGATCTTCGAGTTCCCGCTCAACAAACTTTCCTGCTATTTTTAATCAAATCTGGCCATTGTATTAATTGCTTTTTCTTCTCAGTGAGGCTGTCAGACATAGACAACTAAAGGGAAAAAAAGGCTTCTTTTAAGCTCACTTCTGTTCCTCATGGTACACAAGGCAGGTTGGCATGGCTGTATCACCTGGGAAGAGCGTCTCACTGAAGAATTGTTTGGGTTGGGTTGGTGTTGTGGTTTATTAATATTTATTATTGATTTATCTAGAGTTATACAGCAGTTAATCCTAATCCAGCTGTATACCCAAATCACCGCACAGAGACTGGGATTTATTTAATTAACCTAGAGCACAGTGCTAGGCAATAGTTACTCCATCCTAACTCCAGGCCCACATAGTTTCCTACCAATCAGAGTTCACCCATTATACTTGCTTTTAGTCATATCTTAGGTCTGGTTCATCTCTCCTCCCGGTTCCAAGTCCTGCCCTGCTGATCTCTGCTCTCCTCCTACTACTCCCTTCCTTCTCTTCCCCTCTGGACCAGAATGTCCCACCCTATTCTCTCCATTCCTCAGCACTGTCTGGACTGAAACCAGATAGTGCGGTAGAGAAATCAGTATTTGAATGAACAACGGTACATTCCACAAGAATATTATACTAACAGTTTGGCCTGTGTGTATCATATACCCAAGGTGATGGGGTGTGATTATACAACAGGAAACGGAAAACATGGACCAGAAACAGAAGTAGCTGTAACTTTCAAAGGCCTGTCTGAAGTGATCTACTTTCTTCATATAGGTCCCATGTTTCAAAGGTTTCACAACCAACCACCAGTGCCAGTTGGGCACCGGAGTTTCAAACACATAGGTCTGTGGGAGACATTTCTGACTCAAACATGACAGCTGCCTTTCTAGTCTCATGCATATTCGGAAGGAGAAGACCCCTTACATGGAATTGATTAAGATGGCGGTGTGTATTGCTGGGAAAGCAGCCTTGGGTCTCAGTCCTCTGCAGAAGGTTGACTTCTATTTTTTTGTTCCTGTTTCGTGAGGGTAGGGGACAGGTTGGCTGAATGGCCGAGGAGACATGTAAATCATTCCTGAACATTCCTATGGGAGTCTAAGATAAGCTGGACAGTGGATGGGGGTAAAGAGCATTCTCTGGCGAGGCTGTCTCTCCTCAGAAAGGACACCCTAGAGAACATTTGCAAGAGCTAAAGAGAATGAAAAGCGCTACTTTCATGTCCATTGCTTGGTGCTAATTGTGATGGCTATAGTTTAGCGGTTAACCATGATGGTTTGACTGAGAATGGCCGCCCGTAGGCTCATGTCTGAATGCTTGGTCCCCAGCTGAATTCTTCAGGAAGGATTGGTGTGGTCCTGGAGGAGGTGTGACACTGGGGGTGGACTCTGAGGTTTCGAAAGTCCATTCCAGGCCCAGTCGCCTATATGTTTCTCTCTCTAATCTCTCTTTCCATTTCCCTCTCTCTGTGCCTGTGGATCAGGATGTAAAGCTTTCAGCTGCTGCTCCAGAGGATGCCTGTCTGCTGCCCCCATGATGATCACACACTGACTAACCCTCTGAAACCATAAGCAAGGCCCCAATAAAATACTTCCGTTTGTAAGAGTTGCCTTGCTCATGGTGTCTGTTCATATCGATAAAATAGTCACTAGACAGTGACACAATCGAGAGTCTCAATAAAGAATTGTTTGGATTGGGTTTGCCTGTGCATATCATACACCCAAGGGATATATTTTTTTTTTCCTTTTGATTTTTTGAGGCAGGGTTTCTCTGTATAGCCTTGGCTGTCCTGGATTCACTTTGCAGACCACGCTGGCCTCGAACTCACAGAGATTCACCTGCCTCTGCCTCCTGTGTGCCGGGACTAAAGGTGTGTGCCGCCCTGCCTGGCTATAGCTGAGGAGGGATCTTCTTAAGTGTGTCCATCGAAGATTGGAAGATTGAAGTTCTGGATGTGGATGGCACCGTTTTGTGGTCTGGACCCTGCGCTTGGTGAGAAGGAGAGCCAGTTAAGCTCCAGCAAGCGCACAAGCAAACATTCTCTCCTGGCTCCTGAATGTGGATGTGGCCCGCTGTTTTCAGTTCCCGCCTTGACGCCCCTGCAGTGACCGTCTGTGACCCACAGCTGTGAGATGAATGGAAATTGCTTTTGTCAGGATATTTGATCACAGCCTCAGGAAATGGAGCTAAGGCAAAAACACTGGGGGGTGGAAAGATTGCTCATTCCTTAAGAGCGGTGGGTGCTCTTCCAGAAGAAGCAGGTTCAATTCCACACACACACACACACACACACACACACACACACACACACACACGGCTAATAATCTCCAGAGGACTGAACATCCTCTTCTGGCCTCCTCAGGCACTGTGGACCACGGTGCACTGACAGGCATGCAGGCAAATCACCCATAACATAAAGTAAAAACAACATTTAAAAGACAGCAACGTTAGGCTGGTTTATTCTTTAGGGCAGACCATCAGCTCCAGAAACCCCACCAACACAAGAAAACATCGGATGTTAGTGTAGAGAGAGAAGGTACAGTACAGTCCTTTCCTTATCCATCATGAGGGACACAAACCTAGGACAAGACAGATAATGAGGGAAAGCCGAACAGACTTAGTCAGTCAAAGTTTTATGTACCACATGAGCAAATGAAGGCTCAGCCAGGCATGGTGGCACATGCCTGTAATCCAAGCACTTAGGAGAGTAAGGCCGGAAGACTGTTAAAGCCAAGGTCAGGCTAGGCTCCAAAGTAATGACTTGTCTCAAAAACAAGTGACAACAGCAGCAACATAACTGACACACAACAACCGTCTACTTTTTCGATCAAGATTTGGCATCGAGAGACCAAAAGGTTCAAAATCGGTGGCTATTATTAAAGTTTAAGGCCTGAACTGAGGCTAGGTGGGTGGAGAGGTCCAGCAATGCCCTGAGGGGAAGAACCCGCCCTACTGCATTCTTTCCCCACCCACTAGAGATACTGTTGCTAGGAAACCGGCCCATTTTCCCCCCCCCCCCAGGGAGAGACACCGTATCATTAATGGTTTGGGGACCTTCCTATAGCCAATCAATTCAAAACACAACATCCATTTTGTGTTTCGACCAATAGATGCTTGCTAAGCAGAAACAGCCCCCCGCCTTGGGCACACTGGGAGGGACTGGGATCTTTAAATCACCCAACTAACCTGAGCACAAGGCTCTTGGCTCTCACCACTTTGGTGGTGGTGGGGTGCAGGCCCAGGCTGCAGCTTGTAATGATTTGTAATAAAAAGATTCTCATGTGTTTTGCAACAGACTCAACTCCTGGTGGTGGTCTTTTGGGGCATCGTGATTCGGGCACAGCAGCATTAGCAAAGAATATGATTGGATACAAGTACATCCCAGACTAGTGACAGGCCTCACCCCCTCCTCCAACGACTGTCATTTCTGTTTCTTGGATTTTCTGTAGAGTGCTCCTCTGCTCAGGTTTGGGACAGGAATCTTTGGGGATCTTTTCAAGAGGGAGGAGAAAAGGGAGAGAGACCACTCCAGGTTTTAATAGCTTGCTTTGGAGAGAAGGGGCTCTAGCTCTGAGGCTCACCTTGGGGAAGACTGAACCTGGCTTCTTTTAATTTAAAAAATGTTATTTTATTTTATGTGTATAATGCTTTGCTTGCATGTATGTCTGTGTACCCACATGCATGTGGTGACCTTACCTGGTGACGTTAGAGGCCAGAAGAGGGCATTGTATCCTTTGAAACTGGAGTTATGGGTGGTTGTGAGCTGTGGGTGCTGGGAATCAAACTCAGGTCCTCAGCAAGAGCGGCCAGGGCTCTTACCATTGAGCCGTTTCTCTAACCCCTAGTTTTTCTTTCTATAGATCACTCCAGGGGAGACATAACGTGAAAAGGGGGGGCAGGCGGTCAGAAAGACCTTGCTTCTGGAAATACAACCTTGATTTCAAAGTATTCAAGACTGCAAGGTGCCAAATTTTGAGATAGCATGATGCCAAGAGCAAAAGCTACATCAAAACATGACAGCTGAGTTCATGTCTCTGTGATGTGAAGCTTCACTGAAAAAATAATAAATCTATAAGCTATGTCGATCTTATCAGCTTTGAGTCACCAAGTGCCGCTGATTTGGCTCAGCAGCTCTCTCATTACAGTCTTAATTACTGATATTAAACTCTTAGGCCACACACTAGACCTCACATAACAATGTGTATATAAGACATAGAACGGCAATAAAAAGGTTAAAGAGGTGACAGGTTCAAAGAGGCCTTGCTGCAGGCAAGATCAGAGGACTGAAACAAATATAAAGAAAGATGCTGCAGGTGATTAGAAAGACATTGATGAATCCAGTCTGAAGGGAGAGGTGAAACCCTGATAGTCTCAAGTACAGAACAGGTTCAAGAACCAAGGCTCAGGGCTGGCTGTGGATGAATGAGGGTTTGAACAGGTCATGTCCAGCAATGGGATCAGGCAGAGCCAGAGTCCCAGGGACAGAGTCCAGGTCAGGAACTGACAGCCCGTGGATGTTGTATGCCCAGGAGTTTGATGATTGGACAGTGAGTACTGCTCTGCCCAACTGGGAGTGTCCCTCTCGTGAGGAACATCCATTCTTGGTCCTATAGGTTTGAGCACTACAGTCCTGGCCTTTTTTACTTTTTTTTTTTTAATGTGTTTGGGTGTTTTGCCTGCGTGTTTGTCTGTGTACCACTTGCATGCCGGAAGGAGTTGGCATCCCTGGGACTGGAGTTAGTGCGAGCTGCCACGTGGGTGTTGGAAGAACAGTCAGTGCTCTCAGCCGAGCCACCTCTCCAGCCCCTCTCGTGTTTCCATGTTTTAGTTAGGGTTTTATTGCTTTGAAGAGACACCATGACCACGGTAACCCATATTAATTGGGGCTGGCTCACGGGTTGAAAGGTTTAGTCCATTATCATCATGGCAGGAAGCATGGCAGACATGGTTCTGGAGGAGCCAAGAGTTCTACATCTTGGCAGCTGAAGGGGACTGCCTACCACACCGGGTATAAAAGCTGAGCCTAGCAGACCTCAAAGCCCGCCTCCACAGTGACTCACTTCCTGCAACAAGACCACACCTCCTAATAGTGCCACTCCCTATAGGAAAGCATCCAAACACACGAGTCCATGGAGGCCATACCTGTTCAAACTACCGCACATGTTTTCTGATTTCATCCGTAAGTTCAGAGGAGGCAGTATTTTATTTGCATAAAATAAGTCATCAGTCTGCGCCTTATGGTTCGCGCTGGACAGATGGTGGTTATTTACTTGTGTCATTCTGTCTTAGAGTCTGTGCTGAAAAATGGAGCAAATTGCTGTTTCAGAAAATGGAGGCATTAAGGGATAGACTTAGCTGGAAAGCTAATGTTTTATGCACTATGGAGCAATGTTGAGCAAGGTCCAGCCTGAAAACTACGGTTCTGCTTGGCATGGTATAACTTATGGCAGGGCAGGGCCTGCTCTCCATGCGCTTTCTGAGCCTTGACATTAGAGAACTTTAAAATAAGCCACATTGCTGATGCAGTGCTGTACAAATATAGCCCCGGCTGCCTGAGGGCAGAGGGAGGAGGATTCTACCTGAGAAATATAGCGGGGACCTTCCGGGAAAAGAATAAAAGGCTAGGGATGGAGCTCAGTGGTAGAACACTTGCCTAGCATCCACGAGGGCCTGCGTTTGATCCCTATTACTGCTAAAATAGACATAAAAAGATTAAATATAATTAGACAGAGGTGAACGATATTGATTAACCGTGAGCGAACATTCATGCTTACAAATTTTATCCAGCCTTAAAAAACGTTTTTGTTTTTTTTTTTTGAGGAAAATTTTTGAGCAAAAAGTTAAATCGAAATTTTATTTGAGAATTGAGTACATAAACATGGAAAATAATAATAAAGGAAGGGGAATACAATCAAAGTCCTTCCTTTTCTAGTCTCTGTCTGCAGGTTTCCTCCAGGGAGCGGTGTTAACAGTTCTTTAAATACGCATGCCATATACATAGCAAATGTTTTACATGGAAATATGGACAGCATACATATGTATCACAGATCCTTTTATTACTATGGATTTCTCTGTACATACAGAGACTCTGCTGTGTAAGTGATGAACAAAGATTATGGCTCATGTGAAGACTGCATTTGTCAGGGTCCTGGCAACAGATGGCACGCTGAAACTCTGAAATTGGGGTATCTTTAATAAAATGACTGTTTGCAAAGTTCCAGGCAGGTTTAGGGAAACCAATAAAGGATCGCACAGCGCTCAGGAGCTTACCCGGGGCTTGTGGTATTTAAAACATGCTCGATTTTAAGAGCGCTCCTTAAGAAAACGGATACCAAATTACTGATGGAAAAGTAGGCACAAAAATAAGTTCAGGATGAGAAAGAAAGCAAGCATATCAGATCTTTAACTCACAAAACCACAAATTTCAGAACATCATGAAATCTAAATGTCACATCCCTACTGACTTCTTTCCTGCTCTGTGTGTGCGTGTGATACGCATGTATGTGAGTGAAGAATACATGTGGGTGTGGGTGTGTATGTATGTAATATGCATGTGTGTGTACGGTATACATGTGTGTGAGTATGCGTGTATGCGAGTTTGTGTGCATGGAGGCCAGAGGAGAGACTGAAACAACCTGCCCTATCCTCTCACTGAGCCAGGAGCTGGGCTGGCTCCGGGAGTCCCTGAGAAGGAGCCTCCTGCAGAATGCATTGCTCTCCCCAGGCTTGGTTAAAGGTTCCCGTGGCCACACTCAGTTATCACTCGGTGCTAGGCTCCTAACACAGGTCCTCAGATGTGCTCAGTGAGTCCTCTTACCCATCAAACCATCTCTCCAGCTGCTCTCATTTTTTTAAATTTTGTTTACTACTTCATATGAGATTGACATTATTTTCTACAGAAAGACTAATGCGTCCAGGTGGAATAAAAATAGAGAAGAAAACCAGATGTTCATCAACCCAGATCTCTCTCTCTCCCTGACTGAAGACACAATGTGACAGGCTTTCCCACCATGGCAGGCTGTGCTTTCAAAGTGTAAGCCAAAATGAACCCCTCTTTCTTTCGAGACAGGGTTTCTCTGCGTAGCCTTGGCTGTCCTGGATGTTGTTTGTAGACCAGGCTGGCCTCGAACTCACAGAAATCCTCCTGCCTCTGCCTCCCTTAGTGCTGGGATTACAAGTTCTCACTGCTTATCCCAGAAATGCCTACAATTGTGATCCTCATGGCTCAGCCTCCCAAGTCCTGGAACGACACAGGGTGTTCCACTGTGCCTGGCCAATAAATGGGCTTTAAAGCAACTGCTCTGAGCCTATGCTGGAGCCAAAATCTTGTCTCATTTTGTGCTAAGGGAAATCTACAAAGCGGTGTTTTTGTCTTTATTCTCACCGTGTGTGTTTGTGTATATGGGAATGGATGTACACGTGTGTGTATGGGTATGGGTGTGTGCATGTATGTATGTACGTGGATGTGGATAGGGGGGTGTATGTGTGTGCATGCGTGTCTGATGTACATGTTGTGAGTGTGTGTGTGCATGTTTGTGTGTGTATGTGTGTGTATGTGTGCATGTGAATGGGTGGGTGAATGTGTGTGTGTGCAGGTGTCCTCTTGTGGAGGACAGAGGACAACCTGAGGTGCTGTTCCTCAGAAACTTAACATCTTGTTTTTCGAGACAAGGTCTTTCACTGGCCTGTAGCCCCAGGGATCTTCCTGTCTCCACCTCTCTAGCCTTGGGACTTTAAGCATGTCTTAGACATGGTCGCACCACCCTGTAAAGGTCCCGCTTTCTGGTTAAACAATGACAATTTCCCAAACTGAAGCTATTTCCTTCCCAGGGCTGAAGTGACTTGTTTCCCTGCATTCTTGTCTCCCTCCGTGGACTGGCCCTCACAGGGTTGCTGGCTACAAGGGATGTGGGAGTCCCCTACTGTTCCTCAGTCTACCACTGGCCTTATTTCCCTAGTCACCACTCCTCAGGCCGGAATGGACACATCTCAAATAGCCTGGCCTCTCGGAGACTCTCCAATCTTGGACTGGGGACTGAAGGGCTCTAGCTAGCCTGAGCTTGGTAAACATGGCCCAGCAGGCCTTGCCCTTCCCCCATCTGTCTAAACTGTTACATCACATTCCTAAAGCTGGCCACACAGGGTCCAGTCCAGTATTTGGCCACTTCCTCCCCCTGAGGCTGACCTCCAGGGTCCAGTTATGGAAGCTCAGCAATCAGAAGCTCCCTTTTGGCTGTTCTAACTCACATGCCCAATCAAGGTTAAGCACCTCATCCCAGCATGGGGTTTCCCTCTTTACCTTTATAAACTTCGATGCCTGTCTCCTCTCTATCTAGAGGAAGTCCTTTGACCCTCAAGATCCCTCCTCCCCTCCCTTGTCCCTTTTCCCTTCTGCTCTTCCTCCATCTCCTGTCTGTTTTTTCTTCCCTGCTCTCTGTCCCTCTGAGGCAAATAAATCTTTGTGCTGAGAACTTGGACTTGGTGTGTCTTGTGACAACTTAGAGATCCTTTCAGGGACCCCTCCACAGATTTTCCTTGAATAAAGGCCGGGCTGTCACTCATCCCTTTGTCTGTCCCACTCCCTGACCTTACAGCAGGCTCCACCACTCACCTTTATTATGATTTTTTTATGTGATTTCTGAGGATCAAACTAATGTCTTCATGCTTGCGATGCTATGCTATCTCCCCAGACTATCAGTATCCTGGTCCTTGCTGAGGGTTAAATATGCTACCCCAAAATACATCACTTCAACATACAGCTTATTTTAACTTAAAAAAAAAGTCTCTGTGCCCTCCTCCCTGGTTTCCTAAAAGCAGGACATACATTTCCATTTGTGACTCTGTCTCCCCTTACAACCCCAAGGAAACTGGAGAAATCAAGTTACACCAAGAGGAATCAACGGAGCAAACTTTACTAAAATAGTCCCCATTTTCCGCGATTCTCCCTTCCCCACACCATGTATTTCCCTTCCACAGTCTACCACCCCCTAAAATCCCTGGCTACTTCTCTCCAGATCCACTGCCTTCCGTTAATGCCCTAGAGGTCTGCAATTCCAACCACTTTCCGGAGTTAACTCTCTGAGTTTCTCTCCTAAGTCAAGGGAACCTCTGATTTGCAAAGTCTGCCTTTTGTAAGTCAGTTTTTTAACCACCCTACAGTTTGCAGATAAAGAAAATCAGTAACGTTCAAATATAATTTGCCCATAGCTGTCTCAAGCCAGTTCTGCCTGTTAGCCAAACTATACTCCGCTTACTCAGCCCAGCATCCTTTGCCTCTCTAAGCAGACAGAGACAGCTTCCCCTTCAGTTAGCAGCAGCCTGTGGCCCGCTGACCCAACTCTTGAAGTACTAGATAGCTCTTGCTTCTTTGAGAGATCACAGCTGGTTTTGCTTCTGTCCCATCCACTCCCACTGACATTGTTCATTTCACGCTCATGGGTGCTCTGTCTTGGTGAACTCAATGGCTACTTTTATCTTTTTTTTTTTTTTTTAAACTCTCAATGTATTCTCTCATCCCCTCTCCTCCCTTGCCATTCTAGCTTTGCTTTTTCTTCTACCTCTAAATACTCAACTTCCTCAGAGAAGGCCCTGAACCAGCCTCTCCGCCCATCTTGTGCCCTTGCTGGTCTCTCACGGTCCTATAAAGTTAAGGGGAATGAATCCACACACTGTTTATGAGAGTGCCTTCAGCCTCCATGTCTGTGCGGATTCAGACACCGGAGAGTGTGTGTCCTCAGATTCTATGGGCAGCTGTCTCTTGCCTGAGAGATGGCTTTCTCCCATTGCTCCAGTTACCTGTGTCACGTGACAGCCTATTTCAAATATTAACGGTTCAGGGATCCAGACAGGGGCATCGTGTGACTGACGGATGTCCATTTGTGTTTTTGTTTTGGATTTCTTTCTTTCTTTTTTCTTTTCTTTTTTGAGACAGGGTTTCTCTGTGTAGCCCTGGCTGTCCTGGAACTAACTCTATAAGCCAGGCTGGCCTCAGAATCAGAGATCTGCCTGTCTTCCAGTAAAGTGGAGCCTTACTGGAAGAAGTGGGCCTCGAGGAGTAGGCCTTGAGGTTTCAATGCTTGGCTCTCCTTCCTGTCAGTTTTATCCTTCCCATGGCTCTGCGCTCACAGAGCCGCTGGCTGCCTCAAGTTCCTGCCACCATGCTTTCCCTGCCACAGTGGCCTGTACCTCCTCAAACTGTAAGCCAACACAAACCTTTCTGCCTTTTAAGTGGCTTTCCTGTCAGGTATTTGACAGAATCCCTAACCAAGGCTGACTAACGCGGTAGGCTCAGGAAGCAGCGTGACAGAACAGTGAGCACTGGAATCCATGACTCGTACATCTAGTATTTGAAGCTGACTGCCAAGTGGACCTTAGCTGGGGCTCCAGATCTGAACATTCGTGCATGGTCACATGACATAGCCCAGGCTCCTTCCAAGGTGGGCACCGTCAAGTAGCGTCGTACCTCTCAGGAAGATGAAACAAGGACTCAGCACAAAAGCAAGAGTTTGCAGGGCTTTGTATCTTGGTAGGAATGCTGTTGGCAGATCTTAGGTCTAAGAGAGGCAAAATAGCACACTGACTGATAAAGGAGAATAGGGGTTTATTAAAGTTCAGAGAGCATTGCAGGAAGGCTACAAAATTAGCACAGGAAAGAAACTAGCTGGCGAAGAGAAAGACTCACACTTCCTCTACCACCAACTGAAGATAGCCACTGGCACGGGTGTAGAGGTCTATCCTCGAGGGGGTCTGAAGGTGGAGATTTAATGCCGACAAAACTAAAATGCATGAGGTTGTATGTAGAGCTACATTTAACAGAGCATGTGTGACAACGCCCACAAAGGACCACCTGATTCTTTACATTACTAAACGTTTTCTTCTCCTCTGGCACACATCCTCCCTTGGAAGTGTATCTTCTAATAAACCACCCCTGCTTCTGACGCTACCTTCCTGTCTCTAATTCCTCCTTCCCAGACATAAGAACCTGAAAGTCCTCCAGATGCGCCCATCGAATCCCCAAATGAGCCAACGTCACCCCCAACCCCGTGGCATAAACAGTGCAAGCCACTATCACTTCATATCACTTACTGGTCTCATTGCTTCCGTATTTATCTCTTTCTAACACATTTTCCATTCAGCAGTCAGAAGGGATCTTGCTGAAATGAGGCTAGTCATTTTCTCTCAGGCAGCCATTTGCAGCCAGGACTCACACACACATACACACACACCGGCTTTAGAAGCACCCAACGATGTCCTGGGGCTCTCAGAATTAATGGTCACTTCCTTGCTCCTCCGCCCCCAACCAGTATCGGTTTCCCTGGACACCCCAGTTATGTCATAGCATGCCGGGGGACCCCTTTACCTGCTATGTCCTTTCCCATTACTCACCCCTCGGCCCACCCAGCGTTTTCCTTGGTCTGCGTGTGGCTCTGCGGGACCTGAGCACTCAGGTGAGTGTCTCTTCTTTTTTTTCCCCCACCTTTTTATTCACTTCCACTCCATTTCCTGATCGCTCCATTTATTTTCCCCAGAGTTCGTGTTACAATCCAAGATACATGTTTATATATGCACTTTTCTGGAATGTACAATCCATGAGGGTCCTATTTGATGGCTTTGACCACCTATCGCAGGGCCTGGCACAAGCGTGTGAGAAAACACTCGGGTTAGCACGACAAAACAGCCAGGTAGCTAAGTCAATAATCTATTTCCCAACGGCAGCAAAGAAAAGGCACTTCTGAGGGCTTCTTTCGACAACAAGGAAGAATTCCCTTGAGAGGTCTCTGCCTTGAGAGCCAGGGGCCGCTTGCAGCCTTTTTGAGGTCCTAGACATCTGATCCATGCCGTGAATGGACCTGGCATCTTGAATCCCAAGCTACCCCTGAAGGAGGCAAGCCTGCCAAATGATCAGAATAAGCCAGTCACCTGCACGCCATTAGTGACGGGCATAATTAAAACCAGGCAGCTTTCTGCAGCTTGTGGGGGTCTTCCCTGGGTTTCCCAGGAGCCCCATTTTCTTTCAGGCAGTCATTCACGACCAGGCCTGACCATCGCTTTTAGATAATCATCTCTGCCATCATCCCGCAATTCCAAACATTTAAAGTCACCCACAGGACGGTGGCTTCCAAACTCCCTGGACTCATTACAACACCACACTGAAGCTTTTAAATCCTCTTAACCCCACCTGTGAGCCGGAGGCCCCTATCTGGTGATTCTAAAGAGGATCATAATGAAACATCATAAACGGAAAGAGTCATGACACAGCGACTGTGAAAGTACCCTGAGACTTCTCCCGGCTCCTTGAAGCTTGTAAATAGCCTGAGGCATCAAAAGACCAACACTCACCTGAGGCCCCCTGACAGGCTCATTACACTGAAGCCTGCCATATGGATTCATTCAGCCTCATCAAGATGTTACCTTCCTTCCTTTTTATTCACACCGAGTCTTCAGACGAGGAAATGCACTCCCACTTTTCTCAGAGGAAGGCTCGGCCCTCCCTGGACTTCAGTTTTGTGTCTTTATTTCTTACCGTGGCCTGGCTTGCCATGTTTTCCCTCTGTTTCATTCTTAAGAAAGATGTTTAGGTCCCTTACAACCTGACGCCTTAACCGATATAAAAATGGAAGCCGATTTATGGCCTTTCTCTTGAGGCTCAAGAAGGATTTGTCATTTATGACATGAAAAACAAACAAACAAACAACACCCACAACAAACAACCTGAATCTGCCTGGCAAAGAGTCCCTGTTGAATTTCAGCTACTCCCCTCCGGTCTTTTTTCCTGAGTGACAGCTTTTTGGTCCACTTCGCTGGCTGCGTTGCCGCGTGTCTGAGGTCACAGTTCATGCCGACGGTTCGGTAGCTGGTTTGCAGGGGGAGAGCTGCGAACCGGCGTCCGCACTCGGAGCCCTCGCCCCAGCGTGGCCACCTCCCACGCTTTTCACCTGTCGCAAGAACAGGGCGGGGCGACACAGGGCGGGGCGACTTTCTCGCACCGCCCGCCCACGTATAAGCGGAGATTTCAAAACCTTTGGGAGCTACACGGCTTCCGAAGGCGGGATCCACTTAGCGCTCCCTTTCCCCACGAGGCGGTTAGACTTTTAAATTTAACTTTCCTGGTATCTAAAGAATGGATTCGTGGCTAGGAAAAAGAGAAGGCATGGTAATAAGCGACATTTTTATCTGTTCTCTAAGCCTCACCCGAGTCGTTCGATTCAGATTGGAAATCTTCAGGATCCATGCCTGATAGAGCAACCTGGAGAACAAGTTAATGTGACTGTTTTTATCATCTCCAGTTCCTTCAAAGAAAGGCAAATATTTACTCCATCTGATACTTTGTCTCCAGTCAAATGAGTTTTTTAAAGACAGGGTCTTTTTGAGCACTCTGTTTTCTCCTAAGTACTTTGTAAAGTTTCCTGTTATGCCATGTTCTGCATGCTGCTCCATCTGTTCCGGGCTTCCAGAGAAGTTTTTTTTTTTTTTTAATCTACTCAGGAAATTCAATGGAACAAGGTAAAGCCTGGCTGCCAGTGGATTTTTGTTTCTCCTCCTTCTGGGAAAGAGCCAGTGTGTGTTTAAAAATAGACCGGAGAAATATCTACGGCTTGAGATTCATTCAATCCTCTAACTATTTGCTGTAAAATAAAAAGCAAGGTTGGTACATCTGAACTAAACTGACCCTGTAGTTTTCAGCCCTTGGAGCAAACAGATTACCACTGCAGTCCTCTGAATGCATGCTAACCAGAGCTCTGCCATGATAGCCACCCACTCTCACTTTTGATTTAGTCTAACAAAAGGAAGGCGGGCAATTTACAGTATCCCAACTGTCCCGTGCCAAATACTTGCCAATTGATTATATATACATATATGTACACACACACACACACACACACACATACACATATATGTAGTTATTATTATTTCCAACATGAGATATCCAGAGAAATAAAAATAGTTAGACAATAAAAAAGAATGACTTACTTTTAATGTGTCCTTAGGAAAACAGCAACAAAACATTACTGAGGTATGACTGACATGCATGGAAGTCTATAAAGGCCAGGAATGACCAGAGGACTCGGAGCAGCTGCTAGCCCAACAGGGTTTTTAACGTTATCTTCAGATACCCCGGAGGGCCTCTGTTAAAACCCAACCAACCACTGGGATGAGCATGATGCTTGAGTTTATAAGGACAAATTTAAGACCGTGATTCTCAGACACCGTACTTTGACGTACCTTCAGGGTCATTGCCCAAAGCCCGCTAAACAAGGTGATGTGGACGATTCCTTGAAAAAGCTGTTCATCTGTGCTTCCATAACTGACTCTGATGAGCTCTCTGCCCAGCACAGCGATGGCTCTTCCTCCCGGCAGACCTGTGAGCACACAAGCAGGCTGTGCTCTGGGAAGAGCAGTCCATGAAGGACACCTGGGCAAGCCTCTGGTTCTGGCTCATTCCCCTTTTAATCAGCCTTTTTTTTTTCCTTTGTTGCTTTCGATATAATTTCTAACTCAGAGAAAAATTGCCAGAATACAAAGGACACTGTCTATCTCCTCAAATTAATCAAGTTTTACATTTCTCCCTCGTTTACATACATTTTACTCTTAGTGCTTTTGTTTTGTTTTGTTTTTTGTTTTCGTTTCAGAGAAAACAGTAACAACAACTCAGAGTTGTTTTTCAATGGAAAAAGCCATGCAAGGGTTAGGATTGAAGTTTGGCTCTTCAGAACCCACATACTGCCATAATGCCGGCTGGATGTGACAGCCTGCTTGTAACCCCTGCCCTCATTCACAGGTAGAGACTGGGGATTCCTGGAGCACCCAGGTCAAATCTGTGAGAGACCCTTCCTCAATATTTAAGTTAAAGAATAATGGAAGGAGACATCCAGTGTCAACCTCTGTCGTTGACATGCGCATACATGTGGACTTGTATTTGAATGTATACGTTAACTCACACACAGGCGAGTGTGTACACATGTGTGCATGCCACACACATGCGAGTTACTTAGTTGTTTACAAAATGATAATACTTTGAGCCACCTGGCAGCCTATCCCAACTCCCTCCCCGATCCTCAGGTCCTCAGGCTTGGCAGCAGGAGCCTTTACCCACTGAGCCATCTTACCAGCTCTACCCTTAATTACTTCTTTAAAGGCCCCATCTTACCTTCAGCACATACGTTTTAGAAAGACACAATTCAAGCTGTAACAGGAGAGAGAGAGAATTGAAGAAACAAAATGACGGCCGGAAACTTTTCAGGCTTGATGAAAACGTCTACACCTACAGATCCAAGAAGAGCCACAAACTCAAGCGGGAGAGTGAAGAAACTTAGACCGTGGCGCATTAAAAAAATTATCCAAAGTGAGTGATAGAGAAAAAAATCTTAAAGTTAGCTGGGGAAAACCAGTTACGTACGAGGTGAGTAAAGATGAGAAGAGAGTGGACTACAGAGGCCAGACTGTCCGGAATGACGGTGAAGCCACACCTTTAACGAACGGACAGAAAAACAAAACAAACTCTGGAATTCTATCCCAGCGAGACCATCTTTCAGATAAAGACTTCTGCAGATAAATTCCAGAATCACACAAAGGAAAGAGAAGCACTGCGGGGGCTATGTGGACGCTTAAAACAAAACAAAAACAAAAAACAGAAGCACAGAGATGAACAAAACCCTCTCTTTTCTGTTATTAAAAAAAAAAGTCCTCAAGACCTAGAGCCGTGGCTCAGCAGTTAGGGTCCCTGCCCTGCTCCTGCAGAGGACCAGAGTTCAACCCCATGACCAGCATCGAGCGGCTCTCAGATATGTGAAATTTTTTTACTCTTTCCAAAGTCATTTTATTACAAAGCAAGGTGACTGCTGTGTTTGATGGGTTTTCTATGCATAGGGACAGTGAGACCCTAGAAGCATGAAGTCCCCTTTCAATTGTCTGGGAAGACCTGAGAGCTGTGCTTACTGATTTATTTATTTATTTATTTATTTATTTATTTATTCCTTACAATTTATTCACTTTGTATCCCTGATGTAGCTCCCTCCCTCGACTCCTTCTAGTCCCAACCACCCTCCCTCTTCTCCCCTTGTGCTCTTTCCCTAGTCCACTGATAGGGGAGGTCCTCCTCTCCATCTATCTGACCCTAGCTTATCAGGTCTCATCAAGGCTGGCTGCATCATCTTCCTCTGTGGCCTGGTAAGGCTTCACCCCACCCCATCCAGGGTGCACAGAGCCAGCCACTGAGTTCATGTCAGAGACAGCCCCTGCCCCCCTTACTAAGGAACCCACTTGAAAACTGAGCAGCCTATGGATTTCCTCTGAACAGGAAATCTAGGTCCTCTCCATGCATGGTCCTTGGTTGGAGTATTGGTCTTTGTAGTCGCCCCTGGGCCCAGGTTTTTTGGCTCTGTTGTTCTTCTCATAGAGCTCCTGTCCCCTCCAGATCTCTCTATCTTCCTCCTCTTCCATAAGGTTTCCACTCTGCTCAAAGTTTAGCTATGAGTCTCAGTGTCTCCTTCAATACCCTGATGGGTAGAGTCTTTCAGAGATCCTCTGTGGAAAGCTCCTGTACTGTTCCTTGTCTTCTCCTACTTCCAATGTCTATCTTGTTTGCCCCTCTTAATGAGGTTTCAGCCTCTTTCCAGGGTCCTCCTTATTGTTTAGCTTCTTTAGACTATAGATTTTAATGTGTTTATCCTATATTATATGTCTAATTTCCACTTATAAGTGAATATATACCATATGTGTCTTTCTGCTTCTGGGGTACCTCATTCAGGATAACCTTTTCTAGTTCTGACGATTTGCCTAAAAAATTTCATAATTTCCTTGTTTAAATCAATTCCACTGAAATCAGGGACAAGGCAAGACTACCCACTCTCTCCTTATCTCTTCAACATAGTACATGAAGTCCTAGCTAGAGCAATAAAACAACTAAAGGAGATCAAGGGACTATAATTCAGAAAGAAAGAAGTCAAAGTATCACTATTCGCAGATGATATGAAAGTATCCATGAATGACCCCAAAAATTCTATCAGAGAACTCCTGCAGCTGATAAACACCTTCAGCAAAGTGGTTGGAATTAAAATTAACTAAAAAAAATCAGTAGCCCTCCTGTATACCAAAGACAAAAGGGCCAAGAAAGAAATCAGGGAAACAACACCCTTCAGAATAGATAGCCACAAAGGACATAAAGTACTTTTCAGTGACTCTAACCAAGCAAGCAAAAGACCTGTAAGCCTTTACTGGTTTTCAACATGGTCATTTGAAATGAACTTTGAGCCAGCTGTGGTGGTGGTGATCTCATGCAGAAGGCTGAGGCGAGGCAGGTGAGTTCAAGGTCAGCGTGGGCTTCAGTGGGACACCCATTTAAAAAACCCAAGTATAAATAGATAATAAAATGAACCCAGGGTTATTCCTTGATTTTTTTCCTTCTTGGAAAAGTTAGGTGTAAGGTAGACAAAAGTAGGAATACATCCTCAAAAGCCAGAGGTACACTTGCTTTTTGTGTTTTTGAGACAGGATTTCACCATGTCCAAGGCTAGCCCATGCTCTCCTGAGAAAAAGAGTTATAGTTAGGGGGAGCATCCCAGAGCACAGCTACCTCAACAGGCCTTTTGCTTGCCAGCTTGAGGATGCAAAAAAAAAAAAGGACTCAGACTTTGCATTAAAAGTTAAGTGGTGGGGGCTGGAGAGATGGCTCAGAGGTGAAGAGCACTGGCTGTTCTTCCAAAGGTCCTGAGTTCGATTCTCAGCAACCACATGTTAGCTCACAGCCACCTATAAGGAGAGCTGGTGCATAACGACGAGACCTTGTGTATATACAATAAATAAATAAATCTTAAAAAAAAAAAAGTTAAGTGGTAATGTGATTTCATGTGCTGGGGAGGGTTGATATGGGGGGGATAGAGAGGAGAATGGGGAAGGAAGGAAAAAGGGGACTGGGAGGAGAAGAGGAAGGGGTACCCTTGGGATGTAAGTAAATTGAAATAATTGAAAAAAAGTTAAGTGGACAGCCAAGGCTACACAGAGAAACCCTGTCTTAAAAAAAAAGAAAAAGTTAAGTGGAGATGTGCTGAGAGATGCTCAGTGGTTAAGGGCACTCGTTTGCTCTTGCCGAGGACCGAGGTCTATTCCCAGCACCCACAAGGCAGCTCACTACTGTCTGGAACTCTAGTTCCAGGGTCTCCTTGAGCATGTGGAACACATACATTCACATGCAGGAAAAATGCCATACTAATAGAATAAATCTAAAAATAAAAAATTAAAGTTAGGTGTGCAGCCACAGAAGAAGACACCTGGGGTCCCTCTCTGCCCTCCCCCCCACACACACACCGCAAGAGAGGGGAGGAAAGGAAGGAGTAAGAAAAGGAGGGAAATGCTTTGGCAAAAGACAAAATACTTCCATTTGTCAAATGGTCAGATTATTTCCTTATTTGCGCATGCGCTCTTATGTGGAAGCACCACTTTGGGCCACTTTCGCCCTAAGAATATGCACTCCCCCCCCCAAGTGGAAGGCAAACTCTGATGGGCAGGGAGGAGGTTGCCACTGCCTCTCGGAATGGTGAGTCTCAGCCTATGGCAGAGGGAAGATGGAGGATGGGAATTGTGTCATATAGACATGAGTTCACAGTCACAGTGGTTGTCAGCCCTGATCAGGGGCCAGCAACCATTTGGAAGGATGATCTACATTTATTATCAGAAGAATGTGTAGGGTGTGTTGTTGCCAATGCAAAGCTGAAGAGGTTGTGTGCCCCATGGGAAGATGAGGACCAAGTGGTGGCAGTTAAGGTTTTTGGTTTTTGCTCTCATTTTGTTTTGGTGATGGTGTAAGTCAAATTTGTGTTTTGTCTCTTCCTCCTCCTCTTCTTTCTCCTCCTCCTTCTTTGTTTTTGGAGACAGAGTCTCATGATGAAATCTAGTCTGACTATGAACTCCTTGTCCCTCCGTCTCAGTCTCTCCACTGCCCACTGCAGGTGTGTGCCACCATGTCCGGCTTGTTTACTCTTTCTTCTTTTGTCTTTTTGTGTAGATACTTGTGTGCCATGTTCTAGTGTGTTTGCATGTGTGTGTGTGTGTGTGTGTGTGTGCACATATTTCTGGTGCATATCATATGAACCATCTCTCAGCCCCCTGCACATTTTTATTTTGTACTTTTCTGTAAGATACATGTCATTTTTATTAAAGCTGGGGAAAATCATGCCATTAATAAAAAAGAATCAAATCGGATTCTGACATTTCATTGGGAATCTGGACACTTTTAAACTTTTAAACATTCTCACCTGTCTCCCATGCCCAGGGACGTTCCTACGGGGGGAGAGGTGCACATCAGCTGTCCAGAAAACATCCCAGCCGGATCCTTAAGGAGCCCCGGTAAGGAACCCTCCGGGATCCGCACTCGAGCCCTGGGAATGTCGGAGCAACCTAACGGCCCAGCGCTGTGGGATTTTAGAGTAAATTATGGTATTTCTAAATAAAAAGAATATTTGTAGGCATCGGAATCTCTGGTTTGAAGAATATTTAGCAACACGGGGAACTGCTCAAATTGCAGCATTAATTTTTTAAGAGCCGCGTGTGGTGTTTTGCTGCTTGGAAAGAGAGTTATATGTGCACTTCAACTTCCTACAGGAAGTGGGCCCCGATGTTAATAAACATTATCACCAGGTGATAAAAATGCCAATAATTTTGACTTCTTTACTTTTCTCTATCTAAAAAGAATTCCAACCATGACTTAGTTTTATAATTAGAACAGAAGACGTGTCTGTTATGAGTGTTTTAAAGGAACACGGCCTGTGGAGGGGAGACTTGAGTGCTGAGCACACAGCCCACGTAGAGACATTGACCCTGACTGGTTGGCAGCCCCCTTTCCTCTGTGCCTCTATTTCCTGACTCCACAGCAGAGACAATAGAAAAAGGGCCCAGCGGGAAGCTTAGTTGCTTAGTGTGCCCCGGGTTCAGTGAAAACAAAATTAAGATGACGCTGCTTACCTCCCGGGACAGCTGTAAGAGTAAATCAAGTTAGAGAGCTGGAGAGGCTTCCAAAAGACTCAACTCCCAGCACCCATGTCACGGGACCTGATGCCTCTGTTCTCCCTAGCACCCATACATGTGCGGCATACACTCACACAGACACACATATATGCACATTATTAAAAAGAAAATACGTCTTTAAAAAAAGTGTAAATAAGTTAACTTAAAATATAGTCCTCTGGCCAGCCTGTGGTGGTGCACAACTTTAATCCCAGCACTCGAGAGGCAGAGGCAGGCAGATCTTTGTGAATTCAAGGCCAGCCTGGTCTACAGAAAGAGTCCGGGACAGCCAGGGCTACCCAGAGAAATCCTCTCATGAACAAAACAAACAAAACCAACAAGCAAACAAAAAAACCTCACAGTCCTCTGAAAAGTACTTACTATATAAAAATACTCTTAATCCAAATGATTATATTTTAGGTTCAGAGCTCAGGCTTTCTACCTGTTCATAAGCTCAGCTGTTTCAGAAAAAGGGTATTTTCTGAGTATGTATGGTTCCCGACCTCTAAAATGCAGGGAGGTGGCTTCCATACAACATTGACTACAAACGGCTTCTTCAGCCATCAGGCGCTGCTGCTGGATTAGGCAGTGGGGGCAAACACCAGAGGGAGCCTACTCGGTCTGGTCTTAATGCTCGGGCTGGGGTGACCAACAAATCTCCCCTGTGTACTCAATAAATGGAAGGGTAAGGACACCCTCTCTGACTTGTGCGTAGTGGGCTCCAAACTTAAGAGTGGTTGCCCACATTTCACCGCTGGGTTCAAGCCTGCCATTCAAACTGGAGTGAGGAGTCTATACAAAACCACCAGCTCCTAAGGGGTAAGATTTGAACTTAAATCGCTGCACAATTTCCTATCTGTGTCATTTTGTGTCACTGTCACAAAACAAAACAAAAAAAAACAGTCTGCCAAATAGCCTGATGGGAGCAAAGGAGAAAGTAAGGGAGAAAGGATTCCTTGTGGCTCATGGGTGTGGAGGAATGTCAGCCTACCAAGGGAAGAAGGCAAAGCCGGAGGGGGTGTGGGGGGCGGGGAAGGGGCAGGTGTCCTGAGGGAGCAGCTCTCTGGTGGCAGAAGCAAGCAGGCAGCAGAGCAGAAGGCCAAACACAGACAGAAGCGCTGTAACCTTCGGAGGCCTGCGGCCTGTGACCTTGTGACCCGCTTCAGCCAGTCTTCCCAAAGACTCCGCATCCTTTAAAACAGTGCCAGCCCGGGACAAGCATTCAAAACCTGAGCCTGGGGCCACAATTCAGACTCAGAGTTCAGCGCCGTTTAACCAGCGGCATCGCCTAAGTCCTTCCCGCCGAAAGGAGGAAACGCGTGAAGATGGCTTTACGCCACCACAGCACAGGGACGGAGAGAGATCCACGTGTCTCCCTCCTGAGTCCCTGTGACACCTTGAGGCCTGTGTGCCTTTACCATAGAGCAATAAGGCCTTAGGGTTTTGCTAGCGCCTGCAGCCCTCAGAATCGATCCCTATTAACCATATCCCTACCTGGCTGGTGGCAACTCCTCTTACAAATTTCTTCTTAGATACTATGATGCCACCACCTCTGTGAAGCTGCTCTCTGGGGACCGCTACATACCCCCCCTCCCACCCTCATCCCCCGCATCAGGATTAGCACCCCTGGGACGGGTCCGTCTTGACTTCCATTCCCTGTGTGGATAACTGTTCTTTGAGCCGCTCCACCTGAGTGATCACCTGTCAATCAAACGCTTGGCCTTTCTCTTTACTGACGGAAAAGTACCTCAAGATGCCATCAGCGCCCTGGTCAGCAGTGACTGGTAGACGGTAGCTGCCTCAAGAGACGTTCTCTCAGTCTGCAAACCAGGCCTCAATGAAAAGTGCTCAGAGTCCCTGGTCCCGAAGATTTTCCTTGAGCAAGCAAATGGGCATGCCTTACCTCTGCCTTGGAGGGAGGTACTGGGCCGCTTAGTGACTTGCGTCTCCTGGGATACTTTCTTATTTTTATTTCTATCCTCTAACATGCTTGTGACAACTGGTCACGAGGCTGCGTTGGAGGAAATCACCTGGCTGATTTTCTCTCCTTGCAAATGAGATTGATAGATTGAAATTTTACCTCTGGGGCAGTCACAGGAAGCAGGTGTCCCGCCATCTGTTTCCTCTCGAGTAGACTGAGGCTGCCAAGGGGTTGTACACTGAGCTGCATAGAGGTCTCCAGGAGCGCTTCACCGGACCTGCTTGCCAAGTGCAAGGCTTCTTGCTTTCCTTGCTTGCTTCCTTCTTTCCTTGCTTGCTTCCTTCTTTCGTGTGTGTGTGTGTGTGTGTGTGTGTGAACAATATCGTCAACCCTAGAAGGAAAAGCCCCAAAGGTGAGCAGCTCTTGCCTTTCTGATCCTCAGCAAAGCCTGAAGATCTCATTTATCCCCACCTACCCAGGCCCAGCCTAGCAGAGAATACAGAACAGATGCTCAGAAAGTATTTCTTGATAAATGAAGTTGAAGAAAGAAATGTCTAAACTCTAAACCCTGTAACTTTGTGCTGATCTCATCCTCAAAGCCACACAGTGGGGAGGACAGATGAAAAAGAATTCACATATGTATGTAAAATTCTACAGCTGAAAGGGTGCACTGTCCTAGAGTGATATTTACATTTTATGTAGCTAATTAATTAGCATTACTTGAGCTCTTGCTGGAAACAAATGCTTTAAAGGCTATTATGTCTACTCTTTTTTTCCCTTGGTTTGTTGGTTTATTATTTTGTTGTTGTTTGTTTGTTTTTTGAGTCAGAGTTTCTCTGTGTAGCCTTGGTTGTCTTGGAACTCGCTCTGTAAACCAGGCTGGCCTTGAACTCAGAGATCCACCTGCCTCTGCTTCCTGAGTGCAGGAGCTAAAGGCATGCACCGCCACTGCCCATCAAGCTGGATCCACTTTTAACCTCTCTAGTCTCAAAGTCAAACATCTTGCCCACTCTTCTGGCTTCTTCAGAGGAAGGAAGTCATGTTCTCTGCTGCTCTACAACTTGCTAGGTAGTTGCGAATGCCCTTAAGCTCCTGATCCATCTGCCTTTCCCCTGTAAGTGTTGGGATTACAGTTTTATGTTTTTATGCTGTTATAGTGAGATTTGGAAGTAGTAGCCCAATGAATCAATAAACCATCAATAAGCCACCACTGCTTGGCTCTTTTTTCCCCCTTGAGATAGTCTCATGTAGCCCAGGCTAGCCTTCAACTTCTATTCCCTCTGCTTCTAACCCCGATTGCTGTGATTACAGGTACCAGACCTAGCATGTCTGATCTTTTCTAAAAACAAAATTATTACTGTGTATTCATTGTACAAAATAATGGGCTTCATTATGACATTTTCATATGCATATATAATATTTTTATTATATTCATTCATGTTCATCCATCACTCTTCTCTCTCCTTCCCCTTCCTGCTGGCAATTTTCTTATTTTCAGATAGTCCTCCTTCTCCTTTCATATCTTGATTAAAAAAAAAATCCAGATGTGAGAGAAAACATCTGTTTTCCTGAGTCTGGCTTGTTTCATCTAACATGATGATTTCCAATTCCACCCAATTCCCTGCAAATGACATGGTTTTGCACTTCTTCACAGATTAAACAGTACTTCCTTCTGTATATGTGTGTATCTTACATTCTCTGTCTGTGTTTCTGTTGATGGACCCCTAAGCTGATTTCATTACTCGTCTGCTGTGACCAGAGCCACAATAAAAATAGTGGCCGGATATCTCCGTTTATGATGTGCCACATTCAGTCTTTACATCAAATCTTGTGATGTTACTATAATAACATTTTTATCCATCTTGCAGATGGAGAAAAGCAAACTTAAAGGGGCTAAGCGATTTTCCTAAAGCCAAAGACTAATTATACTGGAACACACACACACACACACACACACACACACACACGCACGCACGTTCGTGAGCTTCAAAGACAGTTTCTCTAGCACTAAGGATACTGTTTGGCATATAGCAATGCTAAATAAATATTTGTTGAAGAATGAGCCAGAACCGTCTGGCTCCCAACCGTTTCCATGACGTCGTCCGCTGCCCTGTAAAATGGCCTTTTAAAGTGTCAGAGAGTGCACACCTGAGGGTGCTCGGAAAGGAGAACTTGCCTAGAGCTAACAACAGTGGCGGAGGACTCAACACTCGAGGCTCCAGCGTCCTTACGACACAGGGCCTGTGGGATACGTGAGGCTGTGGTCATGTCCTTCCCCAGCAAAGCCGGGGCGCTGCAGAAAATTGCTAAGAAAGTTAAGATCAAGACTTCTCAGCTAAAACTCAGAGCAGTCAGCTGGATACTGGGGGAATTAAGTCCCATGGAAGGTTATAGAATCCAGGTTGACTTTCTTTCTTTCTTTTGTTCCTTTGGGGTTGGGGGTCCTTCGAGATAGGCTTTCTCTGTGTAGCCTTGGTTGTCCTGGACTCCATCTCTAGACCAGGCTGGACTTGAACTTACAGAGATCCACCTGCCTCTGCCTCATGGGTGCTGGGATTAAGGGCCTGCCAGGGTGACTTTCTTACTCACAGAACCAGAGTTTGATGCTGAGGCTGGACTCTATGAACCCCAGGACCTTGTACACATTGAATATATACCACTGAGTCACTTCTAGGGTGGCCTTGAACATGAAACCATCTGTGTGTTAACTGGATAGCAATATGGTTTTTGCCAAGTTGATACATAGAAAGAAAGAGATAGGGTCTTGTGACATGTACCAGGATGTCTTTAAACTCACTACATGGCCCTCACTGGCCTTAATTTAGTGATCCTCTGGTCTTGGCCCTCAGACTGAAGGTGTATACACCTAGTTTCATTTAAGTTTTAATATCAAAGACAATACCTAGACATATCCTACTATTAATAAAAATGAGTAGCTATGGCAACTCATATATATCTGTTAAGTATCCAACCAGGTGTGTTTCTATGCCAGGTATACTGTAAGATAAGTAAATATTTACATATGTAAATATGAGAGTCAGTATTTTATACAGTGTAAAGAGACCACGTAGAAATGACCAGGCATATCCCAAGCCCACAGACAAGCAAATAGGCTTCCTGTCTGAAATAATGAATAAGGGCATTTTTATGGTTCCACAGGCCAAGGCTCTAGATGCTCTAAAGTCATTCCTCCCTTGCTTCCAGTTTTTCCCCATCTTCCTTTTGTTCCATTAAAAACAAAAACCAATGAACATACAAACCAGGACGTGGTGGCATACACTTTTAATCTCCGTGACTGGAAAACAGAGGCAGAATCTCTGAGTTTGAGGATAGCCTGGTCTACAGATGGAGTTTCGGAACAGCCAGGGCCACACAGAAAGACCCTGTTTCTAAAATCAAAACAAAAACATTAGTGTTTTGCCCACTGATCTTTCCGGAGCCTCCTTTTCTGAGAGATCGGGTTGAGAGACATTCGGCATAGGAAGCTCTAATTCTAAACTTGCAGAAACATCAGGGGAATCATGGAAAGCACACCTCGGGAAAGGAGTCACTGACCTCATCAGAACCTCGTATGCTGTTGAAGCCCCCCGCAAAGGAGCATATACGGGGCCTCTGGAGCCATGTGCAGGGGCTATTCCCGGACGACACAGTGGTGTAGTGTGTCGTTGCCTGGATTCCTGTACTGTGTCCATGTTTTCCTTGGCCATGGTGTATATTCTCAGATCCAGAAAGACTCCGCTCTCCCAGGAAGCTGAGCAATCAAACCAGGATGTCGGGGATGGCGCCTGTCATGGCCAGGGTCTGAGGTTCCTTCTTGCCTCCGCCCCTCTGTTCTTAGCGCACTCCTGCTTTTCTCTAAATTTTCCATCTTGTACATCTCGTATTGTTTTCTAAATATAGATGTTCTCAACCTCCGTGAAAAGACCATCTATTAAGAGCAGTAACGCGCCCAGCAGGCACAGGACAAAACAAACAAGAGTGCGCTCAGCTCTTCTCTTTCTGCTGCATGAAAAGAAGCCAAATAAGGCTCCTGGAAACAGGGTCTGAGCACCAGGTCCTGTTCCCGGTGCACAGCAGCGCAGCTTCCGAGGTGGCTGGGCTCGGGGAGCCACACACCCGCCCAGAAAAGGGAAAGAGGGTCAAGGAGAAGAGGCCCAACTTTGACCTGTTTGTCCTTCTGCACCTGCCAGGACTCGGCGAGCAGAATATCACGTCCCAGCTGGCCACTTGTGCTGAATTCTGAGACCTCAAGAGGCTCATCGCCCTTGGAGTTACAGAATTCTTGCACCTGCAAATTGGGAAGAAAGAAAGAAAGAAAGAAAAAAAAAAAAGATAATGCAAGAATTTGGAAGGGATCCCTTGAATGGTTTCCGTCACCTTTGCCAGGCTGTGTTGTCTGTCCCTGGTGAAAGCCAGCCACGCATGTGAGGAAGGGCTCTTGAGGGACATTTAGCTTTTGCACTGAAATTAATTTTGGTTCGACAGATTAACCATAAAGATGCTTACTGGCTGCAGGTGTGCCAAAGTCAGCGTTAGGAGACATTCTAGAAAAAAATTTTACAGGGATGGTTAATGGCTCCTGCAAAATTAATTTAAACTGAAATAGGATAAGAACATATGGAAAGAATCAATCATCTCCCATTTTGAGCGAATATTATTTTAACATGCATAGATTTCTGATATAATTTTCCTCCTTTCCCTGAAGGGGTGGGATCACTCGCACACTAAGTCTTTTTGCAAAGAGGAGGCTTCCCTCCCGCCGGGAAGGAGGAGAAATGTGTTTCATAAGTCCTTTTCCTTCTAATGCCCGAGAGGTACATCTGGGGCTCCACGCGCTGATAAAAGCCCTCCCAGAAAATGCAGCTCGGCTCGTGGGATAATCATGCTTTCCCAGAGCCTGGTTACTGGCTCTGGCTTCCATTTAGAGTCAGATCTGGGGCCACTTACTATGCGTGTTCGCACACGAACTGGACAGTTTCTAGAATTTAAACGAGAAGAAAATGCAACGGCCACAGCAATAGGGTGGAATTATAGACGCATTTCCCCCCAAGCATTTGGAAGGAAATGGGCTGCAGTAACAAAAGCCCCACAACCGCGTGTTCACACTCTTGCACTCCTGTTCTGCTCGCAAAGCCGTCCCCGCCCATCGGCTCCAGCTCCCCACCCCCACCTCCGAGAAGGGACCAGGCAGATGAGCTCAGCTCACGTTAACGGATGGGTGTCGTAGGCAGGAGTGACACTAATGTGGCTTCCTCTCCATGACATTCTCCTGGTAATATTTACAGTTACACCTTGCCTCAGGAAAAAAAATTTAAAGATGTTTTTATTTGATGTGTTAGGTGTGTTTCCCTGAGAGTGTGTGTGTGCACTGTGTGTGGGCAGTATCCACACAGGTCAGGAAAAGGAGTCACGTGCCCCGGAACTGGAGTTACAGCTGGTTGAGAATGGCCTTGTGGGTGAGCCCAGGTCCTTTGGAAGAGCAGCCGATGCTCTGACCACTGAGCCATCTCTCCAGTCCTCTCAGAAAAGATTTCAGATAACAATATTGACAGAAATCCTCTCCTGAGGACCAGAGTTCCATCCATGGAACCCACAAAATTGAGAGAAGCAGCTCCTCAGCGCTGTCCTCTGATCTGCATGCGTACTTGAAGACGTGTACACACACACACACGCGCCCCATCAGACACTCACAATAACAGTAACATTGGAACATTCTCCTCCATATTATTCAGAGATGGGCTGAGCCTCTTATCATCATTCATTTGCTCTTTGACAGGTGTGGATTCAGATCTTGTTCTGTGGTAGTAATGTTTTAGGCAGGGGCTAAGACATGACGACCCTGTAGTGTGGGGAGAAATGGGTATATGAAGCCCTATGCATAATATAGCCACGTTGTTTGTCCAAATATTCGTCTTTCCTCCTCTTACAATTATTGGTCTTTTTATTATATATATATATATATATTTTTTTTTTTTTCTTTTGAGATGGAATCTTCATTATCCCAGATTGACTTCAAACTCTCTTCGAAGTCTTGAACTCTTGCTCTGTCTCCCAAGTGCTGGAATTACAGGTATTCGATTCCATGCCCAGCATGGACTGATGATCTGGCGCAGGCCGGGGAGCGATGGGCTGCCTGAGCTTCATCCCCCCCCATCCATGACCCTCTCTTTTCACCTTGGGTTTGTCCTCATGTGTGTTCACAGCTATCGCTTGCCAGGCTTAGTCTAAGAATTGCTAATACAAATCTGGATACAAAAATCCAAAAGAGAATTTCAAAACAACATTCCACAACAGGAAAGGAGCCAGGAGACATCTATCCGTAGTGCTGGGGCCAGTGGGATGTAGCAAAGAACTGAGAAAAATGAAAACATAAAAAGTATTCCTAAGTGGCCGCTGGGAAGACGAGCTACGTTGTGTGAGGAACAGAGGAACGGGGGTTGGGTTGTGAGCCAATGATGGTCTGCTCCGGACTAATGTTACTGCTCCATTCCCAACGCCCCGCTCCATTCCCAGTGCTCATCATCTGAGGAGCAGGAGCTGGGGGTGGGGGGTGGGGCGGATAATTCCAGACTCCGGTCAACAGGGTTCAAACATCAACTGTACAAAATCTGCAAAACACATCCTGTGGACTTGGCTATCTAAGTGAGAAAAGGGGTGTAAGTGAGTCAGAGGGTGAGTCTCCAAGAGCGAAGGAGAGCTGGGGGACAGCAGGGCGAGAGACAGGATCAGACAGTGCCAGGCCAGAGGGGCAGCATTTTTGTCCTGCTGGCTAGAATCTCAAGTCGGTCCTCAGCCAGTTCCTGTAACCGTTGTCTACCTACTCCACTGCCAAGCTAATTCCTACCAGGCCGTGGCTGTCTTCAAACCTCTGCCCCACCCAGAGTTGGACTTCAGTATGTATGGCTTAAATAGCAGTTTTTTGTTTTGTTTTGTTTTGTTTTTCTTTAAGTGAACCGAGGTGAGGAAGGAGTGGAAATTAAGACGAACAGCTGTGTGCTCCAAGCTTGAGAAGCTTCACCTATGTCATCTGGCTTTTCATTTTCACTCCTCTCAAAAAAAAAAAAATTCCCATATTTCTCTTCTGATTTCTCCTTTGACCCATTGTTCAACTGGGAGTGTGCTGCTTAATTTCCTTAGTATTTGCGCTTCCCAGATTTTCCACAGAGAAAGGACAACGTTAAAATGTCTCAATTTGGGAGGCCCAAGATGAACCCTGGTTGGAGCCGACAGCCAGGCCACGGGGTGGGGGAGCGGTTTCCCACAGAGTGCTCAGAGGGGAGTCATCTCTGTGCCGTTTGGCGTGTACCCGGAAGCGGACACAGGTGATTCTTGTCGTTTGTCTAAGACAAGAAGTCTACGACAGTCTCAGACTGCGGACCTAGAGCAGAGGGTGGGGGAGGGGCCGAGGGCTCTTTGGAAAGTTTCATAATTTCCCTAGGTCTCGGTAGCCTCACTTACAGGATGGGCGTGAGCGTCGAACCCGCGTCCTAAGAACAGCGATCATTCTCAGCGGACGCAGCAGCACAGAAAGATTCTTTTGTTCTGAGGCCGGGTCTGTGTTCACGACTTTCTTCATGTTCTGACGAAACACTTGACTAAAGCGACGAGGAGAGCAAGAAAGGGTTTGATGTGACTCAGGTGGAGGGTTCAGGAGGCGGGATGGGGGGGCGCGGCGGCAGCAGCTGCCCTGGCTGAGGCGGCAGGGTCTCCGGACAGCTGGCTCCTGTGCCCAGAGGGGCGAACACTTGTCCCAGGCTCACGCTGTCTTTATTCAGCCTGGGACCCCAGCTTGCGGACGGTGAGACCCACATTTGGGGTAACTCCTCCCTCGGGGATACATCTTCCGAAACACCCCTATAGACAGGTCCAGGAGATTGTCTCCTCCGCCATTCGCAGTGTTGCCCACTATCAGAATGAGCCGTTACCCACGCTCACTAGGTTAGCCCAGGCTGGCCCGGAGTTTGTGATTGTCCTGCTCCGACCTCTGAGTGCTGGTTTAATGTGGGAAGGTTTTAAGAAATGCCCGCCAGGATTTTTATTAACCCTCTGGGGCCTCGGATCGGGAGCCCTTGATGTCGAACCTGCAGCAAACCCCACTGGAGTAACACATGGCTTTGACTTAACTCTGTCTCTGAATCTGTGTCTCAGTGTCCTGGTCTCTCCAAGGGGAGAGTTGATGTGAGCGGATGAACTCCCGTAAAGCTCTTCGAATAGTCACACCTTCCTGCCACGCTCACAACAGTGAACTTCTTGTGAGCTCTGGAGAGAGATGAACACCAATAAAGGACAACTTAGCAGAAACGGAAGTCGTGGTCAGTGCTAGGAAGGCAGGGAGAAAAAAAGCTCCGGAGAGAAAGGGCAGCTCATTCAGGGAAGGGCAGGTGGAGCATTTCCTGAGGCAGAGACTTCGGCACTTTGCGTTCACTGTGGCCAAGGACTAAAGGAAAAAAAAAAAAAAAAAAAAAAAAAAAAAAAAAAAACCTTCCTGGCATCGGGAACTGCAGATACAAATGGCCAGAGGCAGTTTCAAATAGGAGTCCTCACAATATGGGCAACAGGAGCTGCGGACCATGAAGGTATGAGGAAGCATGATGAAGTGGATACAAGACACAGGACATGTGAGACACAGTGCGTGTCTAAATGCATATACCTGAGCTTCCATATGCTAGGCAGGTGGCTCTACCACTGAGCTATATATATTACAGTCCAGCCAGGAACAATCCAGCAGAGGACAGATCTGTTTTGGGGTGTGGTTTCAGAGGTCTCCGTAGAGGTCACTTGGCCTTCCACGTGCCTCAGTGACCTATGTCTCCCAGCCAGGCCCCACCTCCTGCTTTCTATCACCTCCCACATGCCATCACATTGTGAACCTATCCATTAATTGGTCAGTTAGATTCTATATACACATATGTAATACATTATATATGTATTTCCTATTATTTAAAATATAACATTTGTGTTTCCTATCAAAATGCTTAGTGTAGGGAAACAAGCTGTACATCAACTTGGGTTGCAGGTAAATCTGGCTCTGGGCGGGTCTAGGAGTAGGAATGATTGCCTGTGGGGAGTGTCAGGGCCCCTTGGAGGCCCACAGGAAATGGCGAGTGACTCCTACGGCTACTTGAAAGGTCCTGATCCACTGCACACAGTGAAGTCTCAAAGTGGATCCAAAGCTAGGAGGACAGTGACAGCGTCCCCCTTCTTTACAGAAGTCTCCAGAGGTGACCTTGCCCCTCCCCCACCTCCCACATTTCCTTACAGTCGCACCAACCTGATTGATTGTTGCTGGTGCCTGAGGCGAGCATGGGATGGTCTGGTTGGCCTTTCAATCATTTAAAAGCTGTTACACTGGACAGTAAAGTTAGACCTGCGCCTTTGAGTCTGGTCACCGGAGTCCGATTCCTGGGATTCAGTGTGGGCTCTGTCACTACTCATCTCACTTCCCCTCAGTTCCTGATCCCCACAAGTGCCTGCTGCCTCTCCTGGACTTTGAATATCTTAAGTGTGTCATTTATTAGGGAGCCTGAGGTCTGATCGATATCTTAAAAGACTTCCAGTCTGTAAGTGTTCACTAATGTAGATTGTAGATGTTAATCACTGTAGCACAGAACCCGGAGCCCTCCAGGACACAGCTACTCAGCAAGGACTGGGTCTACCAGCTGGAGACCAGCTTCTCTGGGGGTACCCATCATTTCCAAACTATAACACTGGCATGTGATTGGCCCAGGATTCACCCCCCACACACACATACAGACACACAAAGACTAACATGTAAAAGACTGTCTTGAGTCTCAGAGACTTTGGGCTTTTGAATAATGCTAGAACTGTTAAGATTCTGGGAACTCTAAAAGCATTTTGCATCATGAGATGGATGTGGGCCTTTGGGTGTCAGGTTGACAAGGCGTGGACTCGTGGTGTCTCACCTTCACTGCTAACCGCTTTGGAGTCACTGAGGAGATTCACTCTGGGTACTTTTCACACCGTATGAGTGTTTTCAGGGCTAATGGAAGAGAGAAAACTGAATGTGTACCAGCCCATGGACTAACGCCCTGGGAGGAATGAAAATAGAGAAGAAAACCAGATGTCCATCAGCACAGATCTCTCCCTGACTGAAGACACAATGTGACAGGCTTTCCCACCATGACACATGTGCTTTCAAAGTGTAAGCCAAAATAAACCCTTCTTTCTTTCAAGACAGGGTTTCTCTGTGTAGCCTTGGCTGTCCTGGACTTGATTTGTACACTAGGTTGGCTTCGAACTCATGTCTGTCTGCCTGCCTCTGCCTCCCTTAGTGCTGGGATCAAAGGTGTGTGCTACCATTTCGCCTCTCCGGTTGAGTCTTAATTGTCAACAGGACACAGCCTGGAGTCATCTGAATGGAGAAGCCTCAACTGAGGAATTGCCAAGACCAGGTTGGTCTATGAAGATGTCTGTGAGGGACTGACTGTCTTGGTTATTAACGGATCTAGGACAGCCCAGTCCTCTGAGGGCAGCACCCTCAGGCAGGTGGTCCTGGGCTGTGTAGAAAAGCTAGCTGAGCATGAGCCAAAGATTGAGCCAGTAAGCAGCATTCCTCTGTGGTTTCTGCTTCAAGCTCCTGCCTTGGGTACCTGCCCTGCCTTCCTCAATAATGAACTGTGGTTTGGAAATATAAGCCAAATAAACCCTTCCCTGCCCAAGTCGCTTTTGGTCACAGTCTTTTATCACAGCAACAGAAATGAAACTAAAACAGCTGTAAATGTCTGCTGAGCTGGTTGGTGGCTCCTGTGGTGGCCTGTGTAGTTGAGGCAGTATTAATGCTAGAGGTGATGAAAGGTACTATCCACACTGCCACAGAGCCGATGATCCAGCGAGAAAGACGGACAAGCAGCCCATCACAAAATACACAGAAAGTTCACGGTTATGTCTGCCGTGGTCTGAATGTCAAGCATCCTCCCCAGCCATGTGTCTGAACACTTGGTATCCAGCAAGTGCTGCTGTGTGTGAGTGTTGTGGAAATGGTCAGGAGGTGGAGCCTTGCTGGAGGAAGTGGGTCACTAGGGGTGGGCCTCGGGATTTTAGAGTCTGGCACCACTTCCTGTCTGCTCTCTGCTTCCTGGTGGATGATACCATGTGACCAGCTTTTTTCCCAGTCTGTTGCCATGCCTTCCCCGTCATGGTGACTGCATCTTCTCGAACCAAGCCAAAAGAAATGTTGCTCCCTTCAACTGATTCTTGTATGATATTTGCTCATGTCAACAAGAAAGGTAACAAATACTGTGCTATGCTCAAGATGCTACTGAAAGATGCTGGTGGATTGGAGCCCATTTTCCTCATGGAACTTAATAGTGATGACGAGGGTTGGCTTAGTTGGCTCAGATGACTAGGCACAAAGGTCTGTCCATCCTTGTTTTCCTCATCACACTTGTTTCTTTGCTATTCAATACACATTGTTACTGGCTAGATACTAAAGCCCATTTTCTTGTTTGTTAGGTTTTGTTGTTTATTTGTTTGTTTCGAGACAGGGCTTCTCTGTGTAACTTTGGCTGTCCTGGACCCACTTTGTGGACCAGGCTGGCCTAGAACTCACGGGGATCCACCTGTCTCTGCCTACTTGAATGCTCAGGTTAAAGGCTTGTACCACTGCACCCAGTTAGTTTTATGACACTTTCTTGTTAGTTTTGTGACACTTTCTCTCAGATAAGTCTCATTTTTTTCCCAGTGATTGTGAGGATGTAAGAAGAGATGGCTCAGTGGTTAAGAGCACCAGGTGCTCTTCCAGAGGTCCTGGGTTCAATCCCCAGCACCCACATGGCAGCTCACAACTGTCTGTAACAGTTCCAGGGGATCCCACACCAACACAAATAAAATAAAAATAAGTTATAAAAGAAGAACCAGCATCAAGACCCCTATTGTTTTTCTCTCTCCTATGAAAATCCTACTGTTTTTAGTCGCTTACGTACAGTTCTCATTTCAAAACTCAGAGTTCTTTGGAGGTAGGGGCTGAGGATCCTAAGTACAAGATCAACCTCAGCTACCCAGTGAACTTGAGGCCAGCTCGGGTTACGTGAGATCCTGTCTCCAAGAATCAAACCAACTGACCATAAAACAAACAAACAAACAAATGCTAAAACAAGTTGAAGCTCCTACAGGACAGCTCAAAACTTTCTTATTTCTGTCTGAGGGGGGTTGCTGGTTCCATGCTTAAAGGGAAGCTATAACTTAGGTGACCACAAACGAAGCATGAGTACATCTTTCCCAACTCAACTTAGCTTCTCTGGATACTTCCATTATGTTTGGAAGACTCACTGGGTCCTCTGAATCCTCCAAACATAAAATAGTAACTCAGGGCTTCCCAGACCTCAAACTGAGGGTTGCCTGAGAGGCTCCCCTAATCTCTTAGGAAGCAATCAAGTTGCTTTAGGTAAGTCTCTGGCACTTAATGGCTGATGGCTTTAAAGCTTTTTTTCTTTTCTTTTCTTTTTTTTTTTTTTTGGGGGGGGGGGTGTCTCTATGTAGCCTGAAACTCACTCTGTAGACCAGGCTGGCCTTGAATTCAGAGAACCACCTGCCTCTACCTTCCATGTGTGGAAATAAAGGTGTGTGTGTGCCACCACCACAGGGTGACTGGGGGTGGTGTCTAAGGCCACACCGGCAGGGAGAGGAAGGCTGGTAACTATTCTTAGAAGCCAGGGAAGAACCACAGACTTAGTTCTGACAAGCATCCTGGCACCCTTCTTTCTGTGGAGAATCCCAGACTTCCAAAAGGCTGGGAACCTGTGGCTGGCTGTTCACTCCCTTTGTGTGCAGCCATCAGATGCCGTACCCCATAGCCTTGATTTCCTTGTCTCCTTCTGAAATCAGCCATAAACCATTTTCAATGCTGAGATTTCCACAAAAATTCCCTGAGGTTTCTCTTCACCTGCCACTCCAACTCTCACATCACGATTCCTGTTGGCAATGACGTCGGCATCTGCTCTCTTTGCCCACACTGTTTGCAGATGCTTTGAGACCAAGTCCTTGATCACTGCTCCAAAGTTCGACTTCTGTTCTCCAGGAGCCAAAGCACACAGCGCGCTATCCAGTTTAAACAGCTTCCGATCCTCGTCTGGGTGGCAGGCTTCAGCAGCTCCTCCTCGTTGGCATTAGTCTTCTTCACTGCTCTTAATCCTTCCCGTCCACTGGCTGGAGCGGACACTAACTTTGGTGCTGAGCCTTGCTAACTTAGCCACTCCTTGACTCATTCCCTCGAATCCCCGGTATTGGGGACTCAGTTCCCACACTCTCAAAGGCATCCAGGTGGTTTTCCACTCTCTGGCCTAAGAGCTGTACAAAAACTTACTGGGAAAGAGTATTTCCTGTAGCCTAGTTTCTGTCGTCTCTCCGGTTTGAGGCACCCATGGTTTTGGTGGTTCACATGTGTATGGTGTGCATGCGGCTTGTGTTGTTTTGGGGGTTCTAAAAAAAAGCCTGCATGCTTTTAGGTTCGTCTCGGTTTCTCTCCTCTCCTGAGCCACTTACTTGGGCAGTTCTTCAGTCGGGTTGGGTTTGCCATTCTGAGCACCGACAGGCAGTGACAGTTTTGCAAACCTTTGTAATAAAACAGACTCAGTTCCAGGTCTTGTGAGAAATACCGGCTTGCATGCTTACGCACACATGTCAGCGAACACACAACTAGTACAGAGATTAAAAACCACACATACAGGAAGATGCTTCTCCAACCCTGGCAGCTGGCAGGAGCTGCATCTACACTACCAGAAAAAGCTCTCCTCAGTTTTTCAAAGATAGAAATGCGTTCATATGAACATCAGGGGAAATCATAAATTGAAATGAAACTCATTAATATTCTCATGCTACTGACTAGTAGCGTTTTGAAGGCTCCCCTGTATCAGTTGCTAGCCTGTGCTGAGAAATTAATTTAATTTTCATGACAACTCTATGAGGCAGGACTATCATCATCCTGTGTACAGAAGAGAGCACGGTGACTCATGCACGGTTTCGCTGGTGGATTAAGGAAAACGGTACAAGCAGAGAGTTCACAGAAGGCAAAAATGCAGTCTCGGATAGAAAAATGTTCAAGATTTCTAGTAACCAAGGAAATGTAACTTAAGCCCTTCAGCATCGTTTCCTTCTGTATCTGTGGGGGTTTTAGCTGACAGGTCACTCTGAGACACATCAGTGACAGTGTCAGCCAGTGCATGCTTTCAGGTCTTCTCAGTATGGAGGAGCTAGAGAGACAGTTTGATGGGTAGGAGCACTGGCTGCTCTTGCAGAGGACACGGGTTCTATTCCCAGCAGCCACACGACAGCTCGCAACCGTCTGCAACTCCAGTTCCGACATCCTGTTTCCTCTGGCTTCTGAGGGCACCGGGCACAAACATGGTGCAGAGACATGCAGGCAGGCAAAACGTTCATAGACAGTTAAAATGAGATGTAGGGGAGTTGGTGCTGCTGTCCTCACAGGGTGGAGAGGATAACAGACTTCTCAGAGTTGTGTAGAAAAGCATTAATCCCATTCACCCTCCTGACCTAACTGCCGCTACTACCATTACTTTAGAGGCTAGGATTTCAACATGGAAGGCCCAGGGTGCATGCCTATAGTCCCAACCACTTCTGAGGCTGAGGCGGGAGGCCCACGTGAGTCCCCAGGAGACCAGCTCCTGGGCAACATGTCTCAAGTACATGTATATATTTTTCCATGGTTGATTTTGGTGGGTAAGGTGTGGTATGCAACCATTCAGACCACAGCAATCCCATGCTGATTTTTGTTTGTTTGTTTGTTTAAAAAAAAAAAACAAGAGGCCATCGCTTTTCAACCTTCTAGCGAAGATCATAGGTTTAAAAGAAAACCTATGTACATTTCCCGTTTTGTGTTTTTCATTGAAAGTTTCCTAATTTTGTTCTCCCCTCTGTCTACTCTACTTAAAGAATTTATTATCTGCCTTGGGTGTCCTGTAGTCTTTCTAGACTCAGAAGCAGTTTGAATGGGGTGACACCAGCACTGCCAGGGAGGTTGGCCGTTCAATACCTCCATTCCCAGCGGACCAACCAAAGCAGTATTCGTACTTTAACAAGATCCCCAGGTGAATGAGAATCATGAAGGCTTCTGAGTGCTGGTGGGACACTGGATCTCTGCCTAGCTTGTTCATAGAACCATCTAGAAAGTATCTGACACATTCCTGGTTCGGGTCTGTAGTTAGGTTCCGATTCTAGGCTCCCACGCAGAAGAGCCCAGGCAGCGGTGTTTGCTACTGTGAGGGAGATTCTGACATAGGACTGAAAGCCACTGAATTGTAAATTAATTCCACGGATTATAAACTGCCTTAGACTTCGGAAAGGCAGAAGGAGATGATGCAGTTTCAGTAGGTTTTATCCCAAACATATAATAATGTGATTCTACAACATTGCATATAGAAGTGAAATCTTGTAACAGTTGTCCTCCCTCTCTGTCCGTCTGTCTTTTGTTTTTTCCAAGAAAGCATTTCTCTGTCCTGGAACTCATTATGTAAGACCAGGTTGGCATCAAACTCAGAGATCCGCCTGCCTCTGCCTTCCAAGCGCTGGGTTTAAAGGGACCCGCACCCTCCCACCCCGGCTTATTTCTCTTACTTTCAATTTCCTCAGCAGCTCCCTGAACTTCTCTAGTGGCTGGTGTTCTGGTTTCCCACCAGACTCGGTGAGACTGTAGGGCTCCTGCGCCAGGGCTCACAACGGGCCCCTTCCCACTCTGCTAAAGGGGAAATGCAGGGCCCCAGGGCATGGTTGTCCCTTAGCTGCGCTTTGCTACTGCTGTTTTATGCAAGTCCCTTTGGACTCACAGTGCGAAAGCCACCCACTTAGGATCGCTGTGATCCCAGCAGTGGGCACTGAGTCCTTTGTGACTTCCTGCCGATCGGCGTTGCTGACTTCATGTTCTGCTTCTCAGTTGGGCAACTTTGGCGTCCCCAGCAGTCTGCCCCTCCCAGCTCTTCCTCAGCGTCTCCCCAGCTGTCCCGGGGCCCTCCGGAACTCTATTCATCTAAAGAGCGGCTAAGAGCAGAGAGCTTCGTGAGTACTGGGAGATGGCTAAGTCTGCAAAGTGCTTGCCGTGAAAGCGTGAGGACATGAGTTTGAGGGGGCGCACGCCGGTAATCCCAGGGCGGGGGAGGCAGAGACAGAGTTCTGGGGCTCACCAGCCAGCCACTCAGCCAAAGCTGCTAGCTCTGTGTGCAACGAAAGGGCCTTTCTCGGAAAAACCAGGTAAGAATGGTTAGGAAGACGCCGGGTACTCATCTCCCTGATCAGCCACGCATGCTCCCACATCCACACACAAAGCATCCGCCTCAGAAGCCGCGTGGAGCCCGCTTCCGGGGGCCCGCTTCTGGGGGTCCGCTTCCGGGGGCCCGCTTCCGGGGGTCCGCTTCCGTGGGTCCGCTTCCGGGGGTCCGCTTCCGGGGGCCCGCTTCTGGGGGTCCGCTTCCGGGGGCCCGCTTCCGGGGGTCCGCTTCCGGGGGCCCGCTTCCGGGGGTCCGCTTCCGTGGGTCCGCTTCCGGGGGTCCGCTTCCGGGGGTCCGCTTCCGGGGGCGTCCTTTTCTATGGTTTTGTGCCTTGCTTTGAGGCTCAGCCTTGCTGTTCGGGCCGGCTGGCCTTGAACTCAGCACCACCCTACCTACCCCACGTCCCCAGGCCTGGGGTTGCAAGTGAGGGGTTTTCTTTCGAGTGCTCACAGGTGAAGCGGGAACCTCTCCGCAAGGCTGTGTAAACATTGCTGTCTGCTCGGACTCTTCGTTTCCACTCCAGAAACTCGCTTTTACGAACTTTCGAGGGTTTTGTTAGTCGGCGTGAGAAGACTTCCTAAATGTTTGAAGGTGAAATTCAATTGGTTTATCAAATCTTAATTGAATTCCTGCTGTTGTCATCACTTGAAAATGACTAGCGGCTTTTCCATTGTTATTGAAATATTCATCTTCCTTGTAAATATTTTGACGTTTCTTTGAAGTGCCAAAAATACACACAGTGTGTACTGTCCTAGATAGAGTAAGACAGGACTCTTGTTTTAGCTCAAAGTTTCCTTCAGGTGGGAGGAGTCTGATACTGCAGACCAGGAAGTGGAGCTGGGCTAAGGTGGCCACTGCTCACTCGCACAAAAATATTTCAAGACAGGGACCGAACACCTTAACTTTCCCGCAAGAAAAGCACCCTGATGCTGGGAGTCCTTTTGGAGCTGTAAGTCCTGACTGCTGATTAGGTATGTGCTGTGGAGCAACTCAGTCTTTTCCTTCCTCGCTGTGCTGACAGCTGTACCGACAAGCCCAGGAGAGCCTCCGCCAGCTCTCAGAGGCAATGATTTTAGTCGGGGGCGGGGGGATGGGAGAGGATGGGTGGGGGGAATGGGGGCTGAACAGGTGGCTGTGGTTGGTTGCATGCGCTGTCCTCCCACAAGACCTGGGTTCGGTTCCCAGCACCTACTTGGTGGCTCACCACCCTCTGTAAGCCCAGTTGCTGGAGATCCAGTGCCCTCTTCTGGCTTCCCAAGGCACAGCATGCACATGGTCCACGGACATACGTGCACATGTACGATTTTAAAGAAATACAAAGGTCCTGTGGCTTCTCAGAGAAATTATGTATTACCAAAAGATAAGGAGAGCATCTTCTGTTTTGTCCCCACTCTTGTTTTTCCAACACATGGAAAACAATAAAACCCAAATGGGGAGAAATGGACTCACCACAGGCCATCTGACATGCACATGATTTCATTTTATGACCCATGCTGATCCTTGAACATATGTAAGTATCATTATACGTAGTTATGGTCATAAAACAGGCACAATTTCATGTTTACTCCGGTTTGCTTGCCATCGCATGGTTTCTAATGCTTCCATTATCCCTCATAATTGCAGTCTCGGCGCACGGGTGGTTCTCCTGTGCTGTCCTAGCTCATTTATGTTATATAGTTTGTCAATGTATTTCCTGCGTTTGGTGCTGTGGATTGCTCTTGGTGTTTGATAACGTAAAGAATGCAGCAGCAGGTTTTTTAGTCCTTTTTGTTATCAAACACGGGGGGGGGGTCAGGTGTGCCCCAAGTCAGGTCCAGTCACCCATTCTCAATGAGCCAATTATAAGAGCCAAATTAAATATAAAAAAAAGCAGGAAACGGAGATTTATTCTTGATGCCACATTGGGAAGAGGGACAGAGAGACTCAGGGAGCCCCGGAAGTCTGTGTCTGGGGTCCTGAGGTAAGAGCAAAGTTTAAGTAGGAGGCCAAGGATAGGCAGTTAAAGCTGTCGGTCAAGATGTGGCCCCGCCTACCATGGACCCACGGTTGTCTGAGCTTCAGTCTCATCCTATAAGGTGGTCCGATGAAACCTCTTTCCAGGAGACAAGATAATCTTATCTGGTGTATTCTTCTCCCAGCATGAGATTCCTTGAGAAATTCCCACTTTGGGGTGGAGTGGGGCGAGGGGTGGGGTAGGGTATTGTTTTAAGAGACCTAAGTTACCTTTCTTTCGGATGACTTTCTAACACAAAACTTGTGAGAATGCTGGGGTTAGTCCTAAGACTTACGAAGTTAAGTCCTGAAGACACCTGTGAAAATTTTATTTCGCACGGATTTTAAGGGACTCTGCTCTACCCCACTCTATTTGAGTGTGGAGGGGTCAGAGAGATGGCTCAATGGGCAGAGTCGAAACCACGTCACTGCGGACCTTCAGTACATGCTGTGGTCTTTCTGAGTCGTGCCCCGCATCCCGTGTGTGGAGTAAGCGGGATCAAACACAATCTCCCGGCTTCACGCCCTCCCTACGTGCTCACCACCCTGACCATGAAGGCTGGTGGAAGGGCAGAACGGGTCCAGCTTTGCTGAGGGAAGGGCTGATCTCAGAGCACACCTGGGGGAAGGCTAGCAGTTCTGAGGCAGCCTGAGCTCGTTGGTGACTCAGTTTTCTATTGCTGTGATGAAACACTGCGACCAAAAAAGCACCGTGGGGAGGAAAGGGTTTATTACTGCCTGCAGTTCTCAGGTCACACCCCATTACTGAGAAAAGCCAGGGCGGGAACTCAAGGCAGAAACTAGAAGGCAGTTGCTGAAGAGGAGGCGATGGAGGAACGCTACTGTGCTTGCTTCCCATGGCTTCCTCAGCTTGCTTTCTTACACTATCCAGGACCGCTAGCCTAGGGGTGATACCGCCCACCGTGGGCTGAGCCCTCCCGCAGCAAACATTAATCACGAAAGCACTCAGCTGGGCGTGTTAATCCGTGAGGCCAGGCTGGTCTATGTAGTGAGTCCAGTACAGCCAAGGCTACACAGAGAAACCCTGTCAAAAAGAAAACCCTCCACAGGCTTCCTCACAGGCCGAAGTGATGGAGGCGTTGTCTCGGTTAAGATGCCTCTTCCCAGACGTGTCTAGGTTTGTGTCAAGTTGACAAAACCAACTAGTACAGTGACAGACCTCACACCATATGCCAGGCAGACTCCATTGTGGGTTAGGCGTAGTGAGGAATGGTGGGAAAGAGAGCACTGAGTTGCACTGTGAGTAGAAAGGGCAGGAAGCTGCAAGAACACAATTGTGGAAGGCTGGGCCAAACATGGGGATCCGTTTGTTTTTTTAAGGTAAAATATACGTTATATTATCTCCCACCTTAGCCATTTTGTAGTGTACAGCTCGGTGGTGGTCTGAGCAGTCCAGTGCTGTGCTCTCATGGCTGCTGTCTATCTGTAGAATCGCTTCATCTTGCAGAACAAAAACTCGGCACCTAGTCCACTTTTTATCTCATGTAAAAGGAATAATACTATGTTTTTATGATTAGTTTATTTCATATATCTTTAAGGTCCATCCATTTATCATGAGTTGGGATTTTTTTCCTCTCTCTCCTCTCTAAAGACAAGGTCTCATATAGCCTAGGCTTCCAACTTGCTGTGTAGCCCAGGGTAGCCCTGAACTCTCGATTCTCCACCTCTGCCTTCCATGCTGGGGTCACAGGTGTGTAATCCTTTAAGGCTGAACAATATTCCATCGCAGTAGATGCCGTGTGTTGTTACTCATCTGCCTGCTGACAGTCACTTGTATTTCCACTTTGGGGCTATTATGAATAATGATGCTACGAACATGGGTGTACGTTAGCCAGAAATAAGGCTGGTGGATCACATAGAAAGTCTACTTTTAATCTTTACAGGCACCACAGAACCATTTTCTACTTACACCAACAGTGCAACACTTTCGATTTTCTCCGAGTCCCCCACGTCTTTCTCCCCTTCCCATCTCCTTTATTCCCTCCCCTCTTCTTTTTCTCCCCTATACAGGAAACAGAATCCAGGGCCACACAGGCAAACACTCTGCTCTGGGTCGGGATTTTTCCTTTTAAATTGTGTCTCTCTGTGTGTGCACACCTGCTGGGTGTAGCTTCCCTTCAGAGGCTAGAAGAGAGCATTGGGTTCCCCTGGAGCTGGCAATATAAAGGTAGCGAGCCACTTGTGGGTGCTGGGAACTGAACTCGGGTCTCTGTGCTCTGACCATGGAACTATATCTCCAGCCCTACCTTTCCCCTCCTTTTTTAAAATTTATTTTTTATTATTTTTATTTTTTTAATGTTAGTAGTCATTCTAACGGGTATGAGGTATTATCTCATTGTGGCTTTGATTTTTTTTTTTTCCCAACAGTGAGAACCCTTAAGCAATTTTCATGTCATTGGCCACTATTTATACATTCTTTCTGAAGACATGTTCATTCAAGCCCTTTGCCTAATTTAATTTTTTTTTCCATTTCTTTTTGGAGACAGGGTTTCATTAAATAGCTTAAGCTAACTTCAAACTCTCCATCCTCCTGGCTCAGATTCCTGAGAGCTTAGACAACAGCATGTACCATTCTCTTTGCTGTCTTTTGCTTATTTTCTACTCAAGTGATTTATAATGTAAGGGGTTTCTGTTTTGTTTTTTTTTGTTTTGTTGTTGCTTTTACATAGGGAAATTCTGGCTTCCACATTCTTTCCAGATACATGATTTGCAAACATTTTCTCCTATTCCATAGGTCACCTTCTATATTACTACATGAAGCCTTCACTGTTGTGCTGTGCCTGCAAAGGTACAGATTTTAACTGTGATGTCTCTGAAGTGTCTCATGTTCTTTTGTTGTGTGCTTTGGCCATGGCCATGAGACCATGGCCAAGCCTCATGTCAGATGATTTTCCTCTACTTTTTATTCTGTTTTATAGTTTTAGATTTCAATTTACATTTTAATCTTCTTTAGTATTGCCTCTGGTATAGAAGAAAGATTCAACTTCCTTCTTTTGTGCAGCTCTCCAGTCTTCCCAACTCTAATGTTGAAAACATTATCATTTCCTTATTGAATCAGGTTGGTTTTTTTTGTTTGTTTGTTTTTTGTTTTTTTTTTGTCCCCTTGTCAAAAATTGTGTGACTCTGTGTGCAACTGTCTTATTTCTGGACTGTACAAAGGTTAGTGTTTGAGCTTATTTGAGGGCCAGGTGATAACTGAGAGGCAGGCCAAGGTGCATGCTGGGGTGAGCATCTCAGGTAAATGGGGCACGCAGCAATGTTTTGCTGCAGTCCTTTACTTACAGAGAAGGATTTTGCAGATCTCATCCAATGCCCAGATTCCACCTCACCTGTGACTTTTTGGATGGATGGTTAGGAGGCTGAGTGGGGCTGAGGTTCTGTGAGCAGAGCCCTTCCGTGTGGCAGGAAGACAACACATGTAAAGGTATGGAAGCACTATTGAAAGAGTCTTGGGTACTGGAAACAGTAGGTGCTATAGAAACTATACGGTTAGGCTTTGCCCGGCTTCCACATGATGACATTTCTTGAAGGGCCCCCTAAAGGGTCTTAAAATAAATGTAATAGGGAGACTAAATGATGTGATCAAGACTGGTGACTTCTGGAGTCAAAACTTTGAGTAGGAGTTGGTAAACCCATCTGAGCCAATGAGCATCCAGCCCGAAAGACTGGAATCTGAGAGCAAGAGCCTACCCATACTCATTGCAGTTTCCTCTGTCCTGCACGGTTTCCCACAAACAGACGATTAATAAATAAATATTTGTTGAGTTGACTATAAAGCAAAGAAACAGAAATGTCTTTATCAATTAAGAAGCCCCTTTTTGCTGACAGAGGGGGGTTTCTTGAGACTAGTAAATTACTGTTGTTATTGTTCTAGTGGCTGGAACCAAACCCAGGACCTCATGTATGGTATTCAAGGCCTGTGCCACTGAGCCACAGCCACTGCCCTAACCTATACTATATGATTTCATTTCTTCTCTCAAAATAGACAAAAATCTTAATCACTGTATTAGTCATGGCTGGAGGCAGAACCAACAACACACACACACACACCCCACCCCAAATAGTAGTAGCAGCAGCAACAGCAGCAGGAAATGCCATGAGGAGATTCAGTATTCATCAGGAGGAGTTGGCTCAGGAGGAGTTGGCTCATGCAGCGATGAACATTCCCATGGCAAGCAGCCTTCAAAGGTGGAGTCCCAGGGGAATGGATGGTGGGCCTTTCAGGCCAAGGCTGATGGCCTGAGAACTTGAGGGGTTGCTGGCACAAGTCCCAGAGTCCCAGTCTAGACATCCTAGAATTCTGCCGGAAGAGCTTTCTCTGGAAGGAGCTGGCCTTTCCTCTGCCTCACCCCGGCTGCTGGTGCCTCCCCACACTGAGGGCCCATCTTCCCTGTTCAGACCACTGACCCGCACACTAATCTCCTTCAGCAACACCCTCACGTCCACACCAAGACAAGAATTTAGCAGCTAAGTGTTCCTTAGTCAAGTTAAAAGCTGAAGAGAAACTGTCACACTAGTGTCTGCACTAGTTACTGAGTACTGTCTTCTCCTGGAGCATGTGTGTGGAAGTTAGCCCCCGTCTCAGTGTGCAGGGGAGCTGTGTCTTCATTTGCAGCTGAGGACATTGAGCTCTGGAGGCACCAAGCGTCCCGCTGAAGGTCACACACAGCAGCAGTGAAGCTGGGGTTCTACCTCTCAGGGGCCCACGTTTCTTCCGAGAACTCTTTCCGCTTCTCTCTACCTCAGTCATCCCCTTCTCCAAGCATGCTTTCCTTTTAGGGTAAATAAGCACATTTTCTTCAGTCTCTAATCATGACTCTTATAAACAAAACATTAATTATAATCTTTCATCTGTCTCTAGTCTCCCCCCCTTCCCCCCGCTTCTACAAGTTTGGCACCAAACCAGCATTTAAAATATCAGTGGCACACACACACACAAACACTGTTGTTTGGAGACAGGCAGGTCTTGAACTCACTATCCTCTTGCCCCAAACTGGGCTCTGAGCTCAGATAATTGGGGAAGGCCTGGTCCACAGCCAGCCAGTTGAAAAGAGCTGATAGGCAAGGCAGAGCTGCTGGAGCCTTCTGCCATTTATTTCTCTTCTTGGCAAAGATTTTCATGCAGTGGAGTTCCCAGAATGAGCCACTGTGTACAGCTCTGGAGCCCATTTTGTTTGTAGTTTTTGTGTGCTACGAGCCTGCACATTCCTCCCGTCTCTAAGCAAATGGTGACAGATGAGTAGCCATGGGCCTAAAGGTAAATGCTGGTGTATCTCCCTGAGCAGATTCCTCAGAAGGAGGGAGGAGGAGGAAGAGGGATAAGAGAGGGATAGGGCAAGGGGAAGGAAGGGTGAGTAGAAGGAAAGGAGAGAGGAGACGGGGGGGGGTGAAAGTAAAATCGGTGGGGAAAGGGAACAGGGAGGGCGAGAGCACTGCACTCCTCAGTAAGTGTGGGTATGCTGTTACTTGGCACGTGGAGGGACAGCAACTGACACGGGGGCTGTGGTCCTACTAGGGGAAGGGGGCCACCATGCCTAATGTGAGAATATGCGACTCGAGTTAGCCCTCACCCACTCTTTCTCATGTGCTGGGTAGTCGCAGTCGGCATCCCAAGAATACAGTCCTGCAACGGGCTAGCCTTGGGTCCTGATTCTGAGGTTGACTATTCAGAAGTATCAGCAATAGTTTTCCTGTATTTTAAGTAATCAGTACTAACAGAGTTGATGTTCTATCTTGCTTTCCATTGCTGTGATAACACACTGAACCAATCTGGAGGAGAAAAGGGGTTTAGCTTACACTTCTGCACAGCACTGCATCACAGAAGGAAGGCAGGGTAGGAGTTCGAGCAGGAACCCGAGGCAGGAACTGAAGTGGAGACCGCAGGGGAACAGTGCTGACTGGCTTGCTTACCCAGCCCCAGGATCACCTGACCTGAGGTAGCACCAACCACAGCAGTCTGGGCTTTCCCATATCAATCATTAATCAAGAAAATGTCCTACAGACATGTCATAGGCCGATCTGATGGAGGGGATTCCTAGCTGAAGTTCTTAATTTCTCTTGTGTCAAGTTGATGAAAACTAACTAGCAAGTTAACATCTGAGCCACTATCTCTTTACGCCTTAGCAGGTCTCCCTGATGTAAAGTTAGGCAGGAAGCATGCATGGTACTTTCTGGCCCAAATGGTCCTCTCTGAGAACTCACCAGATGGGGAGCCCACCAAGTGGTCTTAACCATGGGTTATCCTGGGCTATTCACTTACCCTCCATTGACTTTCTTACAAAGGAACAGAAAATTTTTGAATCACTTGGCCAGTCCATTCTCCATGACTCCTGGGTTCGTCACCTGGACTTCGCCTCTGCCATGAGCTCTGCCTTTGGCTGAACCTCCCTGAGTAGGGGATTTACTTGCCACATACTCTGCATTGCAGATGAAATCTTTAAGATAGGGCCCACCATTAATAGAGTTGAGCCCTCTCATTCCCATGCCAAACTTCTAATGTAAAAACAAATCAAAACAAAAGATCAAACAAACCAAAAAAATATGTAAGTGTTGATACATGGACATGGGCTAAGCCCATCTCTTTGGAAAGTTACCGACACCATAACAAACTGTGAATACAATTCCTCAAGGAGGCTGGTCCCAGCCACAGAATAAACCAGGTTTCATGAACTCAGGGATCTAGACCAGGAGGTCACCCCAGTCATATATCTTTGGTGTTTCAATTTCCACACCAGGCCAGGCAACTGGCAACAGAGTTGGAGCGGGGGTAACCCCTGCATGTCTTGGGCATGGCATCAGGTCTTAGGAAGACTGTGAAGAGGTCCTGCTTGTTCTTGAGGCCCCCCCGCTTGTGCTTACAGCCAGCTTCTACACACCCTGGAGGAGAAACAGCTCTGTTAACTGTATTCTAAGGAGCCAAAGCTAGGGCAGGTGGGGTAGTTTAGTAGAGCACAGTCGGGCATGCTGAACTTCAAAGCCAAACTATATGTATACCAATAATACGTTCAATTAGAAAGACAAATGTATACATTTTTTTAAAAGTTAAAGCTAAAAACAAAACAAAAAGCAAGGAAACAAACAAAACCCTATTGGGAAGGTTAGCTTGCTTGCCCAGGGAAAGCACAGACCTTAATTCTCTCTTCGGCACAGGCGATGCTGGGCACCCAGCCCCTGGCACTGTAGGTGGCAAGCCAGCCCCTGGTTCCCACTGGACCAAACTTTTAAAGGCCAGACAGAAACGAGCAGCATCTAGAATGGGAAATCTGTGTCCATTGTTGTTTTTTTGTTTTTTTTTTCCCACCTCTAAAATAAACAAAAGATCTGCAAAGAATTTCCTTCCACTGTTTGGCAAGGGAACGCAGCACCTGGAGGGTGAGTTAGGCCAGGAAGGTGTAAGAAGCGGAGTAAAACAAAATAATGAAGCTTTGTCGCACTTATCTCCAGGGGCCAACCATTCGATTAGGAAAGAAAGCCGCACATGAGGAGAGCAGGCAATTAGGGGTAACACCCATGTTAGAACGGAGAGAAACACACCTTTCTGGATCTGGAATCTTAACTTTCATTTGCATTAAAACAACAAGAAAACCCTGTCTTCTAGAAATTCAAAGTGAAGTGTACGTATTAAAATAAATGAGAACTGTGAAGGAAGAACTATGAGAAATGAGAAAAGCAATTATCCCCGGAGACAGAAATCTTCCTCCTGCTTCAGTGCTGCGTGCTCTGCAGGCAATTTCAGCCATTTTCTCTCAGGTAATGTTTAGTATTGGGTTCCCGGCGCTGCCCGGGTGTGCTGTGGTCTTGGCTCATCTGCAGGAATGGCACAACTAAAGACCATTCTGTTAGGAAAGCCTGGCCTCAGGAGGGAGACACATTACTCCAAGGAGGCAGAGATCAAGAGAATGCAAATGCATGATGTTGCTTGTACTAAGTACAGAACATTAAAAAAAACAAAATTAAAACCCACTAATGCAGTCAGCTCAATAGCACCACATCATTAATTTTAGGAAGTCATTTAACACATTGTCACTAGTGAAAAAGCCTTAAAAGCCTGAAGGGTGAGTGGACCCTCCCACTGTGGTTTTTGAAACAATCATACTTGATATACAAAGATTAACTTAGGAAAAATTACTTCTTCTTCTCCTTCTCCTTCTCCTTCTTTCTTCTTCCTCTTTTCCTGTAATGACTAGGAAGTATCTCCAACAGGAACAATAGGTTGAGAACATTGCCAAGGAATGTTTTGTAAGTATAACAAGACCCACATTTTTCCTGGTTCCAGTCTGACCAGCCCACATGGAAGAGATGAGGTTGACATTTGTTAGGGGGCGATGAACTTCCTTGTACCGTCTGAGAGCAAAGACCCCCGGTGGGGGGAGGGTTATACACCGAGGAGCCAGGTTCACAGCCACCTGGACGCGGACGCCTTCAAGCCCACTTTAGGTAAAGCTCACCTGCTTCTCACTCCGTGGTTCTCAACCTTCCTAATGCCGCTGCCCTTTAACACAGTCCCCCATATTGTGATGACCCCAACCATATAGTTTTGTTGCTACTTCATAACTGCAATTTTTATGACATATAATTGCTACCGTCATGAATTGTAAAGACCTCCGTTTTCCGATGGTCTTAGGTGACCCCTGCAAAAGGGTCTCTTGACCCCCAAGTTGAGAATCGCTGCTGTAGCTGTCTTTACTTAAGGTTAAGTGGTGGTGAAACCGCAGGCGACAGAGAATCCGAAGCTGTTGTTTCAAGCTCTTGGCCAAGTAGTGGCGCCTGTAGCTTGCTTGTCTCTGACAGTTTCAGTGCAGTCGAGGGGTGGGCTGTCTTTGACCATCTGGAGGGTTTAATGTGTTCCATCCATCTCGTGCCAATCTGCTTTGCCGGAGCTGGGGTCACTATGCTGGGAGACCTTTGAGGTGGTGTCGGTGGGCTGTGCTCCGAGGCCTCCTGCGGCCCTCTCGCAGGTGCGCATGTGCCTCTTCCGCTGGATGCTATTTTTCTTGTCCTCTGTAGGATCTCACCCGCTGAGCTATCATTACTTGCTTGTTGCTGCATGTTGCTGATTCATACACATAGGAAAAAGTAATTTTGTCTTCAACACCTCTTCCCTGTCATTTAAGGCATATGTTAATGAAAGGCAGATTCTGGCATCCACTCTCCTCTATAGCTCTGAGGCCACAATACAGGTTCATTAAAAATGAAGACCCAAGTGTTCTTTTACTTCTATTTATATCTAGAACCATACGAAAAAGCCGGTTTGAAGGGTACCTTTGTGCTTTCAAATCCCAGACCATATTCCGAGGAAGGATCCACATTTCATGTTTGAATTGGCATTAATGTGGCACTCATGTACATACAACGTTTTAAATAAAGATGTTTCACGCATGCTTTATTACTGACACCTCCTGATTTCACAGATTTTTAGGTTACAGTACAGCCGAATCCCTCTGAAGATGTTTTAAGGGCCTTTTCCCTTCCTTGCAACACAGATTTTCTCTCTCTCTCTCTTTTAACTTAAAGTGAGGAGTATGCAAGTGATGTGTGCTCCGCTAGGAGGGATGCCAAGTGCAAGGGCGAGCTGCTGGGGGTGGGGCAGGAGCAGAGCTGAGCAGACGCTGAAAGCCGCAGAGTACTGATGAAGGGCTTTCTGCTTTGTCACTCCTCACAGGTCATTTCCCTTCCTTCCTTTCCATTTTATAACTGTGCGACCTACTTATTTCACTGAGCGCCTGGATCTCCGATGAGCAGAGTCCTTGAGGGTCCTCAGCCAAACTCCCACCAGCTCTGCACCGGTGGCTCCCCAGCATCCTTCCCAGCAGCCAGTGGGCCCGCAAATGAAAAGGACTTTGGAGTCTGGCAGTCCAGGTTTACATTCTGCCTCTTAATACCCCTCACATCTGGGCAGGTTACCTAGCATTTCCGAGCACCGGTTTCATCTGTTAAATGGCCCCAATAACAGCTAATTCATAGGCTCTTGGGAACCAAATGAAGTACCCACTGTATACGAAATCAGCACTCAGAGCTGAATGGAGAGCAGCGAAATGGTTCAATGGGACCAGGAGCCTATGCTTTTCCTGGGAGACTCCCAAGCAATACTTTTTCCACAGCATTGTACTGTCTTTCTCCCAGTGCCTCAAAAGCCATTGAAAAGGTGTCTGCTGAGTGCTGCCTTGTAGGCTGTAAACGCTGTTATTAACAACAATACCTCACATATTCAGAGCTCTGGAATTTTACAATGTGCTTTCACAGGGGAGGGGGAGTAACCCCTCCCCCAACATGCAGTCTACTGATGACTAACAGAGGCAGGGGGGAGGGGCCGGCGCTTTGAAAGAGGTCGATTAGCGATGCAAATGTGAAGTCATCTGCCCTTGTGAGGAGCATAATAAACATCAGAACCAATTAGGTAACAAAGCTGATCTTTTCAGGCTCCGGATCTTCATGAACTGGAAAACCACAGAAGTAGAGTGGAGCAAGCGGTTAGGGAGAGAAGGAAACCATTAGGACAGTTAAGGTGCCCGTTGGCTTTGTCCCTAAGGAAGGCATCTATTTGCATGTGGGTGAATGTCCACACACCAACTCGAGTGTAGTCATGATTTACAAGTACTGAACAGTAGAAACCAGGATGTGCCTATGGAACCCGGGGAAGTCAGCAGAAGTCCATGGCAACTGAGGGTTCCTATGCCGAACGGGGCAAGAGGAACCCCCACTCCCTCACAACCTTCTCAAGCAGATCTTCATTCCAGACTGCTTCTAGGTGGACAGTGCTCCAAGGTGACTTTCAGAATTGATGGAAAGTACAGAGCGTACTTTTAAATCGATTTCATTGTTTCCAGCGTGTAAGAAGATGGGAGGGACATAGCTTTTTCTGTGAGAGGGAAAATGGACTCTCTGAAATGAAGCTCCCCCGGGAAGACAGACTTTCACATCTCAGCCTCTGTTAACTGTGGTCCCAGCTTTATGGGTGTGTGTGTGTGGAGGTGGGGGGGGGGAGGATTAGAAGACCATGTAGTTATCAGATATTTCAGGCTAATAACCAAACAGATATATTTGTGTGACATCTCCTGATTTCTCGTATCTACAGGCAAAATTCCAAACAGGCCCTTCCCTTGGCTTTCTCTGTCTAAACCTACATTTCTGTCTGGCAGCAAACCTGGGAAGGTAGGCTAAGAGGAAAAAAGATGGATCAGGCAAGCAGAAGATGGGGGTGGGGCTGGGGGCTACTGTGGGGACGTTCAAGGATTGGGAGAGTTGCGCTGGAGACAGCCCAAGGCAGCCCAGTTTGTGTCTCAGGGTCCAAATTTGGTTGATGTATTTTTGAAGCTTTTAAAGGTTAACTCACATGCTGTAATACATTATAGAAAGATATGAGGCTGAATTTTACTGTGCCAGTCAAGAGGCTGGCTTGAATCTGCTATTTAGAACTGAGAGAGACAGTACAATTTACATGTGTGAGAATGTGAGAATAATTTTACCTTCTGTTGTTTTTAAAAAACCACCTTGGGCCATGGTTTTTAAATGGAGGCATGAGAAGATCTGTTGGGGTTCCCATAGCAACATTAACTTATCTAAACTGCCCTGTTGTATATAATACTTTCATGACTGTTTTGGCTTTTAAATGTAGACTTTAGTTATGAAATGCAAGTGAGTTAAGAGTCTTGGGCAAATTCTGACTCTTCCATTTACTGATGGATGCGTATTTAAACAGAGACCTTGATAGCTGTATTTCTATAAACTTGCCAACAAAGGTAAACAGAAACAAATCAACCGACTTGGACGGCTCTTGTTCAGACGCCAGAAGTCACATCCTCATGGTGCTAGTCCATTTACAAGCTGACTTGCCCCAGCTCTCTGCACTGTTCCTCATAATGTTTATACACAATGATCTTGTTGTGTCCAATTCTCGAGATCCCAAAAGACCACTAGGAGTCGAGCCCATTGCAAAACACAAGAGGATCTTTTTATTACAAGCTATAGCTTGGGCTCACATCCTCACCACTGAAGCGGTTGAGAGCAGAGCCTTGTGTTCAGGGTAGGCAGGTGATTTAAAAGATCCCATTCCCACCTGCATACCCAAAGTAGGGGAATTCCTACCTGGCAAGCATCTATTGGATGAAACACAAAAGGGGATGCTGCATTTTGAATTGATTGGCTATAGGAAGGCCCCCAAACCATTAATGGTCTGGCTTTCCTTGTTTGGCTGTCCTAGGGGAAAGGGGTAAGCTGGGCCAGTTTCCTAGCAACTGTATCTCTAGTGGGCAGGAAAAGAATGCAGTAAGGCTGGTTCCTCCCTGCAGATGGCTGGATATGACATGTCTCTACCTGTCTGGCCTTTGTTCAAGCTTTTGCTTTAAACCAATAACTCAAACTAATTTTTAATTCTGTGGTCTCTCAATCTAGTTTGGAGGCTTTGAGAAAAGCGAGAGTCAAGGACTATGCTGAGGCCCACCTCCTCCCAGAATGTTGATTCCTCCCCAGTTTTCCTCTCTTTAGAAGAGTGACTCCCGCCACCTGTACTGTATTGGTGTGATGATGAAGAAAAGCACTGAGCAATTTTTCTAAAGATAGTTCCTTGAGGTACTTTGCCTGACTCCATTTGTTCTGAGAATACCATCAGTAAAGCTGTTCTGCCCCAGAAGGCAATGAGGTAAACCTGTTAGTGAATTCTGGGGTTTACACTTTGTGCTCCAAGTCAGGTCTGGCTCTCTATCCTCAATTAGCCAATGAAAAGAGGCAAACTTGCTGGGTGGTGGTGGAGCGGGCCTGGGATCCCAGCACTCTGGGAAGCAGAGGTAGTCGGATCTCTGAGTCTGAGGCCAGCCTGGAGAGCCAGGACAGCCAGAGGGCTACAGATTGTGACCCTGACTCAAGTCAAAATAAACAAAGAACAAAAAGTCAAACTACAATGGAAAACAGAAAAAGACTTGATGTGGCTATATTGAAAAAGGGACCCAGAGAAACCCCAAGTTGGTCTAAATCTTCCAGGATGAGCTTAACATTTAAATAGAGGGCCAAGGCCAGCCACATCTACGTGGCCTCATCAAGGCCTAGTCCTGGAAACTTCCAGCCTCTGTACAGTCTAACCTAAGCCCAGAATGTGTTCGGCCTCTGAGACTTACTGCTTAATAAGCACACCCTTTTTGTTCTTCTGATCTCATAGCTAGCTGGTTTAACTCAGGTGTTCTGACTCAAACTCCTCTCTCAGTTGACGTACTCAATCTGGATTCTCTTTCAGCCCCTGAATTGCTGCTTGGCCTTAAACTAATTCCAACAATTTTTTCTAATCTTCCGACTCCTCATTCTCTGGCTCCTTCTGTCTTCACCTCTCTTTGTAACCTGTCTATTAATGTTCCGGTAAAACTACCTTCTTTCTGTTCTCCGCATTTCCCCTTAAGTGGCTTTCCTTTCCTCTCTCTTCTTGTGAGAGTTTGGCGTTTCCTCTTCTGTCAAATGTTTCTGTAATTCGTCATTTTTTCTGCCACTCAATTAGACATCATCTTCAAACATGGTTGCTTCCTTCCATAAACCAACTCCACCTTCATTGTTTGGGATTAAAGGCATATACCACCATGCCTGGACCTAAGCTTTTCTTTACCTGAAACTTGCTCTAGATCAGGCTGGCCTTGAGCTGAGATCTGCTTGCCCCTTTCTCCCGGGGTTAAAGATGTGTCTGTATTCCAATGGGCTCACACAGACCTAGAAGGTCTTTGGATGTGATCTCTTGCCAGAGAAGCCGTGTTCTAAATTAAAATTCCTCTATAACTCTTCCCAGGAAAAGTCTGTCATACAACAGACTGGCAAACACCTGTAGCTAGATGCAGAGGGTCCTATGCCCTGTGCAGGCAGAGAGTACAAACGGCCTCTGTAGGCACTAGGCATACACATAGTACACAGACATACATTCAGCCAAAACCCATGCACATAAAAAACAAAAACAAAACAAAACTCCAACAAAAGCTACTTAGGGAAGAAAGGGTTCATTTTAGCCCATAACACCAGGTTATAGTCCACTGGGTCACAGCAGGAAGTTGAGGAAGCAGCTGCCACATCCACAGTGAAGAGCAGAGAGAGAACAAATATAGGTTGCCAGGGCTCAGCTTGTTTTTTTTCCCACTCTTACTGGGTTCAGGATCCAAAGCCTAGGGAATGGTGCTGCCCACAGAAGGCAGGCCTTCCCACATCGATCAACACAAGATAGACTCTCCCAGACAACTACAATCTGGAGACCCTTCCCAGGTGACACCAGATCATGTCAGGTTGACAAAACTAGGCACCACAGCACGACAGTGTCTCAAAGGTGATCTGCAGCGAAGAATGGCCCGGAAGTGATGTTCACAAGGCCACACTTCCCCATTTTTGGAAAGGAAGAGAAACTAAAGTTGTATTTCAGACACTAGTATAAGGGGAGGTTGAAGAAAATAGGTAAGAACAAAACAAAACAAAACAACAATAAATCTTCATCCTGGGCTTATAAGTTCCCCTAAAATCAAGGCATGCTATGCCTTTGCTACTGGCCGGCTACAGAGGGCAGTTTGACTGCTTTACCACACTTCTAAAAAATAGATAGCTTACATTTCTCAAAACTATATGCCTTCCACCAGCAATTTAATTCAAAGTCTTGAAACTCAACGGAACATGGTTAGATGAAACAAGACCAAACATTTATTTCCAGTTCTGAGAACACGGAGGGTAGAACATTCTGTCAAGTCACTTCCGTGTACTTAAAATGCCCAAAGAGCACAGACAGCAGACCAGCAGGGCTGCAAATGCCCTTCTACCCGTCTTTGGGAAAGAAGCCTTTGACCATTATCACACCCTGGTTTCATATCTTAGCATGACACATAGTTCAGTCAGGAGAAAGAGTGAAAATGCTGATTTCAGCTCCTTTCAGTCCAGGGCAACGGCTTCTGGAATTTTCCTTGAACCCACACTCGGTGTATTTTCATCTGTTTTTTCCTATTAACTTGCAAGCGATGATCAACCAGATTTTGCTTTTCGTGTAATCCAGCCTTGTGGAACATGTGATGGATTTCTCCTTGGAGACAAAAGTGGCAGTTAAAGGTACAGCATGTGACAGTGAGCGAGGAGGTAAGGACCAATGGATCGCCATAGACGACTGCTCATTCAAGTTCCGTTTAGACGAAGAAGCACTATACAGCTAGGAGAAGGAAACCCACAAAACCAAGCAGGGTTCTTTTATCCCCCTAATATATTGCAAATGCGAACAGGCTGCCAGGGTCAGCATGCCCAGGGCAGATGATTGTGAGCCGAGCTATGGCTACAGCCTTCAGTATTTCAAAATGTGCTTCCTTTCTGAGCCTTTGCTTGACAGTGACCCAAGATCACATATTACAAAGTCTCTAGGAAGTTTGCAGAGATCCCTGAATGCAGGGTCACCTGGTGGTGTAGGAAACACTTGTCCAAGACAAGAAATTGACTACTGAGAACTATGTTTCCATAGACTCATAAAAATAAAGTTCTGTCCTGTGGCTGTGGCCTCTTAAATTATGCCCTGCACCAGTGTAAGAGTGAAACAAAGTGACTCTTCTTAAAAAAATGTTGTATTTATTTTATTATTTATACAGCATTCTGCCTGCATGTGTGCATGTGTGCCTATGCACCAGATCGCAATACAGGTGGTTGTGAGCCACCATGTGATTGCTGGGAATTGAACTCAGGACCTCTGGAAGAACAACCAGTGCTCTTAACCTCTGAACCATCTCTCTAGCCACCTGAAACAAGTGACTCCTTAAAAGTGGTTTTAAGTGAAAAAAAGATTAAAAGGCAAAAGGCCATTGCACGCTTTTATGTGGAATCACTGTAAGAACCAGGGCATGAAGACATTTAGCATCTAATCACCACGGAGGTCTCGCTCGCGCTCAGCTTCTGAGTGTGTCTCTGAAAACAATTACTTGAGGAGAGTTTTCCCAGCTCATCACTGAACCTGGGCTAGCTAGACCAGCATACCTTTTGTAAAGAAGTAGGCTCTGGTACCATCTCCCCGGACATAAAAATTTTCAGATAGACAACGTCCTAGAAAATAATAAAAACTCAATATTACCTTAAAAGACAAGATAAACTAAAACAATCTGACACAAGGTATTTTTATATTCTCAAAAACACTTGAAAATAACTTAGAACTCGATATACTATCATCTTTTTAAAAAGGTTTTATTTTTTAATTGTGTGTGTGTATGTGCGTGTGTGCGTGTGTGTGTGTGTGTGTGTGTATTTATGCACATGTGTGAGGGTGCCTGAGGAGGCCCGAGAGGGTGTCAGATCCCCAGGAACTGGAGCTACTGGTGGTTGTGAGGCACCGCATGTGGGTGCTGAAAACCAGACTCCCACCTTCAAGAGCAATGCCCACTCCCAACCACTGAGCCACCTACTACCTTTTTTAAAACGAAGCTGAACATTATCGTATCTTCCATGATCCCGAAATAATATCATTCCCCCAGGCTTCAGCAACCTGGACAGTCGGTGGACAACGGCTTGCATCCTTTGAAAACAAAGTAAGACAACCCGTGTGGAAATGTGTTACATGCTAGGGTTAACCTTCTTAGAGATAAAATACGAAAATCTCAGTAAGTCAAAGAAACCATATATGTAAGAGAAAAAATATCAAAAAACACAAAAGCATTTGTATTGAAGGAGCCAAATTCAGAAGTCAGAGTGAAATGAACTCAGAGCCTGGGCATGGTGATCCTAGCGCTCAGGGTAGCGGAGCCAAGCAGATAGCTGTGAATTGGAGACCAGCCTGATCTCCCCAGCAAGTCCGAAGAGTCAAGGCTACCCAGAGAAACCCTGTCTCATAAAGCCAACTAACCAACCAAATAAAAAAAAACCTGAACTCAGCTGCAACAGGCTTGTCAGCCTGTGTCAAAGCTGAACCACAAACCACAACCCTGGTTCAGTGCTGCCCACCTGTGAGCCCAGACTCTGAGGCTACAGTGGGAGGATCCTGGGTTCCAGACCAGCCAGAGCTATGTCCAAGTACCTGCCAGCCTCCGCTCTGCTCGCCAGCCTCAGCTACATGGTGCAACTCACCCTCCCATCCGCTCACGTGCCTGCCATTAAATGAGGTGGGAGACGAAGGGGAAGGCACTTCAGCTTCTGCAGTATGCCCTGCTAGAGCCACCCAGCTTCACCAGCCAAACATCACCTACCTTCCATGTTAGTTGACCTCCTGGCCTGCCTGCCTTCCGTTTTCCTTTCGTGTGTGTATTTATGAGGGTGCATGAGCGTGCCTATGCATGTTGCCATGTGTGTATAAGCCCGAACTTGAAGCCAGGCAGGGTCTCTCGTGGAGCCCGGGTTCTGGCCAGTCTGACTAGCTACCTTGCTCCTGGATCCTGTCTCTGCCTCCTGAAGGCCAGGTTACAGGGACATCCATGCCTGCTTGGCTTTTTAACCTGGGTGCTAGGAGTCTTGAACTGGGGTCCTCGGGCACACACAGCACCTTACCCACTGAGCCACCTTCAACTCCTGACTTCTGTAGTAAGTTGAAAGGTATCCTAACCACTACCTTATCCACGTGCTCATCAGTTATTTTCATCCTCTCGTTTCTCCCCATTGCTATTTTTTCTTGTTTCCCACAGGCAGGTCCTTGGGACAATTACCTCTGCAAGCCCAGAAATAGAATCGCTTTCTAATATACTGTATTACCCTTCTTGGTAATTCTTCATGGGTGTTATCAACGAGTTATCTGACTTCAAACAACGGTCCTGTCAAATCACCTCACTGCCAACAAAAAGTCATGGTTTTAATCCAGAAAGCAAAGGTTTACTTCCTATAGGGTTCTTAGTATGAATCTTCCTGATGGCGTTTCTACTGCTTTCTAACCAAAAGCATCTCTTCCAAACAAACACTACGGCAGTCTGGGCTCTGTAGCCTGTGCCTTTGTATTCATGGCTTCATTTCAAGAAAGAGAATTCTCTTTTCCTTAATCTTGGCATATTTTGACTGTAGTCACATCCCAATTCCGGGCTCAATAGCAGGAAGTCCTTGCTTTGTTCTCAGTAATTACTCATTTTGCTTATGCAACATGCAAGCAAATGCGACCTCTTAAAATAGACCTTGATGTAGTATTTTGGGTTCTGCGTTCATGGCCTACGTTTTATGGGCCAGGTCGTTGCTGAGGGACAGGCATTAGCTGCCCACAGAGCTCCTTGGGAGAGCTCATGGAGACCAGACAGAATGACAACCAGGCTTCAGAACTTCTGCCGTGGCCTGCTGTGGGCGGGAGAGGAAAGGCGGCCTGTCCACAGGGTAAGTCTGTGTTGTCTCTTTTATGTGTTTGAGTTGGGCTTTTAAGACAGGGTTTCACATTGTAGCCCAGTGTGGTCTGGAGCTCATTATGTAGCCCATGCTGGCCTTGAACTTGCAGCAGTCCTCCTGCCTCAGCATCCTGAGTGCTAGTGTTATGTATGTAAGCCACCAACGATACCAGCTCTGCTTCTGCTTCATTTGATCCCCTTACAGTTGCTGAGGCTTTCTTATTTTGAAAAGACGAGGAGATCAGCTCAGTTAACTTATAAATTCCTTCCAACTAAAGCAATATTCATGGCCACTCAGCAGGTAAAAGCACTTGGCACAAAAGCCTGGCAACCTGAGTGGGACCCATGTGAGGATGAAAGGGCAGGACTGAGACCACAAAGTAGTCTTCTGACCTCCACATACATGCTGTGGAGCACACAGATTACATACATACATACGTATCACACAGACACACACACAATTATTTCATTGCCTCTCTCTGATTCGTTTACTTTTCCTTAGTTAAAATGGCTGAAGGTGGGGTTTCTCCGTGTTGCCCAGGTTACTCTCCACACCCAGGGCTTGAGGTGTCCTTCCCCCTTAAGCACCCGAGCAGCTGGGACCAGCACCCCCAGCTCGCGCACCTTATGTTTAGCTCATTTCCATATATACGTAAAAAGGGTGTATTGACGAGATACATTTGAATTTACTTCAATGGCAAACATGAATGCTGCATCCCAGGATATCTGTCTTTCCTTATTAATATTCAATTCAAATTACAATAAAATGTATCTTAACCAATCTCGAATAGTCTTTCTGCCGTCTTATTTGGAATCTGTGCACTTCCTGCTTTAAGAACCACATAAGAACTCCTGTTCTTCACCCCCGGCAGCATTCTTTAACTATTCACAGAAGGAAGCAAACACAGAAATGGCCTTTTGACTGTTCTGCAGTACTGCCAACAGATGAACAGATTATCAGAAAAGAAATATGTTGTGGAAACCGAGGAGGCAAAGTGGCTTGATGGAACCTACCCTACGCTTCAGGTATAAACATTATCTTTTGGATTAATTTGGGAATCAAACTTTCCCTCTTTCAGTAGTAAAGCCCTCAGCTTTGACTGGGCACTAAAAAGCCAGCAAATGTCCTAGCATCTCAGCACGCAGGAGCCATGTTTCTGTGGGAAGGCACCGTACTACCAGGCAAGAGGAATCGAATGCCGATCGGTGCCCTCTTCTCGGGGCTGTGAAATCTCATAAAAGCACAAGTCCTGCTGGGTGGCATGGTGGTGCATGCCTGTAATCTCGGCAGTGGGGAGGTGAGGGCACCAGGGCCACTGGGAGTTTGAGGTCAGCCTGAGCCAGATAGGGAATTCAAAGTCAGCCGAGGCCACACAGTGAGATTCTTTCTCAAAAACAAAGAAACAATTAATTAATTAAAATCGAAAACGAAGACCAACATGTAAACATAAAAATGTCAGTCATACTTCAGGGGATACAGACACTTAGTACAAGTATGCCCAGCATACAAGATCCTAAGGCTAATGCCAAGTAGCGCACACACTCACACACGTACATACACTCACATGCACACATTCACACACATACACCACACATGCACATGCATGCACACACATACATACCTGCACACACACATACAAACGTAAGAAAGAAAACACGCCCATACAAACAAATCACAGCTCTCGACCCGCCCTGGATCCTAAGGTCCAACGGCAATCTGTCAAATCACCACAGCCATGACTCCCAAGCAGGCTTCTTTGAAACAGGAGTTTGAAAGTCCCTCCCTGGTCCTGTGTGAAGCTATGCAGACTGCAGCCCGCCTTTCCCCAAACACTCAAGAAGATGCTAAATCAAAGATGTTTGTTTCTGATCACCAAGTACAATCTCCCTCCTGGGAGTCTATTAGGCTGTTCTGCATGTGTAATTTCCTTGAAGTGCTGTCACTTTTAATAGGTATGTGTCTTGCCGGAATATGCTCGCTTCATTCTGACAGTGACAGAAAGCTTGCTAATGACGCATTTGACCGGTTTCTTAAAGTGCGAGGAAAGGAGAAAAGGCGTTTAAAAGGCTGCATGTTAAACAGAACGCAGTTCAATAAATAATAAAGTCAGGCATTGTCATTTTTGCTTTGAATAGTTCTAAAGACCATGAATGATGGAGGAGATTTACGCACTGGCTTTGCCCTTTCGTCTTCATTTACCTGTCAGGGTGAATGGAAGAGAGTACAAAGATGAGGAGAACGACGTCCAGGCTCCCGTCTGGAAAAGGGTAGGCCAGGCTGCCATCGCACACATCATGAATGAAGGCAGAACAGTGGGCCTCGCTGTAGGATTCGTGCGACTGTCACGGTGAGGGGATAAAAAGCAGGAGTTAGCAGACTTCCAGAGGGGCTTTCCCTTATCTTATCGTTTTTTCTTGCTTTTTTTTTTAGTGAAAGGTTGTTTTTAAAAACTCTTTCTTGGGTCAGTGAGATGGCTTGGCTGGTAAATGTGCTTGCTCTTGGGACTCACGTGATGGAAGAAGAAAACTGACTCCCCCAAACTGTTCTCTCATCTCCACATGAGGCCCTTGGCAAGCACACCCCCACAAACAAATAAATTAAAAAATCGTTTTCTGTGAATCTGAATAAAATTCATCTCTAGTTCAGTATCCTGTTAACTTATTTCAAGCTGCCCTAAAAAAACCAAACAACCCCCCCAAAAACAAACAAACAAAAAACAAAAACCTATAAGCCTAAAACACTTGGACTTGCTAGCAAACACTCTTCTGTCTTTCAGTTTGGAAGTGGAGTAGAGTAGGCTCTGGGCCTGCTGGCAGGGCTGCTGGAGGTCACTCCCGTGTTCTTTGAGAGGTGCCAAGATGCTCCTCATGTGTCCCTGATCTGTTTTTTCTATGTTTCCTTTTCCGTGAAATACAAAACATCTTCCACTACACATCCAAAATTAGGTAACAGTGATGAGCACGCAGCATTACACATACCAAAGTCCACTGTCCTGTACACTTGAATGGGGTGGTGTGTGAACCAGTTCAGTAAGGCTATTCGTGGACAGCATTAGGGCAGAACACGCTACGCATGATGTCTGCAGAATCTGTTCTGTGATCAAGCCACAGAAATACCTCGCAGAGGGAAGTTTATTTGGGGGGAGGGAATGGAGAGGCGTGAGGGGGCAGATGATTGGACATGTAGTCAGGCAGACAGACAGATGGGGCCAGAGGAGGACACAGAGAGAGGGAGCAGAGAGATAGAGAGGTCGAGAGAAAAGGACAGAGAGAGACAAAGACAGGGACTGAGGACCGAGAGAAGGGGTGGACAGGCCTGGCTGAGGTGGCAGGGAATGACGTAAGAGGTTGCTAGGACGCTGAAGGCAGCTAATGGGATCACCTGAGCCAGCGGAGTGAACACAGAAGGAAGGATGCCAACCCATCATGCCGCCCTGGGAAATGTGAGTACTGGTACTCTTGCCTTCTTTGGGTTTTTTTTTTTTTAATTTTAGGAAATGTCTGTAATAAATACTATTCTTGTCAAAAATTAATTTTCAGTGTTAACCTTGGAAAGTATTACTTAACTTACACGTTTAACACATTTTTTTTGTTTGTAGCTGTGTTTGTGCATGTGTATAGACACGTGTGTGCGCAGGTGGACACATGTATGGAGGCCACAGCACAACTTCAACTGTCTTTCCTCAATATAATCCATCTTACGTTAGAGATGGGGTCTCTCCCTGGCCTGGGACTTGTCTAACAGGCTAGGCCGGCCAGCCGTGAACTCCCAGGAGCCATCTCTCTGCCGGAGCAGGGCTGGCGTTACAGGCACACATCACCACACCCAGCCTTTTCCATCCGGGTTCTGGGCAGCTGAACTCAGGTCCTCAGGCGTGCAAGGCAAGCACTTTACTGGCTGAGCTATCTCCCTATGCTCCTTGTTACTACAATTTCTTTCCACTCCCTGTTCTAGGCAATGGCAAACGCTGTCTTCGTTCTAATGAACACCAGCTAGCATTTATGAATTTGTGCGAGAAGCGCTGGTCTCTGCGGCTTTCCTCACAGACTGTTAGCTTTTCTTATCTCAAACATTTCAATGCAGTGCCTACTATGAGTCAGGCTGTGTGTAAGGTGTGAGAGATGGGCATGAATGAGAGACACCTTCTTGTGGGTTTAAATAAAAAAATCCAGCTTGGAGTAGATAGTGAAAATATTGGCTAATATTATTGGTATCCTTTGAACTTCATTCATGAACGTGAGTTTAGTTTGAATTCAAAATGATTTTTCTTTTTAATTATGTATATATGTGTGTGGGTTTGTGTCTGAGGGGAGGTGCTAGATCCTGGGAGCTAGTGAGAGCTGGTTGTGAGCCACCTCAAGTGTGTGCTGGGAACTGAACTCGGATCCTCTTCAAGGACACTGAGCCATCTATCCAGCCATGACATTTCTCTAAAATCCAAAACAACTTCTACTGTTTCGGGGAAAAACAGGCATCCTCTACGTACTTTGGCATCAGTTGAAATAACTTCCAGAAACTGCAAAAGCTCAGCAACAAATGGCCATGGATGCACTCAATGCCGAAACATTTCAGAAGAATCAATAACTTTAAAATCAAACAAATCAGGCCTTTTAAAAGTATTTTTATTTTTATATGTATAGGAGCTTTGCCTGCATGCACGTCTGTGCCTGGTGCCTGCAGAGGCCAGAAGAGGTCGCTGCATTTTCTGAGGCTAGAGTTACAGATGGCCATGGGCCATGATGGGTGCGCGAATTTGTGTTAGATCCCTTGGAACTGGAGTAGGAGAAGTTACCATGTGGGTGCTGGGAACTGAATCCATGTCCTTCAGAAGAACAACCAGTGTTCTTAAGCTAATCTCTCCAGGCCTCTCAAATTGGAACTTTCAAAGCCTTTCTTATTTATTCATTCACTTAGGTTTTATTTTGAGACAGGGTCGTACTACATAGCCTTGGCTATCCTGGAACTCACTACGTAGAGCAGGCTGGCCTTGAACTCACAGATGTCCACCTGTCTCTGCCTCCCAAGTGCTGGGATTAAAGGCGTACACCATTACATGTGGCCCCTCTCCTTATTTTTAATTTATGTGTGTGCATGCATGGGTTTGAGTGCTTGTGGACGTGTGTGTGCATACATCAACGATCAATCCTGGCTATCCTTTTCAGTTGCTTTCTTCCTTGTATTTTGAGATGGGGTCTCTCCTTGAACTTGGAGCTCACTGATTTGTCCTGATTGGTTGGCCGTCAAGCCCCAGGATCTTCGTGTCTCTGGCTCCAGAGTACTGGGATCACAGGCCCACGCTGCCGAGCTGGCTTTTTAACATGGGTGTTAGGGATCTGAACTCAGGTCTTCCTGCTTGCATGACAGGCACTCTGAGGATGCAGGCGCCCCATGAGCCCATGGCTCTCTTTAATATAGCATACCTTCACGAGCTCCACGGCTTCAGGGGCAAAATCACAGCAATAAAGAAAGGATCCTGGGATGTTCCTATGCAGATGGAAAAGACATTCAAATCCAGTGTCAACTGTGTTCAAACTAGAGAGAAGAAAGCGCGGGTGTGACAAACACTTGTCGCTCCAGGGTACCTTGGAAACCCCTGTCCTGGGCTGAAGGAGCCCCTGCCTTATTTCTTAGCACACTCCCATGTTGTACTTCTTCCTTTCTTTTCCCTGTCACCCAGCGTGCTTTCAGCTACCCACATCTGCCCTCTCCAAGCCCCTCAGAACCCTGTGTCCTCCAGTCTTCCTTTATTTACAGTGTGTTTGGCTTTTGAACCTTTTCAGACAGCTGTGCTCTGATGCCCTGACTGGACAGAAACACATATAGTTTCATAATGGCAACTGACATAATTTTTGAAGGGGAATTAAAGTCTAGTATACAAATTCTTGGTTATCTTTTCTAGTTATTGTCAGGCATTTGTAGAACCTAATGGATATGCCAAGAGTGAGAATATAAAGTAGGAAATGAAGTTACCTAATTAAATACTAAGATTGTGGGGACAGGAGCCTAATGAACCTGTATCGAAATCCTGGATTTGTCACTAATTTGTGATTTAACATATCTGAAAACATATTTAACACTGATTTAACATATCTGAAAATCAGTTTATTTACAGTATGCTAATAAAAATTCTTTATTTTATAGAGGAACATTTACCCATATGAAAATCTTGATTAATTTGGCCTCCAAACTTAAACATATTATATTTGGCCTTTACTTGAACTAAGGAATGATAGCTGGACTCTGCACTGTTCCTGGGCAGGCAGACATTAGAATTCTGTGGGCCAGTGCATTGGTGCTCATCCTCTGTATACTGGCATCAAATGATCTTTGTACCATGCTGCTTAGAAAAGGTCTGAATTGCTGAAAACAGGTGAATATGTCGTCACACAGCAATTGTACGAGTAAGTGTGAGCCTGGCTCTTGTGGACATGGTTGGTTTCATACAGCCTGGAAAGGGGTCGAAGGATCAGCATTCCAAAGTGTCTAGGTTGAAAGTTTTGTAGGGACAGGTTGGCACTCTGAGAATTGGCATGGCAAAAGGGTTTAAGGGTGGGAATCAAATGCCAGGAATAAGAAGCACATTGATCTAAGAGTCCAAATTGGCACGTGGCAGGATGTAAGGAGAGGTCTGAAGTACAAACTATGCCTCTTAACTAGATTCAAGAGACGCTTCAGGCCAGGTGGACTTCTAAGTAAATACGGATACAAGTGAGAATACAAATTTAGCAGCCTAGACTTAGATTACACTCTTAAAGGCTACCTACTGATAAATACTACAACTCATAATTAATCTATTAATTAATTGTGGCACTAGGATTTGCATTCAACTTAAGATCTGTCCAAACAAGTAAAAGTATAACAAATAGGGCCTGACTGTGAAAAGTCACCCAGCACTACGTCAAAGTAAAAGATTGTTCTCATATAAAAATGTTACTTTGCCAGGCATCGTGACACACGACTCTACTCCCAGGACTTAGGATACCCAGGCAATGTTCAAGGACAGTCTGGGCTACAGAGTACGCTTCTGGGGGGCGGGGGAGAGAGAGAGAGAGAGAGAAAAGAAAGAAAATCTTTGTACCTTATTCTAGCATACACTTTGTAATCTTCCATAAAACCCAGATAGGTGTGACCTGTGGTCTACTGAGTGCTGTGTGCCTATGACATGGGCGCCGTCAGCACTGAGACGCGTGTGATCTGTGGCTAAGGATGAAAGGCCTCCAGGACCAAACTGTCCACGTCCTAACACTTGGCTCCACCAGTACTAGGTGACATGTCGGGGGGGAGGGTTTCTTAATCTGTCTCCGACTCTGTCTCTTCAGCTTTAAATACAGATGGGTGTGATGTTGGAGACAGTTGTGACAGACCATCTGAATGGATCAAAGTGGTAAGGTTTCTAGAGAGATTCACGCATGGCTCAGAAGAGCAGGCAGTCAACAGTGTCAGCCATTATAGCTGCTGTTACTATCATCATCATCATTATTAAAGGAAACCTGCTTCTGCCTTCCAGGAACTTAAAACTAAGATGACCCTCTAAAACTGTCTACATAATCCAGAAAGCCTTTCTGGACTCGAGTCCACCTCACACATACGAGAGAGCTCTGCCATCTGCCTCTGAGTAGTTACTGTGTACGCCTGGATGCAGAAGAGTCTAGGGGTTAAAGGGAAGCACGTGCCATGTGTCCTATCAAGGTGGCGACCTGACCTCTGAGATGGAATTCCCACTGCATCAGCAAAGCAAGCTCAGGCCTTGTGGCTGCCTGATGACTTTCCAGAGTCTTTCTGCAAAGTCAGCTGACAGCCTTGGCTCTTCTCCTGGTGGCCCGGTGCACAAGTCACCACCGCCGCCACACCGGCAGGACTGTCTTGGTGGAGGCCTGAGAATCAAATGATCCTTGGAGAATGACATGACCTCTCAATTCCATTGGTCTAATTATGGTACAACATCCTGAGACTCTAACGTATTAATCCTGGGGGTGGGGAGCTGAATTCCCCCTGAGGAAGGCGGATCACCGGCTGGCTTCTAAAGATGAATTAATTTCCCCGGTTATTAAGCACACCTGTAATCCCAGGAATGGGGGATGAAACCTTGTTGGAGGCCAGCCTGATGTATACAGCAAGACCTTGCTGGATAAGGAAGATGCATAGGGAAAAAAAAAAAAAACGAGGAGGAGGGGAAGGGGAGGGGGCGGGGAAGGGAGAAACTCAGGGAGGTGAAAGTACAACTAACTAGTATGGACTCAGAGACTAATAACAGTATATATGGAGCGCTTGCTATGTCACACTGTTAAGCTACCTGGAATATTAAAAAAAACAGAGAATCAAGAAAGTTAAAGAAAACACGCTTAGGAACGCCTTGAGATCAGAGAGTAACTCAACCCCTCGCCAGGGTGGGCATGTATGCATAGTGGGAAAGAGGCCTGGTCACGTGAGACAGGAGAACAGAACATTTCATCTTAGAAGTTGGGAAAAGGGAGACAAGAATAGTAAGTACAAGAAGAGTAAGACCATCCTCATTATCAGCACCGCCCACGGCTGGCCACTGGAGTGGCCAGTAGACAACACTGGGGAAGCGCAGTCTCTTACATAAGGGTAGGAAGGACCAGAGAATACCCGGGTGCATCCTGAACCCAGAAGTGGCTTGCCGCTTGGGTTGTGTTAGTAATTGTTGAATCACGGCGGTGGGTTTAGAGAGATTCACTGCGCTGCTCTCTGCTTTCCCTGATGCTTTTCTTGTGAGACAGGGTTTCTCTGTGTAGCCTTGGCTGCCTGGACTTGCTTTGTAGACCAGGCTGGCCTCAAACTCACAGAGATCTGCCTGCCTCGGCCTCCCTGAGCACTGAGATGAAAGGCATGCACCACCATACCTGGCTTGTTTTTACATTTTTGTAATTGAAAGTTCAAAAGATCATATTGTTGGGGCTGGAGAGATGGCTCAGAGGTTAAGAGCACTGGTTGCCCTTCGAAAGGTCCTGAGTTCAACTCCCAGCAACTACATGGTGGCTCACAACCATCTGTAATGAGATCTGCCCTCTTCTGGCGGGCAGGTGTATGTACAGACAGAACATTGTATACATAAAAAAATAAATCTTTAAAAAATAAGATCATATTGTTGAGTTTAAAAAAATAATTTAAAAAATTGCACAGTAGCTATGTTAGATGATGAGAGAACCTCTCACCTCCTCCCGATGGAAGTTTTCTGAAAGATGTTTATGCTGATTAGTGGGATGAAAGGTATGATGTGAAAGCTATTGTGTATAGTTGAAGAAAGAAAGACCTGGAGAGATAAGAGGAGGTAAAAGGTGTGGAGTTTTGTAAGGGATGGCCTTATCACAGAAACAAAAGCACCAAGGTGGGGCTGTTGGTGACCGTGAAGGGGGCTAAGAAGGACATCTGTGTCACCCTCATTCATTTCTACTTTAATGCGGCTTGCGGTCAGGGCTACCACTCCAGATGAGTGGGCACAATAAGGTGACGGGCAAAGGGCGTGTGCTGGGTGCCCCTCCAGCGATGCTATAGCATAGGATAGAGGGAGGTGTGTGCCTCACATTCAGTTTCCTGTGTAAGGTGCCATCTGGTATCCAGGAGGACGGCACTGTGTCTGACGCTGAGCAAAGCACAGCCTGGTGGAAGGATGGAATCTCTTGCTCTTTTCTCCCTCTGCTCGCTACGTAAACACAAGTTTAAAAGCTGCTGCAGACCCAGGGCTGTGGAATGCTTTTCCAGAACGTTCCCCGCCCTGTGTGATGCTCGTCACACACAGGAACGCGCCTTTTGAAACTTGCTTTACCTTTAGTCTTGGCATAGGTATGACAAGGTATTTCCAGAATTTCTCAACATCCCATACATATGTAAGATTTTGTAGGGGAAAACACTTAAAACTCACTGCAAGGTGTTCAGGATTGGAAAAACACTATTTCCAGCACCACAGCCAACCTAAAATTGAGAATAAACAAATGTGAATACATTACATTTCACTCACAATACTGGATTTTCTATTTAAAAAAAAATAAACGATTATACTGGATTTCTGGGTATGGCAGAACTTGTGAAACTCAAAGGCCGGATGAAACAAGTCACAAGAGTAACAATCCAAGTCTGACTATGGAAATAGGCCCCTCCCAACTGAACTAATAAATGGACAATGCATTGCGGGCACCACGGCGGCAACGAAGCTTCGCAGTAACTGCGACAGAGGGCAGCGGACAGAATACACATGAAGAGCAGTGTTTGAAAGGCCGTGAGGCACGCTGAGTGGTGAAAAACCCATGAATTAAATCAGGCTAAAGAGGGCCCTGGAGCTCTAGGCCTGTTATTTCGGAGGCTCGGAAGGCTGAGGTGAGAGGACTGGGCTACAGAGCAGGTCCAAAGCCAGCCTGGGCAACTTAGGGAGGCCCTGTCTCAAAAGGTGCTGGGTTGCAGGACTCTGGCCTATCACGTGCAAGGTCCTTGGTTCAAATCCTAGTGTGGGAGTGGGAGAGGGCAAGAGGGTAAGAGAGAGGTGGCGGGGGAGGGGGGCTGGTCTTGAACCTGTATGATAGATATTCTTGTTTCTGTCTCCTGAGTGCTGGGACTGCAGGCAAGTGCCACCATACCCGGTGCTATTAGTGTAACTTAAAACAGACTCTGATTTAAGAGCTCTGAAAAATCCCAAATATTATAAACTAGCAAATCTGACCCAGGATGGGAAAAGGGAAGGCAGGTAAAGTCTACACCCAAAGACATTTGCTGAGAAAACAATTAACTGCCAGTGCTGTATCAGCAGGTAAGTATAATAGTATCCGGCAAAATACTGTTGCAGCCGTGAAGATGTTTACAGAGAACAATTAAAGGCAGAAAACTGCCTATGACGCGACGTGAAACAGGGCAACACAAGGTCTCAAAGCTCTTGCCCAGCAAAAAAAGGGGTTCAATAACTTGTTCGTTGAATTGTGGGTAACTGTATTTCTCTTATGTGCTCTTTAGCAAATTCTCTGTAATCAACAACTATTACCCTTAGGATCAGAAACACAGGATTTAGGTTCAAAAATGGAAAACCACTGTCTACACAAGATTACAGCAAACTAAACATCTCGCTTATTTTTATTTCACCCCACAAAAGGTAAAAAACAAAGAGCAAAAAGTAGGACCAAAAGTTAGAAATTACAGATTAAGAGAGAAAAAAAGGTAAAAAAAAAAAAATGAAAATTAAAGCCACAAACTTAAAACTTGACTCATTAAAGATGTGAGTCCCTTAAGTACTGCTTATGTACGCGAGCACACTGAGCATTTATTAGATCTGGTCTTCCCACCTGCACAGTCTAGACCCTTCATAAAATAGTATGGGGTGTGCTCTGTCACGTTCTGTTACTTCCTGTCTTGTCCCTTGGGCACAGTACCTCTAGGACTCGGAAAGTGGCATTGCTGCCGGGAAATTGCTCTGCCTTCCCAGACCGTTTGCTGTGTTCTTCCAAGTCTGGATTGGCAGAGTCAGACCTTGCTTTGCTCCGGGGTTCTGACGAGATGGAATGCTCTCCACAGTGGCTTTCCATTCCGGGAATTCTTGAGAGGTTGTTTCTGACTTGATCCCAGGATGCTTCTCTCTCCTTCTCCTTCGTGGTTTGATCATCAGGAAGAATTTCAGGAAATTCCCTCAAGAGCCAATTACGATTCTTGAAAAACTTATTTTTATGTGTTTGGTAAAATGTGTCCCAGAATTTGCTAGCATCACTTTCAAATTTAACTAAAACAAAGAGGGGGGGAAAATTCATTTTACTATAAATTGTATTTCCTACTGACTGCTATTTCGATAACTAAATACCTTTAGTTAAATGTTTAAGCCTAGTGTGGTGCACACACCTTTAATCCCAGCACTTGGGAGGTGGAGGCAGGCAGATCTTTTGAGTTCAAGACCAACCTTGTTTACACAGTGACTTCCAGGACAGCCAGGGCTACAGAGAGAAACCCTGTCTTAAAAAAACAAAACAAAACAAAACAAAACAAACAAACAAACCCAAAAAACAAAAACAAAAACCAAATAAGTATTCAGTAAAAATTCTGTAAATACGTTACATATTATGGTAGTTTGAATGAAAATGACTCCCATAGACTCACAGGAAGCTGCACTATTTGAAAGAATTAGGATATGTAGCCTTGCTGGAGTAGGTGTGACCTTATTAGAGAAAGGGTGTCACTGGGGTGGGCTTTGAGGTCTCAGATGCTCAAGCCAGGCCCAGTGTCACTCTCTGTCTTCCTGCTGCCTGTGGATCTGGATGTAGATCTCTTAGCTCCTCCAGCACCATGTCTGCCTGCATGCTGCCGTGCTTCCTGCCGTGATGACAATGGACCAAACCTCGGAACTGTAAGCCAGCCCCAATTAAATGTTTTCCTTCATAAGAGCTGCTGTGGTCATGGTGTCTCTTCACAGCAGTAGAACATCAACTAAGACATATGTATTTATCAATAACTGCATTTCCAATTTAATATTTAATATTTTAATATTAATACTTTAATATTATAATAATTTTACTTATCTGATATAAGGCCAAAAATACAAAAGTTTATTTAATCTTCTTCAAAAGATCAATGTGCAAGATATTTGGTCTTACTCTTAAAAATCTGGTTTTCTGTCAGTAGTTGGCCATTGCATTTTGAGAGGAAGCGAATCACTAAGAATTATTTTCTGCATACATACACACACACACACACACACACATAAAATTTTATTTTATTTTATTTTTTAAGACAGGATCTCACTCTGCAGCTTTGGCTGGCCTGAAACTTGCTAGTTAGACCAGGCTGGTCTCAAACTCACAGAGATTTGCCTTCTGCCTCTCAAGCACTGAGACTGAAGGCATGTGCTAACACACCTGGCCTGACAAGCATATTTTTAATCAAGTATTTGTGTGTTTTCAGAATTTTTTTTTTAGAGAAAGTACCCATCCCAGCCTGTCTCTACAAATGCACTTTAAACATGACAACTGTGCTCACTGGTGATCGGAGAAGAACGGAGGACTTGTCAATGACATAATTTTAGAGTGAAAGGGTTCAATGAGACACTTTATTCTGAGTTCCAGGTTCTACATTTGAAGAAAGGAAACCAAGCTGTTTAGAGGCTACCCCATAGCTTTACCCCGACTCCACTCTCAAAACCAGAGGTATCTCTTTCTACTGCTGTCTCCTAACAGAAGTCTCCAAGCGAATTACTGATGCTTTCTTGAACAGACAGACGTTAGTGAGGGCTGTCATCCGGGATTAAAGGGCCACAGTTAGGTCAACGGTCTCATAACTTCAGGCATTTCTTAGCCTTCTACTCCCCCTTCCCCCATCTCTACCTTGCATTAACAAAATGATTCAGGCCAAGCACAGTCACACAGGCCTGTAATTCCAACAGTTGTGAGGCTGAGGCAGGAGGATCATGAGATGGGGGAAGCCTGAAATACACAGAAGCCAGTCTGAACTATATTGCAAAACTCTTGCTTCAAATAAACCAGGGCAGCACATATCTCTAAGCTTAGCACTTATGAGAAGGAAGGAGGGTCACAAGTTCAAACAAAAACTAAATAAATGAATGAGTAAGTTAATTAACTAAAATAACCTGCTCACTCTGTCTTTCATTCAACAACCATTTCTTGACTCCAATTATGTGTTAATCCTTAGGCTTAATCCATGGATTAAGAATTAGCTTTACCCTAGTAGTCAGACTCATGACATTTTAAAAGTGCTTTCAAAGTCTGGAAAAGCTTCCTAATGGGTTTTTAACAATTTCCCAGGTTTAGTGTGAGAGAAAAGTAAGGTAAAGGGCAATGTGTATGTTATGGCGGTCCCCGAAAGGAAGGGGGAAGAGGGAAATCACCGCATGTGCTCACAAACGCGAAGGCAAACGTTCTCACATTCTTACTAGGATAGCTACAAAACAGCACGGTGCATGGCAGCTCATGCCTGAAACTTCAGCACTGAGCAGGCTGAGGCAGAGGGCTGTCATGAGTTCAAGGTCAGCCTGGGCACAAATTGGGACTCTGTCACAAACAAACAAACAAACAAACAAAGAACAACATAAGCAAAATTTAAAAACCTGTGGTTTGAAGGAGAATTTTTGTTTAGTTTTGATCCATATGAATTTACCATCAATTTGCAAATTATGTTAAAGTACACATAAAAATAAGGGATTCCTTTCCTTCTTAATTTCAAAGCGGCCCAATCTATTAACGCAGCCCCCTCCAGCCAATCTCCTTCACTTTGTGGCTGTCTTGAAGCACTCATAGTTTTCCTTCGTTTTTATCCATACAGCCCTGTCCCACAGGCCCTCACCCATCCAGGCACACGCTTCCAGAGTCCACTGCAGCAGCAGAAGTAAATTCCATCTGCATATAAGGTCTCAGAAATGACTGGGTCCCTATAACTATAAGGAATTGTGTGACATTAAGTCTAAACCATCATTTCATTTGCACTAACCAAAGGATGCCTACTTATGGTTAATCCAATGGTGCATGTTTATCTTGAAAATGTTCTGTGTTCGCTTTCAACAATCCAAGTGCACCTGTGTGCTGTGTGGGAAAACAAAACCACAGTCTGAAAATTAGACTCAGGAGAAAACAGACAACTTCCAGATTTCCCAAGGGTTTCCTTGCGACTTCTCATTTTCCTTTGTCTTGAAATCTCTTTGTAACTCACGCTATGCAGACAAAAAAAACAAAGATTTTGTACCTAAGAAAAAGCAGCCCCAAGACCTACATTTAAACCTAACAAAAGCCACATTTAGCCAAATCTCTAGCATTTGGTTTTCTACGATGAAGCTGCTTGTGAAGTGACTTTGAGATGAATCACCATTAGCTAGACTTTAATACCACACCCTGCTTAATCTCAAGGTGCATTTCGTAAGAATTAACTAGGGTGGACTAGGAAATTCAGGACAGTGGTGTGACAAGAATGTGTGCAAGCAGTTCTGTTTACTGTAGGGAGGGAGCGGTAACTAACTCAAATGCCCAGCCTAGAAATGAGCAAGTAGGCCAGCACCTTAAACACACAGGCTAACACGAAGAGAAACACTCCCATACTAGCTAAGACGCTGGTGGCAACGCTGACATTTCTTTTATATTCATTCGTAGTGGATGGAAGTTTGGAGCAGCGCAATACAGTGATCAATAGATAGCTCCATCCTTTACAATGCCGTTGGCAAAGCTAAAGAACGATACCTGGGGGCTGGGGCGATGACTCAGTGGGTGACAGCCCCTGCTCTACAAACACGAGGACCTGAGTTCAAATCGCCAGCACCCACAGAGAAAACTGTGTGGCTGTGCATACTGGCTAGTAAGCCAGCCTACCTTAAACCCAACAACCAACCAACAAAACAAACAAGCAGGGAACAGTGAGCTTCTACTTTACTGATGAAAAGCTGAGTGTGCTAGAGGAAGACTTCCCGCCTCCTGCTGCAGCTTCCACATGCCCACGTGTAGGCATATGCACTTACATGCATGTAACACACCCACACAGAATCTCAGATGAATCATCCATTCACTGTGCCAACTTCCTTTAGGAAGAATTGGAGTATCTATACAGCTGGTTCAAGTCCCCATATACATACATACATGAATTTATGAAAAGCAAGCATTGCCAATCATTAATCTGTAATGCTGGGGCTGTTATAAGCTACATTCAAATATAAAATACATTGGGCATCTAAATTAAACGCTAACTCTTTAATCACTTTAAGCTCAGGACTCAAAAGGCAGAGGCAGAGGCAGAGGCAAAGGCAAGCAGACCTCTGTGAGTTCCAGGACAGACAGAGCTATGTAGTGAGCTGCTGTTTCAAACAAAACAAAACAAAAATCAATCAAGCAAATAAATAAAATCCCACCAGTGACACATAGTTTTAGGCTTATGTCAAATGCTTTTCTTGGATTTTTTTTCCCATTTACTCCTGACAGTGTTGTTACCCAGTAGGCTGCTTATTGGCCTAGCTGAATTTCTACCTTGCCCTAATCTTGTGTGTCGTTGGAAACAGGATGTTTTAAGGCCAGGGGTTTCTCTTCAGGTGGGCTAGCCAAAACCAATCAGCACTAAGATAGCTGACAGAACAGTTCTGGAAGCTGGTTCTTTGCTTTGCTTTTTGTTTGGCTGAGACAGGGTGTAGCCGAGGCTGGACTCGCGTTTTAGGCTTCCCAGTGCTGGAAGTAGAGGAGTAAACTGCAGTGCTCCCTCGAAAGCCTGCTCTCAGTGACCTCATTTACATCCTAAGTGACAGGTTGTCTTGGTAAGAAGCAACTTACTATAAAAGAAGGGAAAGTGCCTGAGACCTGTCATTCCCAGGAAAAAACAGGATACCTCCCCTACACTCACCTATTCTTCCCATTAACTCACTGCATCAAGTAATGGATTTCACAGTGATGTCTTCTCACTTGTGGATCACAGTCATCCCACTAACCTTCCTTTTTCTCCTCCCCTCTCCCCTTGCTCCTCTTCTCCCCTTCATTTCACTCATCTCAAACCTATGGCTTCCCTACTTACCATGGTATGAGATCTGTGAGCCCAAGACTCCCACTTGTCTGTGTTTTGGACATTAAACAAACTTGAGCTCTTCCTGTGAAGCTTCATTTTAACCCTCTGGCTTTGCCACACCAAGTGAGGAAAGAAAACAAAAACAAAAACAAAAGAGGAAACGGAGGGCAGAAGAAAGGAGGGGGAGCCTACCACGAAGGAAGCCAACAATTTGGGGTTAACAGTATCTTTCAGATAGACGTTATTTCAATGTCTAGATAAGAACTCCAATGTCAAGGGGCCTAATATTCTCTCCCCCAAGGTCTCTGAGCCAGAAAGGGCAGCATCAGGACTTAGATGAAGTGTGTCAAACTCCAAAGCCCTGGCTTCTTGGCCAACACACAACACCGCCTCCTTAAACACAATTAACATGTGCTTCCTCCAAAATCTTCCCAAAGAGAATACATTCTTTTGGTTCTTATTTTCCTCTCAATTACAAAGCACCATGTTGAAATCAAAACCTTAGTATAAGGTATAATCAGTATAAGATTATATAATGCTGACTGGAGTCAGCCTTCACAAAGAGGACGAGAAGTAGAGTCAGTTAAACCCAGTTCTTTCAATGAGATAGGATGCATGCTATCTGAGATCGCAGGATTCATGGCTAGCAACAGAACCGTAAAGCGTTCTATGAGTACAGGTTGGTTTGTAGGGCAGCCACAAAGCAGAGCCAGCACCCATGGCTGGAACGCGTTGACATTTTCAGCGCCACCCAGCGGTGTCTCCCACCAACTCTGGCAAAATATCCGTGGCTCCCGAGCCTGGACAATGGTTTCCAAAACCTTACGGAAGCACCATCAGCTTCGTCATAGTTATGGACCCAAGACAGTAAACACCTCCAGTGTATGACTGGATTTCTGGAACTGAAGGCATGCCTGTGATGACAAGGAACAACAGGGGCCACTCTCTGACCATGACAGCAAAGCTTTGGGCTCACCCTGCTCTTAGCTGCCACCCGTTCAGGTCAGGAGCCACACAGAGTCTATGCAGTGTGGGGAAAGCTGGGCTACTCTGACCTTAACAGGTGAATGAATGACAAGTTTTCCTTGGAGGAACATCTTTTTCTTTTGTTGTCATAGGTTTCTGGCTGTCCGGAGTGAACTGTTCTATGCCAATGACAATAAAAGGGATATAGTGATCTGGTTCGGCACGGCTCCGTGAGGAAAGTTCTCAATTATTCATTATTTAAGTCCCATACTGCTTAGTGGAACAAAAAAATACAGCACACTAACTATGCTTATATGCTCACAAGTCACCCGAATCACCCTGAACAGCATCGCTGAAAAACCAAATTAAACCACTTATGTATCTGGCGTATATGATGTGATTAATATGAATTATGAAAATTTATTCTAAGTTGCTATGTAACAAAAAGTAATTTAAAGTTATTTTTGCACATCAATTACGCAAATACCTGAACTTTCAAAGTTGGAAATTTCCACATGTCACTGAAGGAAGTTCACTGTCTAATAAAAGAAAACTCTTAAAATTACAAAATTCAAAGTGTAATTCTAAGGGCATTGTGTGAAACCTTCAGCAGCCAGAGTCATCTATCTCAGAGGCAGGCATGCTATATTTATCAGCACAGGGTGTTTAGCTATTCTGTTTTTCCCCCCTCTTCATATAGAACAGTCTCTTCAGTGGTAAGGCACTCACAACACAAAGTGTACACTCTCTTATTATCTGCCTGATGTACGTAATACACCCGAGGCAGGACTTTATTTACAAAGATATTTAAAGTAGAAACAGCAGCTGCTATTGGGATTAAGTTGAAAAACCCACTGCATTTGCTATACAACCCGCTGACATATAACACACTGGAGATCTTTTTAAGGAAATTATAAGATATAATTGTGTTAACTCAAGAAAAAAAAAAAAACACTGATTATATATTTTTTTTATTTCTCTGGGTTAACCCAGTTTTAAAAGAAATATGAGCTATAATAAAATTGAAAAGTAATTAGGAAAAGAAAACATGGAATTAAAAATCATTAATCTGGGCAACATAATTGAAAGAAATACTGCTAAGTGGGGCCTGGGTGCTATACATTTTCATTATGCAAATGAGCCCGCAGCCACTGACAGCAAAGGTGATTATCTGTCACGAAGAAGATCTTATTTTCAGATTGTGAGGGTGTTTTCTAACTTCTGTTTTCACCAATAGCTCTGACAATAGGTGAAAAATGGGAGAAGGGAGAGTGACATACAGAGACCAAAGGAAATGCAACAGGGTTGGCTAGGTTGGCAGAATAACCAGTATTTCCTCCCAGTGGCATTGATAAAGGAGATAAGATCAATAAACAGTGTCCTGTTATACAGAGCTCTGCAGACGGGATCTTTTGTGGTGGTAGAGATTGGCTCTTTCAAACACTCGGGGAGTCTCTTCGATAAGAAAAGATGATGGCTGGGTCGTAGCTTCTTCAGGGTTCTCACTAAGTCTGGGGGCAGAACAGAGTGATCTATTTACCTTGACCCATTCTCATCAGAGGCCTGAAACAGTGAATGAGAAGCCTCACCCAAGACTTGTGTGGGGTCTTCAACCCCTGGCACAGACTGTTGGGTGGCTGCCCCGGGAGCATCCTGTCATTCACTGTAGTCCCTCAGACCAGTTTCCCTTCTTTGCCTCCCTCCTGGCAGCCTGAGCTTCTCTCTGCACTATACCTCGGGGCCTTTCCTGCAGTGGTCCCCCGACACCACGGAGCCCAGTGCACTAGGACAGATGTTTAAGTGGTGCTCCAGAATAAATCTCTGCTTCTTTGAGTCACTTTGAGACAGACTCTTTAGTTCTGTATCTTCACAGTAGCCAGAAAAACTTAGAAAAGACTGTCATAGTAATAGCAAATCAAATGCCTCAAAGTGGTACCGTCAGCTTTCCCGCGCCTGACTCTCCTCTTCTACAGAGAGACCAGTCACCACCTTTCTATTTTAGTCCCACTATGGTTCTGTGGGAACTGTCGTTTTTCCTTTACTGTGGTTTCTGAGGCTCTAAAATAACCTTCTCATTAGCTTCACTCAAGTTCATTGTTAATACAAATAGGACAAAGTAGGCGGCCAGGCACAGAGAACTTTATCAGCTCTGCTCTATTTAAGTTCTCAACAGAAATATTCAAAAGGAAGTAAAAAAAGAAATCCCTGTTTTTTATATTATTATGATAATGTGCAGATAATACTGTGCATAAGTTTTAATTTCCTGGAAATAAATTCAAACAACTGATAATGGTGAACTTAGTTCAGGCTGGGTTCTCTGCCATATCCAGGTGGCCACTAGCAGAAGCTTGAGTAACGTGGAAAATATGTCTGCACAGCTGCTGGCAAAGCAGTGAAGTTCTACTTCCTCGGAGAGAGGGACAGAGCGCCTGTGAAGGAATGTGATGCTGGCGAACTGAAGGCAGCACCTCCCCTGGTATGTACTCTCATGTCCAACCTCAACACTCCCTGGCTGTATTCCACCCCAGGACTGCCCAGTGAGAGCTCATAAAAATCCAATTAATTCCACTGGGGTCAGGGGGCCCGTCTCCTGTCCAGCCCCAGGATACTCTCGCTCATGCTGAGGATGAAGGACTGCCATTAAGGAATAACAAACAATGCCAGAGGAAATGCTGGGTTACTAACGACTCCAGAGAGCAAGGTAGGTTGGCACTGGCTCCTCCGCCAGCTAAAGGCTGGTTGTCTCATTATCTTAGTCTCTCCAGATACCTTTGCTTCAGCAATTGCAGACTAACATCATTTCAACTGTGCTTCTCCTGATTTTCACTATGTACCTTACAAGGAGGAGAGTAAACATTTTTCCGTGGAGAGTTTCTGGATAGCTGGTCAACCTAGACTTCTAGCTTTGAAAGAGCCTTTCTAAATAGTGACAGAAAGGTAATGTAGTCTTTTCATTTGTCTGTTTTGTTGTTTATTTAGGTTTTCTGAGACAGAGTTTCTCTGTGCAGCTCTGGCTGTCCTAGAACTCACTCTGTAGACCAGGCGAGGCTTGAACTCAGAGATCCTCCTGCCTCTGCCTCTGAGTGCTAGGGTTAAAGTCATGTGCCACCACTGCCCGGGTATTTAGTCTTTATGTGACATTTACAGTCTCTTTTGAACCAGACATCTCAAAAGCAACCACAGACAGTGTACCAACAAATGAACATGTCTGTGTTCTATTAATAATATTTATAAAAACATGTTGCAGGCTAGGGCGATGGCTCAGTGGATAAAATGCTGGTTGTACAAGAGCTCAATACCTCAGACCAGAATTCAGATTCTTAGAACCCACATAAAAGGTGCAGCAGCTTGCTGTATTATAGTACCAGAGAGGCAGAAAATGGAGACCCCAGGGGCAAGCTTGCGAGCTAGGCTAGCCAGAATCTGCAAATTCCGAATTCAGCAAGAGACCTTGCCTCAGTAAATAAAGTAGAAAGCTACTGAGGAAGACATAGACATCAACTTCAGACCTGCATACACTGGTAAACACACACACACATACACCCCAAAACACCCCTCCCCCCAAATCCCAAACTCAGTGATGTGGATGTGGTACGTGGGCACTCCAGTCTGGCGACTGTGGCCTGCTCTGAAACGGCCACTGCCGCAGCAGTGATCAGGAAAGCAGAACGAGTGCACCCAAACAAAGCCATGACGTCAGAAGCCACGACCCGAGCTGCTCGTTGAGAGGTGTGGGGGTTGGAGGAGGAATAGCATTGATTGGGTTGAAGGAGTGATAACGTTGATCAGGAGTACAAGGAAGCAGCTATGCCACTGGTAACTTTCTGATTCTCCATGTAGGTGCTGCTTACATGGATGTGAAAAACCAGCACAAACTGTGAGGACTCTTTTGTGAATTACATAAATTTCTGTACCTATTTGGTACTTCAACAAATTATTAATTTTTGACTTACGAGATGGGATATTACCAGGTGGCACAGGCTGGCCCCAAATTCACTATGCAGCTCAGGCTTTCCTTAAACTTGTAGCAATCCTCCTATCTCGGTCTCCTAGGTGCTCAGGTTACAGACATGTAACCTGCTTGGCTCTAAGGAACTATTTATTAATCCAGCCGTCCTGGCACTCAGAGGGCAGAGGGATGATCACTGCAAACTCCGGGCTGCTTTGGTTTACACTTTGTTTAGGCCAGCCAGTGCCGCAAAGTGAGTTTGTTTGGTTGGTGAAGTGCTCGCCTTGGGAGGAGCTGCATCCCCAGTGCTCATGTTAAAATGAGCTGAGCACAATGGTGCATGCTTGTAGCTTGGTACCAGGGAGGCAGGGGCAGATCTGGGGAGATGGCTCAGGAGAGAAGTGCTTGCATCTCAAGCCTGAGGACCTGAGCGGATCAGCAGCATTCACATTAAAAACCAACCAAACAACAACAAAATCTGGCACCGGAGTACATACTTATAATCCTTGTAACAAAGAGGCAGGGTAGGTGGGTCCCTGGGGCTCCCTGGCAAGGCAGCCCAGCCTCCTTGATGAGGCCCAGGCAGTGAGAAACCCTGCCTGACCGTCTCCCCACAAAGGGTGAATAGCATGTAAATAGGACCCACAGACATGCACACGTGTGTACCTGTGTGCACATAAACATACCTAAACACACACACACAAACACACAAACAACAAAAGGAGGGAGGCAGGAGATGTTCTAAAGAAAAAGGTCATTTTAAGGAAAACAAGGTAGAAAATGGCATACAGAGAGAGCAGCAGTTAGGCGAAGTGACTAGGAGTCATACGGGGTGAAGGACACTGACCATTTCGAAAAAAGTTTCTCAGTGTGATATTTTTAAAAATTGTGGTAAAAACACATAAAATGGCGCACCTTAGCCATTCTTAAGTGCATGGTCCCATAACGCTAGGTGTGTTCACGCTGTTGGGAAACAGACCTCTGCAGTCTTGCCAGCACGCCAACTCTAACTCTCCCCGTCACAGAGCTGCTGCTTTCCACCCGCCCAGCCCTTGGCAGTCACCGCCGTGCAGCACATTTTCTTAGCCGTTATCTACGGTAGCTGCAGTCCCCTGCCACCTCTGGGGAGTGGACAGAGGCTGAAGCCGTGTCCCTGAACATCTGGACAGTGCTACCTGCGCCCTGCAGCGCACTGTTCTTTCCCGTAGGGCTACACTTACTTGTCTCTAACTTATGAACAGGAGAGTATTTAATAGTATCACTTGTTTAATTCCACATTTGTGGTTTGATTGTGTTTATCTTTTGCCTATCACGGAGGCTGCTGCCATGAACATGCAATGCATATTATCTCTTTGAGACTGTGCTTTGTATCTTTTAGGGTCTATCCTAAAAGTAAACTGATAAATTATAGGGGAATACTACTTTAAATTTTTGTTAAAAGATTAATTTGTTATTCCTTTATTTTTTTTCAGAGCTGAGGACTGAACCCTTGCTCTGCCACTGAGCTAAGTCCCCAGCCCTGATTTATTTCATTTGTATGAGTCCTTGCCTGTGTATATGTAAATGCTCTACATGCATGCCTGGTGCCCATGAAGGTCAAAAGACGGCATTGGAGTCTCCAGTACTGGAGTTACAAGCAGTTGTTAGCTGCCATGTGGGTGCTGGGAACCAAACCAGGGTCGTCTGCAAGAGCAGCCAAGTACAACAAGTACAGACCATAGGCTGACCATCTCTCCAGCCCCTCCATTTTTAATTTAAGGAGCCTGCACAGTGGTTTCCAGAGTGGCTATGCCCCATTCACACCAAATGTGCACAAGAGGGTGGGGTAGAGACAGAGCTCACTGTCCAATCTGGCTGAAACAGAGCTCAAGGTTGAGGGACAGGCGTTGTCTCAAAAACTAAAAAAAAAAATAAAATAAAATAAGGGGTGAAGAGTGAAAGAAAGACACTTGAAATTGATCTCTGACTTCCACACAGAGACACATGAGTGAGCCTACACTCACGTGCCCACTTACTACACACATACACGCAATACTTTGATATGACTTTTTCTTTCTCCTCAACGTTTATGAATTTGTTAGAAGTTTCTAGCAAGTGAAATGCACAGTAACACAGTGAAAGTGGAGTAGCTAAAGAAGATTTTAAAGTTACATTTTCATATCTTGCTTAAAATGCCACCCATATGTATGTCTCCCAGAAAAAGCAATATGACTACCAAAAGACCAATTACAGGGTGAATGCGTAATTTATTTCATTAATTTTGGTTCCACAACAAGGAAGAACGGGGAAGCCCGGCAAAGGCAGCAATGGGTGGCCTGGCCGGGTGGAAGCTAAGAGCTCTCAAACGTGTGACCCCATGGGGTGCCCAGCTTTACCTTGCTCTTCTGGGGCCACTCGTGTGGCTGAATTTTCCTCTACTTTCTTCCTAGCTGCGTCTTCTTCTTCTTTAGACCACTGCACGTGGTCCCTATTAAGAAAGGAAAAAAAAAAAGGGAGTGAAACTCTGACAAGTGGGGAAGGCAGAGCCCATGTGGCCGAGGGCTCCATCTCCCATTCTAGGTCAAGGCAGACATACAAACTGACTCCACGTCACACGGAGTCAGGCTCTGTTTTTTGTGTCAGGCTCGCTCTGCTGTTTTTGTGCTTTTTTATGTCAAGGTCGCTCTGTGTTCCTGGTGCTGAGCGCCGCCCTGCAATTTCTGCAGGCCTTCTGTTTAAATCTGACTGTGGGACAAGCTAGCTGCCATGGGCTGCTTTAGTCGTGTCCTCAGAATATTCCAGCACGGCAGCATGAGGGCTACTGCGGTGCCTGCTGCTCTCAGGACAAACATGCAGCTGTCTGTTAATGTCAGGATGGGGCAAGCCTTACTAGGGTCTGATGCTCCTGTTATAACACATATTCTGACACTCTGCCAGGACTGTTGTATGCACACATGTGTGTATGTTTTCTTATATGGGCATGTGGAGGTCAGTATCAGGTGTCTCCCTCAGTCACTCCATATCTTATTTTTGAGGTAAGGTATCTCATGAACTTGACACCCAACAATTTGGCTAGACTGCCCATTCAGCCTGTGTCCACATACCCCAGCTCTGAGGGTACAGGCATGCACCACCACACCCTCTAAATGTGGGTCCCTAGTACCCACAAACTCAGGTCCTCTGGTTGTATGGAAAGCATTTTACGAACCATTTCCACAGCCCCAACATGCAAGTTTTAAAACATTTAGTTCTTCTCGAAGTTTTATAAGTAATTTAAGTTTCATTTTTCTTATAAGCTATTTTAATTTCTGAAATAGGTTAAATCATATTTATATGAAAGATGCTTTTTTGTCGTGGCTGTTTTGAGACATATCTCATTGTTTAGGCCAGGTTGACCACAAACTCACCATCATTCTATCCCAGCCCACCAAATGCTGGGATTATAGGTGTGTGTCACCACATAGCCAACCGTCAGAGAACCTGATATGGGACGTCAAAGACTGGTTTTTCTTAAATCTCCCACTTTATGTATTCTTAGTTTTAGAATTTTATTTTCCTTGTATGAGAGCATAGTATTTTGTGCTAAAAGAATGTTTCTTGTTGCATACCATGTATGAGGTTCAAAGCCTAGAACCACAAAATAAAAGGAGGAGGCATGGAAGGAGAGAGGGCGGAGGAAGGCAGCTTCATGAAATGGAAGCAGCTTCTGTTTTCCTGAAATGAGCTGTTTCTCTAAACAACCAAACACCTAATCTTCAGCTTCCCTGACTCTTACTGACACTGTCTCAGTCAAGGTTTCTAGTGCTGCGATGGAACACCACGAGCAAGGCAACCTGGAGAGGAAAGGTTTATTTCAGCTTCCACTTCTAATAGACGGTCCATCACTGAGGGAAGTCAAGGTAGGAGCTCAAACAAGGACAAACCAGGAGGCAGGAGCTGGTGCAGAGGCCATGGGGGGCTGCTTACTAGGACTGCCCCTTGTGGCTTCTTCCGCCTGGTTTCCTATAGAACCCTGGACCACCCGCCAGGAATGTCCCCACAGTAACAATGGACTGGGCCTTCCCCATCTATCACTAGTTAAGAAAATGCCCTCCAGGTGTGCCTACAGCCCAGCGCTTATGGAGGAACTTCCTTAATTGAGGTTCCCTCCTCTCAGATGACTTAGCTTGTGCCAATGTGACATAATACTAGTACATACACCAACAAGAAACAATGGCGGCCAAGCCAGGTAGGCCGCTGGAGCTCACTGGAGCATACCCCAGTGTAGCCAAGTCAGGAAGCTCCTGTCTCAGAAAAATAAGGTGGAGGGAAACTAAAGAAGACAGCCAGTGTTGATCCCTGGCCTCCACAGACATAGGCAAACACCTCTAAACACACTTCACACACACACACAGACTGATGGTGGTGCAAAACAGTGTTTGCAGTCGTCTGAGCAATGAAGAGGGAAAACTAAATTCCTGGAGGCTCATGGTGACTGACAAACATTAACTGAGCAGTTGGCATGATCATAAGCACTATAGGAATCACTGCCATTCATTATTTATTACATGTCAGGCATCACACAGAACACATTTCACACATATTTGTTTTATTTGATCTTTCCAAAACTTCTGTGAAAGGGTTATATTCCTGCCTGTTTCATATGAGGAAATAAAGATATAACCAGGCAGAAACGGAATTAAAAGCCAAATTTGGGTCATGCCAAAGTCCACCTTCATCCCTTAGTCCAATAGTGTCTACCAAGGTTGCTGCGGGGGAGAGGTGCCGGGGCTTTAGACCTACTCCCTGTCCATCAAGGGCGTGGATTTTCTTACTGCACACAGGGAAAAGGGACGATGACGCAGTGCCAGTGGGTTAGTGCTGATGAGTGGAAATGGTAGCTCAGTCAGCTCGTGTCTGGGAAAACAGGAAGAACATAAAGGTTGGTTTGGGGGTGGGTGGAGGAAAGGCAGCAAGCAGGGCAACTAACTACTCTTCCCAGCAAGAGGACGGAGGACAGACAGACTACATCCAGGGGCAGCAAAAAAGTCCGCTCTGACTGGTTCTCTTTGATGCTGCAGGAGACTCCTGGACCTTACCATGCAAGACAATGAGTGGGAGGAGTCGCCGGAGACCAGTTAGACTGGTCCAGAGGTAATGAGCCCTGGAATGAAGGTGGTATCAATGGAAAACAGGAAGGAAGGCTGCAGAAAGACACCAAAAAATCCGTTGTTGTGACCTAGACATGAGCTACACACTGGGGAAGAGTCAGGCATGACTGTAGGGATGCAACCACGGATGTCTAGGAAAGCAGGAGTAAAATGACAGGTCACCTTGGGTGGCATGGTGAGAGGCTTAGGCCTGTTCTATGTGGTGCTTATGCAATCAGATACGTGAGTATATTCCAGTGACCTCGTTACCTGGCTATAAATACCTCTATTGAAAGGTGAGAAACGGGTTCATTCTTTCCTCTCTCCCCTCCCCACCAACTTAAAAAAAAAAACAAAAAAACAGTATCTTGCTACGAAGCTCAGGCAGGCTCCAACTTGTAGCAATCCTCCAGCCTCAGTCTCCTGAATGCTGGGATGACAGATACAAACCACCATGCCCAGTTCTGTCCTTTTAAAAAAGGATGGTAGGTCTCCAGAAAAAGGAAATGAAAATATAAAAGAATTTTGCATATGGATATAACCACAAACATATTTTAAAAACCCAATCACAAACCAAACTATCACGAAGCATCTTTGTCATTTGTTTTAAAGAACGGAATTGGAATAGACTTTTGTTTTTACTTAGTTACTATAGAGGAGTGATCACATATAAACTGGGGCCGGCAGCTGTACTTCACCTCTATTTATACAAGATTTATATATACTTCATCTTCTATTTGTACATATATAGAGACTTGACGTGACAATGGTCACACTAAAATCAGTAAGTCAGTCTTTAAAAATAAGTTTGACTAAGGCTGGGATGAGTAAATTATTTATAATTTCTATAATATATACAAAAGAAAACAGAACAGTTGTGGTAGGGGTGGTGGCACATGCCCGTAGCCCCAAATACTCAAAGACTGAAGTGGAAGAGTGTCTTGAGTCCAGGAACCAATCTGGATAGCATAGTGAGACCCTATTTCCCCCCCACCCCCAAGACAGGTTTCTCTTGGCTGTCATGGACTCACTTTGTAGACTAGGCTGGCCTTGAACGCACAAAGGTCTGTTTCCCTCTGCCTCTCAGAGTGCTGGGATTGTAGGTGTGCGTCACCACACCCCAGCTGAGACCCCATTTCTTAAAGAGCAACATAAACAATGAAGTCCAGAGGGTCAGTATTTCAAGGCCAGCCTCAGCCACATAGTGAGTTTGAGGCTATTTCAAGAGAGCCTGTTTCGAAAAACAAACCTTCACTTAGTATACAGAATCAAGTCCCAAGACAGTAAGGGTCTATGTGGTCTTTAAAACACTTGTCTGAGACTTTACCTTCCTCTTTCTTGAGTATTTAGTAGGTTTGGTTATTCATTTGATTGCTCTTAACTTCCCCACATTGTTCCGAATGCTGCTTCATTTTCTTAACTGCTTTGGAGGAGAGTTCCCCACTGCACAGTCGTTACCCACAGCAGCGATGCATGTCCCTGCTGTATTCACAGACTCTCCAGACCTGCTGCTTTACAGCAGCTCCTGACACAGAAGTTGGATTCCTCTGCAGGAAAACCCAACAGCCAGCAGCAAGGATGAGCCAAGCTCTTACAAGTAACAAATAAATGCAACCACAGAATTCAAGCAAGTGACTAATCAGTAAACCAAAGAACCAGGAATCTAACAACAAATAAAGTTTCTACTGTTTGGCTCCCTGAATGCTGGGATCAAAGGCATGTGCCACCATGCCTGGCTTTAAAACAGTTTTCTAATCCTGTCTCCTAATATAATTATTATTCCATAATTTGAAATCTGTATTCAATGTATATAATAATTTTCACTAACATAATGGTTCCATAATTTAGAATCTTTATTCAATGTGTCTAATAATTTTAAGCAGATGTAATTATATTTAAATAGTTTTGGAATTTGTGTTTTTGCTGGATGTGGTTAAATCGAAAGTTTAATCCTAGCATTAGGGAGGCAGAGGCAGGCAGAACTCTGGGAGTTCAGTGTCAGTCTGGTCTGCATAGTACTTCATGCTAGCCTGCATAGCAAGACCATGTCTAAAGTAAATAAATAAATCTGCTTTCAAGCCTCATGTTACTTAATTAACTCTTTCATATTGTTGTCATTTTTTACTTTGAAGCCTTTCAATACCTCGACTCAGCCCCTGAGTACTGGGATTATAGGTGTGTGCCACCATGTCTAAATACAATTTTCTTTTTTTTCTGAGACAGGCTTTCACTGTGTAGCCTTGGCTGTTCTAGACTTGCTTTGTAGACCAGGCTGGCCTCGAACTCACAGTGATCCATCTGTCTCTGCTTCCTGAGTGCTGGGATTACAAGTGTGTGCCACCACGCCTACCTCAAAAACGATTTAATGACAAATTTGACAAATGTCTAGGTGATTAGAAAGTTAAAAAAGAAATAGTTTGCTAGCTTCAGTTTAAAACTATTCAATAATTCTTAATTCCGTCACAAGGTAGTAGGGTTTAATACAAGAGACTGAGCACACTGCCAGGTGTACTGTAGTAGACAAAATCAAGCCTTGTACAGCTAATTTAATTTATACACACAACGAAGGTCTGATAGCCATATAGAAATGCTCTCTGCAGCGGGGTGGAGGTGGAGGCCAAGCACAGTAGCTAGCGTCTTACTGAACAGCAAGAGATCAGAGCTGCTGAGCCTGTAAGGGCATGTGCAGCAGAATACCCAAGACACTGCTGGTTAGAGCTAGCACATGCAGCCTGCACAGTTCTTCCGGGTTTCTGGGCTGGTACTGTCTGCTCAGCCACGGGGGGTGGGGGTGGGGGACTCTCCAGAAGTTAGCAGAAAGATCCTGGGGATGAGGGTGGAGGGCAGAGGACGGAGAGGGAAAGGCAGCAGTGCTCGTGTGCAGGCACTGGAGTTCCGAGTGGAGTGGGCTCAGTCCCTCAGTAGCTGGTTAAGGCCGTGCATGAACTGAAGTAAGAATGACGGACTGCGCTCGACACAGATGAGTGCTGAGACAGACTCACCCTAACAACGCCCAAAAGAACGGCTCAGTGCAGCGGTTCTCAACTTGTGCGTCTCAATATCAGAGATTTGCAATCCGCACATCAGATATTTACATTATGATTCATAACACGAGAAAAATTACAGTGATGAAGCAGCAATGAAAATCATTTTATGCTGGGGGTCACTGCAACCTGAGGACCTGCGTTGAAGGGTCTCAGGACTGGGAAGGTTGAGAAGCCCTCACTGGCTTAGGGCTTGGGGGAGTTTTAAGATTCACTGATTTGGTTAACGGCTCATGAATGCTGCAGATACTAAACTGAGGAACACGCAAAGGCCCGAAGCAGGAACGGCTGGGGTATTTCTCTATGGTGTGAGTGCAGTTTGTCTCCCAAGGGTCCAGGTGCTGGAGGCTTGCTCTCTACCTGGAGAGGTCAACAGTGGTGGACTTTTAAAAGGTGAGGTCTACAGGAGGTTGTAGGCCCTCAGGAGGGGATAAGGTAGCTCCTGTGGAACTGAGGAGCTCAGAGGTAACGTGCAAAGCCCATGTTCGATCCCCAGCAACCTGGATGTAAATCTTTCTTTTTTTTATTTATTTGTTTGGGTTTGTTTATTTCTTTAACTTGAGACAAGGTCTCTCTGTATATCCCTGGCTAGCTTGGAGTTCACTATATAGATCAGGCTGACCCACAGAGATCCATGTGTCTCTGTCTCCTGAGTCCTGGGAATAAAGGTGTACATGGTGTCCGGCCCAATAAATAAATTTAAAAATAAATTCATTAACCCTTGGAAATATTCTTTTTGAAATTAGATGTAACAAAGCAAGTCTCATATATAGACCATATCTACATACTGCAGTGTGATGACCTGAAGGGAAATGCTGGTGTGTGTTCGTGCTGGTGTGATGACCTGAGGGGAAGGCGGGTGTGTGCTCACACTGAGGGGAAGGCTGGGTGCGCTGCCTGCAGCTGCTTTCCTATGTGTCTGAGTGCTGAGGCAAACTTAACGTTTTTGTAGGAGGCCATTTTTACTTAAAAGAACAACTACAGATAAAACTATAGTTACCTGGGTATTTAGTACATGTTTTCTCAAAGGAAAATGAAATGGGCCTATCTCTTCAAGAGAAACAAATGCCAGTATTTGTTGCCTACAGTAAGTCTGGAGCTTCTCCCTAATACTTACAGAGTCTTCTGATGAGACTGGTGGTGCTATTAATGTGTGTGATTTCAAATATTATATAATGAAGTGTGTCAACGTTTGGGAGTTTTACATAGAGCAGGAAACCGATCTCTTTCACTTCATCCCCGTTCAAGGTTAGGAAATGACGAACAGACAAAGGCTCCAGCTGAAGCCCAAAGAGCACTAACAGGATATGAGAGGTTCTCACGGGCTTAGGATCCACACCGCAACTAAGAAGCGCCGGCACTGGCCCTTGGTAGAACCCCAAGAGCAGCTTTGAGCTGGGCCTGGTGGCACAGGCCTGTGGTCCTAGGTAGCCAGATAGCTGTGGCGCGCCTCCTTTGGCTGCACACCAAATTCAGGGCCAGCCTGGGAAGCTTAGAGGGCCGGTCTCAAGATACAGAGTAGAAGAAGGGCTGCGGAGTAGCTCGGTAGCCGAGCATTGCCTGGCATGTCCAAGGCCCAACCCCCATGACCACAGTAAATCAAAGTGCTCTGAAAGGCCATCAAGAATATCCTACTCTGTGTATGAAGGGCAAATTTCCTGCATACAAATCAACCTAAGCAACATGTCACAAAATTTGAATCCAGAAGCAGATGTGAGATCCAGCTTCCCCAGCTAGAGCAGATGTTAAGAGACATGCAAACACTTAGAACAGTGACAATCTTTGCATTATATTTCTGAGAATTTACACATATTTTCTTTAATACATGTCATTTGAATTAAAAAGTAATAGTTTCATTATTTTGAAATGAACAAATATATATTTGTATATAAAGATATATATATACACACACATTTATGTATATAAATGAGGGGGTGTTGGTTTTCATTTTTTGAGACAGTCTCCAATGTAGCCATGGCTAGCCTGGAAATCACTATGTAGGTCAGTCTGCCTTGAATTCACAGAGATCCACCTGCCTCTGCCTCTTAAGTTATACAAGGTATGCATCTCCAGCTTGAAAATTTACTTTAATGTCCATTTTAATTTCTACTATGAAAAATATCAAAAAACAAAATTCACATAATAGGTTTTGTGTCCTCCATAACTTAAGGGTATAGAGGGGTCCTATGACAAGCATTTGAAACTATTGGCCTAAGATAACCCCTAAAAATTATTCAAAAATGTACAGCTAAAAAATTCAGTAGAGAGGATGGAATATGAAATAGTAAATTTATTTAGAGTAAGGCAGGAAAAAGGAGCAGAGAGACAAAAGAAGAAAAGATAGGGGCTGGAGAGATGGCTCAGAGATTAACAGCACTGGCTGTTCTTCCAAAGGTCCTGAGTTCAATTCCCAGCAACCACATGGTGGCTCATAACTATCCATCTATAAAGATCTGGTGCTCTTTTCTGGTGTTCAGGCAGAATACTGTATAAAAGAAAGAAAGAGAAAGAAAGAGAGAGAAAGAGAAAGAGGGAGAGGAAGGAAGGAAGGAAGGAGAGAGAAAGAAAGAAAGAAAACTAAACAAGATTATAATTTATAAAACCTAGGACGTGCAATTAAGTCACATGGAGCCTACTAGTGTATAAGCACACCCATGCACATGTATGTTCCATCTATGTAGATACATACACACACACACACACACACACACACACACACACACACACTATGTTTAAATGGAGGTATCCTGCAAAGCTGAATAACGCCAAACCCAGAAGGTATGGGTGATCAAATAAAACCCCCAGTGCCAGGTGTGAGATCCTCTCAATGGAGCCCTCAGTGACCCCCAAAACAATACAGGCTATTGCCAGTTGTCTTGGCTTCTCACCAGACCTAGATACTAAGCGTCTGGCTGAAGTTTCACCAGCATTCATCTTGGTGGCAGGACCAAGATAAATCAAGCTGAGACGGAGCTGGAAGCTCCCTCCTTGCCTGGGACGCTTGCACAGGACCAACGGTGGCTGTTAGGTAGACAGCTCCGGGAGAAGAGAAGCCAGCGGTCTTTCCTAGCTATGGAGAACACGTGCTACACCACCAACGCACCAGGCAAGAAGCGCTCACTGGTGCTGGCACGCTATCAGTAGTACCAGGGAACCAACTGCTTTTTGTTTTGTTTTTGGATCTGGGCTCTTCATAGGAGCGAATTCACGTGTAAATCTGCTCAAATGCACACGGCTGGGAAGGTCACGGGCTCTTCCCCTCTCTCGGGAATAAGGAGTCATTGTCCTCAGTGCTGCAGTCACTGGTGAATTACCCGTGCTTCCTTCAGTGGCCAGCTCCACACCTGTGCTCAGCAAGAAGACCCTGCTTAAACTCAGTGGCTCACAAAACAAGAACTGGAAGACTCGAAAAAGTACAACAAGGACCTGTAAGGAGAGGGGTTAACAGGGTGGGCATGTGGGTGAGAGAGGGTGGAGGGGAGTACGAGAAGAGTGTGTTACACACATGTATGAAACTGGCAAAGCATACATTTAGCAATAAACGTAATTCGTAACATCTTAAGTTTCTTAAGAACTATCTTAAGTTTCTCTTAATTTTATTTTCCTTCCCTTTCTTTTGTGTGCAAATTAAATGTATTTAAAAAGGTGTCTTATTGTTTCTGGTTTAATTGTTCTGATTTGATTTTTGAGACCTAGAACTTACTTGTAGAACAGGTTGTCATGACACTTAAGTATGTTGCCTTTGAATGTGACACTGTGTCTATCTCAAAAGTGTCTTATTGTTCAGCTGATATATATACAAATATATTTTTTAAACTATTGGGCATTTTTCCCAGAGCTCACACGGATTTCCTACTGGTTCAAGTTTCATTGTCCATTTATTCACTTAGCAGAAGGTTTTATTGCTTTTCTAACAATGTAATAAATATTCTGTCTCTAAACCCTGATGTATTTGTCTCTCTGCTTTAAATTACTCAAATAAGACCAATACTTATCAAAACAGTATTCAAATTAAGTGCCTGAAATTATGATTATTCCATTTCATCAAACTAAGATGCTATTATTTTCTGTACCTGTAATAGAAAGGAAAAAAAAAACACTCCAATTACAACTGTAAGATGCCATCAACTGTAAGAAGTGTCATGATTTCAGAGACATTAATTAGTGCAAGAATGTGATTCCCAGAATGGATGAGCTGCAAGTGTTACAGGTGTATCAGCTAATAAGTGAACTATTTTCAATTAAACCTTCCTTTCCACTATTATGCTAATTTATTACTGACTCCTGGATGCCCGCTTCTCTTTTTAGCCATATAAATATCTCAGCTGATTACTGTTATTAGTAAGTCAGTTTTTTACACAGGACTCAGTGACTAACAGACAGAGCGTGGAAAAAACTGAAGCCTCCACCTCTCAGTACAATGAGATGGAACAAGCTTGAGGTAGCCAGCAGTCTTGATCTCTCTAATTAAATATGTATTGGCAATCATATTACACATTAGGGAATCACTGATGAAGATGATGGGGTAGAATGCAAAACTGTTGAGTTCTAACCTGTACAAAAGAATACACCGTGGGCCACCAGGCAGGTAAAAAGGTGGCAACAGGTTAGGAGTATTCGTTCCTTAAAATTAAAATTCAACCAATGCCATGCGTGTAAAATGTGGCTTGTATACGCTACAGTCTCCAGAGATGGGAGCAACGAGATAGGAGAAAGTCAGAGTTTGAGGCCATCCAGGGCTACATGAGATCATGCCTCAAACAAACACAATAAGAAAACCTGAAAAAGAAAACACGATTCCTCCACCCCACTCCCTCCCCTTCTCACCAGGTCACCGCCCTCTACAATACTCACTGATCTACTGTCTAGCTCTAAAGATTGATTTGTGTTTTCTAAAATAGAACAGAAGGTGCCATGCACGGCAGGAACAAAATACAAACACACAGGCATGGATTGCAACCAACCACACATAACGGAAACCGGATGAGGGAGGCTACTACATTCTCCAGCCATAGGGCCTTTTACTCATCAGACAAATGTAAAGTCCATGCACTGTGCATGCATTTTTCTACTTTTTAATCTTTTTATTCATGTGTATGTGTGTTTGCCACATGTGTGTGAGCAACTATGGAGGCCAGAAGAGGGTGTTATATCCCCTGGGGCTGGAGTTACAGACGGTTGTGAGCTGCTCCACATGGGTGCTGGGAGCTGAACTCCGGTCCTCTAGAAGAGCAGCAAGTGCTCTTAACTGCTGAGCCATTTCTCTCATTTCTCATACCCATGATGTGAGTATCAATAGCAGGTGCATGTTTAACTTTGCAAGAAACACCCATGCTATATTCCAAAGTGATTTTGCCACTTTTATTAGCTCCAGCAGTGTAGAAGGTTCTAGCCCCTCCATAGTCTTACCAACACTTAGAATGGTTACCATTTTGATTTTTGGCTATTCCAATGAGTATGAAGTCATATTTCATTCTGACTCTCATTTACATCTTTAGTTATTTATCTAGTTATATGTAAGACTATTTCTACTGACCATCTTTTCATGTGCTTATTTCCTATCTGTGTATCTTTGGTAAAATGACAAAATCTTTGTTCATTTTTATTGGCTTGATTTTTATTATTGAACTTTGGAACTTTAAAAAAATATTCTGATCATAAATCAATGATCATCAATAAAAAGGAACAAACCATTGATACATGGAACAGCATGGATAAACTTCAGAACAATTATGCTGAATAAGGCCAGGCATGTATGACTTCTTAAGAAAAATATCAGACGGTGTAAATTAACTCAGAAGACATTTTGCATTCTTCTCTCTTCTTTTCCTTGTTTTGTAGCTAAGTTCTCCTACACTGCACTGTTTTCAAAGACCCTTCATCTCCCCTTGTGAGCTTCATTTCAGAGTCTAGCACTGTGGCTTTTTCTCCGTTTGTCTGCAGCCTGAGGAGGAATGAGGATGAGTGGGATAAGGGGAAGATACTGGTAGACCTCACTGAGTAACGGCAGTCTGGCAGTCTTTCTGCGGGCCTCGCCTGCTTGTCCCCTTTTCTGTCAAGTGATCTTTGACTGAAGTGTCTTCCTCTGTAGCTCTTAAGCAGCCGAGCAGCCCCGCACCACTCTTGGTATCATCCACGAAATCATGAGGCAGCAACACGGAACCCTGCAGCCCAAGGACAGGCAAGCCCTGGAATTTAACAGCTCCGGGGAGTTCTCCAGATAAAACGGGGGTGCATCTGTCAGGCAAGGTCGACAATCTCATTAGAGTGCTTTCCTCACTCTAACATTCTCTGCTTTTACTGCCTCTGAGTAGGTTTTTGAGGGCTTTGGCAGTCAGGGTAGAGGGAGAAGGTGCCACCTCAACCCAGGACTGCCTGTCCTGAATGGTAAACTTTGTGTGTCGGGCGGAGGGGCAACACCAGGAGCCTGAGCAGAGGAGGTGCTGCCTTCTGCTGGTGTACTCCCCCCACCTTTGACCTCCTTGAGGTTGACCTGGAGGATCCAGCAAAGGCAGCTGGCACCACATGTTGCTGTAAGTACAACGTGTGAGGAAGCCGAGCCTTGGCCTTTTCCAAGCGGATATCTGAACGGCCGTCTTCCGTTCACTTTTAAAGGTTCATGTGGGTCTTCTGCTGTGCTCTCTTGCCTAGTTATGCAATGATAGGCTCCAGCTCTGAAAGAGTCTCTTCTGAGCTTGGCACCGCTCAGTCCAGCACTGTAGGCAGAATACTACATGGATAATAAACAAATAAATAGTTTAAAAAAGATTTATTTATTTTTATTATTTATACAGTATTTGCCTGCTTGTGTGCCTGCAGGCAAGAAGAGGGCACCAGATCTCATTAAAGATGGTAGTGAGCCAAAATGTGGTTGCTGGGAATTGAACTCAGGACCTTTGGAAAAACAGCCAGTGTTCTTAACCTCTGAGCCACCCCAATGGCCCCCAATCGTTAAGTTTTAAGTACCTGAAGAAGAGCCAAATTTTCCTAAATATTTCCTCCCTGTGGTGGTTTGAGTAGGGATGGCCCCCACAGATTCTTGTGTTTAAATGCTTGGCCCATAGGGCGTGGCCTTATTAGGAGGTGCGGCCTTGCTGGACGAGGTGTGTCAGTGGGGCATGCTCAAGCCACACCCAGCGTGTCATACAGTCTCCTGCTGTAGAACTCCCAGCCCCTTCCCCAGCCCCATGCCTGCCTGAACGCTGCCAGGCTTCCAACCACGATGAAAACAGACTTAACCTCTGAAACTGTAAGCCAACCCCAGTTAAATGTTTCTCTTTATAAGAGTTGAGTAGTGGGGTGTGGTGGCTCAAGCCTGTAATCCCAAAACTCAAGAAGGTAGAGACAGGCGGATCTTTGTGAGTTTGAGGCCAGCCTGGTCTATAAAGGGAGTCCAGGACAGCCAAGGCCACACAGAGAAATCCTGTCTTAAAACGAAACAACAGTTGTGTAAAAGTAACCTTTATTCTCTCAATGTAATTGTCATCTCAGAGGCCAGTGCCTGTGTCTGCTAACCTAGGTCTAGTCTTGGAAGCTTCTAGCCTCTGTACAATCTAATCTAGGTCTAGAATGTTTCAGCTTCTGAAATTTACTGTGGAGTAAGCTCACCCTTTCTTGTTCTTTCTGAACTCTGGCTAGCTGGTTCAACTCAGTTTTTCTGGCTCAAACTATTCTCCGAGTTGACTGATTCAATCTGGCTTCTATCAGTTTCTCACTGAATAGCTCTGACTTCAAACTAACTCTAGAAATCTGTTCTAATCTTCTGGCTCCTTCTCATTCTCTGATTCATTCATTCATAGTTTGTTCTCTCTTCAACTTGTCTGCAAAACTCTCCTGGTAAAAACTGCTTCTGAATTCCATAAACTGATCTTCCGTGATCTCAACTCAACTGTACTGCCTCTCAACTCCCTCTCAAACTCTGAAGAAAACTGACTAGCACTCAGAGATCTGCATGCTCTGTCTCCTGAGTGCTGGGATTAAAGGCGTGTACTACCACACCCAGATCTAAGCCTTTCTTTACCTGAGATTTGCTCTATACCAGGCTGGCCTTGAACTCAGAGATCTGCTAGCCTTGCTCTGCTGGGATTAAAGGTATATCTGTATTCCAGCTGGATCACACAGACCTAGAAGGTCTTTGGATTTGATCTCTTTCTAGAGCAGCCATGTTCCGAGTTAAAATTCCTCCACAGATTTCCCTTGGCTGTGGTCTCTCAGCATAGGGCCCTACCTGAGACACCCCCTGCTCTTTCTTATGGGGAGTGAACCTAGGCTTCTGTGTGCTAGGCCAGCATCGCACCAAGCCCCTCAACACTTCTCTCACTACATCAGTCTGTGCAGTACATGACGCCTCTCGTCTCACTAGGCAGGTTAATTTGAGTGCTTCAAAAATGGCCTGGCGGCTGGAGAGATATCTGAGGGTTACGAGCACTGGCCCTCTTCCAGAGTACTCAAGTTTGGTTTCCAGGGCCCAAGCGAGGGCTCACAAACATCTGTAGCTCCAGTTCTTCTAGCCTCCGTGGACATAGGGCATGTGGTGTACAGATAATACATGCAGGCAAACACTCAAACATATAAATAAAACTAAACCTTAAAGGAAGGGAGGGAGGGAGAGAGGGAGGGAGGGAGGGAGAGAGGGAGGGAGGGAGGGAGGGAGGGAGGGAGGGTAGAAAGAGAAAAGAAACGAGAAAGAAAAGGTCTATCTGGGCACGCCTCATCCTTCAAAGCTCAGGTCATATAAATTAAGGTTCTGCAGTGTGCTAATCACCAGATAGTGCACATTCCTTTGTGTTGTTTATTTATAACTATGAATCTCAATTTTGCACCTTTAGTGAGCTCTACTCACAACTGCTAAGAGCTGTACTAGGATCGTTTACTTTAAACAAAGGAGTTTCATGAATAAACCTGCTCACGTAGCTGGACGTGGATAGAAACCAGGCATGAATTCAGATCTCCTAGGCCCTGAAGCCCACTGGACAGGGATGGACATGGGATAGGAATTCGGATCTCTTGAACTCTAAAGCCCACCCTGAGCCGTTGCATTAATTTTGAGCCTTGCTGTAAACTTGTGGTAGACAGGAACCTCATCTTCCAATTTCTACACTATTTATTACTAAGACATGGTTACTGGGTGCCCATTATACAGGGATTACCACTATGAAACAGACCTAAGTTCTTCTCTGTAAAATCATAGTCTCATAATGAACACGAAAACAGTTGTAGAAATAAAGTGTACACAAATCATAATACTAAGATAGCTAATTCTTAGGTGGTATATTGCTTATTTACTATGTACAGACACTTTACACTATATATAAAATAGTTTAAGCCTTACAATACCAGGTGTTGTATCAGTAACAGTAGTTACTACTATTATGATACCATCTCACAGATTAAAAAGCCGAGTGAGGGGTGGATTTAGTGGCTTCTCAAAGTTAGGTAACTACTGAGTCTGTGTCCTCCATGTCTACACAGTGTCTCTTGTGGAAAGCCATGCCAGAGGAAGCTAAAGGGAATATTTATTGATAAGCTGTGTTACAGACCTAAGGACAGAGCAGGGTATGGACTCAGATAGTAACTGCAATGATTACCTAAGAAGGATTACGTAATGAATAAGAGCTCATGCCATCTGTGCCTCTTCTGGTCCTGGAAACAGTCCATTATTTCCATGATTTATGGAACAGGTCATGTTGTAACATCCAGGTCTTATCTTGGGTCTCCAGAGGATGGCTTAGCTCCGTGTTTTCTTAACTAAAGGTCATAACCCTTTGGGGAGTCATAAAATCAATTTCGCTAGTCTAAACAGAATTTACAAATAGAAACAGGACAAAAAAAAGACACTCCCCAAATAAAAACCCAGAAAACATGGGTGCACAGCTCGCATGGTAAAAGCTAACCATTTTTCATCTCTCAGCCCTGTTTTCTATGTGCATATACTGTCTACACATGCTGGTCCATCGGTAAAATGCACTTTTCTAGAAAAAATAAAATTAAAAATCAAACATGCCAAAACAAGAAACACATTCTTAAAGAAAATAAGGAGGTAAATGTGAGCTTTTTGATAGAACTGTGGACTTGGAGGAAAAACAGAATAAACTTATAAACCTTTTGAAAACCAAAACCTAAACTGAGCGTAGTGGTGCTTATCAGTCTGCAGTGCGGCGCTTGGGATGCTGAGGCAGGAGGCCAGCACTTGAGGCCAGTCTGTGCTACACAGTGAGACCTGTCTCAAGAGGTCCAAAATGACAGCAACCATAATGAATGCTGCAAGTCCCATTTCCTGACTGACTGTGTGTGTGTGTGTGTGTGTGTGTGAGAGAGAGAGAGAGAGAGAGAGAGAGAGAGAGAGAGAGAGAGAGAGAGATGGGGTGGTGGTGCTCTCAGAGGACAGCCTGCAGAAGGCATTCCTCTCCTTCTACCATGTGAGGCTCTGCAGTTGAACTTAGGCTGCCGGCCTGGTGGGAAGAATCTTAACCCACTGAGCCATCTCACTGGTCCAATAACAGATTTTAAAGATGAAAAGGGGCTGGGTGTGGTGGCACATGCCTTTAATCCTAACACTTGGGAGGCAGAGGCAGGTGGATCTCTGTGAGTTCGAGGCCAGCCTGGTCTACAGAGTGAGTTCCAGGATGGCCAGGGCTGTTACACAGAGAAGCCCTGTCTGGGAAAACAAAAATAAGTGAACAAACAAAGAAATAAATAAAGGAAAAGGAAGGAAGGGGAGGGGAGGGCACAGAAGGCAAAGGCTATGCAGGATGATGGCAGCAGCAGTCTTCCTTGCTCCTTGGGGAAGGACATTCTTACTACTGTCACAGGCCACCCAGTGCAGGCTGGACCCCCACGGGAGCACACTATGGAGACAAGGGCCCCAAGAAGATTCTGGGCTCCCAGAGTGTGTGAGAAGCGGAGGAGCCACTGATGTGCTAGGTCTGGACTGCTTAACTCAATACAAGCCTGTTTTTCCATCCATCCATCCATCCATCCATCCATCCATCCATCCATCCATCCATCCATCCATCCAGTCACCTTGGTTTATTTGAGATAAGGTAGCCCACGCGGGCCCATAACTCACAGCAGCACATCTCCCTCAGCCTCCCACGTGCTGAGAATATATAGGTGCGCATCATCGAGTCATCTATGCTGGTTGGCCATGAGCCAGGAATGCCTGTCTCTGCCTCCTCAGCTCTGGGATGATCAGCATGTGACACCATGTCAAGGATCTCCCCGCCTCAGGTGTATCTTGGGGAGCGAACTCATGCCAGGCCCTTAGGCTGGTGTGGCAATCTCTAAGTCATCACCCCAGCCCTTCCAGGACTTCTAAACGTAGACCAGCCACACTCCCAGCACTCTGGAACCACTCTTGGTCAGTGGCTGCCATTTTTGCATGACACTGGACTAATTAATAAGCAGCTGTATTCCTAAGTAGCCCATAATTGCTGTTCCATCTCCACGGGCCCTGCTCCACAGGCTAGTCCTCAAGCAAACAGGAAGACAGGGCGGAGGAAGGACTTGTAGAAAGGAAACGGAGCCCCTTACTCTGGGATTTGGTTTAACTCTCTTGATTACAGCCTTGAAACGATCTGCAGAGGACTATAATCTCTCTTCTTAAAAAAAAAAAATCTTATAAGCAAGATACGACATTTATAGTAAAAACCAAATGCCTTTATCTGCTGTGGATAAGAAGTATGCTTTTAACCTTTAAAAGATGTTACTGCATTTTGAAATTTATCTTTAAGATGTGTTTGGTCACTCCCGTGTGTGCCACAGTGAGGAGGTCAGGGGACAACCTGGGGCAGTCGGCTCTTTCTTCCCACCCTCTGGGTCGCGAGACTGGCCTCAGGTCCCCAGGCTTTGCACAGCACCTTTGCTGAGCCTCTCTCCAGACTCCCATGTTCCACAGCGTACCTCAGAAAGCATAAGATCTCATTTACAAAAGAAAAGTTCATCAGAGAAAATAAGCGTGACAAAAAAAAACGCTTTGAAAAGGAGCAAAAGAAAAAAATAAGTGTAACAAAACAAGATAATTTAATCTTTTAAATATCACGAACAACTTCAGAAGCCATGTATGCATGTGTGTAGGTACACAGACCTTGTTACGACACTTAAGACAGAAGGCAGCACTCACACCAGGTATGTACGTCCACCTTGTTCTTAAGGCCAGAACATTCTTTCTAACCCTCTCCCGCTCTCGCCCTCTGAAAACACTTGACTCTCAGCATGTATTATTATTATTATTATTATTAATTTATTTAGAGATCAGAGTCTTGCTCTGTAGCCTTGGCTGTCCTGGAACTCACTCTGTAGACCAGGCTGGCCTTGAACTCACAGAGATCCGCCTGCCTCTGCTTCTCAAGTTCCGGGATGAAAGGTGTGCGCCACCACATCCACCGCTAGCATGTGCCGTTTCTGTTCTTTGCAAATCCCACACTTTATTAGCGGTCCTGAAAACCTCTGCTGGATGTCAGTCATTCCAGAGGAGTTCCCCTCAGTAGGAACCTCTGAAGAGAATTTGGGCTGCACAGCAGGCCAGGCCAGCGAGCTGAGCCTTCCTCCGGGGAGATCTGTAACCCAGGCATGTTAGTAGTGTCTTGGATCTTCGCATTTGGACATCTGAAGCTGAATGTCCTCTCAGGGCATAGCTAAAATATCTACATAATCTTTTTTCCCGAAATAAACTATGAGTTTACCTAGTTCTATCAGTGACCTAAGCTCAAAACTTCAAAATCAAATTCTTCCACTTCCTTTATTTTGCCAATTTTTCTTTATTATTCCTTTACAGTCTTTCTCACTGGCCCTTTCCTGCTGCTGATCCGTCCAGGGTACCGTCAGTGAATCCAGTCTCTATAAGGTTATCCCTCTTTAGTGACTCTGTGGTGTCCTGAGTATCAGCTCTGAATCCGGTGCTACAGGCAACCCTGCTCCTACCCCACCTCTGTCCTGTACCATTCCAACCTTATCTTTCACTGATCTCTTAAAGATCCTTAAAAAAAAGAAGACAGACAATGTTATTTACCATCTCCTGAAAATGCGTTGTATGTCTCATCTGTGTTTTATATTTCTACCCAGCAAAGATGCCCTTACTGGGATGCTTATATATCAACAAATAATTTTGTAGGAGCTAGGCAGGTGGCCAGCCTGGTACTCGCTATATAGAGCAGGCTTGCCTTAGAGAGCCACCTGCCTCCACCTCCCTTACCACACTTGGCTCTCAACAGACACTTTTGTGTTAGGCCCTGTTGCAAGTACTGAAGGCAAAAGAAATCCCCCTAGTTTCAGATTTTCCCAGGTTAAGAAATCTTCCTAGCTGGGCAGGTGGCTCACCCTGTAATCCCAAAACTTGGATAGACGGAGCAAGAGGCTCAAGCGGCCACGATCACATCCTGCCTGAGACCCATGAAACTGCCTCAAAACAATAAGTTCCTTTCTTACGTCCGTACAGAACCAGGTTCCCATTACTGAGTTGTTTCTTCGATGGCAAACAGTCTATAACATTCTGTCTACAGCAGAACCCGAGGCTTCCCGTTGCCTTTTCATAAACACTTATCTTCCCAAATGGCACGGTTTCTTGAAAGCATGAAATAAGGTCACACTGAAAAGCGAACGGTATGGAATGTGCACCTGACAAATGTCTGTGATGAGGGAGGGGCCTGTAGGGCACCCGCAGCTCTGCCCCAGTGGCTGGAGCCTCGGCTGAGGCAGGAGATGATGAGGTCCACCAACAGAGCTACAGAGAGGAGGCCCCGCTGAGAAAACAGCCTGTTCCCCTAGCCCCATCACCTGGTGGTAGCCTGGCCAGCCAGGGTTGGGGGTCTGCAAGGATGCCAAGGCTGCTAGATGTCCTAGGGAACTTCCACTTTCCAATTCCATTTGCAGGGAAGTTCAGATTATGTAAGTCAGGGTTGGTTATCAGGCTTTTGGACTTCTACAACCTAAATCAGATCATCAGTTAAAAAAAAAACTCCTTCCTCACAGGATGTGGTGGCACACACCTTTACTCCCAGAACTCAGGAGGCAGAGGCAGTTGGATCTCTGTGAGTTCAAGGCCCGCCTGGTCTCACATAAGAGAGTTCCATAACAGCCAGAGCTACGAAGAGAGACCATATCTTTAAAAAACAAAACAAACCTTTCCTTGGTCATACGAGAAAAATATATCTAATGAACATACATACTATCAAATTTAAAAGGAAAATTTGGGCCAGCAAGATGGTTCAGGGGGTACCACACCTTGCCGCTAAGCTTGATGATCTGAGCTGGATCTTTAGAGCCCACAGGACAGATGAGGAGAAAGGATTCCCGAAAGCTGTCCTCTGGCCTCCGTATGTGCTCTGTATCACATGCTCCACAAAGAATAAAGAAATGTTGGGGGGAAAACTCACCACATGTTGTGCTCAAAAACTTTGGCTGGGTCAGTTAAGATCCTTGACCCCAGAGGGGCCACCGGGGGAGCACCACTCTGGCATCTGTGTGGCCCCTTCCCTGGCCTCAGAAGACAAATGCAATTTCTCCAAATCACATTCATCCTAAACAGGACCTGCAAAGCCACAAACAGTTACTTACTCAGCAAGTATTAAAAAAGTTTGTCAAAACCAGGCAAAGACCCAACAGAAAAAGAAAGCTATAGATTAATTTCTTTGATGAACATAGATGGAAAAATTCTCAACAAAATAGCTGCAAACCAAATTTAAGGACATAATAAGAGATTACACATTATGAACAAGTGGGCTTCATCCTAGAAAGGCAACATTGGCTCAACATATATAAATCAATAAATGTAATACAGCATATAAATATACCTAAGGACATAAATTCTTTCAGTTGGTACTGAAAACACATTTGACAAATTAACATTTGTTTATGAGAAAAGTTCTGGAGACCTTAGGAACAGAAGCAATATACCTCAAAATAATAAAGGCAAATACACAAATATATAACACACATTACAGTAAGCAGAGACAAGCTGAGAACGTTTCCTATAAAATCAGAAATGGGACAATTTGATACTGTGCTCGGAAACCTTAGCTGAAACAATTAGACGAGACAAAGACATAAAGCAGATAAAAAAAGGAAACGCCCCACCAACAGGCAACACGGCTCTTTACTTAAAAGGCCTTATTAAGCTCCCTAGACAACTCCTAGACCCAATAAACACCTACACTAAAGTTGCAGGATACAAAATCAGTATTTTTTAAAAACAGATTCCATACGTAACAAAAATATACTCTCAGAGAAAGAAATTAGGAAAAGTATCCCATTCAAAATGCATCTCCACCTCCAGATTAAGTACTTATGTCTAACCAAATAAGAAAAAGTCTTCTACGGACCGACTTCTGAAAAAGGACATCACAGATATACTAGGTAATGGGAAAACAGCCCGTGCTCCCAGATCGGCGGCTGATACATACACACTTTCAATAGCCAATATACTGTTGGAAAGACATTTCTCCATAAACACATGCTCAGAGAAGAGTCATTAGTTGAAGATGATGCTGATAATTAAGTTGATAATTTAAAATTAATAGGCTATGTCATCATAAGTATGTTCTGGTTAAAGACACCAGTCTCAAGTCTTTATTTAAAAAAAAAAAAAAACTGTTCAAAAGAAGCTCCCACTGTCTTCTGTACTGCTGTTCGGTGACTCAGCTGTCCCTCGCAGCACTCAGCCTACTGCTGTAACCAATTTCTAGGTGACAGGTACATCACAGGCCCCAAGGCTCTGAGACATTGCCTTAAGGAATAAAAATAGGGTGAGCACCCTCTACTACCCTGCTCAAAACAAACTTCAGAATGTCAAAAACATCTCACTATCCTTTCACAAAAAATTTCAGGATTTTCCCTGTTGGGGTTTTAATAGAAGAGCAGCTTAGCCAGGCCTGAACAGGCTGCCTGCCTGCCGGCCCCAACCCCTGGTTTGTCCCTTGTCCGGAATGCAGCTCCGCCTTTACCCTGATGTGCCTCTGTTCTCTATGGCCAGTACTCCACACAACACCAACAAAACTCTACCTACAAAACTATCTTTAGACCTTTCTGCATTAAATATATTCATAAAATGTTCTGTGTGCCAAAGAGCAGAAACTGATAACGCCCACAGGACAGGCAATTCATGCTCAGAAATGAAAAATGACACAAACAATGGTTCCCACCCAGCAAAACCGAATCTAAATGTGATTCTAACCCTTCAAATGATCATGTGATACTAATCGCTGTTGAAAAAAGGAAAAGAAAGCAAAGTTTCTCTCACTGTAAATGACCACAGACAAAAAGACACAACCAGTCTGGCCAAGAGCAAATGTCAGGAGTGTGTGCCTTTTAGGCTACTGTCCCATGGCCAGAGTTTGGCATCGCCAAGGCCTAAGCATGTGGCAGTTTTTTTGTTTAGGCAGCTGCTTCTTTAATTAACCACACAGATATCTATTTCTTTTATTCTTTTATCATATTTAATAGTCATATCTGGTGCTGCACTATTTAATCTTCTTTAGTAAATAAATATCTAATAAATCTAACAAATATATAAAATCTTTTAAATCCATAATTTTAATGTAAAGTTCTCAAATTACACTATAAACTTGTAGAAGCAGGTTTTTTGCTATTTGTACATTGTTTGACTGACTGCATAGAAGGCATACTTATCTGACATAAAGGAATGAAAGTTGAGCTAGCACCATGACCTCACTAAAGGGCTATTACAGACAATTCTTTAGTTATTTATTTATTTACTTTGAAAACAACTAACCTATCCTAACTATCTTTTTTATTTATTATGTATACGGTGGTTTGCCTACATGTAACACCTGCATGTCAGAAGAGGGTACCAAACCTTATTATAGATGGTTGTGAGCCACCATGTGGTTGTTGGGACTTGAACTCAGGACCTTTGGAAGAGCAGCCAGTGCTCTTAACCTCTGAGCCATCTCTCCAGCCCTATAATAATTATCATAAAACATCACAAGTTAAAAAAAAAAAACCTAAGCAGACCTAAACTTATTTGATGAATCTATAATTTAAATAAAAACAAGATCATGACGACTAACATATACTTAGTGTATGTATGTATATATATGTGTGTGTGTGTGTGTGTGTGTGTGCGCGCGCGCGCATACATGTAAAGAATAAATCAGAAAATGCAAGCGCTGGCAAGGATATGAAGAAACTGGAAGCCTTACACGCTGCTGATGGGATGTAAAATGATGCAGCTGCTATGGAAACAGTTTAGTGAACTTCCCACAAATTAGAGCCAGCGCCAGCAATTCCATTTTGGGGTGTATATCCAGAAGGAGTGAAAGCAGAGAGGGATCTGAAAAGTTGTTTGTACGCTCAGATTCACACTGGCACTGTAGACAGACAAGGAAGTAGCCTGATGTGTTCTCTGAAGGAATAAGAAACACCCAACAGTCTATTTTGACACAGGCTACAATCTGGATGGATCTTAAAGGTGTTTAAGAAGTGAAACAGGACAATCACAAGAGAACACACTGTATTGTTCCTCTTAGAGAAGGTTCCTAGAGTAGTCAGACCCGAAGGGACAGAGGGCAGAGTGGTGCTTGCTAGAGCGGGGAAGGAGGAGTTAAGATGTATAGCAGACCCACAACAGAAAATGGAAAATGAAGTGATGTCAGGGAGACCACAGCAAGTTGTATGTAGGATGAGCTACTCTATGTGTTCTTTACATGTATGAAAATGACATAAGGAAATTCAATACTAACCTAAAATGCTAAATAACCTAAAATAACCTAAATAACCTAAAATGCTAAATACTAACCTAAAATGCTAAATGCTAACCTAAAATTTTGAAAAGTGCATGTTCATATGCACATACACACACTCACACAAGGGTAACTAAGTAAGATTTCACTACATACATGCAGCGGTAAGAAAAAGTCTTACTGCGTACCTTCAAGATACACAATTTTAAAAGGAAGCTAGCCAGGTACGGTGGCACATGCCTATGACTCTAGCACTCAGGAAGCTGATGTAAGAGTGCCAAAGGTTTAAGGTCAGCCTGGACCACACAGTGAGACTGTCTCAAAAGCAAACAAAACAAAACCCACCCCATAACAGACAGACACATACATGAAGCAAAAACAAAACAAGCTAGACCAAAAAACCAGGCACAGTTTCCGCTGGGGAAGAGGGGACGTCTAGAGATGGATGCTGTAATACCTGCACAACATGAATGCTGAATGCTAAATGCCAGTAAGCCACACACTTAAGCAGGACGAAAGTGGTAAATTTTCTTTTAGGTATATTTCCCCACAAAAACAGACAAGCAGCTTTCCCACCAAGAGGGTGTAGGCCCAGAAAGCCTCCCTAGCGAACAGCAAACACCTAAGGAAAAAACCAGTCCCAACAGTACCCAACCCTACAGCAGAGGAGCACACTTCTCAGCTCCTCTTTTGAGGCCAGCATGGCTGGGAGAATTATGAGTTCACATGAAAAAAGGACTGAACGTGGCCACATCCTTACAGTGCAATTTCCCACTGATGGTGCTTCCCATTAGGTTTTCAGGTTATAAAGAATTTGCTAGGAATAAAATCTCAAGATATGGAAGAGGGAAAGCCTAGGCAAGGGTTTCTTGAGCATTTCTTATTAGACTTTAATTGCTGAGGCTGATTTTATCATGGGCTGCGTAGCAGTGCTGGTTAAAGACAAATTGCATAGTGCAGTTTCCCTAAGATTACAGCAGGGGAAAAAGGATTATAACAATTTCCATCCCTAGTATTTTGCCTCACCTCTCGTACAGGTAGCTGGACAAGACTGTAGCCTGTGGCAGCAGCACAGGGACGCTGTTCATGGGTTAACTACCTACGTGTACGGGCTACAACATACAGCCTAGGAATAAAGGGCTCTACCATACACGGCTGTGGGGCACTCTAGCATGTGCACAGAATAACAAATCATCTACTGACATGTTTCTCAGAACGGATTCCCATCATTACGTGACTGTATTTAGTTTGTGGTGCTCAGTCCAGTTCAGAGCAGAGAAAGGCAGCAACAAGAATCTCTTCACAGCCTCGTTAGTTACCTGTTTTGAGTATTGTTTAATTTTGCAGCTAGAAGCACGGTTGCAGCCCCTCACTTAGCTCCAACAAATGTCCTGTATCAAGCCTATGCCACCAAGTGGCGTTTCTCTTCCTTCCTCTGTCCACTGTCAGCTCGGCACCCTGCAGTGGTCCTTCCTCTGGAACCCTGTAAGGGCCAAACTGAACTACCTGTGAATGAGAACCATCTTAGGGCCCTTTAGGGCTCAAAGCCAGGACTTCACAGCCAGCTGGCAGTCATTACAGAACAGAAGCCCAGGAGAGAGGAGAATGCTCACACAAGCATCAGGTCCATGGTGCCACTGCCAAGAGCAATGGTTATTCTACCAAGGTCACAGAGGGGCCCTAGGATTAGCCAACAGGCTTCCTGCCAGTTGTAAGTGCAGGAAGCCGTGGTGGTTTGAATGAGAATGGCCCCCAGGGGTCACAGATTTGAATGCTTGGTGACCATGGAGTGGCACTATTTGAAAGGATGAAGAGGTGTGGCCTTGTTGAAGAAAGTTTGTCACTGGAGGTGGCCCTATGCCAAGCCTCTTTCTTCCTGCTGCCTGTAGATCCGGATTAGAATGTTCAGTAACTTCTCCAGCACCGTGTCTGCCTGCATGCTGCCGTGCTTCCTGCCGTGATGACAATGGACCAAACCTCGGAACTGTAAGCCAGCCCCAATTAAGTATTTTCCTTTACAAGAGCTGCTGTGGTCGAGGCGTCTCTTCACAGCAATAGAGCACCAAGGCTCTAAGTGTCTGCCCACTTTAGGATTTTGGGGGGGGGCGGGGAACCATGTATGAAATGGCTTGTGTCCAACAGAGTATAAGCCGAGGGCAAGATGGTTTTGATACCCACTGACCAGTGGGCCAAGCACCACCACCACTACCACATTAAACTCTGCTCCCGAACCAGCGGTCCTGGTCAGGACAGCTTGTGGGATACAGCAGCTTGCTCTGACACCGTTTGCCAAGTGCCTTGCCTTCTAATGAACTCTGTCCCCCTTTTCAGTAATCCCCACAACTGCAGACCCACGCCAACTACAACAGACTCTGCTGGGGTAGGTGAGATGTACATAACACATAAGAATGCTTCTCTTGCCTCGTGTGTGTGTGTGTGTGTGTGTGTGGTGTGTGTGTGGTGTGTGTGTGTGTGTGTGTGTGTGTGTGTTACTGGGGATTGAACCCAACCAAAAAGAAAAGCACTTCTACAATAATTGCAAACTTTATGCTTCTAGAACAATAGGTTTATGTCTTTTTTTTTTTTTTAACTAAAATGAATAATTTGGGTTATAGGAAAGCACCAATTCCAATTCATCTTTCACAGCTAAGTGTGTTCTATGTTCAAGGTGCTGTTCCTTGATGCCCATGAGGGTTACTTAGACTCAGGATCAGAATCTATGAATGTTCAAGTCTTTCACACAAAACAGGAATTTTTGTGTGAAACCTACGCACACCCACCCATTAAATTTCAGTTCAGTTTACTTTTTATTTTGTGTGTGTATGTGCACACAAGTATGTGTGTGAGAGAGAGAGCAGATTGTCTGTGCCCGTGCACACTCATACTAAAGACCGAGCAGAACACTGGGTGTCTTCTATCACACTCCTGAGGCGGGGCCTCTTCCTGAACTGGAAGCTTAGTCCTCCGGGTTGGCTGGCCTGCCAGGGGACTTCTGGGATCCTGTCTCCACTTCTCACACTGGGACTACAGGCACACATGGCCGTGCCTGCCTTCTCATGTGGGTGCTTGCGGATTCAAGCTCAAGTGCTCTGACCCACCTGGCCATCTCCCTCCCCGGACTTTTATTTTATTTCATTTTTTTTGAGGCAAGGTCTCTGCCGGCCAGTGAGTCTCAGAGATCTTCCTGTCACCACCTCTGTGCAGTGGGATTACAAGAACCAGCCGCCATGCTCAGGCTTTTGTGACGTGGGTGCTTACCTGGCAGCCCTTTAGTGACAGGGGCATCTTGCTAGCCTACTTTATTTTCGTAGCTCTGCGGACACCAGGCACAGGGGGAGGCGGGCCTAAGTCCTTCCTCTATTTACATTTTTCCCAGATTGCTTATCATATTGAATTCGATGTAAACGCTGTATATACAGTTAATACACTATACAACTGAAGGAATGATGACAAGGAAACGGTCTGACAAGTAAATAGTGTTCAGGGCAGATACAGTTCCCCACCAAATTTCTTTTGGTGTGGTGTTAGACACTGAACAAAGGGCCTCACACATTTTAGGCAAGTGTTCTTCCACTGCATTTTAGCCTCTTCCCTGGTCCCCACAACCCTTAAAGAAATCTTTCAGAGAGGCCTCACTAGTTACTCAGGCTAGACTTAAAGTCAGTCTGTAGTTCAGGCAATTCTTGAACTCTAAATCTTTCATGAGCCTCCTGTACCATCAGGCCAAGCTCCAAATATTTTTAATCACAATTAATTATAAGCTCTGTTTTCATCAAAGGGTATTGTTTTAGGGAGAAAAAAATCAATCAGGGACAAAGGAAACTCATGCTCTGAACTGGAGTAGCAAATTATATACAATCACTTATCACCCAATAAGCACTGATGAAATCTTGCTTCCAATCGGAGCAATTTAACTATACAGACCACATTTTACCCTTACTCCCTCACGGCCCCTGTCCAGCCCATTTTTGTTGGAACAACTTTGTTTGTTTGTTTAAATAAATAGATATATAGTTTGTAAAACACACTTGTATATGAGAGAGAGACAGGCAGAGAGACTTTTTTGCCTCCTACTTTCCAATGCTACATATACCAAATGTATCTCAGTATTGACTCTTGGGCTTTTACCCAGTGGCTAATTTTTTTACAACTTAAATCAGTTGAAAGAAAAAAAAAAAAAAAGCTCAGAGTTAGTTCTCTCCCTCCTCCTCTCTTAATTCTGTAGCTTCTCTTGGGCCCTCATCAAACAGCCTACAACAAATGCAGCTGGGAGTCCCCAGCCCCTAAACCAGGAAAGTGCATTTTCTCTGCAATGTTCAAACCTCAAGAGAGGGCAAAGGGCTCTTGCACCATCCAAAGAAACATTTTACTACAGGTTCTTCCACTGGACAGGCAGCCCTGGGGAGTGGGAAGGAAGACTTCCTAACTGCCCTACTCTTTCAAACTTGATCCTAAGCTTACAGGAGGAGACGCCTGAGCTGAGAGGAACGCCGAGGAAACAGCAAGAAACTTTGTTTGTGGAGAAACTCTTAAGAATTACCCTGGGGGCACTGTTCTGGATCCAGGCAAAACCTATTTGTAAAATGCCCGAAGAATGATTCCCAGTTGTCTCAGCTCCCTAAAACCCAGGGGAGAGAAAAGCGCTAACCACATGCTGAAAGTCTGCCCACCACTTAGAAGTTAAGCGGTGCCTGGGTTCTAAGCCTCTTTTAAATAAACAAATTACCTCTGTAACTGTTTAGCTTTTCTTCTCAGCTGGGGAGCTGGTACAAAGGTTTCATTCGGAGGCTCGAACATCATCTAGATAGAGCGGCAGTAAACGGTACCTGAGAGGCTAACATTAATGAGAGGGAATTGAAGCGCTATTGTTACACTGTTTTGGAGAGTAAAAGCCGACAGGTAAGAAACACTTGAGTATCGACTACACTGGGGCGAAAGCTGAAGCTTCAATTAACCCTGACAGTTTCAGAGAACTCCGAGGGTGGCCATCTGCAAGGCAAACAGCTCCGAGACTGGAACATCTTGTTTTAATCTTTCTTTGCATGATTATAATTTTGGGGTATAAATAAGGTTATTAGCAAGAACAGAACAACAACAGTAATTACAGTGAGTGCTTGCAGAGCACTTTGATCATGCTATGACGTTGGTCACCCTGCAGCTTCACAATGGGAATCTCATGGTGAGTGCTCTCCAGGGCCTTTCTGAGAGGTGGCTTCTGCGTGCTTTTTCCCACACAAAGGGAGGATACCATGACTTAGAAACATGATACCTAAGTTAGGGATCTCAAGACATCCCACCAATCCGAAATATCTGAAGGGGTTACTATTTTAATCACTCTGGAGTGTCATCATATACATTATACTGGACCAGAATAAAACTGGCTTAAACTCATCCAATCGGTACTTCCTGTGGCCATGCTACAGTAACAACTGGAGGTATTGGCTGGCTTCCCGGGCTGGGAAAACAGTCCGAAGGCATATGCGTGCCCATCTATTAGCAGCCTTCATAGCCATTGGTGCTATCAACGCTCACGTGGATACAATCCTGCCATTCCACCCTGCTTTTTCCCATCCCCTATAGAGGTCTCTGTCTTTAGGCATACTAGCCAGCAGGAGACACAAACGCAGGATTTACGTGGTCATGTTGGAACTGCCCTTATCAGTAAGACTGTCCTAGCTGAGAACAGAATATTATAAAAATTTCAAGCCATAAATGCGTATTACATCTAAAAACTTGAACATCCTCAACAAATAAATGTGTCCAAATGAATGTATTTCTACCAATTTAAAATAAGATGAGATTTACACAGGCAGAGGCTATAGCACTGTGTACATTCTATTTTAGGTAACTATAATTGTGGCTGGGTGTGGTGGCGCATGCCTTTAAACCTAACGCACGGGGTGGGGGAGAGGGAGGCAGGCAGATTGTTGTGAGTTCGAGGCCAGCCTGGTCTACAAAGCAAGTCCAACACAGCCAAGGCTACACAGAGAAACCCTGTCTTGAAAAACCAAAACCAAACCAAACCAAAACTATAATTGCGCGTTATGCTCACATTCATATTCCTAGCACTTAGGAGACTGAGGCAGGAGGACTGAGGCCAGCCTGAGCAGCTCAACAAATTCCTAAGATATATAGTAAAACCCTATGAAAACAAAACACTATAGAATTACAGACAGTCTTTAGTAAAGACAAAATGTAATAGGAGTCAGTGAAACACGGCATCAGAGCACAGAAGAGTGGGTGTGCTGGGCTACTGCCTGACACTGGGGATATTTATGCTGAGCAGAAAAGAATGAGTAGGGGCTGAGAGATGGCTCGGCGGTTAAAGTACTTGCCATGGGAGTAGGAGGACAGGCATTCAGATGCCCAGGACCCACTTACGTCCTGAGTGGATGTGGCAGCTCTCCACAGTTCCAGCCTCAGAAGGTGGAGATGGATTAGCCAATTTGTTTTCCTTACTCATAATTGCCTTCAGCTTGAATTTATACGACGCGCTCTGCTCCAGCACTAACAGAGAACAGGAGGGGTCTCTTACAATTCTACTTCCTAGGCGAGGCCCGGCCCCTCTGAAATAGCATGAGCAGTCTTGACTGTCCACATTCTGTTGGCGTTCTAGTCTTCCTAACTCCCAGGGAATGCTGGCGCTGAGCCTAACCATGTTGATGAGCTCTGGGTTTGACTGGTGACTCTTCCTCATTAAAGGGGAAACCTAACTGGGGGTGATTCCTGACATCAACTTCGTGCCTCTACATGCACGTGTACCCACACACGTGCTCACACACATGCAAATGTACATCCACACATGTACATCATACACATACACACGAAAATAGAAAATAAAAAAGTAAGGTAGCCAGAGAGATAAAGGTAAAAGCCAGAGCATTTCAGGTAAGAAGTAGTATGTAAAGGCAGGAAGGCATGAAGGAAGGAAGGCAGGCAGGCAGGAAGGCAGGAAGGCAGGAAGAAGGGAAGGAAGGAAGGAAGGCAGGAAGGAAGGCAGGAAGGCGGGAAGGCAGGAAAAAAGGAAGGAAAAGGAAGGAAGAAAAGGAAGGAAGGAAGGAAGGAAGGAAGGAAGGAAGGAAGGAAGGAAGGAAGGAAGGGGGAAAAAAGACGGCTGGTGAATTAGGTCAGTAGGTAAAAGCACCTACTACCAAGTCTGAGGACCTGTGTTCGGTTCCTGGGCCTTACACGGTGGACAGAGGGCACTAACTACGGTAAGCTGTTCTCTGACCTCCATGCGTAGGGTCCTGGCATGTGTATGCCCCCTCCAAATAAATACAAATATAACATAAACAGCGTTAACTGAATGCCTGAAAAGAACGTTGAGAAAGTATGCCAGAAAGTAACGCAATTTTAAAAACTGACAAACTTTTTTTAAAAAGGAAGACATGGGGGTATGGAAGCATATGGAATATTTGGAGAATAAAAAGTAATCTGGAAAAGGGTGCTCTTTGAGTAATGCAGGATGAGTAGAATGAGCAGGACTAAAGACAGAAGCAATGTAGCTCTCAGTGTGCTGGCTGAGAGCGCAACAGCCCTCAGTGCCAAGAGTTGAGCGGAATTCAGCAGCCCAGGAACAGACAGTTCATGGCAGAAGTCAGGAGTCTAATGCAGGAGGGGGAGGTCACAGACAAGGGGAAAAGGGACCCTAGTTCAAACGGTCTCCGATCAGAACTGAGGTCATCACCATGAAGTCATGTTTAGTTTAATATAAACAGATCTAGATCCCAATGAAACATCTGTAGATGTCACATGCATATGCTCTAACCATTTGTCTTCACTGTTAACTGCACCTGAGACACACCTCTAGCCATGTCTTCTTCGAGGGTGTCTCCAAAGAAGCTCACCTGAGGAGGGAAGCCCCACCCTGGATGTGACAGGCACCATCTCATCGACTGGGTGTCTAGAGTGAATAAAGGGTTAAGGAGCAGGACAGCCTGAGGAACGGAACAGTGGCCTTGATGTTGCTCTGCCTCTAGACTGCCAATGCAACGCCATCCATGAACTCAAGTTCCATCAGCATGCTTTCCCCACAATGACAGGCTGTACCCCTCAAGCCACGTGTCTGAGTAAACTGTTCCTTGAGTTGCCTGAGTCAGGTATTTTGCATAGCAACAAGACAAGGGACCTAATAGAGAGATCTGGTCCCCAAGCTGTGGGATAGTCGCCATGATGAATGTGACCACATGGTTCATAGGCCTTTGGACCTGGTTTGAAGTAAGAATGTGAGAACTTCCAGCTAGAGAAGTCCTGGAATCTTGTAAGCAGAATTTAACGATCAATAAAGAATGTGCCTAAGACAAGGGAAACACTCCTCCACTGCAGGTGGAGTGCAAACTTCCATAGCCACTTTGGAAATCAATATGGTGGTTTCTCAGGAAACTGGAAATCAATCTACCTCAGGATCAAGCTATACCATTCCTGGGCATAAACCCAAAGCACAGACACTTGCTCAACTGTGTTCACAGCAGCTATCTGTAATAGCCAGAAACTGGAAATAACCCAGATGTCCCTCAACTGAAGAATAGGTAAAGAATATGTACATTTGCACAACAGAATATTACTCAGCTGTTTTTTTAATTGCCAATAAAAACAAGTTCATGAAATCTGTAGGCAAATCAATGGAACTAGAAAAAAAAAATCATCCCTAGTGAGGTAACCCAGACCCACAAAGACAAACATGGAATGTACTCACTTATAAGTGGCTATTAGCTGCAAACTAAAGGATAATCTTACTACAGTCTAGAGGCCCAGAGAGGCTGAGTAACAAGGAGGGCTCAAGGGAAGAGCCCGTGGATCTCCCTGGGGAGGAAAATAGAAGAGATTTCTCCAGTTGGCTGGGGAGGGTGGGGATTAGAACAGGAGGGGTCTGGTGGAAGGGATGGAGGGAGAGAGTACTAGGAGAGACAACTGGAATTGGGGGCATTTCAGGGTTGAGGTAGAACCAAATGCAGTGGAAACTACTTGGAATCTTCAAAGACTCCTAGGATGGGGGACACAGAGCCTGAAGCAGGCATCGTCTATAACCAGGCAAGGCTTCCAGAGGAGAGGCTGGAACACCAACTCAGCCACAAAACCTCTGACCTACAATTTGCCAGATGTGTATCTTGCACATCTGTTTGCACACCTACTATTTGCCAGATGTGACGGGATAAAGGAGGCACAGAACTTGTGGGAGGGTGAGGAACCAGAGGCTGGACAGCCCAGAGACTGAGGATAGAACCAAACATGACTGGCAAAAAACCAAAAATTACAAAACAAAACAAAATAAAACACAAACAAGAAACCAAACCAAACAATAATAAAGAGAGAGAGAAGAAAGTGAGTGAGTCAATGGAATGATTCCTAATGATCTCTGCTACACTTGTAGACTGGCACCTAGCATCAGACAGGCTCCAGCAACTGATAGGAGCAGATGCAGAGACACACAGGCAAACCTTAGGCAGCACTCAGGAATCCTGAAGAGGGGAAGAAGTGTAGGAGCCAGAGCAGTCAAGGACACCACAAGAAAACGGCTCAACTAACCAGGGCACACAGGGGCTCACACAGACTGAAGTGACAATCAGGGAGCCTGCATGGGTCTCACCCAGGTCCTCTGCGTATATAGATCTGTAGCTGGGTGTTCTTGTGGGACTCCTGACAGAGGGAGTGGGGGCTGACTCCGACTCCTTTAGCCTGCTTTTGAGACCCTTCCCCTCTTTCTGGGTTGTCTTGTCAAGCCTTTCTACTGGGGGGGTACCTCATCCGACTGTAACTTATGCCATGTTTGGTTATGTCCCTGGGAAGCCTGCTCCCTTCTGAAGGGAAATGGAAGAGGAAGGGATCTGGGGGAGAGGGGAGGTGGGAAGGAAGAGACTGAAAAGAGGAAGGGAAACTTCGGTTAGGATGTAATACATGGGAGACGAATAATAAAAGAATGGGGTGGGGTTGGAGAGATGGCTCAGTGGTTAAGAGCACTTGACTGCTCTTCCTAGAGGTCCTGAATTCAATTCCCAGCAATCACATGGTGGCTCACAACCATCTGTAATAGGGTCTAATTCCTTTTTCTGCTGTACATGAAGACAGAGCACTCATATACATAAAATACATGAATAAGTAAATAAGTCTTAAAAAGAAAAAAAAAAGAATGTTCTCATGGGGTTTCAGAGGAGTCAGGGCTCTATTGGGAACTAGAACAGCAAGAGACCACTTATGTTCTCTATCAGTGGGCTTGGCCTTAGCACATCATGATATAAATTCAAGCTGAAGGCAATTTTGAGTTTAAAACACATACACACAAAGGAGATGAGAAGCTAGGTCCCATGGTTGTATAACTGGATTTTCACTGGAACCAGTCCCACCTCTGTCTTCCCACACTTCTTGAGCCAACAAATCCCCATAATTACAAATCCCCATAATTATTTAAATTAGTCTGACCTTTCTGTTATCTGTCACTAAATTTAGCCATTCTTTTTTTTTAAAGATTTACATACATACATACATACATACATACATATGTGTGTGCGCGTGCGTGCATGTATGTACACCCACAGGCCAGAAGAGGGCACCAGATCTCATTATACATGGTCATGAGTCACCATGTGGTTGCTGGGAATTGAACTCAGGACCTCTGTTAGAGCAGCCAGTTCTCTTAAGTGCGGACCGTCTCTCCAGCCCTAGCCATTGTTTCTTTTTCCCACTTGATACAAGGTCTCATTCTGAAGCTCAGGCTGGTCTGGGGTCCTGAACCTCTGAAGGCTGGAGCTGTAGCTCAGCGGTGGGGCATTTACCCGCATGTACAAGGTCAGGTTCATTTCCCAGCACTGAAAATAAGTAAGCAAGCAATAAGCAAACAGATGGATGCAGGAGGCCCACGAAGCATTAGGTGGCTGATGTGGTGGGAGCCAGGTTTAATACAAACAAGGGGTGGGAACAGAGAGGAGACACTGTTTAGTAATTAAGCCTTGTGAACTGGCTACCCTGGGTCTCCCATGAGAGAAACAGCAACGCTGTAACGATGCGAGGAGCGTGCTGTTTTGAGTGAGAGCTTCCTAAAACACGAGTAGGACCACATAAACATCTCTGAAAAGCAAACTCCTGGGCACCGAGAGAAGCTTTCAAAGCGCGGCTCCCATTCACCACCTTCCTTTGGTCTTCTGAAAGGCGGCCGGCTCCCCCATGGGCACACCATCTCGAGAAGGCTTTGTCAAACAAGGGTTCCACGATGTCACCGGGTTTTTATGATGATGATAATCTGAACGCGGAATCAACAGGAGCACACGTGTAACTGCTGCCTGGTTGCAGCGCCGGTGTTTGCATTTATGATCTTGTTGGCAGCGAGCGGCACAGATGTAATATGTAAATGATGCATCTGAGTATACAGCACACTGTACAAAGATTCTGCAGATTCTGAATAGAGAAAGGCGGTGAGGGAATTGAGCAGACACACAGCACACAACAGCACAGATGGGCCCAAGTCAAAAGAACCTGCGTGATGATGGCCATTGCCTTCCTTATAATGAGAGCTGCAATTTAGCTTCCCTAGAAAAACAGCAGTCAGACTATAATACTGTTAGTTTGAGTTTTATTGGTTTTGTTGTAGTGTTTGTACTTATTCTGATTTTATAGCTGAATAGGCACTCTATGCACAAAGAGCACATACCTTGATTTGTGTTCACAGACAATACAGTAAACACATTTTACATCAACCCAGGAGTCTGTGAATGCTTTTCCTTCACACAGTCCCTTATTTCTCAACATTGAGAAGCACGGTGTTGGGAGATTCTGTTTCAGGAGAGGCTGCTCTTACTTCTCCTTAGCTGCAGAAATACCCCTAGCTGGGCAGGAGCACAGGGGGCTCTTGGGAAGTGGTTTGGGTGTGGTGACGGGTTCTCGGATTGAGAGGCAACCCGGTCTGTCACTGTTGTCTTTGCCTGACAACTTCCAGCACACTTTGATCATTTTAATTTCTGCAATAAACTGTGGCCAATATGATGCCTTCAGAACACAGGGGGCTTTCAGGAGGCATAGGGAGAGTGCACAGGGCATGAGCATAGTGCTGGGTTCAGGGTAGGCATCTGATGCCAGCCAGTGTTACCTTCAGTTTGGCTCTCCTTAAAAATGTCCACAAGGTTCTATGGCAACAGGAACAAGCTCTCCACCAGGAAGTTTCTTCATTTAAAGAGCTCTAATTAGTTTCAGCTTTCTACGGAGGCCAAAGATCAAGCTATTAACAATTTGGGCTAGAAAAAAAAAAAAACAAAAACAGAAACAAAAACTCACTGAGCTGATAACAGGATCAGCCCTGTTTGGCTGCCTGTTACTCCTAGTTTTTGGAAGAGCTATTTACTTTGCTTTAACCTACAGGTTCATGTGTAAAATGAAGTTCATTCTTTTAAAAGATTGTCAGTGTGTGTGTGTGCGCGCGTGTGTGTGTACCAGGTGCACATAGAACACTGAGGGGAAAAACCTGGGAAAGCTGGTTCTCTCCGCCCATGTGGGTTCCAGGAAATGAACCGAGAGCATCAGGCTTGTCAAGAGCCTTTTTCTTGGAACCACCTCACTGCTCCTCCAGAACATTTCTAAAGCGCACTTCTTAAAGCTTGAAGAGGAGAAAGAAACAATAAAATTAATGAATAATTAATCCCTACCAACCACTGTGAGTAATCAGGTGTTGAAGGGCTCAGTTGGGACAAGTCAAACTGACAGTGATACCAAGTCTCTTGCTGCAACAGTGCAGGCAGAAACAGAAAGAGGAGGCAGCTGCTATGCGTTCCATTTCCCCTAAGGGATAGCACCGGGTGAAGATCAGGTGGGTCCAGTGTAGATGAGAAAATAGTTAAGGCGCCTGGAGAACTAACGGCCTATTACAGACCTCTGAAGCTGGGGGGGGGGGGCGGGGCGCAGAATTGAGTAACAGGACTTGGCATTCACCCCCCGGGAGCCCTCTGAATGGAGGCTCCGAGCTGGGAATGCAGCTATACGCACGAACACGCTATGATCTCCCAGAACACTTGTAACACACTGGCCGGGCCAGCATCTGAGTGAGAAGGCCACACCCTCCCAGATACCTTCCGGGCCAAGCTTTACAATCGCTATGTTTCACCCTGAAAGGTCACATTTGGGATGTGAACAGAGCCCATGAACAAAGACGAAGAAGAACACAGGCATTTATTGCTTGATACGGAAAAAATCTTAGCCCAAGAAACCATAAAAACTACAACAACAACCAGTCCATCTGAGCATAGCTTAGGGCGGGCCCTAAACCTCAGCTGGTGGAATATTTGCCCAGCACATCGGGGTCCTTGGCTTAAACTCTAGTGCTGCAAACAAAACAGTGTAGAGAAGTCCATGAATAAAAATGTCCTGACAGATAGTGAGATTATTTCCATTTCATCTCATATACAAGTCTTAGTAATCGCCAGCCTATGAATGGGTTTATTTCTAAAAATCATTTCTAAGACAGGGAAGCCACAAGCAACGTTCTCTCTTTCCTCCCTGAGTCAGGGTTTCCCACCTGAGGCTGGCCTAAAATTCCATGTAGCCCAGGATGACCCTGCTTTATTTTCCTGCTTCCACTTCCTGAGTGGGCTTACAGACTGAGCCACCATTCCAACTTTCGAGTGGTGCTGGGGATCGAACCCAGAGCCTTGTGCACACTAGGCGAGCAGTTGTACGCCAACACAGCTACACCCCCACTCCGAGGAGCACATTCTCCATAGGAACGTTTTAAGTGGTAATTAAGATACCAGGCTAGTTCACACATGCTTTTTAGATCCACAATGTGGATGAAAAGAAATGTGTTTGTTTATTTCAAATGGCCATAGAAAGCTGGCAAATTTCATTTTCCCAGATAGCTGAAACCCTGCCAATCCATACTGCCTGGGGCAACTTGAATCTTATTTAACACAAAAACAATCCGATTAAATGATGATTCTTTTAAAACAACAATAACAACAAAAAAACATAAAACCTGTTGGCATCTCCCCGCTGCCTGGAAACGCGATGGGTGTGCGGGAGGCGGTGCTGCCTCACTAAATCGTATCTGTGATCAAAATAAGTGTCCCTGTGAATAAGTCATATGGAGAAATCGCTATTTCCCCTGATAATGACGGAGTTGCTTTGAAATCCAATTTCCGGAGCTGCTCCAGCAGGCTATTCCTCCATTCCAGAGTCTCAACCTGGGCAAGTTCTTGGCACTATGACAATATCCTTTGTTTTCTGAGTGGCTGTTCTTGTTGCTACAAATGTATAAATTCCCAGTAAGCAGCTCCAGAGATCAGCTTCAGGAAGGTAACAGTGTCTGGTACAGTTGGCATCCTTAAAGAGTCCTCAACAGTCGCCTCACAAATCCACTTCACAGTAACACCACAAACTACAGCCCTCACTGCACACTCTAAAGACTGAAGAAGCCAAGAGCTGAGTGTTTTAAAAATGTTCTTTAGTGCACGACTTTAATCCCAGCACACTCAGGAGGCAGAGGCAGGTGGATCTCTGAGTTTGAGGCAAGCCTAGTCTACAAAGTGAGTTCCAGAACAGGGCTGTTTCAAAAACAAAAACAAACAAACACAAAAAAATACCAAACCAACAAAAAATAAAAAAATAGAAAAGGACCCCCCTCCCCCCCCCCCACACACACAGAAAGAGAGCAGGCTGGGCAAGATCTCCACAAATCCAACCAAGAAATAGCAGATAGGACTGGTAGGAACAAAGCTATGAATGACAAAACAGAACGGCATGAATGAACTTTTGAAGGTAAAGATTTGTGAATGTTAAAAAAAAAATGTACATTTTCCTCCAAATCACCTATAAAATTAAAGTAATTCCAGTAAAAATGCTGAAAATGTTTTGGGGGACTTGAACAAGGAATTTAAGGAGAAAAAAGGGGACAGGAGGTGCCAGGAGAACACAGAGGGAAAGGGCAATGTGGTGAGCTTGGGCTGGGCTTCAGGGCCATGCAAGGGAGTGGGCTTGTCTGTGAACCTTGTAGCATCCTCTAAACAAATGTCCTGACAAATCCTCTATACAAATGTCTCTAATTTCACAGCAAAAGCAACAGATTAGGAAGTCCAGAAACTGATCAAAACACATACAAAAAGCGCCTGTAACAGCTACTATTTTGAGTCAGTGGATTAGATAGAAATGACTTATTCAAAGAAGTACATTAAGAAAATGGGCCTGCCATTGGGAGAAATATTATCTCTCTGCTCCACATCGACCATCAAAGCTGCAGATAAATTACACTTTGAACATACAGCAGTCACATCTTAAGGCCGTGAAGCTCTGAGTTCTGCCTCTGCCACCCGCACGGTAGGAGAAAACCAGCTCCTGCAAGCTGTCCTCTGACCTTTACACGAGCCAGGGCACATGGTCACACCCCTCCACCAAATAAGTAAACAAGCAAAAACAAATAAATCTATGTACATCTGTTGTTAAAAAAAAAAGACTTATTTATTTATGTATTTGAGTGCTGTGTCTGCACGTATGTGTGCCTGCACAGAAGAGGGCAATGGATCTCATTATAGATGGTTGGGAGCTGCCATGTGGTTGCTGGGAATTGAACCCAGGACCTCTGGAAGGGCAGTCAATGCTCTGAACTGCTGAGCCATTTCTCCAGCTCCTTAAGTTATATTTTAATAAGCTTAGGGAAATTATATATATTTCTAAAAAGTGGGGAGAAAAAAATCTCTTAAATATGATGCTAAACTATAAAAAAAAAAAAAAAGGAAAGACAAATACATTTATGAGACCAAGGAAGTGGCTACAGGGTAAGAGCGCTTGCTCTGCAAGCCTGAAGACCTGAGTTCAAACCTCACATAAAAGGCTGGGCATGGCTGTGTGTGCCTGCAACCCCAGGACGGAGACCGCAGACCCCAACAGCTTACTGGCCAGTCGGCCTAGAGGAAACACTGAGAGACCCTGTCTCAAGACAGTAAGGGGGACAGCCCTAGAGGAAGACCTCTGGCCTCCACGTCTGCACACCCAAACACACACACACACACGCACACACGTGCAATGCATGAGACAAGATTTTAGAAGTGTTATAAAAGATGATAGATTTGTAAACCATTAGGATGTTTCATTAGCTGTAGTGGAAGTTTTGGTTTCTTTCAAAACTCAGTTATGTTATATAAATGTTTTTGTTTTAATCCCAAGCATGGGATTTTAGTTTGGGGTTTAGTCTGCCCACAGCTGTGTCTTGTGTGGGGTGTGGTCATGCCAGCTGGTAACAGCCTGCCTCGTGCAGTAGGGAGAGGGGTGTGGTCTAGGCCTCTCGGATCGTCCAGAAAAAAAAAAGGGTGGCATGTGCCTGCAGCACAACAGTGTGTCGGTTTGGAGCAGACAGGCGGAGAGAAAGGCTTTGGGCCACAGCGGCTTGGAAGGGACTGCTTGCTGCATTTGCTGTTGACGAAGATTGGTAAAGCTGTAAAGGAACCCACTGATCCTACACAGCCAGAAGTAAAGGGTCTGTGACCCTTCTCCCTACTAACCTTCTCTTACCCAGGTTAAAGGGTTGGCGGAAGGGAGTGGAGGCCTAAACACCTAAATAAAATGGAGTTTAAAAACAAACACTACAATTACCAAAATAAGGAATGCTTAGAAAACAAGTAGAAATAACCTCAGTAGAAAATATACACATGAAGAGCCATTCACAAAACAAATACAAACTGCCATTCAGAAATGTTCACCACACTAATCATGCATCTTTGGAGATTCCTTTACCTTTATCCTAAGGCTGAGTCCCCTTGCTGGTTACAAAATGGCTACCACACGACCACAGCAACCTCCAGAGAAAGAAAAGGGCCACCTCTTTCTTCAGTCTCTCTTTAGGAATGAGGAAACTTTCTCATACGCTCCCCAGAAACCTACTCTCAGGTTTCACGGGAATCGAGTCACAGATTATCCTCAAGCTAGTTATCAGGAGAAATAATTTTTTGCTATGAGCCACGGAGAATACATGTGGTCCACAAAGGCCCCCAAGTTCCTGTGAAGGATCTTCAGGGGTCAGAACTGTCTTTGTGACAATATTAATGTGTTATTTGCCTTTTGCTAATTGCCACCGTCCACTGATGGTGTACGGACAATATGGCCACAGTCACAAGCAGGCTGGCCTGGATCAGAGCGGTGACCATCCTGAGAGTCACGTCTTCTTCCCTGAGTGCATACACCCGGCGGAGCCAGTCACTCACACGTCTCTTTAATGAAGCCATAAAAACTGTCTTCATGAAACACAATTGTTTCTTTGTCATTTTCCCCAAAATAAACAAAGTAAGCCTGTCAGGAAAACAACAGACACCATGCATTGCCTTTGATAGAATTCAGCCTTTTAGGCAAAAAATAAAATTCTAGTAAATGTGTGTGGACCACCATGAGGTAGCAGCTTCCTAATACTTGCCCACTGCTGTGCTAATGCTAAGATACTTTTTATTTTGTACAATGAAATGTGTCAACATTTGGAGGATCCACTGCAATTGATGAACAAATATTTTCCATAATATCAAGACATGGTATTACAAAACCACACACAGATGGGAGAAACCTTCGTTCCACCTACAAAACAGAACAATAAATGTCTGTCAGACTGTTTCCAGATTGGGGGTGGGGGGCCTCTCTATGTAGCCCAGGCTGGCGTTGAGATCACAGAGTTCTGCTTAGGCCTCTGCCTCTGATTCCCTAGTGCTGGGATTGAAAGTATACATCACCATAGCAAATGATGGAAATTTTTATTTTTAGAAAGATGTTCTGTAAAATAATCAGAATATGTTAAAAATTTGTCACAGCACTGTTTGTACATATGCTGGAAAAGTATAAATAGTTATTTTTTACAGTGCTGGCAAAATTATTAAATGCATACCCATAGAGAGGAAAACCATGCAAAATGTTGCCAAAACTTTAAACTTATTAATACAGAAAAAGGTTCTCTGAGTAGGCAGGAGAGAAAAGCAAGGAATGAAACCTTTTGAACGTTCTCCTTTTCTGGAACTGGCATATAAGCACACATGCTCAGGCATGGTCTAGGAAGATGGTTCCTAACTCAGTCTCACAGGTGGTCTACCTTAAGACGTTCCTTCCTGGGTTTGCTGGTTGGTTTTGAACTCCTTTTCTTCTATCTCCACCTCTCAAAGAACAACAACAACAAATGCTCAAATTACCCTTGTACTTATGAAACAAATGATTTAAAAATTATTAGGTATGTAAGTTCTATGTAATACCCACGAGCTGAGGGAAGGAGGGAGAAGCTGGCCTGGCCTGGGTACTAGGCGGCACTCCATCTACACAGGTCTCAGAAGCCCCCACTAGGATGTCAAATTCCAGTGATCTAGAGACTTCCTACTCATCAACTGTAGGAGGCACTTGCTACCTTACCTCTTTGTTCTTCCTTTAAAATTATACAAATACATGTAGTGAAAGAACAGTTAACATTTTATACCATTAAATTTTTATCTTGTCATTGTAGGAACCTCTGAGTGCCTCTCCTCAATTATTATTATGGCTGCAGCTACAGACACTATGCTGTGCTGCAGAACGGCAGTTCACTCCATTTTTTTTTTTTTTTTTTTTTGTACCAGGTATCCGATACCTCCTTGCAGCCCTCTTCCCTCCCCTGCCTGTCCTCTAGTGACCGCAGTTCTACACTGCCATTTTGCATTATGGCGCTTTCTCGCCTCATTCGGCAATTGTGGTTCTGATGCACCGGCGATCCTTTCGTGTATGGTACTTGTTAATCGTCGGACAGCAAACACAGATGGCCCCAGTCAGGTCTGCCCAGCCTTGCCAGGAAGCTGAAGGGCTGGGAAAGCTTGAGCGCCCTCTGCTGGGCACCTCCAGAGAGACAGCTTCTTAATCACAGGCGTTTTATTTGCTTTTTGGTTTTCAGTGAGGAATTTGGGAAACAGTTCCTGGAACTGCTTGCTGAGAGAAACAATTCCCCACTAAAACGTTGCTTTCTTTCTTCATGTCAAAGAGAAGCATCAACATGAAGTTGCTCCGCGGATATATTCCATGAAAAGCATTGTGGGACTTTGTGTACTAGCTTAAAGTAGTACTAAGAAAGCATCATAAAAACCAAGCATGGCGTTCCATTCTGATAGCCCCAGGATTCCAGTGGCTGAGGAAGAAGGATCCTGAGCTCCACGCCAGCCAGGGCTACACAGCTGGGCTTCTGTCCGAAAAATTATAAAAGGAAAAGGGGCTGACAAGATGGCAGCCTGGCAACCCGTGTTCCAGCTCTCAGCAGCACTTCAGTGGTAGAGGTAGGAAGTCTGCTGCAAGTTCAAGGCCAGCCTGAGATACAAAAGTGTGCTCCAGTTGGTGCTACACATCTCAGATAATGAGTCAAAACCAAAACCGAAACAGGGCATCTTGCCAGGCGTGGTGGCACACACCTTTAATCCCAGCACAAGGGAGGAAGAGGCAGGCAGATCTCTGAGTCTACAGGGCAAGCTCCAGAACAGCCAGGACAACACAGAGAAACCCTGTCTCAAAAACAAACAAAACAGGACTTCTTCATCCAAAATCTGCTGAAGACCAAAACGGTTAACTTCAGAATCTCAATGCAGGCATAAAGAAGCCCCTGCCAGGCTCCGTGGTTTTGGCATCACCCAGGTCACTGACTCACACAGAGCAGGAAACTAAGGTCAAGAATTCTCAGACTGGAGAAATGGCTCAGTGGTAAGGGCATTTTTTCTTGCAGATATATAAGTTCGACTCCCAGCACCTCTATGGTGGCTTACAACCATCCATAACTCCAGTTCCAGGGGATCTAAGACCTTAGGCAAGATCTAAGACACCTCTGGGTGTCTAGGCACAAAAATGGTGCATAGACCAAGCATAACACTCATATACATTTTACAAAAGAATTCTCAAATTCTGGTCTGGCCTTCTCTTGAGTCGGGTTTCTTTTCTGTGATGCTCCCCCTGCCCCCGATACCCTTTGAATTGTTCTTTGGGGGAAAAAAAAAAACAATAAAAAACTGTTTACATTCAGATTAACGCTGTTGTCAGCTTTGGTCAGAGAAGCTTCTTTTTGCACAGACAGAGGAGACCTCAGACCCTTAACTGGTCAGAGTACTGACACTAAATGACTACTGAATGCCCAGTCATGAAGGGGACATCTAGGACTGGCGAGATGGCACAGCAGGTAAAGGCACTTGCTGTGAAAGCCTGATGACCTGGGTTTGACCCCCGGGACCCAAGCAAAGGTGAAAAAGGAGACCCAACTCCACCCAACTGTTTTCTGACCTCCATATCACCTCTGCTCTAATAATCATGCCCGGTTTTAGAAGAGCTGTATCACACCCCCCACCAGCACCAAGGCTCAGGGAACACTGCAGGAAAGGGACGGAAAGGCTGTGAGGGCCTGGAGTGACCCGGAGTGCTGTGTGATGCTGAATCTCAGCACGACGTGGCTACCGCGTGAACTCACAGCAGCCATGATTAACCTGCACACGATGCACACAAATCTGGGCTGGTGGGTACCGTGTTGTGGAAGGGGGAGGGGCTCACAGGACCCCGTACTCTTCCTTGAGTATTTATACCCGGTTAATGACGGGTAGGAGAGAGAGACGTTTTCTTCAGTGGTGTGCTACTAGCGAAAAACATGGAAGGGGGAAAGGGGCGTGCTGGCTAGGGAAAGGAAGATTAACAGACCTGAGAGGAGACAAAAGGGGGTGATGGCGTGAATATGATTAAAGTACCATCAGGTGCGTGTATAAAAATGGCTGTGAAACTGGCTGTGTATGATATATGCTATTTTGGGCTGGAGAGATGGCTCAGCAGTTAACAGCACTGGCTGCTCTTCCAGAGGACCCGGGTTCAATTCTCAGCACTCACATGGCAGCTCACAACTTTCTGTAATTCCTGTTCCAGGGGATCTGACACCCTCACGCAGATATACATGCAGTGAAAAGACCAATGTATATAAAATTAAAAATAATTAATTAAAAAAGTAACATGGTATTTTAAAACATTAAAAAAAGAAAGACAAGAAAATGGATAGGGGCAAGGCTACACTGAGATCCTGGGATATATTCTTCAAATAAAACATAAAAATTTAAAAACAAACAGGTGAGGAGCTGGGGACGGAGAAGGTGCCTCAGTGGTACCGCGCTTACTGCGTCAGCATGAGGGGTCTGGCTGGAGTCTCCAGCACCCTGGTGAAGTGTGGGTACCTCATGGCCAGTGTGTAACCCCAGAGCTCAACTGGGGACACTCTCACCAACCAGCCTAGCCAAACAGCAAATTCGGTGAGAAACCTTGTCTCAAAACACAGAGCGTAACAAAGAATGTGCTGGCTAGTTTTACGTCAACGGCACAGCTACAGTCGTTTTGGAAGAAGGAACCTCAACTGAGAAAAAGTGCCACCAGTCTGGCCTATGGGAAAGCGTGTGGTGCGTGGTTTTTGTTTTGTTTTTGACTGAGGATTGATGGGTGAGGACCCCATTCACCTTGGGTGATGCCCTCCCTGGGGCATCCTGCTGGTCCAGGGTGCTTTAAGTAGGGTGAACAAGACATGAGGAACAAGCCAGTAAGCAGCACCTTTCCATGGCCTTTGCTTCACGTTCCTGCCCTGACTTCTCTCAGCAATAGATTGTGACCGGAGAGTTGTAAATTGAAATAAACCCTTTCCTCTCCAAGTTCCTTCTGGCCATGGTGTTTTATCAGAGCAATAGAAACCCTAACTAAGTCAGAGAACAACACCCAAAATTGACGCCTGGCTTTCACAAACACACGTATGTGCACACACACCTATCTATATTCCTTTGATAGACTTCCACCATTATGCTTTTGTTCTGATACCGCGGGATGCTACAAGCTCATCTTGTTTATTCTTGAGCCCACATTACACCAGCCATTTCTCCAAAGAGCCTCTGTCCCTTTATTAGAGTCTGGGCAGTGAGTATGTTCTTTGCTACCAGGTTGTCTTTGCTTCTGAACCCCCTTGACTGACAGGGCAAGCAACTACATGTACATAACAGACCAACCAGATCCCCATCTATGGCTATAAAATGTTTGCATATGTACACATCTACATTAAACTAGAGGCCGAACCTGCTAGATCAAGAGCTGCTGCCTCAGAGATCAGGCCATGTCCCCTAGAGTCTCTCCTCTTAGGAAAAATCACTGACTACAGGATGGGAAGAGCAAGCCAAGTTATTCCCCTCACTACACAAGACCAAGGCAATTTTGGCTCATGGCTTCACTCTTATCTGTGCCTTCCTGCTTTGTGACTCCTCTCTCGGAGGCTAGGCCAGGCTAGATCATATGGTAGGGAACTTATTGCCCTCTTTCCCATGCCCCTCCAAAAATACCTACAAGTGTCAGAAACTCCCCTTTGAATCTAGAATGGAAGGGTCTGTCTCTCTAGGACTTCCATCAGGTTACGCATGGTGGCTGCTTCTTCTAATGCTTTCCCAGTTCAAGGCCTGATCTTGGCTGTCTGTGGTCATGAGTTTGTTTCTCATTTTGAAGGGTAACCTCAGGTCAGCTCCCTTCCTATGAACCTGCCACTCTTTTCTAACCTAACGATGCTAAAACCTACCATTTTCTCTTTCTTCATTTCTAGCAGCAGCAGCTCTGCACCTAATTCACAACTATAGGCACAGAACTAGCTTCCCTATTTTCCTGCCTCTATCTTTCTAGCTGATCCTAAGAAACTCTGTTCTCATCACCACCATCTAATTACTAATTTTTCGGTCCAATGCACCATGGAGAGTGGCTTCTGTCATCACCTCACACTGAGGCAAGCTAGAAAGACAGGGGAAGAAATGAAGGGGATGTGAAAAGGGAAGGAAGCCCCTCACCCTGAAGTTAGTGTGCCTTTCTTATTTACTGAGAATCAGGTAACCTATGGAGTCAACATTGCCTTCTCAAGAGACTGGTCAAACAAGGATGTTAATATCAACAAACTATTCTTATGGCCAAATATAACCTTCACTTTAACAGTATTAGTACCGCTGGGTGGTAGTGTCATATATCTTTGGCCCCAGCACTTAGGAGGCAGAGGCAGGCGGATCTCTGAGTTGAGGCCAGCCTGGTCTACAGAGTGAGTTCAGGCCCAGCCATGGCTACATAGTGCAGTCCTGGCTACACAGAGAAACTCTGTCTCAACAAAACAAAACTACCACCACCACCAACAAAACATTGTCAGTACCTGTCTCTCATCCATAAACCCCCAAAACATCTTCTATTTTCATTTGTAAAAGCAAATTCTTTCAGAGAAATAAGCCAGTGCGGGCGGGCGCGCGCGCGCACACACACACACACACACACACACACACGCACACACACGTGTCTCCTAGCTTATATATACCTTAAACTTCAACCCAGTGCCAAAGGCATATCTCACTGACAGAGTACATAGTATATACAAGAGACTGGGTTTGATCCTAGTGCCTGCTCTCATTTTTACTTATTTAAACTCTACTTAAGTTTAGAGGTTTGTTTAATCTTCAAACTGTTATAATTACACCCCCTGAACCATTTAGAAACCCACAGAATCACAAACATGGCCATTTTAGACACCTAAATGTGTGCATGTTTCTAATGTCTGTGTTTAAGTCTGAAGTGTGTAGTCTCTTAATGAGCTCCCAAACTTTGCCTTACTCCAGCCGCTCTTGAAGTCTTTCGGTGTGGTCAAGAATCCTGCTTTACCCGAGCAGAGGACCCTAAGGGGAAGGGAATTTGTGGCAGTACTGTGTCTTCCCCAGCAACTACGACAATACCTCCAGTCTTACAAAGCTGCTCCCATCAGCACCTTCCTCCTTGCAGGGCTTCGCTGCTGTTCAGGTTTCTTTGCTTTGTGTATGGGGAGTAGTGATGCAGTGCTGGAGAAGGAGCCCAAAGCTTTGCACATGCCAGGAAGTGCTCTATCTTTAATACATGCTCCCAGGCCACGCTGCATGTATGTACAGTGAAATTCTTCCCTCAGGACCTGATTTCTGTTCCCATTCTCCCGAGCTTCTGTATACCTTAAGCTTCAACCCAGTGCCAGAGGCACATCTCAGTGACTGAGTATGTAGTATATACAAGAGACTGGGTGTGGACCTACTGCATGCTCCCGCTTCCTTCCCCCCCCACCTCCCCTCACTCTCCCTTCTTTCTCTCCCCTCCTCTCTCTCTGGACTGGAAGGCTCCTACTTTCACTACATGTGTCTAGTAGCACCTCACCCTAAAAGAACAGCCCGCAGCGTACCTCACTAACCCCTCTCCATTCCTGCTGTACTTTTCCCAAGAGAAAGCACTGGGTATCGTGTCTGCATCTCATCCTTTGCCTTTGCATGAGGCTTGTATCCTTGAGTAGATGTATCCACTCCGCAGGAGACTGAACAACCCGAGAGAGACGTGGTCAGGATCTGAGCACGGCTGCCGCTGTCACAGCAGCATGCTCTCACTCTCGCTTTGTTGCACTTTCCACTATACAACGCTTTTTTGCAGCCATTTTTTTTGCAGCCTTCAGGACTGCGTGTGCAGCGCTGAAGGGGTGGGGGAGTCATTTAGAATCTGTTCTCGACTAAAGCTTTAACGGCTTGAAAAAAGGATGAGGAAATGGAATCTAGTTCTGGAAATTTGGTAAACTTGATACCTCAGAAGCCTTTCTGCTATGCAACATCCCCAAATGCTGGGTGAACCAGCCCAAGATATATATTATGCTAACAACATTTGTCACTGAGCCAGCAAGCCAGAAAGACATTCTCAGAAACCAAAATTTCAGACCTGACTGAGCCCTGGAGCCAGCAGGAACCCGAAGCCCACAATGCACAAAAAACAAAGTATGTCACCACAACATTTATCCAAATGAACTCATTTAGTCAACTTTACCACAGTATCAAACTGGGGGGGGGGGGAATCATAGACCACAGCAGCAAGTACATAGAAAGCACTGATAAAATTCAATGTCTAGTTGACCAACTAAACAGAATTTTTCGCCAGTATGGAACGAGAGAGAAGTTTATTAACTGATAAGGAGGAGCCGTCGGTAACCTGCAGTGGGGTGGCTGTGGGACTAGGAGGTGCGGTTTCCCCAGTAGCTGACAGATAGGGAGATCTGGGCAGATCAAGGCACGTTTACGCCATGCTTGTGAGCCAATCAAAACGACCAACCCTCAATTAGGGGAGAAAGGCCCTTCAGAGACTTTAAAACCCTAGAGAAGAGACTACATGGCTCAGCTCTGAGTTGTCCTGCAAGGCAAAGGGCCTTTTCCTGTGTCCACATGAGTGTACTCACCCCAGTACAAGCCTTCCCTCATCTACCGGTCCTAACAGACCCTGTTTGTGAGTTAAAGATTTCTCTGCTACCTCTTGCACTTGAGATTTTTCCTGCCTTTTAACTTTAACTGGCAGAGAAAATTAACTTTATCAAGACCCCTTGCTGGTAACTGTGTTATCCCCAGTAGTAACTACTCTCTCTATAAATACCAGAGTGAATTACCAGTATTGTTATCAGAGTAGAAACTTAACTGCAAATCTGGGACAACACAGTAAAAAGGGGAAATAAAAATGAAAGATTAAGGGCAGAGAAGTAACAAAACTGTCACAATTTTCTGAGGGATTAGCAACATTGAAGGAAAAAACAAAACAAAACAAAACAAAAACAACAAAATGCCTGATGCTCACAGGTGATTATTACAATTAAAGCAGAAGTCTGGGAAGATTGCTTGACCTACAGAAGACATACGCATGTTTATTTACTTGCAAAAAAGTGTAATATTAAAAAATCCAATTGGGCCAGCAAGATGACATAGCAGGTAAAGGCATTTTTGTCACCAAGCCTGATGATCAGAGTTTGATCCCTGGGACCCACACAGTGGAAAGAGAGAACACATCTTGGAAACTTGTCCGTTGCCTCCACACATGCATCATGGCAAGCACATTCCCCTGCCCCAGTAAATATATTATGTAATAAAACAAAATCTTGATCAAATTAAAACCTGTAATTTTTAGGCAGGCATGGTAGAACATGCCTATAATCCCAACATGGGGAGGCTTTGGCTGGAAGATTAAGTTTGAGGTCCAAGAGCTTCATAAAAGAGTTCCTGTTTCAAGAAAGCAAAACAAACATATGTACGCACAAAAACACAAACACACACACAATTTATAACATTCTTTAAAATGTGACATTCTTAAGAAGATGCAAAATATTTAAGTCCCTGAAGGAAAACTTATCAAACTTCAAAGAAACTAAAGATCTAAAGAAATAAGGAAAGACTTGTTTGTAGAATAATTTGAAACAGGTAGGTTATCCATGCTCTTCAATTTGATATAATGTCATCCCAATCAAAATCCCAATGAGAAAGCTACAGAGATGGCTCAGCAATTAAGAGTATTTGCTGCTCTTGCAGAGGACCTGCAAGAGCAGGTCTAGGTTCTAGAGCCCATGTGGCAGCTAACAAAGTTCTATAACTCCAGTCCTAGGGAATCTAATGCTCTCATCTTACCTCAGTGGGCACCAGGCACGCACACATACAAGCAGACAAAACACTCATATGTTGTGCCCGATTTGCAAGAACCTCCAAAAGACCATCAGGAATCGAGTCCGTTCCAAAACACACAAGGATCTTTATTCACAGCTTGAGCTGGGACTCTCACAGACATCAAGGCACCAGTATACAACTGAGAACCCCGAGCTCTCAGGATTGAGGATGATTTATCAGTTCAATTTCCCGCCCCTCCACCCCCCTACCCCCAACGTGCCCAAAGCAGGGGAATTCTATTGGTTGAAACATAAAAAGGGATGTTGTATTTTAAAATGATTGGCTGTGGGAAGGTGCCAAAACCATAAACAATTCTGGCTTTCTCTGTTGTCTCTTGGTGTGTGTGTGTGGGAACATCTGGTCTCGGGTTTCTGTCCAATGTCCTGTCCTGTGCTGACTGGCTGTTGCTAGGGAAAGGGGTAATTAGCACATTCAGCGGTATTTCCAGGAACAAGGCTACTGACTTTTGTAATGAGATGGGGGCCATCTGGGCCAATTTCCTGGCAACAGTATCTCTAGTGGCTAGTAAGGAATGTAGCAAGGCTGGCTCCCACCTGCAGCTGGCCAGACATGTCTCAACATGCCTGGTCTTTCTTCAAGCTTCTGCTTTTAACTTTAATCCAGTAACCCAAAAACCTAATTCTTAATTCTTTTGGTCTCTTATTCTCCCCTCTGATAGGTTTGTTCCATAAGGGTCCAGATCAGCTCATTGTCAAAGTAAGGGCCTGTTGGCATTGTGGGTGCCTGTAGTCTTGCCCGTCATAGATCTGGAGTTGTCAAACTTGTTGAGCTAGTGGAGACCCTGGGGCTTGTGGTAGGGGGATGAGGGGGTCCAGGGCGTTGGGTTTTAAGCCTCAAAACTGGACTGGGGCCTACTGCCTGTTGATTTGGTCCTTTGATGTTATTTACGGTAAGTTGGATGGTAAAAAGTAACCCTGGATCATAGGTGGGACCGGGTCTGTGTATCCTTAACCCCCACGTTTTCCCTGATTCCCACCTGGCTTGTTTCCCAGATTCAGTAAAGGTGAGGGATATTTGATTACATCTGCCTCCAGGTGTTCCTCCCATAGCTGGAGGCATATGACAGGGGCCACCTGTTCCCTTGTTTTTTCCCTTTATCCAGACTGTTCCTGACCCCGGGAAGCGAGCGGCATAGCTGACGTTATTACTGGTGTAGGGCCCATAGTTGCCTCCCCTGTGCACTGTGATTAGGTCCTTCCGATTGGCCTCCCACCAAATGTGTCCTGTGCTCTCGCATCCCCAGCTGGCACAAAAGTATTGTTCGGGTCCCCCACACTTATCTATCCACGAGTCGGTCTTATCGTGGCCAGGACAGACATAGAAATGACGGTTCCGGAGGCTAGCCCGGTACCCAGGGTATTTACAGCCATATCCTTCTTCAGGGCTGTCATGGTCCCAGGTGCCTGACGCATGCGCCAGGTCACAAAGATCAAACTCCAGTTGTGGCCACCAGGTATTTCTGGGGGCTAGTCTGGAGGTTGCGTTAACGACTTCCCCAGTGGCGGTAGCTATTATTTTCCAGGTGAGGTTGAGGGGCTGGTGTGCAGGAGCAGAAGCGGTTATTAAGGGAAGCAGAGTACATACAATGAGCAGTCTCAGGATCAGGTGAGTCTGAGCTTGAGTGGGTGCTTGGGGTCCTTTGATGCCTTCCATGTCGTCCAACAGTTGGTAGAGTTCTTCTTGGTCTCAAAAGGGCCGGCTGGTCTGGCGTGGGTGTAGTGGGTCCAGGTGGCAATGCTGCCAATCTTCAAGTCGGTCGGTTGTTGTCAGCAGCACCATGTACGTATGGCCCCTTCAGTGTGTTTCCCACGACCCCTGACGGTATCTCCTGACGTAGACCCAATCTCCCGGTCTATAGCGATGAGGCTCCGGTGGAGGACCTGATTTATAAAGAGCTCTTAATTTAGGCCAAACATGTTTACAGGCCCATTGTATCCCCTTGAGGTCGTTCAGGAAGTCTCAATCTTCAAATTCAGCAGTGACCTCAGCTTGTAGGCTGGGGATAATAGGGTGAGGGACTCCAAACATAACCTCAAAAGGAGTGAGTCCCATCTGATAAAAATCGCACACCCAATAGACCTCAAATGGAAAGAGAGCCACCCAGTCCCTGCCGGTCTCTAAGGTCAATTTAGCTAAGGTCACTTTTCGAGTCCTATATATCCTTTCTACCTGTCCTGAATTCTGGGATCTATAAGTACAGTGTAACTTCCAATCAATCCCCAGCACCGTGGCCAAACTGACTTACCTTGGACACAAAAGCTGGTCCGTTATCTGACCCTATCTTCTGAGGAAAACCATACCTTGGAAGGATGTCTTCTAGTAACTTCTTGGCTACAACTCGTGTCATTTGGTGCTCTGTCAGGAAGGTTTCAATCCATCCTGAGAAGGCGTCTACAGAAACTAGCAAATACTTGTAACCATATTTCCCAGGCTTCACTTCTGTGCAGTCTACTTCCCAGTAGGCTTCTGGTCTCTAACCTCTCACTCAGGCACCTGCATTTTTACCATTAGGCACAGCTTTTGTCAATTTGCATGCCTTGCAGTTGGAAATAATGTTCTCAATCTTAGAATTAGCATTTATAATAATAACTCCTGATTGTCAAATCAAATCTTGCATCCTCCAGATACCCATATAGGAGGAGTGATGGATTTTTCTTAATATCTTCTCTTGCAGCTTTTCAGGGATTATCAGGTTTCCTTCAGTTGATCTCCACCATCCATCTAAGTACTGAGACATGGGCAATCCTCTGGTCCATTTAATGTCCTCTGGAGAAAGACTGGTTCCTTAGGGAGGACCGGGTCTCCCAGGATCGACCAGAGCAAGAATGGGCTCCGTCTCTAACACAACTGCCTTTGCCATTTGGTTGGCTCAGTTAACTCTGGAGATTGAGTCTCTCCCCTCTGATGTCCTGGACAGTGTATGATTGCCAATCTTTGGGGGAACCAGAGGGCTTTTAATAATGCTAATATCTCTTCTTTGTTTTAATAGTTTTCCCTTCAGCTGTCAATAGGCCTCGTTCCCGGTAGATGGTGCCATGCATACCAGCTATCTGTATACATACACATTAAGGTTTAAATCTCTTCCCAGAGTCAATGCCTCTGCCAATGCTATCAGCTTGGTTCTCTGAGGCGAAGTGCCAGGAGGGAGGGGCTCTGTCCACATAGTCTCAATGACACCACTGCCGCCCCCGCATACCTTTTTCTGTCCCTGACGAAACTGCTCCCATCCATGAACCAAGTCTCGTCTGTGTTGGGCAGGAGGACATCCTGGAGACTGGCCAGATTCTGTGCACTTGGGCTAAGATCCCAGTGCAGTCATGCAGAGGGGTGTCCAGGTCTGGGTCTGGCAGTAGAGTGGCAGGATTCAAGGAAGTCAGCACCTAAAAGGTGACTCTAGGAGGATTCAGTAGCACTGCCTGGTAACGGGTCAGATGAGTGCTGCTCAGCCACCAATCTGGGGGCTGTTTCAGCACTCCCTCAATGGCATGAGGGGTAGTTATAACCAAGTCCTTCCCTAGAGTCAATTTGTTAGCTTCCTTGACCAGTAATGCTACTGCAGCAATGATGCGGAGGGCATGGGGGCCATCTGGCTGCCACTCAGTCTAGCTTTTTGGATAAGTAGGCTACTGGTCTCTTCCATGGTCTGAGCGTCTGAGTGAGAACCCCCTTTCCTATTCCTTTTTTTTTTCTTCATGTACAAACAGCTGGAATGGTTTGGTAACATCAAACAACCCAAGGGCTGGAGCCGACAGCAATGCTTCTTTTATGGCCTTAAAGGCCTGCTGAGACTCAGCTGTCCATAAGAAGTCACATGGCTGTTCTTTGGTGGCATCATAAAGCAGCACAGCAAGCTCTGCGAAATTTGGTATCCAGAGCATACAGTATCCAGGCGAACCCAGGAATTCCCATACCCGCTTCCAACTTGTGGGGGTCGGGATCTTGAGGACCGTTTTCTTGCGGGCATCTGACAACCATCTTTTACCTTCTTTTAGGATGTAGCCTAGGTATTGTGCTTCTGACGTGCATTTTTGGGCTTTCTTAGCCAAGGCTCGAAAGCCAAGTTCTCCGAGAGTGTTGAGTAAGTCCTTTGTTCCTTGTAGGCAAGTCTCCTCATCAGCAGCTGCTATCAGCAGATCATCCACACACTGCAACTGAGTAACTTAGGGGTGTTGTTCTCGGTACTCACCCAAGTCCTCATGTAAAGATCGCTGGAGAGTTTTTGAATCCTTGAGGGACTCTGGTCCAAGTCAATTGTCCATTTATTCCAATGTGTTGGTCGTGCTATTCAAATGCAAAATATTCCTGGCTTTTTGGGGCGAGAGGCAGACTGAGAGAGGCATCGTTTAAATCTAGAACTGTGTACCACTGGTGCTCTGGGGGCAATGCACACAGAAGGGTATATGGGTTAGGCACAGTTGGATGAACGTCCATTACCCATTTATTGACCTCTCTGAGGTCCTGAACTGGCCAACCGTCAACAGAATTCCGCTTCTTAACCAGTAGCAAGGGCGTGTTCCAGGCTGATTGACATTGCCTGAGAACCCCCAACTCTAGTAGCCAATGGGTGTGAGGGGTGATGCCCTTCTTGGCTTCTGGAGGCATCGGGTACTGCTGGACCTTGGCTGGATCTGCGCCAGGCTTTAGTTCAACGAAAGCAGGTGGTCCATGTTTAGCCAATCCCATACCTCCTGTCTCTGCCCATGCTTGGGGGAAGTTTTCTAGCCAGATCTCTATGGCTGAGGAGGGTTTTAACATTTTAACATTGTATCAAAAAGTCTGTGTTCATTGGCCAGTGTGGTGGTGAGGACATGCACCGGGGCCCCTGGTGGTCAAGAACTTCCATGCCATCTGATGAGAAATGTATTTGGGCTCCTAGCTTAGTTAGGAGATCTTTCCCCAGCAGGGGACAGGGGCAATCTGGTACCACTATGAATGAATGGGTTACTCAGCCCATTCCTTCCTTAAGTCCACGGACATTGTTCCATTCCATGGTCCCTTGTACCCAAATTTTTTATTGGACAGGGGACCCTTCGACTGCAGCAAAACTGAATGTTGGGTTCCAGTATCCACCAGGAAATCCACTGGCTTCCCCTCCGCTCTTAGGGTTACCCCAGGTTTGGTTAGGGCATCCTAACCCCATCCTCATCAGTCCTCGCTATCACCTGCTCCCAGGGGGACTGTCTTGTTAGCTCCCCTTTTCTTGGGGCATTCCTTTGCCCATTGCCCTTCTTTCTTACTGTGAGCACATTGATTAAGTCCCAACTTTGGCCCTTGTTCCATCTCTTACCTTCAGCGTGCGCCTACTGCGACCTATAGGCTCGGTGGCTGCTAGCATCGAGCTTGCCATATCTTTGTTACTTTGTAGATTGATCCTGATTTGCCTTTCGTCTGGACTCTACTGTTATACACCTTAGCTGTCTTGGTTAACTAAGCTCTGAGACTCTTTTCCTGCAAATTTTCCAGACCTTGGAGCTTTCTCCTAATATCTGGCACCGCCTGGGCCACAAAGGACATTGCTACTGAGGCCTTATGTTCGGCTGCCTCTGGATCATATGGTGTGCTCCTCTGGAAAGCTTCCATGATTCTTTCTAGGAAGGCTGTAGGGCTTTTGTCTGGTCCTTGCTTAACATCATAAACCTTAATCAAATTAGTGGGCCTCTTAGCTGCCGCTTTAAGACCTGCCAACAGAGCCCGGCTGTAGACTAGGAGCCTCTCCTTACCTGCTGCTGGGTTGTAGTCCCAGGTAGGTCTCTGCAAGGGAAAGCCGGTATCTATATGAGCCTGGTTGGTGGTTGGCTCCCCATTTGTGTCAGGAACTAATTTCTTAGCTTCCACCTGGATACGTTCCTTTTCTTCCTTGGTGAACAGGATAGTTCACCAATAGTTGCCGACAATCATCCCAAGAGGGCTGATGGGTAAAAAGAACAGTATCAGGCAATTCTATGAGATCCTTTGGCTCTTCTGAGAACTTAGCATGCTTTTCCTTCCAGTAGTAAAGATCACTAGGAGCGAAAGGCCAATAGTGGTGAAGCTGATTGCCTCGGTCTTCAACCAGCCCCACTGCTTGGAAAGGCAGGGCCATTGTGGAATCTACTTCGGGTGTGGCCACTGGTCCTTCTGCTTGGACCTGAGCCGCAGGGGCTTGCCTCAGGAATGACTTCTGCTGCAGCTGCAGCTTCAGCAGCCCCTCTGTCTGTTGTTTCCAGGCGGCGGAGCCTGTAAGGGGCTAGGGTAAGGAAGTAATAATAGGGAACGGGGAGGTACAGTGGCAGATGGACATGGCAGTTGGTCTTCCCTGTGGGTTGGCTCTTCTGAGCTGTCCTACTCAGGTTGCCTCTCGGCCACAGTTAGCACTGCATTAGCTTCCAGGCCTAGATAAACTGGGTTAGCATGGAGGAAAGGTTTGGAAGACTTGGGCCACAAGGGGGTTGGGGCAAACACCAGGTTCTCCCAGACCATGACTTAGGGAAAGTCACTGGGTGACCTGTGTCAGGTCTAAGGATCACTAATTTGACCACTAGGATAATTTTTAAGTCAAAGACCCTTCCTGTGGCCATCCGACGTTGAAGGTGAACCATTCAGAGCTGCAAAAGATGGCGAATTTGTCTTTCTTAAGAGAAAGAGAAAGATTCTGTCCCCTGGCCCCTGATTTCTGAAGTGGGCCAGGATCAGGTCCAGGGGAGTAGAAGGAATCTGTCTCATTTTATACATCGTCCTATTCCTGTCCAAAGAAATGAGAACAGTCACCACAGCCAGCCAACCAGCCACACACAAAGCCAAACAACAGATTCTGCCAAGCGAGCAGGTAAGAACCCCCAAACAATACATCAGCGGCACTTCCTGTCTCTGTGGAAGCAACCCACTTTTTTCTAGGCCTATCAAACAGACTTGGGACCACTCTGTGGCCACTCACTGTCTACTGCCTTGAGATCTCAAAAATACACAGAATGACAGAACAAAGACACAGAAGTTGGCCAAGACAAAAGTGCTTATCCAGGGTTCTGATCTTCCAGCTTGGGGTAAGGGGGGGTTGCAAGGGTGGTCCTGGGGGTCTTGGGGTTCCCGGCCATCATACCAAGATGTTGTGCCCAATTTGCGAGACCCCCAAAAGACCACCAGACGTTGAGTCCGTTACAAAACACACAAGGATCTTTATTCGCAGCTCAAGTTGGGACTCTCACAGACACCAAGGCACTGGTATCCAACTGAGAGCCCTGAGGTCAGATTGAGGGTGATTTATCGGTTCCATTTCTGCCCCACCCCCAGCATGCCCAAAGCAGGGGAATTCCACCCTGGCAAGTTTCTATTAGTTAAACACAAAAGGGGAACTGAATTTTAAAATGATTGGCTGTGGGAAGGTGCCAAAACCATAAATGGTTCTGGCTTTCTTTGTTCTCTCTTGGTGTGTAGGGGACAACATCTGGTCTTGGGTTTCGGTCCAATGTCCTGTCCTGATTGGTTGTTGCTAGGGGAGAGGGGTAATTAGCACATTCAGTGATATCTCCAGGAACAAGGCTACTGACTTGTAACAATATGGGGGCCATCTGGGCCAGTTTCCTGGCAACAGTGTCTCTAGTGGGCAGAAAAGAATGCAGCAAGGCTGGCTCCCTACTGCAGCAGGCCCAGCTGGACATGTCTTAACATGCCTGGTCTTTGTTCAGGCTGGTGTTTAATGTTAATCCAGCAACCCAAAAACCTAATTCTTAATTGTTTTGGTCTCTCTCACACACATAAAATAAAATTAAAAACATCTGTTTTTAAAATTCTAGTGAGGTTTTTCTGTGGAACTTAAATGGTTTTAAAATGAAAAGTACAAATAGCAAAAACAAAGAAATAATAACAACAAAAAAACCATTTCTGAGTTATAAGGCTTTCCCCACCAGCTGTCAAGCTTTGTTACAAAACTAACTGTAATAATTAGTGAGCTATTAGCTCAGAGAGAGAAAACTAGAATGGAACAGAACAGAGACTAGAAACACACCCAACCACGTGCCATGGCTTACATATGGTTCAGGTGTATCCCCCAATGGCTCACGCACAAGAAGATTGGTCCCTAGTGTGAGGTGTTGAAAGATGGCAGAGCCTTTAAGGAGGTGTTGAAAGATGGCAGAGCCTTTAAGAACAGGGTCTAATGGGAGGTGAGTATAGACCGCTGGAGGCAATGTTTGTGGAATATGCATAGTTTTCACCAGAACTCTGTGAGTTCCTGGTTCCTGGAAAAAGAGCAAGGTTCGCCGTTCTTAGGAAAAGTACAAGGATGGTTCCTGAGTCTTCGGGGCCCCCTGTTGGGGAGCACCATGTGAAGGTGTGTCTCTGCGCACTCAATTATTAATTCTGTGCTGGCAGAGAGCTAAGGCCCACCACTGCTCTCACAGCTAAAAATACTTGGTCTTTCCTCACGTGCCTAAGGCAATCTAGAATTGTGTCTGATTGGCTTTAATAAAGCGCTGAGATGGCCAACAGCTGGGCAAGAAGGGGAAGGCAGAAATGTTGGGCAGAGAACAGGACTCTTTAGAGGCAGGAGAATCACCAAGGGATGTGGTGGTGGGGAGAGAGAGTGAACAGTTGTGAATAGAAACAAGAGAGTAAAAGCCCTGGCCTGTCCTGGGACATAATGCCAGGACAAGTCGGGTTAGGCTAGCTGAGAGTCTGCCCAGCTAAAATGCCTAAGGTTTAAAATATTAGTAAATCTATGTCATTATTTACATCGCTGTGTGTGGAACAGCACTGCTATCGTTCCCACCACGATGCTATGGAGCATGTGACACAGCCAAGGGAAACTTCCCAAGAAGTCACACAAATTCAGCTGCCGGGTCTTGGACTTCCAGCCTCCAGACATAGGAGTCAAATAAACTTCTAAGGTACCCAGCCTCAGATATTTTGTTATAGCAACAGAAGTCAGATAAAGCCACCACATACGTAATTTGATGTATACTAGCACTAACCCTGCAGCTCTACACAGAAATGAGGACTACTCAATAAATGTTTCTGGGACAAGTGGCTACTTGCATATGAAAAATAACAAAATGGATCGCTAATTTACATCACCCCCACGTTTAATTAAAGACTTCAATGGAAAAGACACATTTTTAAATTGGGAGGAGAAGAAGGGGGTCAAAACAGGGTGTCGAGCTCTGGCCATCCTAGACCCCACTCTGTAGACCATGCTGCCTTAAAGGCACAGAGCACTACCTACCTCTCCTTCCCAAGTGCTGCACAGCATGCACAACCACCTGGCTTACGGTTTTTACAAAAACAAAACAAAAAACACAAAAACCAAAAACAAACAAACAAACAAAAAACCCTTTGTGACATCAAGTTAAGTGCTTCTTAAAAAAACGTCGCGTTGGTGATGCACATGTTTAATCCCAGCACACTGGGAGGCAGAGGCCAGCCTGGTGAGTCCAGGACAGCCAGGGCTACACAGAGAAACCCTGTCTCAAAAAAACAACAACAAAACAAAACAAAACAAGGAACACACACACACCCAAAAAGAGTCACCAAGTTTTAACACTACAGAAAATTCTAAAGAGTTTGTACCTGATTTAAGTTAAAAGCTGTTTTTCTGAATAGTAACAAACCACCTCAGGGTGTTACACATGCAGACCAAACACCCTACCAACTGACCCACATCCAGAGTCTCACTCAATTGTTTTTTTCCTCATCGTTAATCCATTACATCTGAAGTCCTCTTACCCATCCTTCTGAAATCCATCTGCAGTTAGGCATGGTAGCATTCAGGAAGCCAAGGCAGGAAAATCAGGACATCAAGATGACTGAATTACACAGTAAATTTAAGGCAAGTCTGAACCACCCACACTGAGACTTGTTATTTTAAAAATCAATTTTATAAAGATGAAATATTTTCATACTAATGATATAGATGTGCTTGTATTTGTTTTCGAGATTCCATCTCACTGTGTTGCCCTGGCTAGCCTAGAAATCACAGAGACCTACCTCCCAAGAAATACTGGGATTAAAGACTTGTACCACCATGTCCTGCACAGCCAGTGTATTTTTATAAAAATACTTAAATCTCAGTGCTAGGAAGATGGCTCAATGAGTAAAGCACCTGCTATGCAAGCATAAAGACCTGAGTTTGGATCCCTAACGGCCACTTAAAAAATGCAGGGCGTGGTAACGAAGGGCGTGGTTGTGCATACCTGTATCCCAGCAACCTGGGAGCAGAGGTGGACAGATTGGGTTCGATGAGAGGTGCTGCCTCAAAAGTAAGTCAGAGAAAAATCAAGGAAGACTTCAGCTTCAAACTCTGGCTTCCACCCATATACACACACAGGCATGCATGAACTACACATATAAATAAATTAATAAGAAAGAATTAGATCTGGGCTGAGTGTTATCATAAGACGTAGAACATCTTCAAAGCTTTTTCAGGGTTGATGTAGATTTTATAATTATCAATGCTGAGAATACCACTTTGCATAAATAACTACTACAAACTGGCAGGAGGCACATTTAGGTCCATTTCAGATATTGTTGGAAATTCTGTCCTAATCACAAGCCAAAACTTACTTATGAAACTCAAGCCTGCAACCCAAACAGCAAATTTCAAGTCAAACATTCTAGCACCGTATAATCCAAGGATGTAATAATTTGATCCTCAAATGCTGAAGAATGATGATAAGGAAAATAAAAAAAATCTTTCTTTTCTGTATTTAAACAATTCTGCTTCTGTAAGAACAGAAGAGCTTGTATAGATGTTATGTCGTGGTCTGGTGTTTTATATATAATTGTTAATTTTTTGCTCCCTGAGGTCTGCCTGATGTCTTTTATGAGCTGACTCTCGAGTATACCAAAGTGATGCTGTGTAACCTTGGCTCCAAATTACCCCTGATTGGCTGAATGAATACCTACACTTGAGCAGGGCAGAAGTGAGGTAGAGAGAAGTGAGGTAGGCGGGGGCCGTTGTTCTCAGGCTTGGAGGACAGGAGATCACATGAGGGGAAGAGAGGGAGAAGAGCTGGAGAGGAGGAAGGAGGAGACTGCCATCAGTTAGACTAAAGGAGAACCACGTGGCTGGGAGTTTACTCTGAGGATCGGTGATCGGTGATGGACAGAAAGAGCCAGATGAGAAACATATGCAAGCATTTATGGGATACTGGATGGGAAGTAGCCCAGCTAGGAATTATTAGAGCAATTGGCATGGAATGCGTGGCTGGAAGGTACAAGGCGGCCCAGGGGAGTGGTTTCTGCCCAGCCCCAGAGCTTGAGGCATATTAAAAATGTAACAGGTGTCTGTCTTTTATTGATATGGTAGTGGGTCAAATAGTAACTGCCACAAGCCTGCAATTAATAGCAAACATTAATTTATTTTATTTACTACAACATACAGACAGAAAAAATACTGCAGTTCATAACATACAACAGGAAGTGTGTTTCATGGTGTAACAGTGTGTGTAGAGTGTGTACCCTTGTGTGTTCAGAACTAAGGCTGTAACAGGCAAGTAGTGCTAAAAACCCATCAGATTCATCACACATTTGATTTTTGAACGAATTCTTGGTTGTGCATTCTGAAACCTTTTACTATTGCCAAATTTCTCCTGGCTCCCACATTCGGACATGTGATCCCATAATGACTGGAATCCAGTTTCAGAAGAGGGGCCAACCAGTACATTCTCCACCCCGGAGCCAAACTGACATTATTGAAACAAATTAGGCCACGCTCCTCCCCTTCTCAAAGCCTCTGTCTCAGAGAACAAACTCAAAAGCCTTTCTTCAGCCTGGATGGCTAGACATGACCTGGCCCCTGCCTACTACTCTGAGTTTATCTTCCTCCTGTATACAAAAGAGCCACACTAGCCTTCTGGACATTTTAGAACAAACCAACATGGTTGCTACAAGTCTCAAGAATCCTGTAATTGAGCATCCCTTTGTCTGGAAGCTTGCCTTTGTTTGAGACAGGGTCTGACACTGCCATTTTATAGTCTAGCCTGAGACTCACCTGGGCCCTCCTGCCTCAGCCTCTTGAGTGCTGGGATTACAAGCATGAACCACCATGCGTTCTCTTTCCTGAGACCTTTGCAGAGCGGTCCTCTTCAGCATTCAGAGCTCAGCTTGAAAGCTCACCCTTAAAGAGGCCTTCTCTGACCTCTCTGGCTAAACGGGGGCTTCCAGCTTTATGCTACTTCATAACTGTAACTTTGCTAGTTATGAACCATAATGTAAATGTAAATGCAGATCTGACATGCGACCCCTCTGAAAAGGTCATTTGACCCCCAAAGGAGTTGTGACCCACAGGTTAAGAACCATTCTAGCTGGTCCTGTCACAATCACTGTTGTACCCTAGGCCAAAAACAGGTCCTAGCCCAGGCAGAGGACAATAACTGCTGAATGATGGCCTCCAATGGCCTTGCTTCAAATTTTGTTTCTGAACAAATATTCAAAAGCCTGAGTGCTTGCTTATTTAAATTGCCTTTCTTTAAGCAAATCATATAAACAGAAATCATTTTATTAACTTCCAAATTTATATGTTTTCTTGTCTTTAAAATATCATGGGTAACATATTAAGTATTTTGATAAAACAAAAAATGGGGGGGTGAGAAAAGAAGCAATATTTATTTTTATTTTACTCCCCAAACTAGAGAAGCTGTAATCATAAGTTGTGTCTGTTAATGCTATTTTACTATCTACATATTAAAACAAACAAACAAACAAAAACTTTTTTTTTTTTTTAAAAAACGACAGGGTCTTACTGGGAATCCACTACGTAGACCAGGCTGACCTCAAACTCTTTAGAGATAGACTTGCCTCTGCCTCCTCAGTGCTGGTACTAAAAGTATGCAGCATGATGTGAGTTCAGGGCCAGCCTGCTCTACAAAGCAAGTCCAGGACAGCAAAGGCTACACAGTGAACACCTGTCTTGAAAAACCAAAACGAAACAAAAGTCACTGCTTTTTTTGTTCTGTTGTTTTTTTGTTGTTGTTTTTTCTTCCGAGACAGGGTTTCTCTGTGTAGCTGTCCTGGATTCGATTTGTAGACCAGGCTGGCCTCGAAATAACAGAGATCCGCCTGCCTCTGCCTCCCTGATTGCTGGGATTACAGGCGTGTGCCACCACACCTGGCAGGTACTGTAAAGGCTGAATTCATAGGGATTTGTATTTCTCATTTCTACTTTAGCTTCCCATTGATTTAAAGGCTAAGACGAGACTAAGTCTTCATTGATGTTAAAAGCACTTAGCTGTTGATCATAGCTTCTACACACTGACTTTGTACCATTCATTCATTCATTCAACCTACACATTCGTTAACCATATTTTAAGTAGTGGGCTAGAGAGGCAGAGCAGTATTACAGCTCATTTTTCTGCCCAGGTTAGCTCAATATAGTGCCACAAACATATGCAGAGTAACGCAGGGATACATTCAGGGCTACTTAGTTGGAGGGTCAGGGAAAGCAGAGCTGGGTCCCTGGCAAGAGTCCTGAGCCTAACTGCTAAAAGTAAGAAAAAGGAAGGGGAGCTCTGGAGAAAGTCTCAAGTAGAAAGGCTTAAGCAAGTGGACAAACATTAGAACAGGAACAGACATGAAGATCGGTCAATAGACGAGGCTGAGAATAAAGCAAGGCAAAGACAACTCCATGTTTTATGCCGGTCACTAAGGGGTTCTGATCCATCCTCCATGGACCCTTAGGAATCTAAGCATGTATCTTGACAATGAGCCTGATAGAGAAACCCTTATTTTCAACCTGATTAAAAAAAAAAAAAAAAAAAAAAAAATTCTTCAAAAAAGAAAAAAGAATTTTAACAAAAAGATAGTCAGAGGACTATCTTTTATCTGAGTGCCTTCCAGGGCTTAGGGTCCCACGTTTGGGCTTAGGGGTGCACTACACAACAAGCTGTACATTTGCCACACATGCAGAGTATTGAAAAAGTCCCTGCTAGTCTTACTTCAACTTGACACAAATTAGAATCTGAGAGGAGTAAACCATGATTGATAAATACTTCCTTAACAGCGGTTCTCAATCTGTGGGTCGTGACCCCCTTAGGGTCAAATGATCCCTTCATAGGGATCATCTAAAACCACTGGAAAACACAGATATTTATATGATTAATAACAGTAGCCATAACGACAATTATAAAGTAGCAACAAAAATAATTTTATAGTTGGGGATCACCACAACATGAGGAACTGTATTAAAGGGTCACAGCATTAGGATGTAAGCAGACAGGCCTGTAGGTCATTTTCTTAATTAATGATTGATAGGGGAGGGCCCAGCCCATTAAGGGAGCTGCCATCCCTGGGCTGGTGGTCCTGGGTTCCATAAGAAAGCAGGCTGAGCAAGCCAAGAGGAGCAAGCCAGTAAGCAGCACCCTTCCATGGCCTGTGCATCAGCCTCTGTCGGGGTTGAGTTCTTGTCTTGACTTCCCTCAGTGAACTGTGATTCAGGATATATAAACTAAATAACCCTTTCCTACCCATGTTGCTTCTGGTCATGGTGTTTCATTATAGCTACAGAAAATAACTAAGACACTTAATGTATGTAAATGATGCTGTCTAGTGAAGGTCAAATAAAGTCAAGGCCCACTGAACAAGGGAAAGCTTCCAGCTGGTTTAAATAAAGATTGGGGCCACTGAGTAATCTGTAACTTTAGAAAAATATGTATAGGTCTCAGTGTAAGGAAAGTGTGCCTTGAAGGATAGGGCAGACTGGCTGGCTTTCTGAATTTTAAGGTCTAGCAGAACTGAATCAATGATCACAACGAGTAAGCATTCACTTGAACTTACTGCTCATGGGGTTCTGCTCCATTTAGCTTACAAGTGCCTGGCTATTATAGTTGCATATAAGATACACAGGACTTTATACAGTGTTATATTTGCATGTACTTAACATACTAAAAATACTTTAACAATGGATCTTGGGTTGGATTCTGGTTTGAGACATTCTGCAATGAATGACTATGTGCCACTAAGAATGATGTGACAGCTTTGTGCATTAGTAAAATCACTCTACAAAAACTTCAGCAGGTTGGGATCGAAAGTATCCAAGTATAGGCAAAAAGAACAATCAGAAGGCTAATTAATAATGTGATTAAAAAAAAAACCAGGAAGGCACAAAACTGCTTAGATGAAAAGATTGGACAGAAATAGAATCAAAAAGACTGGGTTGTGGGAGAGGCAAAGACAGTCTAATGACTCTCCTTGGAGAGCTTGGTGGTAAGATAAATACCACAGGAAGAGAACATTCCAGAATGATGGGTAAGAAGAGTGGGGGCTGCCCAAGCTGTGCACATTGTGCGGTCCCTTCTTGCTCTCCCACAGCCCCAGCCTGCTCACTGGCTGTCAAAAACGATGAAAGAAATCATTTACTGCGATGAGTTAGCGGTCAAGCTTGATGCCATTCAGGAGAGTTAACTGGCCTTGAAGTATCACACTGATAGGAATGCAAATAAAAGAGAAGCATGTAAATAAACTTCTCAAGCTTACAGAGTTCCCAGAGGACAAGCAGTTAGATCTGGTAGAACCGGGGGACTTTGATCCAAACAAAGAAAGACATTAAATGGAGCAAAAGAGGGGTGGTCTGTATCCAGCCATTAACTAACTTACTGCTAGCGCTTTATATGAGGAAGCGAGTGAAAAGAGGGTCCAATCACAGTATGGCCACTACTCGCTATTGTTTTTGTTGGAATATTCAACTATAGTGGTGTTTTAAAAATTATGTGAAGAATCAGCACAGTTTATATCTGCTTAAAAACTCTGCCACGGTGGGAGAGCACAGAAAGCGAGGAGCTGCAGAGAGAAGAAAGAGAAATGATGAATGCAATTCAGCAATGATTTGCATTTTGCTTCAGCCAAAGAAAATCCAGCTATATTTTTCTGGGTTCCAGTTCTCTCAGTGACAGCTGCCTTCATGAATGACCAAATTAACTATTGTAGAGTGTTCTAAAAATATACAAAGCACTCCACCCTATGCTATAAGCAAGTCATGAAATATCGGAGGGTGGGGGGAGAAAGCCAGGCCCAGAAGAAAATAATTTACCCCTCCCTCTTAAAAATAAAAAAAGTTAAATTTTGACCCAGCGTACTCCTCCAGTATTGTACTTCTGTCAGTTAGAAGGCTGGTGTGCTTACTGACTTTTCCTTTAAGCACCGAAGATCAAGGAGCATGCCAGGTCTAAGCGGGGGTAGGGTGGGGGGTGGGGGGGATGCAGAGCCCACACTAAAGGGGTTCACGTTCAGGAAATGGGTGGTATACAGTTAAGGAAATTTTAGTGTGCTGGAAACTTTGAACACACAGGCAGAACTAGTTAACAGAGAATGTTAGTTTTTCCTTAGGTAAATCAACTAGATTACCTTAGGCAGTCCAATAACAACGCAATCATTTCATATATTATTCCCTATAAGGAAAAACAAAGGGGAGGAAGAAAACACAGCAATTACCACAAAACCAGCCCAGGGGTCCCCTCTGGCCACACTAAGGCCGGGCCTCTGGGAAAGAGAAATTCAATCCTACTTTGGCGGGAAACGCTTTATCTTTCACCAGTAATCACAATGCAAAAGCATAGTGTGTGTACAACCACATGTTCAAGCCAACCTCATCCACAACGTCCCACGTGCGGCTGAGGGAAAGCCACCGGGCGTACCTTTGGAGGGTCCCACTGGACACAACACCTCTCCGAACACGTGGCCAGAACCTCGCAGGGCCAAAGTAGGAGCTGGCAGTTAGTCCCCAGCACCAGGGCGGAAAGGGATTGGGGGAAACACAGATGAAGCAGCGCCCCCAAGGGTCTACCCACCAGCCGCGCGCAGCCAGGAAAGCGGCCCGACCCACTGCGCATCCGTACTGCGCAGCCTCCCAGGGTCAGGAGGAGCGGGCTATGGGAGGGGAGGGGCGGGACCATCCCTCGCTTTGCTTAATGGGAATTGTAGTTCTGAAAAAAAAAGAAGCCCGGGTTGAAAGAAACTATAAAAAGGCCACGGGAACTACATTTCCGGGAGAGGGAGTGGCTACGGCAAGCCGCGAGGTGCAGCTGCAATCCCGAGAGGCAAAGGAAAGGCCAAGAAGGCGCTGTCGGTTCTGTTCCTTTGCCCCAGACCCTTGTGGTGCTAGCGTTGGTCTCTGTCCCGAGTGCCCAGTGCGGGACTCCCGCCTCAGCCTTCCTTGGAGCCTCGCAGGCGGCAGCTGCCACCCCTCGCGGAAGTGAGGGGCGCGCCCCTCTTGGGCCCTGCGGACCGCGAGCTTCCATGGGCCGGACCCTGAAGGCCAATGTGTGCCGAAGGCTGAGTCGCCGGGCCCTGGGCTTCTTCGCACGCGATGCGGGCGTGGTGCAGAGGACGAACCTGGGCATCCTGAGGGCTCTGGTGTGCCAGGTGACGCCCGCCGTAGTGAAAGTGCCTGGGGTCCGACCTCCTGCCGGTTGTTTTATGCGCTCTGATTCCCCTTTGAGGGTTGTAACTGGGGAGAGGCATCCATGTCCTACAATCAGGGTGTTTGAATATAGGTACTCATGGGTCCGCCTCGTGGCTTTAGTTTTAAAAGTGTTCTTTTGCCTTCCTGCAAACCAATCGATCTAAAAGTTGGGCGTGAGTTAAACCAACACGTGTGGGCAGAGGGAGAAATACTAGAAAACAATGTACTTAAAAACCGTAGATTTACACCACCCACCTAAAATGCTTCCATAGCTGAGTACTTTTCTAAAGTGACATTCTTTGTTTTTTCCAGGAGAGTACTAAATTTAAGAATGTTTGGACAACTCATTCCAAGTCACCTATAGCATATGAGAGAGGAAGAATATATTTTGACAATTACCGGTGCTGTGTCAGCAGGTAAATTCTTGGTGATGGTTTTTTCATGTAATTCACCCTGACCGTAGTTTTTGCAGAACCACGTGGCTACTTCAGTGCTTAGTCAAATAGAAAGATTTTTTTAAGAGTCCATAATAAAACTAGATGGAAAATGCATGTGATTTTAAAACCTCGTTAAATCTAAAGTTGCAGGTTACATTTTTGTAAATACTTATTTCACTCAAAATTATAGCACAGGCAAAATAATATGTTGCTCGGCATTATTTGCTGTTTTATAGCATTTAAAAGATCAGAGTCGAGAAAATGGGTTGTGAAATAATTAGATGCTGCTTAGGAGATGAGTATTTGTATTTTGTTTTAGAAATACTTATTTTTTTTTCCAAGAGAAAAAATATTCAAACAAAAATAGTAGTATTTAACAGTCAGCCTCAATTTCAAGCGTTCAAGGTCAGGCTGAAGAAAAAGCCACACTGAATTGATGCTTCCATGCCTGTCACCTAGATTAAGAAATTGAGCTGCCTCTCTTTATGTTGCCAGATACTTTAAAGCATATTTTAAACATACATGGTCCTAAACGCCTTTAATCCCAAACAATGAAGGTAAAGTTAGTTTGTAGAAGAAAGCATCCATGTGTGAAAATGATGTCTAATTTGAGTGGCAGAAAAAAATTTGAGAGAGGAAAGGGAAGCTACTTAAGGGAGCAGGTTTACAGTAAAAGGTTAAAGAGAGAACGAGCCAGAGAAAGAAAGAGAAGATTGAAACAGATTGCTGGAGTTAGGTTGAGGCCAAGTAGAGTAATTCAGTGAGAAACCGAGAGAGAAGCCCGGTGGAATCAGTCAGATTAGACAGGCGTTTGAGCCAGAACAGCTGAGGTGAACCAGCCAGCCAGAGCTGAAAGAAGAGAGGGTGAGCTTATTCAGCAGTAAGTCTCAGAGGCTAAAGACATTCCAGGCCTAGGTTAGATTGTATGGAGGCTAGAAGCTTCAAGGACTGGGCCTAGATTAGCAGATGGAGGAAGTAAGCTTCGGAGATGACAATCAATTCAGGCAAGTAAAAGCTACTTTTACCCATGTTCCTTCATTCCCCCCCCCAACTTGGATGTAACTTCCAATAATTTATAGAGTACACAGACACTTGACCCTCTCCACATCTGTTGCAGACAGAGTCGGTTGAATTAGAAAGGTCCAGGAGCTCCTTTTGCTTCTCTCCCCAGGTAGTCGTCAAGCCAATGCTATGGAGATGGACACAGGTGTTGAGGGAGTCACTGGCTGCCCTAATAGTGAAAGCTGGGCAGTTCAGGGGAGGGAAGACACAGCTCAGGGAAGAAAGATGGGGCCAGTCTGAACCGTACGAAGAAAAAGAACTAGAGTCAGGACCCCAATCTACACTGTAGTGACTCTACCGAGGAGGAACCTTCATGGGGCCTGGGCAGAAAGGAGCCTCAAGTTTCAACTATACTAACAGAGGGCTCATCCCAAAAACACATGGCTGGGGCTGGACGAAAATGGTGTCAGCCTGCCCTTTCTTCTGAGTCAGAGCAACGGGAGGAAGGATCCTGGGGCTGTTAGTCATAACAGTTTGGAGCTGTGATACTATCTTGCTGAGCTAGAAAAAGAAAGGGATCATGACTGCTTCAAACACAGCTCCCGCTATTACGGAATCCCAGGAGTTTTTCTTGAATAAATGCTTCTTTGTGTGCTTTTATAAAAAACAGCCAAAGGCTTTAAGTGGTTGTCCCTTAATCATCAGTTTTTCTGAAAACAGTGTCTCTAAGCCTCTGACCCCAGCAGTAGAGACCTGGACATTCTCTTGCATGTTCATGATGCTTACTCACTGCCACACCCTGCAGTGTTGACAGTGACTTGTAGGAACCAGGTAATACCGGCACATTGCTTTTCCAAATCAGAGACGGTTGATTTTAAAAAGTTCAGACAGAGTAAATGGCATCGATTAACGTCTTAGTGATAAATGATGCAGGTGTTCTTCATCATGCTCTTGAATGTTGCACCCAAGGTAGAATCACATGAGATTGCTTTCACTCCTCTGACATTCAGTTTGATTTAAACCTTTGAGTTACTGAGAGAATATCAGAGGTGAATAAAATGTCATCCTAAAAATTGCTTCTCTTCACAGTAGTTGAACTTTAAAGTTCATCCATTAAAAAAGAAAAGAAAACATCTCTGGCCACATCTCACTAATGCTCAGAGAAGGAGAACCTTGTGGGTTGGGGGTGGGGGTTGAGTAGCAGGATATAGCCCCAGCTCAGAGAAACGAAGGCAAGGGGGATTGCTTGAGAACAGCCTTGGGACTATAGCATCAAAAGAAAGCATCAAGGGTAGAATGCTTGCTTTTTTGGTAGGGACTGCATGGGTACAGTTCTGGGGATAGAGCCTAGGGCCTGCAGAGCATCTTCAATGTTTCCCAGGCTAGCCTTGAAGTTGCTGGAAGATACAATGTTCTGTGATAGTGGAAGTAGATACATATTTAATACTCTGAAAGAAATAAACTACACATAAAAAGGTTTCCTTTTGTATCTACAAATGCGCATTCAAACTAAGGTGTCTAAGGGTTACATTGCTGTTATGAGAGAAACTTGGGGAGAAGAGGGTTTATTTGGCTTATGCTTCCCCTGTTCATCCTTGAAGAAAGTCAGGACAGGAACGCAAGCACAATAGGAGCGTCGAGGAAGGAGATAGTGTAGAGGAATGTTGCTTGCTGACTTGCTTCCCCTGACTTGCTCATTCTACTTTCATATAGAACCCAGGGCCACCAGCCTAGGGATGGTACCACTCACAATGGTACCCTTATCAGTCACTAGTTAGGAAAATGCCCTACAGGCTTTCTTACAGCCTGATCTTGCATTCTCCTAACTGAGGCTCCCACCTCTATGGTGACTCTAGCTTGTGTGAAGCTGACATAAAACTAGCCAACATATTTTTTTATCTATATATTACAGTTTTTTAAGTTAGAGCAATAGAATGAACTCAGTGGAGTCAACAGACATTTTCAGTAAAGTGTGAGGATTTAAGAATTCAGTATAATGCTATTTTGTAAAGCAATGCACAGGCAACTCCATTTACATAAGGAAAATCTAGAATATGAACCAAAATGTGTGTTCAAGTGGTTTTATTATAGCATTGTAAAAGTAACTTTTATGTGCCTGATTGACCTAGGCCTCGTCCTGGTTCTAGCCTTAGTTCATTCTCGACTAGGGCTGGAATGCTTTCAGCCTCTGAGACTTACTGCTGAATAAGCTCACCCTTTCTTGTTCTTTCTGAGCTCTTGCTGGCTGGTTCAACTCAGCGGTTCTGGCTCAGACTCCTCTCCCAGCTGACTTATTCAATCTGGCTACTCTCAGCTTCTGACTGAATTACTCAGTTTGGCCTTGTACTAACTTTGGCAATCTGTTCTAATCTTCCATTTCCTTCTCATTCTCTGGCTCGTTCTGTCATGTCTAGCTTGTTCTCTCTTCAACCTCTCTTTCTATAAAAATGCCTGCTCTCTCCCTCATTCTCTCTGCTACTCCGTTACGTAGTTTTTCTTTCCTCTCTTTCCTCATGGGAGTTGGGCATGTCCTATTCTATCAAATCTTTCTTTGACTAGCCACTTTTTCTGCCACTCAGTTAGACATCACTTTCAAACATGGGTGCTTCCTTCTATAAACTGATTCTACCTTCATTGTTTGGGATTAAAGGCATTTACCACCACACCTGGACCTAAGCTTTTCTTTACCTGAAATTTGCTCTATACCAGGCTGGTCCTCAGAGCTGCTTGCCTCTGTCTCCTGGGATTAAAGGTATATCTCTATTGCAACCAGATCATACAGACCTAGAAGATCTCTGGATGTGATCTCCTGCCAGAGCAGCTATGTTCTGAATTAAAATTCCTCTTCATAGTATAAACTATTTTAAATATTTTTCTTTTAGTTATGTGTAGGCACCTGTGTGCACATGAATGTTTGGTGAAGGTACTTTCGGGAACCAGCTGCATCGGATCCTCTGGAACTGAAATTCCAGACACTTGTGAGCTTCCAGATGTGGGAGCTGTGAACCAGCAGAGTAGCAAGTGCTCTTAACTGCTGAGCCATTTCTCCAGACCCTAAGATTTTTTCCTCTGTGTTTGTGTATTATGAATTTGTGATCATAAAAGAACAGTTAAGGAAAACAATAGAAAGTTGGAATTTGGGACTACAGACATGTGAAAGAAATGTCTCAAATATGAGCAAAGACTGCTTCAGTTCAAAACTAATAATAATAACGCTGCTTTTCTTTTTCTCTCCAGTGTTGCCTCAGAGCCAAGAAAACTTTATGAAATGCCAAAATGTCCCAAGTCAGAAAAAATTGAGGATGCTTTGTTATGGGAATGCCCAGTGGTGAGACTTCCTTCTAGAGCATTGGTTTTTAAAGCTTCCCCCCGTCCAACACCTAAATGTTTGTTTGTTTTTTTTTACATTTCATTTAAAAAAAAATTCATATGCTCTGTTGTTCCCTCTCCCCATTTCAGTGCCTTCTATGTTCCTTTATATACATGCCTCAAGTTCATGACCTTCTTGATTAGTGTGTATACCCACACACAAAGTGTATAAATAGAACCTTTCAAGTCCGTTTACTGTTGCTCATATGCATATGTGCTTAGGGCCGACTTTGGGTTGGATAACCTGTCAGGAGGCTATCCTTACAGGGACTGATTTTCCCTCTCTTAGCAGCCATTAGCTGCCCGTAGCTCTTCATTTAAGGGCAAGGCTTTGTTAGATTTACCCATTCATGTTGGGGGGTCAGCTAGTGTTGTCATTGTGCAGGTCTTGTTCAGGCAGCAGCATTGTTGAGATTTCATGGGTGCAACTTTCTCTCATATATAGAAATCAACCTCACAGCAGATGTGCTGGTCATCTGGCTTTTGCATCCTTTCTGCCCCCTCTTCCATGATGTTCTTTGAAAAGCATTTTAGCTTAAAAGAACTAGTCATTGTTAATGTGTTACTTAAAGGATAAAATTTAAAAATGGTTATGATTCCCGAATCTTTAGAAAAAACAAGAAGGGAATTTATTTTTTCAGTGTCATTACAAAGTTATCTTTAAAAACCTCATTATTCCAGGCTGGTAAGATAGCTCAGCAGGTTATGTGCTTGCTGCCAAGCCTGAGGAGCTGAGTTCAATCACCAGGACCCACATACAGAAAGAGAACTGAGTTCCTAAAGGTGTCTGTCTGCTGACCACTTTTTGCACTCAAACGTGTGTGTGCGCACACATAATATGTATTTTTTTTACTCAGTATTTGGAATTTATATATTTTGAACAGGCTCATGCCTGAGCCTAGGTTAGCTTAAGACTTTGTCTGTAGCTGAGGATGAGCTTGGACCTTGGACGCTACCACCCCTGAGTGCTGGGATTATGGGCATGCACCGCTATATTCAGTTTATTACGAAAATTTTTAAATTAGAAACAATTTTATAAAGTTTTGTAAAGTTAGAAACTGATTAAAAGTTTTATAACAAGGTGAGGTAGTTTATAATCTCTTAGTGTTTGAGATCATTATATGCCTATACTAAATTATTGTGAGCAAATACTATGTATATCTTTGAAAGTAGGTTCTTTTTTATTTTAGATTTATTTATTCATTCATTCATATTGTGTCTATGAGTGCTCTATCTACATGTACGCCTGCATGCCAGAAGAGGGCACCAGATCTCATTATAGATGGTTGTGAGCCACCATGTGGTTGCTGGGAATTGAACTCAGGACTTCTAGAAGAACAGCCAGTGCTCTTAACCACGGAGCCATCTCTCCAGCCCTGAAAGTAGAGTCTTATAAAATTCCACCTATGATTGTAGCTAAGAAAATAATAGTATAAAAATTAAAACTACAGTAGCAAAAATCATCCTGTCGTATACCTCTCAGGACACTGTTTCCTTTGGATGTCAGCATTCAGATTACCAGAGAAGCTAGGAGGAATTAGTCTGGGGTCAAACAAACAGGGAAGATGGAAAGTTCCAAAGATTAAACAAGGGTATTTGTAAATTTCCTCCTCTGTCTTTAGTACTACTGCTTCTAATAATGCTAGCGGGCACAGTAATCGTCAACCATCTTAGCAAGCTTTTTCCTCACAGCCCATCTCTGAGGGACAGTTCTTTCTTTTTTAAAGCAGCATCATTTCTAAGAAATCCTCCTAGGAAGCACTGCATAACAATGTCTGTGGGCCTGACTGCCCACTCTTTAAGAAAAGAGAACTCCTGGTCTGTAACCAAAAGTACTGTTTAAGCCATGAGCAGCAATATTCTGAATTGAATGTTAAATTTTTTCCAGGATGTTTTTTCCATAAAGCTGTAATTTTTTAAAAACTGTCACCCCACTATAATTACACTTTTCATAGAAGCTTCCTTTTTAAAAGAAAGTTAGAAGCCTGTTTTCAGACTCTTTAATTGAAAGCTGTAAATAATTGTGCCTTAAGCAATTTAAAGCCTTTTAATCTATTTTCTTGAGGGGGGATTAGAGAGATGATAGGTTTCTTAATTGAGTAAGTTTGACTATACCGATTCAGACACCTAAAATATAGAGCAGTCCTGGAAAAATAAAGTTAACCTCATTTCTACTCTCATTCCATAAACATTTAAATAGTTTTGTGTTTATTTGTGGTGACACAGATTTTTTTTTTTATGAAGAACTCAGAGGAATGCTGTATTAATATATAAATGCAAAAGTACTTTAAAATTAGTACTCTGTTTTGTGTCTGAGATAATATATGAAATGCCACTTTTGGTTTAAGAAATTTGTTGAAATCTAGAGTATGTACTTGCTTCAAATGTCTCTTTAATGGACTAAATAGGAATAGATACAGCTTGCAGATGTACATGAAATGTTGCATGAGTTATTGCGGTAGAAAAGCATTCGTGTTATTGCCTGTGAATTAAGATAAATAGTTAACACATTTAAAAATTACAGCGTCAGGCAGGATGCAGGAGGATCAGTTCAGTTAGTTTGCGCTACGTAGGGTCTGCCTGAGAAACAACAAAAATAAACAAGGCCAAGCAAACTAAAAGCAAATGGTGGTTTCCCTGGAATTTGAGAGGGAAGACAGCTCTGGTAGCTTATGCAGAGGCCACGGCCTCTTCTCTCCTGTTTGTGTTTTACCTATATTTTAACTTTCCAATTCGTAACTTCTCAAAAATCAACATGTTCGCTCCTCTTTCCCTTCTGCAGTAGACCTGTGCCAGTGAGATGGCTCAGTGGTTAAAGGCACTTGCCTCCCAGTGACGCAAGCAAGACAACCTTGTTTGAGACCCAGAGCCTACATAAAGGCAGGAGGAGAGCTGAGCCTGGGGCCGTGTACCTTTAATCTCCGTACTCGGGCAGAGGCAAGCAGATCTGAGCAGTAGGCCATCTTGGTCTGCATAGGTAGTTCCAGGCCAGTCAGGACTACATGGCGAAACCCTGTCTACACAAACAAGTAGAAAGGAAAAACTGAGTCCACCTCTTCCTGTGGCCTCCACATGTACACTGCGGCCTGTGCACCCTTATGTACACAATGATAATGATGATAAGTTAAGCATTAAAAAGTAAATAATGATTAAAATGGTTAAAGTAACAAGCCATAGTCTTGTCTTTCCTTGCCTTCTTCATTTGCACAGTTAATATTTCTTTGGTTTACTTATTTGACGAGGTATCTAGTTGGTTTCTTTGGACATACAGTACTACAGATTGTTCACAGCCAAGTGGTTTGGTTTTACACCTTTTTTTTTTTTTTTTTAGGGAGAAATACTTCCTGACCCATCAGACTATAAGTCCTCACTCATAGCGCTGACTGCTCATAATTGGCTGCTTCGCATATCAGCAACTACAGGGGAAATCCTGGAGAAAATATATCTTGCTTCCTATTGCAAGTTCAGGTATCAGCTGTGAAGTTATTATTTAAAACTTTGTAAAAATTTGAGACCTGTGGGGCCCAGATACAGTTCTGCCCTGTGTCCCCAGTTTTCCCCGTGTGTCTTATGACTCCAGTTTGTATAAACTATTCTTTTTATTCCCTCACTTTGCTCTATTTGGAGATCGGAGGCTAGGAACCTGCGTTGTTTATCTTTGTATTCCTAATAATTAGCCTATACACAAGAGTTAGAGGTAGGAGGCTGAGGGGTTCTCCGTTATGGAACAATCCAAGAAGTGCAATTTTAACTACTCGTTTATACTTAGATGTAAATTTTAGAATGAATGTGAGTATGAAGCTTATAAAAGTAATATTTTTTATAAGTTCCATTTTAAGTTGAAAATGGGCACGCTTTTAACTGGAGCACTCAGGAGTCAGAGGCAGGCAGATCTCTGAGTTCGAGGCCAGCTTGGTCTGCAGAGTAAGTTTCAGGACAGCCAAGACTACACAGAGAAACCTATCTTGAAAAACCAAAATAAGTAAAGAAATAAAAATAAATTGGATATGGTTTGTGCGTGTGTGTGTGTGTGTGTGTGTGTATGTGTGTATGTGTGTATGTATGTATGTATGTGCGCGCAGAGTGATTGCCACGTGTGCCCAGTGCCCATGGAGGTCAGAGGAGGGCTTCGGATCTCCTGTTGCTGAAGTTATGGATGGTGTGAGCCGCCACATGGGTGCTGGGAGCTGAGCCTGGGTCATCTACACCAGCAACAAGTGCTTTTAACCACTGAACCATCCCAACGTCCTCCTCAAAAAACAAGCTGGCATGGCAGTGGATGCTTGTAGTCCTCCAGCACTTAGAAGGCGGGGCCAGGAAGATGAGGCTTCCAAAGTTATCCTCGGTGATATCGCAAGTTCAAGGCCAGCCTGGCCTACATGAGGCTTGTTTCAAAAAGCCAAAACAATTTTTTTTTTTTTTTACTAGAAAAGAGCTATTTAAGACTCTAGAAGAATTAAAATTTAAGTGGAGACGTATCATATAAGGATCTAGAGGAAATTTCTAAATTTCTAATTTCTATTTGTTTTAAAATTGATTATTTTCTTTTTGTAATTTGTTACCAAAAGAAAAATAAGAAAAGAAAAAAACCACGCCAAACATGGTAGTTTATGCCTATCGTCTTAGCACTGGAGATCAACAGTAGGACAGCGGGGTCAAGGTCAACCTAGGCTGCCCAAAGAGTGCTAGGCCAGATTTTATCTCAAAAATGCAAAATAAGCAAATAAAATATAAGCGACTAAAGTACAATGTTTTGATTTTGAGGACAGGGAACGGATCCAAAACTTGTGATTCCTGTCTGTTCCTTCCAAAGGTACTTGAGCTGGGACACGCCTCAGGAGGTCATCGCAGTCAAGTCTGCTCAGAACAAAAGCTCGGCGGCGGCTCGCCAGGTCTGCAGCACCGAGCGGTGTATCCTCGGGACCCGCACGCTTGGGAAAGCTAATGGCCTTTGGTCTCAGGAGAGGGCCGTGTACCTTTGAAGCAGACTATCAGTTGGGCTTCTCTCTATTTTATATGTGTTTATTTTGGGGTCCTGAGAATTGAACCCGCTTGCCCGTCGGCGCTGTAGTGCTGAGCCACACCCCTCAGGCATGGCGGTGCAAGCCCTTAAACCCAGCACTTGCAGCAACGGAAGGGAGGATCTCTGGCCAGCCAGGGCTGCATAGTGAGACCCTGTTCAAAAAAAAAAAAAGCATCACCCAGAATTCACTAGACTTTATAAAGCCAAGAACTACCTATCAGGAAACTTATTTCTGTTGGTAAGGAACTACTTAGAAAATATTTATTGAGCTGTTTTTATAAAATACGGATTTTTTTTTTTCCTCATAGAAGTTTTTGTTTATCTCAGGACAGGACATATAAAAACCATTATAATAAGAACCAACAATTTTCTGTTTGCTTTTGGCAGGCTCTGTATTTGAGTTCCTCCTTGTGTTTAATGTAAAACATAGCCTTAACATTTTTACTGTAACATTGACTGTCAGGTAATTAGAATTCTGGGGTGCCTGGTTGTTTGGGACATTTACGTTTTGCTTTTGGTTTTTGAGACAGTCTCACTGTGTGGCCTAGTCTATCTTTAAAGTGAGATTCTCCTGCCTCAGCCTGCCAAATGCTGAGATTGCAAGTGTGTGCAACTCTTCCTGACTTAGGAACCTTTTAACAAATTAAATGGTTCCTCTCTTACCTTATTTAAATAACCACGTCAAGGAGAAGTTCCCTTATCTACTCCAGCTCAGTCCTTCTCCCTCTGCTTTGGGTTCGTCTCTTATCTGCCTTCTCTGTTTTTGCTCTGAGCCAAACAAGCTATTAGTTAAACTATATTAAACAGTTGTTAAGTTACACTTGCTTGCCTGTACATGTGGGGCTTGGGGCACAGGTAGAAAACAGAGGACAGCTTGCAGAAATGGGTTCTCTTCTACCCTTTGGGTTCCAGGGATCAAACACCTCACCACTGCACCATTTCACCAGACCTAAACTTACTTTGAATGATGATTATTTACAAATATGTCCTTTCTGGTCCAGTCATATTAAAAGCATAACCACCTACTTTTATTGGGGATCTTTTTGGCCTTTTCCTCATTCGATTAAGGTAGCCAGCCCAAGAAAGGGTTACTGTTTATTATTGCTTTCTTTTTACACTCTCATTCTGTTGCTCTCTTCTTAAAATTTATAAAAGTAAAAGACTAACAAAGTAACGCACCATTCCATAAGAATTCTACAAGTGTCTGGTCTAATGTGCTTCCCAAAGAATTCTAGTCTGGCTGCACGGTACTGTGCATTACGGTTTTTATTTGTCACCTGATAATGTTGTTAAATGTTGTAAGCATTTCTGCATTCAAGACTGTTCCCACGATCTCTAGCCAACAAGCCGTAGTTCTTGTCAGCATATACAAATTACACCTGCATTTAGGTTTAGGCACATGGATCTAAGCTTAGTAAAAGTCTCTTCTCTTTGCAAGGGCAGGTCTCTGGGGCTTTAATTGTCACAGTCTGGTTTTGGATTTGGTTGGGTTTTTTTTAGCTTTTATTTCCTGTGATTTTGAGTAGTAGTCTTGGTACTCTAACCTTATTTCTGCTCATGCAGAATTTTGCTACACTGAGGCCAACAGCTGAGCCATCCCTAAGTTGGAGATACTCCCTTGAATTCTGTTCTAGAGAAGTAAATAAATTATTTTGCATTTCATAATGGAAATAAATTATTTAGAACTCGGTTTTCAAGATGAAGGAGCTCGCCTCTTCAAGTTGATAAATCATCCGCGCTTTCTCTGACATACCGTCTTGTTTTCAGTACAGCCAGCCCAGCATTAGTCCTTTCAGTGATGTGACCACGGTAACACTGTGGCTTTGGTCAGGCTCAGTCTTGTTAGAGCTCCAGCTCACAGTACAAATGCACAGTATCTTGATGGTGAGAAATGCTTAGCTTCCTTTTATAGAGTTTTGTGTTTGTGTACTTGCTGTGTGTGTTGTGAGGGGCTGGCGGGTTAGTGAACATTTTAAGTATGTTTGCTTCCCTGCTGAAATAACTTAGTCTAAATAGGGGGAATTCATGTAATTTTTGGATAGTTGAATGCTAGGACAGATTATGTTTTTACTAATGAAGGTTATAAGTGTTTCCTGAAATGCTTGGTAGAGCTGCCCATAATTTTATTCTCTCCTTCTAGGCAGGCATTCAGCAGCCTGTTTTGTTGTACCTTGCAGTTTTCCGGGTTCTGCCCTTTTCACTCATAGGGATTCTAGAGATCAACAAAAAGGTAAGAACTAACTTCTTTCCTCCCTCCCTTTTCTTTTTTTTAAAGGCAGTGTCTCATTCTTAAGTCCTGGCTAGCCTGGAACTCACTATGTAGACCAGGCTAGCTCAGAGACCCACCAGCTTCTGCCTCCCAAGTGTTGGAATTAAAGGTGTGCAGCACCACACAGCAACAACTTAATTGCCATATTCGGTTGACGATTGGGTATAATATCTTCATTTATTTATTCGATGTTCTGAGTGAGAATGTTATGTCTATTAACATGCGCTGAACTGTCTCATATCAGAGTGTGAGCATTGACTTGGGAGGACGCATGATCAGCCCTTCATATTCCTGCATGTTTTCATGCCTTTTGGGTGGTTAGTGTCACTAGTGTCAGAAACCTGTGGTCATCAACAAACTGCTGTTTTAGGAAATGATGAAATGCGTAAGGAAGTTTTTTTTTTTTTTCAAAGGGAATATTTCAAAGCTTGTTAAAATGATCATTAAGCTTCAACAAAATGTCTCATTTTAATTACAAGGTACAGGTCTAAAACTTGCTTTATAGTATATAAACAAGACTCGAAGTAGAAGATATAAATTTTCTAACACATGCAGTTTGGGTTTTTATTATGTTCCCATTTATCTTGATTTGTGGAACAAGCTGGAGGAAAGAAAGGCCAAGTTTCAACCGAGTAAAAGAGTTAATCATAGTCTTTTTGAAATTTTTCATTTCATGGAAAGTTATCTTGAACATTCTTCTACAAGTCTTTAAACACTTAAAATATTGTAGGAGACAGATCTGGAGGATGTACTAATATTCACTAGCAAACAAGACAATCTAAACACTTCCTGTTCTGAAAGTTTATACTAAATTGCATGAACTAAATAATATTAGTTATTTATTATTTATTTTATGTGTGCTAGGCACTTTCAAATATTTTAAGACATTGTGACAATGTATTCTATTAGAAGTTGAGAAGCTATTTACTAATTTTAAGATGTTTGAATTACCCAAGTACTTCTTTTCAAAGTGTGGAACCAAGAGTAGGAAATTTAAAAGCTAGGAGCCAACCAACGCAAAACAAACCATAATTTTTTTTTTTAAGAAAATGACTAAAAGCTTAACTTGTAATTTCATTGTTTTCTTTATGTTTGTGGATTAAGTAATTATATGTGTATTACATTCTTCAGCAGGAACAAACACAAAAAGACTGGCAAAGTCAATTATTCTTATGTATCCAGCATTGTCATTTGAGGGATTTGGCTTGGGCTGTTGTAATGCGGATTAAAGCACACCTTTCACTGCTTGTACGAATTGAAAGTCTGCAGGGATGAGCCTATGGGGCAGTCGTGGACTCAAGCTAAGCACCACTGTGGCACATCCTCACTGATTACTCAGTGGATTTTTATTTCCTCTGTACTTTTCACTACTGTCCAAAAAGATATGCTTACCTTGGTTTGTGTTGAATATTAAAATAGGCACATAATCATGTTCTTTCTCAGAGTTGTATAGAAAACCATCACAGATTCAAGAATAGAAATTTTAGGGAGCAATAAGCCAAAGCCTTACTGTAGATAAATATCTGTAGGGGTTTGGTCTTTTGGGTATTTTTTATGAAGTTGAGAAATCAAACCTTATTAGAAATTAAAGAATATTATAGCATTAAAAAAATATGGAGTTGGAGCTGGGCAGTGGTGGTTTGCACGCCTGTAGTACTAGCACTCAGGAGGCAGAGGTAGGTAGATCTCTGAGTTTGGGACCAGCCTGGTCTACAAAGTGAGTCCATGACAGCCAAGGCAACACAGAGAAACCTGTCTCGAAAAAAACAGAAAAACAATATACATGTATGTATATGTGTTTATACATATATATGTGAGAGACAGAGTTAGCAACTAGGGAGCTAAGTTATTAGGTGAGAGTACTTACTGTGCAGTCATGAGAACATGAGCTTGGATCCCCAGCCCCACATTAAGTCCATGCTTGGCTATGTGTACCTGTAACCCCAGCACTGGACAGAACAGGTTACTCCAGGGCTTGGGCAACTAGCCTGGCTGCAAAAGTGGAAAGCTCCAGATTCAGTGAGTGAGGCCCTATCTCGGGGGAATAGAGTGGAGAGGTACAGCAGGACACCCAGTGCCAGCCTCTCTTTCTTCACACATGGGCATGGGCTTACCTGCCTGTACACACATGCATTATACACAGAGCACACACACACACGTGCCATAGGCCATTTCCCTTAAAATGACTTTCCAAGACCCAGTCTTTTTGCCTCTAAGTAGCTATAAATATTTTTCTTTAGGAAGAACATTTTAGTGTAAGTAATGAGTCTCTATTGGATGTACCTGATACATATTCATTTACAATTACATGGCCTCATTGTATACCACTGTTCCAGAAAAGCGGAATTTTTAATTACTGTGTATTGACAAAGCTGTACAGCAAATGGATGTGACATTGAGCCCTGTGTGCAGTGCTTGCACTGATGTGTTTAGCCTGAGGATCCAGTGGCTTACTGCCTGCCTCCAACGACACTCTAGCCTCCAGTTGCTGAATTTAAGGCCTAGTGTGAGGCTGCAGTAATGACTTGGACATGAAGCAAGAAATGCAAACACGCTAAGACGCAGAGGATCAGCCTTCTTCCGGTCCGTCCTCAGGTGATACTGGCCTTTCCCCTTAGGTTTTCGCCAACGTCACAGATGCCACCTTGTCGCATGGAATACTGATTGTGATGTGCAGCTCGGGACTGGTGAGGCTGTACAGCTTCCAGGCCATCATCGAACAGGTAGAGGAGAGCGCAGCTGGGCCTTTTACACTTAGTGCGAGGTTTGAACCAAAGGTGATGGCTGTTTCAACAAGCCGTGTGCTCATACAGTTCCCATTATAAAACCTACCATAGAAACAGGAAATGACACAGTGACCTTTGCAGGAGGGCTGGGAGGGTAAACAGAAAGGTCCTTGACTAAAGACATTTTCTCTGTCATGTACATGGAAATGTTATTTTTTTCTTTGCAGACAGCAAATAAGTAGGTATTAAAGCCATGATTTTTGTTTTGTTTTGCTTTTAGTTCATGCAACAGAAACTTGACTTAGGGTGTGCATGCAGCCAGGGCGGCACTACTGGGACTGTAGGAGAGGCTCCCTTTGGCATTCCTTGTAATGTTAAAATCACAGGTATGGCTGCTACAGGATCTGTTCACCTTAAGAAAGTAAGTGCGCACATAGTTTTACATTGTAAGCATCCATGTTTTCCTCTGACAACATACTGACTCATTTTACTTCCATACATACATACATATACACACACACACACACACACACATATATATCCCTTACTGTAAATAAATGTCAGCAAAATTCTATCCATTCATTGTTCATGGACGTGAAGGCCTGAATATGCTGAGCCTTTCTGATTCTTCATTTCCTTGTCTGGGAAATGATGAATTATACCCATTCCTACCATCTTAGCTTCCTTATAACTTAAGGTTTTAAGTTTTGTTAAATCTACCCATTTCTAAGGAGTGTTTTCCAAGGAAATACTAATACTATGCTAGCTACAAGTAGCAGATCCTAGACTTCAGGAGAATAAACAAAGTTATACACGATTCTATAAGATAGTGTAAAAAAAAAAAAATGCTTTTCTGTGATTAACTAACTCATGGAGCCAGGTGTGCTCACCCAACCCTAAAATCCCAGCACCTGGGAGGTGGAGCCGGGAGGATCAGGAGTTCAAGGATATCCTTGGCTACATAGTGACTTTGAGACCAGCCTGAGCTGTAAAATAATAATGTTCAAGAACATAGTCTGAAATTACTTCCTGCTATAGAATAATCTAATTGAATGGTTTGGGGTTATCTGCCTAAGGAAATCAGCAAACTATACAGGATGCTTGCAGATCTTCCTTGCTCTGTGTGGACAGCAGACCTTTTCGTCTGTTGATCACTGTGGAGAGGCAGCCCTCCATCAGCTCTCAGGCATCCAAGGACAGCTTGATGATTGCAGTCCAGCACAGTAGATATATGCCATTTTCTGGTCTTTTTGTCTCTATTATTAATTCATTAAGGGTCACTACTAATGATAATGAGAAAATTTTATTTCTAACCAATAAACACTATGGTTTTTTAGGTGTAACTCAAAGTTTTTCTAATATAGCCACAATAAAACAAGAATTTTTTTCCTATAACTTACCATTGTATCATCAACAAATAGATTAAGAAATGAAAGATGCAAAAAGGAAAAATAATGTTTTTAGGTGGCAAATAATAATTATATAAACTGTGAAGAGTGCCTAGTATAACCAGTTAAACTATCCATGAAACAAAAAAAAAATTGTTTTTAAAATGTCATTTTGAAGTGAATTAAGCAGTTTTAGGAAAAGCTAGCAATACCTTCGAACCTCAGAAATACCTTCTGTGTTCAGTATAAACTTCCTCACAAAGCGCTGAAAGAATTTTGTCACTGTGTGACAAAGGCCAGAGGATGGTGCTGGGTCCCCTGAAGTTATGAGTACTGGGAACCAAACCTGAGTTTATTATCACATGACACTGGAGTTTATTTTCATAATTTACTGGTACATGCCCTCTGACATTATATTGGGATAGTAATATATTGGGATATTAATATTTTTCTTATTTCTTGAAATATTTCTTATTACTTTATTAAGGGTGTTTTTAAGTGCTTTAAATATATTTGATATATACATATCTTTACCTGTACTTTCTTTTGCCTCAAAATTGTTAGTGGGCTGCTTTTCATGATTTGTTTTTCTCCTGTGTACAGCTTTCAGATGTAAGAGGAGCCTTAACAAAGCACACGCTTCTATTTTAACATGCAACTCTTACATGAGTGATCTGAGAACAGCTTCTTAAAGACAAGTGGCTTCCTAAACGAAAGTCTCAAGGTAGAAGCACAAATCCAGAGGTTACAGATGACCAGTCTATCTACAGCCACCCAAAAAAATTGTGACCATAGCAATGCCTTCTCCTCACAGTAGTTAGAGTGGATTATGGTGTAATTAAAATTGAGATCAAAGAGGAAGAGAGAAAAAAGCACCAACAAAATGTTCTTTGATGTCTGTCCCCAAGAGACTGATTGGATACGTCTATAAAAATTAACTTGTTTGATGATGATGATTCTAGTGGTGATGTCTGCTCTCTAATAAACTCTCCATTGTGCAGACCCGTGCTAATAGGTGGCATTCACTCAGACTAGTGTGACAAGAAGCATAGCTCAGGACAGCTTCTGTAAAGTTTGCTGGTATACATACCTATTAGCCTGTGATATGAAAGCTCTCCCTGCCTTTGAAAGATCAGGGAGTTGACATTGTGGCTAATGCAGTCTTGTTCATAGACCCTCAGTGATGGTAGAGTTTTTATTGTGGATTTGCCTCCCTCGCCCCCAACAGTAAGCACCTTCAGCCTCCGTTTGGTTGTTGTTTTGTCCTGCTCACATGTAGGCCACACATTCCCACCAAAATACATGCCTTGATGTTAGTGTACAGTCTTTGTTTTCTACTTGGTTTCTGTTCTCTTAGCAACAGACCTTTCCTGGCTACGCTTTTGTTCCCTGGAACATAGTAATTTGTCGTTATGGAACTTTGTAAAGTATGTGTATGTACCAAGAAGGGTTGGACCTAGCTAATGAATGGTACAAGTCCGCCCCAAATGAGAAGCTAGTAAATTTCTCTTGCTCATCTTTGCAGACTCGCCGCCTCCGCTCTTTGAGGTTTCGTCCCTGGAGAATGCATTTCAGATCGGAGGCCATCCTTGGCACTACATCATCACACCTAACAAGAAGCAGCAGAAAGGAGTCTTCCACATCTGCGCCCTCAAAGACAATTCCTTGGTGCTTCATGAGTGCTCAACTTTTTATATTAGAAATCTTTATTCTCTGCTTCTCTAATAGCTTTATAGGTCCAGGATTGCCTTTTTGTTAATTTGAGGGTTTGTTAGTTTTTATTATTATTACTATTTAAGATTTATTTATTATGTAGACAGTGTTCTGCCTGCATATCAGATCTTATTATGGATGGTTGTGAGCCACCATGTGGTTGCTGGGGACCTTGAACTCGGGACCTTTGGAAGGACAGCCAGTGCTCTTAACCTCTGAGCCATCTTTCCAGCCCCCAGTTTTTATTATTTATTTACTCAGATAAGGTCTCCATGTAGCAGTGACTGACCTGGAACTCACAGAAATCCTCACGTTGCTACCCCAGTGCTGGGATTAAAGGCATACACCACACTTAGCGTTGGTGAACAATTTAAAATACAAAGAACATAGGAAATAGTGTTTTGTCACAGGAATTTTAAAATACACCTGTCTGAAAGGTCTTAGAGCACCAAGGATTCTCATTCAATTCTTCCCTCCCTGTCCCCCTCCCTCCCTTCCAGCTGCTCATGTAGCTCAGGCTGACCTCACGCTCACTCTATAGGCCTTTCACACCTGATACTCCGTCTTTGCCTCCCACTCGCTGTGACTGTAGTTGTGTCTCTCCATACGTGGTGAAGGGTTTTGTTGTAGGATTCTCACGGAAAATGTCTGTCAGATGCCACTGTGGGAACTGTTGCTAGATTAGGCTCAGGCTGCCTCTGAAACGGCTGTGGAATGTGTTGTTGATTTTGAAGAGAGCAGAACCAGATGGAGTTCTGGAGCTCACAGGCTTGGCGCTGAGATGGTGCATTGTCAAGGGTTTCCTCAAGTTGCTTCTGGCGCCACAGAAAAAAATGGCTCATGGCAAAACAGTAAAAGTTCTACCCATTAAAGTCATCTTAATTTTCTTTCAAAATATGATTTTTTTTTTCATTAATGTTTTTCCATATAGTCATTTGTTGAGGTCTAGCATGGCCAGACATGCATTTTCTTCCTTCAGGTTGCTTATCTTTCCCAAAGATTCTTTCCCTGTTTAGCGTCACTGCGCCTGCCTGGAGAACGCCTTTACCCACTGCCCCATGCTGTGGGCCTCATCTGTGCTTGCGTTCATTCCTGAAACCTCTTGTGATGTCAGATCGATTCCTTTCATGAGGTAGATGTAGTTCATTCCTCACCTTGCCTTCCAGGGCCCTAGCACTGTCACTCACTATGGACTCCAGTAGCACTTAATGTGACAGGTCACCTTTCACCTTGTTGAAGGTTTGCGTGTTCTTGGATCCTGTTATCTTCTCCCACTGATGTCATGGGTCACTGTGTCTAGTGTCTTCTAGTTTACTTCTGTAAGAAAAGTTCTTCATCTTCTCACTTCTTGGTCACATGTAACAGTTCCTGTTGCCCTCCCCCCCACCTGCAGCGAAACCCTTTTTTCTAACATTTTACAAAGGTTTTCTAGGGGCTCTTTCCCTGCCGTCACACACCCTGGTTTGCCTGCTCACCTCCCAACCAGGACTTTGTTCAGCCACCAGCCGCTGTGACTCTCTGTTCCGCCCGATTTTGCATCCAGTCCAACCTTGCGCAGTGTGTGTCCTCTCCTCTCAGCACATGTCCCTCCTGGATGTGAGCCGACTCTGAGTGCTCTTTCCTAAATTAGTGGCCTTTAGTCACACACCACATAGTCTCCATAGCAGTTACACGGCTGGTCCGGCCTATCTTTCAGCACATTTGTGAATAACTGCCAAAGCCAGAAGTTAATGGATGCACACTGCTATCAGCTCCCCGTGCTGCTGTGTAGAAGGTGATGTCTGCCCACGGATCATGTGTCCTGCAGTGGTTGTTTGCTTGTTTGTTTGTTTGTTTTTTCTTTCACTCCCCCACCCACTTTCTTGAGACCCGATCTTAGAGTGTAGCCCCGGCTGTCCTGGAATTCACTATGTAGACCAAGCTGGCCTTGAACTCCTAAAGCATTGCCCGCTTTGCCTCCCAAGTGGTAGGATTAAAGGCGTGCACCACCCCACTTGGCTCTGCCCTTTATTTTACTATCTAAGTATACCTACGTATTTGGAACAAGGCTATTCTTTTCTTACGTGCTAATCAGTATTAGACTCTTTTCTCAGATATGAGTGTTTAATATTTAACTTAATCAAGGCGACTATGTGACCTGTGTCAGAGACTCTTGGTTTGGTCACGTGTTTATGCGAGGTTAAAGACCCCTCTGATTGACAGGTAGTTGTGGGTAGGGTTGGGAGAGGAGGCTGTAGGGAACTGCACGTATATGATGATGGAAAGGTCATGGACTTTGGAGTTCATGCTGTCTAATGTGTTCCAAACACTGGGCAAGCATTCTCTTTGTGTGTCAGTCTGTGGTTAAGAAGCCATAAAATGGCGTTGATTTTTGCTCTGAGTCTTACAAAACCAAATGCAGCGGTGACAACAGCGCATCCCTGCAGGCCCAGTGCGCAATGTACACATGAGGGACGGTGGCTTAGGTCACCGTTATCTGAGGAGTCCTGCATGGCACAGAGTAAATCTGGGAGGGTGTTTCACACTTAAAATATTCTGAATTTCTCAAGTTTGTATGTCCTCATTTGGCCCTCACACACGTCCCACACCAGCTGCTTCGTATTTTCTTTACTATACCTGTGAGTTACCAAAAGGGCTAGATTCGAAAAGGGATTTACCCTTCCAGTCTCTGTCCTGAATATATTTTTCCCAACTTCAGGCAAAAAATGGAGTCCAGGAAATGGAGTGCTGCTCGCTGGAGTCCGACTGGATCTACTTCCATCCTGATGCCTCCGGAAGGATAATACATGTCGGACCAAATCAAGTCAAGTGAGTCCTTTTTCAGCCCTTGAAAATTAAAAGCGGTTCTTGTAGCATTTATTGGCATTTTTGTTTTCAGTTGAGACCACTGTAATTATGTGAAAGATTCATTTGTGTGGAATATTTCCTGAGAGACTGTTGTCTGCACAATCTGGTTCTATTCTTTAGCTCTACTGTTAACTGTTTGTAAGTTTTACATATCCTCAGTCCCTTACATATCAATCAGTCCCTTGATTGATATGGAAATGAATGAGAGGAATTTTACATTGTCTTTTTTCCTCATTGAGTGTTGTTTTGTTTTAACACAGCTTCTTTGGGGTTTGCTGTGTAGCTCATACTGGCTTCCAGTGTCTGTAGCACTGGCCTTGAACTCAGTCTTTCTGTCTCTACGCCCTGACTAATGAGATTACGGGAGCATGCCACACACGTAAATAGGTCTTAATTTTCTAGGATTGATGAGAAAGAAGATAGCTGAGCCAGGTGACACAGGCCTGAAATCTCAGCCGCCCAAAAGTCCCAGGCAGGAAGATTGCAAGTTCAAGGCCAGGCTGGGCAATTTTGTGAGCCCATGTTTCTATATAGAAAGGGGCTGGAGCTGCAGTTCAGTGGTAGGGCACTTACCTGTAGAGTGAGGTTCCGAGTTCAGTCTCTGGTACCCTGCAGAGAGAGACAGTGATTGACGTTTGTTCTGAGCCAGTGGACTAGTCTTTGCTTACTGGTTGCCTTCCAGCTGACCTCTGCCTTACAGTGGCCTTAATGTGGCTTCCCTGACATCAGACTGTTCTCATGGTTTTGATTTTTTACCCAGACTTCCACTAACTGAAGCTTATCTTCAGCATTTAGGTCTTCTCTTCTCTTGTCAGGTTTTCTTCCTATTTGGTTCTAGTTATTTCCTTGATTCAAAAACTGAAATATTCTACCCTTCCCACCTGCCAGCTTATTTGCTGGCCCAGACCCCTCATCAGTCTCAGAAATCTGAAATTTTGCTTTTCCTTTTTTGTTTGTTTGTTTTGAGGCAGGGTCTCTGTGGTCCTGGCTGTCTGTCCTGGAATTTGCCCTGTAGACCAGGCTGGACTCCAACTCAGAGATCTGCCTGCTTCTGCCTCCCAAGAACTGGGATCAAAGTCATGTACCACCAAGCCAGGTTTTAATTTTTAAATTTTTTTAATATTGCCACTAATTGAGCTAGTTCATTTCTCAGTTTAAAAACCAGTATCTGATTCCTCTGTTGTTGGCAGCTATGAAGTGCCCATTTGTCGCAGCCGTGGTGGCGACTTGCTGTTCTCTTTGCCTAAGGGACTTGGAGCTTTGAAAAGCTTTTAAAGCCTTTTAATGATATAAACAGATTTCTATGGGTGGGAAGCAAATTATTTTATTTTCTCTTGATTAATAAGCTTGATCCATGAGATCATTTGTACTCTGGAAATTCAAACCTTAAAATATAATCCTTAAAGAAATGGTATTGTTGGTTACAGATTTTACTCTCTTGTGAGAGTCCAGTGTTCTGGCTAATTGCGGTCCTGTCTGTCTCACTGTTAACTCTAAGCGCTATTCTTACTGTGTCTTCTACTGAAACCGTAGTGCAACCTCTCACGGGGCAGGAGAGACACTCCGGTCCTGCTGCGGGAGGAAGAGGCGAGGCTTGCTCTGCAGTGTCACTAAGCCATCTGGAAAATGCCTTGGGACTGAGCAAGCTGCTGCCTTACCGGTTCAGTACCACTCACAGCCACACTTTCCTGTTCCAAAAATAGGAGTGTGGAGAAGGTTCTGGATTTGAGTGATGAGATTAATATTACAGGCTAGTCAATGGAGGAGAAGTGAGTTGCTGCAGTTTTCATCTGTCGAGTCTCATGTCGAGTCAATTGCCAGATTGACGGTGCTTCTTGCATTCTTAGACTTCTGTATCCTTTCCAGAGTCTTGAAGCTAAGTGAGATAGAAAATAATAGTTCCCAGTGTGAGATCTCTGAAGATTTCATCATTTGGGCCAATAGAGAAAACAAAGTAAGTCAAAAATCCCTTACATCCTTTCTGTAGAAGCGTCTGTGTAGCTTGCCCTGTGCATGCCTGCTGGGTGAAACACCACCACAGCTCTTCAGAGGCTGTTCACTGGGTCTGCGTGGGTAGCTAGTCTCACCCCACTTACATATGAGGTCTGGAGACAGCTATACTGAGCTTATCTTGCTTCTGTCTGTTTTTTCTCTCCAAGTTTTTTAGTAATGAGTTGTCAGTCTTTGGTTCTAAATAGTTGTGCAAACTTAAGGCTCCCTGGGGTATCAGTCTTTTAAACCAGATACCATGCCTTAACTGTAGCTGGTACTTTTCCATTAGTGTGTAAGCTGAGGTGCTTGAAGAGAAACATTTGTGAATGCAGATACACCTTTAGCTTTCTGTCAGAAGGATGAATGAAGAGCAGATCTATAACTTTTAATTGGTTTTCGCCTATTTTAGTATTTTATCCATTTAAAGCTTTTATTAAACTATGATTCACTGAGTGAAGAATTTAAAATTGAATTTAAATAAACTTGGAATGTTCTCAGCTTGCGGAAGGCTGGTGTGTGCTGGGAAGGGCTATCAGGTGGAAGCACATTCTGGGGACTGTTGCCTTTGCATGCATGTAGTAGAGTGTGTCTTGACTTTCCTTCTCCCACTCTGACAGAATGAAAGTTTAGTCACTGTTACAGCTTCTGGACGCGTGGTGAAAAGAAATTTCAACCTTCTGGATGATGACCCAGAGCAAGAGGTATTCTTTAGCTAAACATGAGAGTCCAACAGTCCATTTCCCCTCAAACCTGTGCTCCCAGGCCCCGGGGCAGACACTGGAGTCAGAGACCCTGCAGGCAGGATGGTGTAAGTTGTTGAAGTCAGCGTCACCCGCTTTCTCTTTTCTTACTGGAAGCTTTCTCACAGTCTTATTTGTAGTAAAGTTTGTAGGGCCAAAATAATTTGGAAGCATTATCAGCTTACTGTTTTTGTGAGGCATGGATTTACTTTCGTTTTATTTTTTTGTTTTGAGACAGGATTTCTCTTTTTAACCCTGGCTGTTCTAGAACTCACAGAGCTCTGCTTACCTCTGCCTCCCAAGTGCTGGATTAAAGGGATGTGCCACCACTGCATTCACACACACACACACACACACACACACCACAAACACACTGGTGTTGTGTTTTTTTTTGTTGTTAGATAGTTTTTTAAAAGCAAATTTTAAAGTTCATGTGACTAAATTTAGCTTAGCAGTAGAGTGCCTGAATAGCATGCACAAGCTCCTAGTTTCAGTCTTTGTAGAAAAGGAAAACAAAAAACTGGAACCATAAGGTTGTGCTGGCAGTAGTTTGGGGCTGGAGCAGTGGCTCAGGAGTCAAGAGCACCTGCACCAGAGTTCTGGTCCCAGCACCCTTGTAACAACAAACTGAGCATCCTACAAAGGCCTGTAACTCCAGCCCCAAGGGAGCCAGTGTTCTTTCTGGCTCTGTTTGCCAAGTCTGTAGGATTCAGATTTCCCTGGAAATCTGGGGAATGACCCGTATTTTACAGGTACATGTAGAGACACATTTCTACTGATTCTCCCACCCATTTGTTCCTCCCTTCATCCTGTTTTCATAAGTGACAGAATAATTAAATTTAAAGTGTAGGCGTGGCCCTAGCTTATTAGCTGGGACTGACCCTACTTTTATCTGTCTTCTTAACCTGCCCCAAGACTTTCAAAACTGTGGACTACGAAGATGAGTTGGACTTGCTTTCTGTGGTCGCTGTCACTCAAATAGATGCCGAAGGCAAAGCTCGCCTGGATTTCCACTGTAATGAGTATGGGACCTTACTCAAAAGCATCCCACTAGTGGAGTCCTGGGACGTGGTACGTATAACCTTTGGGACACTAAGTTGGAAGGGTTTCCTTTACCAGGGCCGTTTATTAGAACATGTCCATATCAGTCCAGACTCACCTGTGCCATTATTTCCCAACATGCAAGACAAAATGAGTACTCCCAAGCCTTCTCTTAGGATTAGGGATACCTTCTTAGCAGTATCCTTGGAGGTAAAACTTGGTGTCTCTTGAGACATGTTATTTCCTTACCATAGTCTTTTATTTTCCTCCCAGCTATGAGGGGTAACATTTTTAAAAATGAAATTATAATGCGGTTATCTTCCACAGTTAGATAGTAAGAGGCAATATCTGGGCAAATTGGGTTTCCAGCACTTGGGAATATTCATTCTTCCAAATATTCTAACAAGTAAATGTCCTGGGTTGAGTACAGCCCAGCACACTAGACTTGGTCCAGTTTCGAGCCCAAATGAGCTGCTGGTGGCAGTGAATACGAGTTGAGAGGCCTGGGGAGCTGGCTTCGTTCCTGTGCAAATGTGAGAACTTCGAGTTTGGATCCTCGGCACCCACACAGATGCTGGTAGCTGTGTCAGGTACAGACAAGGTCTCGGAAGCAACGTGGCTAGACCGGCTAAATCACTGCGCTCTGGGGCCAATGAGTAAGGTAGAGAGGGACTGAGGAAGCACACACTCCACAGCACCTGTGCAAAAGTAAAAGCTGCAAGGAACAGCATATTCTCCGCATACACCTTTTTCTGTCGATAAGGAGCCTATGAGCTCCTGTGCGGCTCATGCAGCTAGGCGGATGTGTGGTTCTGACAGTGACCTGTAGATTTGGTTCCTAAGTTCAGAGCTCTAAATGGCCTGCGTTTCTCCATTAGTCATCCACATGCACATAAATGATGAAAAATCCACTTCTGGCAGTTCTTCCACACCTGTGCGCATAGGAAGGTGCCTGGGGTAGGTGCTGTGGTATTGGTGATGCTACGGCGAATGTGACTGCATGAAAAGCAGGTCCTGTGTGACTGTTTTCTTACAGACTTACAGCCACGAGGTCTACTTTGACAGAGATTTGGTGCTGCACATTGAACAGAAGCCCAACAGGCTCTTCAGCTGCTATGTTTACCAGATGGTCTGTGACCCTGGAGAAGAAGAAGACGTGGTCAGCAGAAGTGGTTAAGACAGTGGGGTCGCTGTGACCTGATGGAGTACCCAGTCAGCCGAGTCCAGTTCTCATCTGCATAGAATAGTCTGCAGTAATTTCCGGAACAGGTCTTGTTCTAACTTCAAAGGACTAGGTTAAACTCTTGCCACATAGGGTGGTAAGGACTCCCTTGTATGTAAATGCTCACCAGGATGCTGTCCTAGGAGGCTACATTTTGACTAGGTGCTAATGTGAATATAAAGTGCTGGGGAACAGAAGACAGTTAAATCTGGGTGTTGAGGAAACATCATTGATTCAGGGATTATTAGCATAATTCTTAAAGACTACTATAAAGTTACAATTAGTAAGGCTAGGAGAGAAAAAAACAAAAATATTAAACCTCGAAGCCATGTGTGGTGGTGCACACCTGTAATCCCAGCACATGGCAGGTAGAGCAGAAAGATCCGATCAGAGCCACTGTTAGCTATCTAGCAAATCCAAAGTCAGCTTGGTCTACATGAGACCTTTTCTCAAGATGACAGCAAAAAGGTAAAGAAGTCCTGTATACTCTATACCAAACTTTGCATAAGGATTAGAAAAAGCATTTGTAACCAAAAACTTCACAGCTTCTTTGTAAACAAAAACAAAACAATATATAGTTTTCTTGTGTTCCTATACAATATCAAGAATTTATTCTAGTTTTCTAATTTTTTTAAAATTAGTTTTAATTAGTATCATAGAAGAGAAATGAAGCAAAACAGATGAGGTAACAATCAGCCTGGAGAGTTCCCTGAAGAAACACTCAGGAAGAGTGGAAGGCAGGGCTCAGGAAGCCATCCGAGCACAGGGAGGCAGCGTGCTACAAGAGTGCGCCTGGGTCCTTTAGGACCTGGCTTAGTATTGGCTGCTCTGAGGGATGGTACCTAAGAAGTTGGGAGATCAAGGTCTGGGCCCCCACAGGCACTGATGGAGGAAGTTCAGATCCGCCTTAAGGATGCGACTGAGGGCTACTCAAAGGGAGTTCCCATCAGCCAATCACAGCAGGGCACCCCAGCACACCACAGATCCACCTTCTCATCCGGCTGGTCCCCCTCAATCTTCTCCAGGAGCAAATAGTTCAGGGCCCTAGACTGTCTCCTGATAGAGGAGGTATGCACAGATCAATCAGCGTCTGCAGTCTTCACTTCACGAGGCCCAGCATGAGATTCTGTGGCTTGATTTCCCCCAAGAATCACGTTTTGTCATGGCCACGGGTTAAGGCATTTGCCAGTTCCTCCATTGTCATGGTTATCATTCATCTAAAGTGTGGTTTCCCGGAAGCTCCTCATAAAGCCTGCCCCGTGGAGCATATTCCAGAATTAAGCACACCCAGTTAGCATCACAGAAGTAGTACAGGCGGAGGATACCTGGGCGATGTAGGCATGCCTAGCTCTCCACCTCCCTCTGAAGCTGGTGCTCTAGTCCCTCCTCTGTCTGGGCCTTGAGGACCTCCAGGGCCACGGTGAGATGGCCTTCCCCGAGCCAATCCCAGTACACATTCCCAAACCACCTCTTGCCCAGAGGATGCTCTATTTCAAAGTCATCAGTGGTGAGCGCCTCCTGGCTAAGGCGCTGGGCTCCATCTAGCCAGTGGCTGAGGAAAGAGGGAGGAAAATGGACATGGCGATGCTCAGCCACAGTCCCAGTTTGTGGGTGAAGCTGTGCCCAAGGCTGGTCACCTTCCCTTAACTAAAGGGTGAGGGCAAGCTGAAGTTCCACCAGCTGCTTGGGTCCAGGGCTCCCTTGAAAGGGGTGCCTGGGTAGTACCCCACCCACAGCCTTTCCAGCTGCCCAGAATAGAGCACCCAAGACCCCACTGACAGATAAGCCCCAAATTATCCTTTCTTTCTTATATGCTCTTATTCCCATGGCTTGGTGTTCTCGTGTTGTGTGCACTTGAGTGTGTGTGGAAATATTTGCATGTGTGCATGTGCATTTGGAGGCTAGAAGTCTCTCTAAGGCCTGAGGCTCAATGACACCGATAGTGTGGTTGGCTGCTCAGAGATCCTCTTGTCTGCTTCCCCAGCACTGGGGTAAGTGGCATGCCATCATGCCCAGATGTTTAGGGCTGGGCATCAAACTCAGGTTTGCATGCTTGTGTTACAGGCACTTTAGTGTTCGAGCTATCTCCAAGGCACTGAGGAGATATCTTATAAAAGATTCCAAGCGAGATTCAAATGAAACCTTTTCATCATTGTAGCCTGTTTAGCTCTTACTACATCTAAATATGTTGGTCTTTATTTTCCACCCGTTTGCACTTTTCCAGTTCAGCCTCAAGAGTGACTATAAAACAAGAACAGTCAGGACAGATGGTCACACCTGTAATCCAAGCCTCAGTGAGCGGTGACGGGAGGATCTGCAAGTTTCAGGCCAGCGTGAACTATGTAGCAAAACTGTGCCTTAAAAAGACAGAACCACCACCAACAAAAACTTGAGGCAGAGGCAGGACAATCAAGAATTAAGAGGCAGCCTGGGCTGCATGAGATCCTGTCTCAATAAAACAAAAGAGCAATAAATCATTATTTGATTCAAGTTTAAGGTTAAAATTGGTTGTACTCTGGAAGGAAGCCAAATTATCTTAAGAGGGTTAAGAATAGATTGATAACGGCACAGTTATGTTGTGAAGCTTATTATTAGGCAAATATAATAGGGTCTCAGTTATTTGTGTGATAGCCAGATTAAGAGAGAAACAGAAACAGGATTTTATCTAAAAAAAACAAAAAAACAAAAATCCCAGCACTCAGGAAGCAGACGCAGGTAGATCTGAGTTTGAAGCCAGCCTGTTGTACAGAGTGAGTTCCAGGATAGGGCTATACAGAGGAAAACAACAAAAAAGAACTACCTTCTGAGAACATAGAAATAGTTACCTTATGAGCAAAATAGTAACCTGTTAAAATCTAATACTTGCATCTACTGATCAAGAGAGTTCAGTCTTGTTTTATGATGTGTAACAGCTCCGTTTGGTGCCTCTGAAGCTCTAAGAACGTTTTAGAGACAGCATTGAAATTAGAGTAGTCCTTACAGTGCCCAGCCCTGCCTAGCGTATTTACACCTTGGTGATTTGCATTTGCTTTGTTGTTTAGGTGTTATTTTTTTTGTTTGGTGTGGGTGTGTGGTGTGGGTGTTTAGACCAGGCTAGCCTCAAACTCAGTTCTGCCTGCCTACACCTTTTATTTTCTGATTTCTTTTTACAATGTATTCATTTTATATCCCGAGTGTAGCCCCCTCCTTCCTCTCCCTCGACCCTTCCGGTAGTCCACTGAAGGGGGGAGTCCTTCTCCCCTGCCTATCAAGTCTCATCAGGACTGCCTGTATCCTCTTCCTCTGTGGCCTGGCAAGGCTGAATAGCCAGGGGGAAGTGATCAAAGAGCAGGAAATTGAGTTCTTGTCAGACAGCCCCTCCTCTCAGAGATCCATCTGGAGTCTGAGCTGCCCATGGCCTACATCTGAGCAGGGGGTATAGATCCTCTCCAGCATGGTCCTTGGTCAGTTTCTGCAGGCCCCCTGGGCCCAGGTTTTTTTGTTTTGTTTTGTTTGCTTTATTGGTTTCCTTGTGGGGCTCCAGGTCTTTCTCTCCCCACCCCCTTCTTTCATAAGACTCCCTGCACTCTGGCCAAAGTTTTGCTGTGAGTCTCAGCATCTGCTTCAATCCTCTGTTGGGTGGAGCCTTTCAGAGGTCCTCTATGACACACCTTTCAAGTGCTGGGAGGTATACCACACCGGACCCATTTTGAAAAACAAGTTCACGCAATTAAAAATCCAATTAGAAAAACAACAGCAGAAAAAGGATGATGCTGTGTGGGCTCGGCTCGGCAGTGTCTCTGCACTTTGGGAGCATTTGGAACAGGGTGTCCTTAGACTTCAGTCTTGGCAGAGAATCTCTTTAAGGTGGTTGTTGACTTTAATTCATTGCTGTGTGTGTGTGGATGGTAGAACTCATTCAGAACCGCAGTCAAGGCACTCTGAGGTGCATGGTAAGAAAAGGAACGGGCTGTGTCTAAGTATGATGTGAGCTGAGCCTGATGCTCACATCTGTAATCCTAGCAGCTGCTCCCAGCTGAAGCAGAAGAGTTGCCACAAGTTGGAGGCTAGCCTGGGTTGCATGGTGGGAGGCCATGCTGGGCTACACAACCGCTTGTAACTCCAGCTCCAGGAGATCTGGGACCCTCTTCTGTAGGTATGCTCACATGTGCACACAAATACAATAAACAGAAGAGCTCAGTGTGAAACTAACAGAATGAGCTACAGCTGTTTAGTTTTGGCCAGTTTCAGCAGTTTATGGGAATGTAGGCTGCATGCTTACGTAAAATGACCTTTTATTCTCCTGAAGTAATTGCTGTCTCAGAGGCTTACTGCCCGTCTGCTAACCTAGGCCTAGTCCAGGAAGCTTCTAGCCTCTGTACAGCCTAGCCAAGGCCTAGAATGTTCCAGCCTCTGAGACTTAACTGCTTAATAAGCTCCCCCTTTCTTGTTCTGTCTGAGCTCCAGGCTGGCCGGTTCACCTCAGCTGTTCTGCCTCAAACTCCTCTCAGCTGATTCAGTCTGGTTTCTCTCCCGGCCTCTGAATTGCTCTGCCTGGCCTCAGTTTAAACTCCAGCAATCTGCTCTAATCTTCTGGCTCCTTCTCTGGCTCATTCAGACTTGACTTCAATTTTCTCTCTCCGAACCTCCCTATTACTGTCTCAGTAAAACTGCCTCCTCTCTTTCTCATTGCCCCTTAAGTAGCTTCCCTTTCGTCTCTCTTCTCACGGGAGTTGGGCGTGTCCTATTTTGCCAAGTCTTCCTCTGATTTGTCACTGCTTCTGCCACTCAATTGGGCATAGGTGGTTCCTATTACAAACTAACATTACCTTCATTGTTTGGGGTTTTTTTTTTTTTGGGTTTTTTTTTAACCTGAAACTTGTTCTATACCAGGCTGTCCTTGAACTCAGATCTGCTTGCCTCTGTGTCCTGGATTAAAGGCGTGTCTGTATTCCAGCTGGACCACACTGGCCTAGAAGGTCTTTGGATTGTAATCCCTTGCCAAAGCAGCCAGGTTCTGAATTAGCATTCCTACACACGACTAATAACAGGATGGTTGACAACAAGATGCCGAAAGATGTGGAAGCTAGAAAAGAATGGAGGAGCTTTAGATGCCACTCATACCATGAAGATGAGCTGGGAATGTAGCTTAGCGGTGGAGCACTTGCCTGTTGTGCTTGAGGCTCTAGGTTCAGTTCCCGGTGCTGGGAAAACGGCAGCCGCAACGACAAAGATTGATGCCCCCCCCCCAAAAGGCACGGACTTCCCAGTGTCTGCAGCTGCTCGCTCGGAGGTGGGGATGCTCCTCAGCAAGTGCAGATGTTAAGTAGAAGTGAGTGCATTTCTGTACTCTCAGAGTGGCACAGCAGGCCTGTGGTTCTTTGGCCTCTACAGTATTTGTCACAACTCAGAGCAAAACAAACAAAAAACTGTCACTATTGAAATAAAAAGTGCTATGTTTAAATAAATTAATATATTTCATAGTTTCCTACCATTTGAGTGTTTATTAAACCTTGTGTATACTTTTTTAAACAAAGGAGAAAATCATGTTCTGTATCTCTAGCTCCCTCTTCCTCCTTCCGTCCGTCTCCGTCTCCTTCCCTCTCTCTCTCCTCCCTCTACCCCTCCCTTTCCTTTTCTCCCCTTCTCTCTCCCTGATGTGTACTGTGTAGTCCAGGCTGTCCTTAAGTCTGTGACGAACCTCCATGCCCAGCTGGGTACTCTGAATGTTCTCTATCCAGTACTGCTTTCGATACAGTACAGTATCCCTATTGGAATTAATCAGGTCCGGGCACTGCCATTGTCTTTCCCCTTTGACCGGGGAGGAGGTGAGGCCTGTACAAACTCCCAGAGCCTACTGACAGTTACGACATTAAGGACCTGAGAAGCTGCTCACTGAGTGGGAGGCGGTGTGGGTTTGCTTTGTGTGGTCTGCAGGCCACCCTGGGGCTGAAGATTGACATGGGGCTTCTATGCACACTAAGCAACGCTTCTACTACATCTCAGATCCTAGTTGTGTGGCTGTGATAATTGAATTTCTACTTTTCCCTAAATTTGGATAAGGCACAGTTTATACATAAATTGACAGAAACATGGCTCTTCATTTAATAATTGGATTATTTCAGAAATGATGTTGTTTGTAACAGGCTAAAACAACATTATTAGGAACTACTCTTACTATAAATTTGCTTCTCTTCAATAATTTTTGAGTATTGGCTGTACACTTGAAAAGCAGAAGAACAGCCACAGGCTCAAGCCAGCCTCGGCTACTTAGTGAATAAGCTTGAGGCTCTTCAGTGAGTACCAGGCCAGTAAGGACAATAAAGCAAGATCCCATCAAAAAACAAAACAAAACATGACAATAGTGAAGGTGATTTTCACAGTTTCTTCTCTTCTTGTTTGTGAACATTAAACATTTTAGAACTAAAGAAAACTCAGGAGCTACTTTCTGCTCCCTGCATTTCTGTGGGATCTCTGTCTCACACGGAGGACAATGTATTTAAAGCAGGGCCTACAACAGATGAGTCTGAGAACCTTCCTCATTGTGTTGGGAAGATTTTAAACATATAGTAAAGTTTATATGATTTTATTGGGTGTAACCAAATACCAACTACATAGTTTCACTCTCTTATTACCCAGCTTTCCAGTGCATTTCAAACCAAATCACAAATGTCAGATTATCCCTCTAGTACATTAGCATGGATATAATAAATTCATTATCATGTACATTTTTAATATTTACATGTAATGAAATGTTCAGACATTGTATAAACTTGCTGAATTTTTGGACTATGTATTCCAAATTCTTTTCAAAATTGAAAGCACTGAAGTCATTCCTTCCCAGGCCACCTACACCGCTGTAATTCATCACACTCCAGGTTGAACTACTCAACAGTGACTGAAATTCGCTTATTTTGGAGCATTGCTTGTTTATTCCTTTTTATTCCTGAATATTTTATATGAATACAGCAGTTTGTTTTTGTGTCTCCTATTGATGGGCACACGGGCGGTTTCTGCTATTGTTTTCTTTCTGTTATAAATAAAGCTGTTTTGCTCATTTGTGTGTGTCTGCATATATTTATTTACTTATTTATTTATGTCTTTTCTCACACAGCAGACTTTTCCCAGAAACTTGCTGCAATCCCCATGCCTGTCATACCGTATGAGATTTGCAGTTGCTTTTTATTTTGTTTAACTTTTAACATTTTAACATTTTTATCACTGGTGGTGAATGTGTAACCCCTTCTGGTTGATACTCAGATTGTTTCTTGGCAAGCTGTTGCTCTTTACCCTTTTTTTCACATCCCACCCCCACTCCAGGAACTTTGAAGCATTATTTGTGATAACAATTAAAACAACCTGAAACTCAGACTGAATTGTTCTTTATCAGACACAGAACACTGTGGGCATAATGGCTCATGAGAAGAGCATTAGGATCGAAACCGGTTCCAAGGTCACATATTGAATTGCACAGGTGACCACTGGAGCTGGACAAAGTGGCACAGGATGAAAGAGGCTCCATGAGTCTCTAATAGCAGAAAATGATGACTGTCCTAAAGGTCACGAGTTCATGTTATTTTAGGTTGTGTTTGTCTGCACTGAACAAGCTTTAACCTTTTCCCACCAATAGTACTCTAGGATGCATATGATACTGAATAGTTATTCAAGCTGAAAGTTAACATTTTAGAACGCTTTGTTGCTCTTCTGTTCTCTTTGAGTATTGGTTTAAGTGTCCTAGAATTTGTGTAAATCTCTTCCCTGGAGTCCCTTGAGCCATCTCTGGGAGCAGAGGAGGGCAGTAGAGGATCTTAGCCTCCTATATAAGCCCAGTAAGAAGAACCACAGATGGGCACTGGAAATCTCAGATAGGATCCCACAAAATTAATAGAAAGTGGCAATGAGAAGGAGGCTTTTAACAAAAGCCCTTCAGATTTGTGGGCTATTTTTCTTTAGCTCCTATCTTCAAGGCTAAAAGTGCTACTTTTAATAGAGGCAACACTGAATTTGATTTTTTTTTTTATAGAATAGATTTTTTTGTGGATAAGTAGTAATTCATTTTCTCAAAATTTTATCAGTTGACTTTGTATAATAAAACTATCAGCAAATAAAGTCAAATTATTCAAAACTGTCAGAGGTAAACCGACTTATTTCGGGTAAACTTGAAACACGGTAAACTGGGCATATGTAAAATATATAATTGGATAAATTTTGCACGAAACTGACCACAATCAACAGTAGATGCACCCATTATCCCCAAAAATCTTTCTAATCTCTCCCTTCTTCCGAAGGCAACTAACTTCTGTGAACTATCTTTCTGGGTCTGGGTTACCTCACTATGATCTTTTTTAGATCCATCCATTTACCTGAAATGTTCCTGATTTCATTTTTTTCTTTACAGATGCACAGTATTCCACTGTGTGTATGAATCACGTTTTTATTATCCTTTCATCTGTTGGAGGACATTTAGGTTGTTTCTCTTTCCTGGCTGTCTGGAATAGAGCCACAATGAATATGTCCGAACAAGTATCTATGAAATAGGATGTGGAATCCTTTGGGTAGATGCCAAGATGTTCATATGGTAGATCTATTTTTAGACTTTTGAGGTTCTCCACACTGATTTCTAGAGTGAATGAACTAATTTGCAGCCCTACCAATAGTTAATGAGGGTTCCCCACATCCCCTTCAGCACCTGTGAGTTATTTTGATGATCTTTGCCATTATTCATAATTCATAGGATCAAATGAAATCTCAAGGTTGTTTTTATTTGCATTTCCCTAGTTGATAGGGATGACAAACATTTTTTGAGCTATTTCTTAGCCATTTTTATTTATTTTTTTTTTTTTTTTTTTGTTTTTGTTTTTGAAGACAGTCTAGCTTTGTAGCTCTGGCTGTCCTGGAGCTCACCATATAGACCAGGCTAGCCTCAAACTCAGAGAGCCACCTACCTGCCTCTGTCTCCCGAGTGCTGGGATTACCACTATGCCCAGGTTCTTAGCCATTTTTATTTCTCCTTTTGAGAAGTCTGTTCAGATCCCAGGCCCATATTTTGAATGGGCCATTGTGGGTTTTGTTGTCTCATTTTACTCTTTATATTTACATATTCTGGGTAGTAATCCTGTCAGATGTACAACTGGTAAAGTTTCTCTCCCATCCTTTGGACTTCCTCTCCACTCCACTGCTTGTTTCTTTAGCTTTGAGGAAGCTTTTTAGTTTTATAAAGTTTTGTCAGTTGTTGGCCTTATTTCTTGGACAAACGAAGTCCTATTTAGAAAGTCCTTTCCTACACCTGTGTCATGTTAGGTACTGCCTATGCGTTCTTCTAGCAGTGGCAGTGTTTCAGGTTTCATGCTTAGGTCTCTGATTAATTTGAAATTAAATTTTGTGCAAGGTGATAGAGATATAACTTCATTCTCCTACCAGTTTCCCCATTTGTTAAAACAAGATGCTTTCTTTTCCCCAGGGTATGTTTTGGCATCTTTGTCAAATGTCCAGTGGCTGAAGTTACATGGAGTCATGTTGGGTGTTTGATTTTGCTCATTGGTGTACCCGTCCTGTGGCAGCACCATATTGTTTTGATGACTATGGCTCTAGCATAGCTTGACACCTGACCTGATAATCCCTCAAGCATTGTTCTTTTTTCTTAGGATTAGTTTTGGCTACCCATGGTCTTTTGTGGTTCCATCTTAATTAATTCAAGGAGCCTACTACACTACAAAAACCAAATCCAGCCACCTGAGGGAACCTCAGTGCTCCACAGCAGCGATATTCATGGCTTCTACACCTCCCATTGATTGTGTATTTACTGCAGTTACAGAATTTACCTAGTACATTAAAGTTTAGAAGTTAAAAATAAGTTTGCAGCCAGCAAAGTGGTTCGGGGGTTAAGAGCACTTTGCTTGATGTCCTGAGCCTAACTGCTAAAACCCATGTGATTAACGAACCAAATCCCACAAGGCTTCCTCTGAGCACTGCCCGTGGGCTCTCATGCACACGCGCCCACACACATGCACACCTACAAATAAAACAAAAAACATCAATAAAAGATTGCTTGTTTATTTTTGGTTTTGGAATAGTTCTTACACAGTGACCTCTAAACTCACAACTATCCTCTTGCCTCAGTTTCCCATGTGCTATCTGAAAGGCCTGTGTCACCGTGCCCCACCAGTCTGCTTTGGAAACAGTAGCTAAACCGGAGCCCTGCAAATTACCACAATGTAAGACGTGAGTAAAATAAGTAAAAGACTGAGCTACCATAACTTGGCTTCCCTCCAAAGAAAGCCCAAGTGAGAGCTCACGTGCCACCCCCATGCTAAGAGTGACGTCTCAGTGGCTTCAAGCAGGGCTTCACACAGGGCTTCAGAGGGAAGCCAGTGTGGGGTGTCAGGCTGTCAACTGTGTGCTTAATCTCAGGGACAGACTTCTGGGAAGCTATGTAAACAATGCTGCAAGGCAAGACAGGCGGGTTTGGGGAACAAAAGGGAAGAATTTGTCTTACTGCTCTTATTTGCCAGTCTTCAAAGGTTCACTTTCAGAACACCTCTCTCTCTCTCTCTCTCTCTCTCTCTCTCTCTCTCTCTCTCTCTCTCTCTGATGACCTTAAAACAAGGGGATTGGAGCTAGAGAGATGGCTCAGTAGTTAAGAGCACTGGCTGCTCTTCCAAAGGAGCCAAGATCAATCCCAGTGCCCATGTGGCGGCTCACAACCACCTGTGATTGCAGATCCAGAAGATCTGATGCCCTTTTCTGGCCTCCACGGATACCACACGCACATAAATAAAGAGAGAAACATGGAAATTGTTCCAGATTATCTAGCTGGGATATTAAGGGTGAGTGAACGTGGAAGAGGTGGGCAGAAGGTCAGAGAAATAGGTCTGGTGTGGAAGAAGGCAGAGAGATACGTGGTGGCTTGCTCCGAAGTGGAAGAAGGGACCAATAGCCAAAGAATGTCTGTGGCCTTTAGAAACCAGAAAAGATGAGAAGGTGAGCTCTGCTTTAGAACTATGACCCCATGACCCCTGATTAGCCCAGCAAGACCAACATCCCTTAGCGTCAGTAGTCAAAGAGCCTTTAAGAACTTCACTTTTGTCCCGTTGAGTTTGGGGTCACAGAGGGCTGAGTGTAAGCGCCCCAGGAGAGGGATGGAGCTTTGTCAAGCGGTGGGATTCTCTGCCTGCCTCCCCTGTGAATAAAGGGAAGGACACTGACTGGTCTTTCCTCACAAGAGAAACACCAGCCAATCTGAGGTTGACCTTAGGTCAGGAATGCCCTGTCTTTCCTTTCTGAATACCATTTTGAGACTATGAGTCTGAAATCTGAAGTTACAGGACATTGCATCACCAGAACTGCCACAGGGGTCTGCTGAAAATCTCATCCAGGATCAAGGGAAACTCAGAATAATCTCTTAAGGGGACAGTGGCATAGTAAATGAAGTTGCCTTTTTATTGTATGAACCTTTCTTCTTTAGTAAGATCTTGCTGTGTAGAGCAAGATAGCTTCAGATGCATGATAATCTGCTTGGTTCAGACCCCCAACCTTCTGAAATGACTGCGGGCAGCCTCTACCCCCGGCTTCTCGATGCTCAAGGAAATATCCCCCTCTCCTGAAGATAAGAATCCTATGTACTTTGTCACCTGGGTTCATAAGGACCCTGAAGGAACATGTCCTGTCTCTGAAGTACTTTGGGATGTCCAGTCTGCCCTTTGCTCTGTTTTTGCTTCTGGAAGTCCTTTTCTTCTGCAAAGCCAGTTTCTGTGCACAGCCCTTGGGAACCTGCCTCTGTTATATGGGATGATTGTTCCCTGAATCTAGAAGAAAGGGGAAGGCTGATTAAGATGACCGAACTATATGTATTTTGACCTTTGACAGTGCATACTTTTCTCCTTTTATTTTTTTTTAAATATTTTTTTTTGGGGGGGGAAACTCCATTCCTGAGCATCGCATCTATAGCCCTCCCCATAGCTCTGGCCTCCGTACAAAGCCTGGAAGCAATGTTCTGTGTGCGGCAGTCTACAAGTGCTGTGCCGTGAACTCAAAGAGAATGGAAGGATTCGCAGGCCGGCTTGTTCATCAGATATAGCCCCTGACTACCGATAGCATGCTGGTGCAGGTTTTTGTTTAGCTGTGATAATGGGACAATCAGAAGTTGTAGTTAGAAGTCACAGTATTCATCCTGCGAACACCTATTTGGGGGAACAGCTTGGGCTTTTGTAGACTTTTACCACTTTTGTGTTTGACCTGATTGTATTCCCTGAAATGTAACTTTATATGTAACAATCTGATGATAAATGAACTTAACAAGAAAATAACTATTCTCTCTTTGCCCAGGCTCTGCCTCCCTCTGCAGGGGTTGGGTGACCTTGCCAGGACCTCCAGAGCCTGTGAATTAGGGACTCTCAGGCTTCATTTACAATCATAAATAAGGAAAATCCCCCTTTATGCTCATGGCTCTTGGTTTTGCTTTGAACTATGACTTTATACCTTTGACATTTAGATTTAGCAAATAAAAATGTAGATACCTTGACATAGTGAGACATGTTGGAATCCCAGTGCTGGACGGAGAGAAGTAAGTGGGTCATGAGTTCAAAGCCAGCCTGAGCTACATAGTGAGACATCATCTGGGAAAATTAAAAATAAAAGCCTCCTCTAAACAAATAAAACAAAAAACTAGCCATAGAAAGAATAAACAATGAACTGTATATACAAAATGTATAAGACATACTTATGCTAAAAATATTTCTCTGAAATTCACTTTAAATTGGGCACATCTCCACTTTGACCTGGGAACTCTCACTTTTTAAAAAAAATAAAATTGGTAGCACTGAGACTAGGAACTTAGAGCCCTGTCCATCCTAAGAGAAAACAAAACAAAACTCTGTAGTCTCACGTATTTCTTATCTATCCACCCAACTGATCATGCGAAGGCATTAGTAGTGGGTAAATTAGAAGAGCTTGGCAAAGCCCACTGGTTAGACTATTTTCCCCCCATTGCTCTGTTTCTTCAACAATCAGGATGTGGACTCAGGGATGAGACTGTGTTAAAAAGATGCCTACTATGTGCAAGGCCTGAACTCCGCCCCAGCAGTATGAGAAAACCAGAAGCCAAGATAATCCTTGTTACCGTGGGGGTTGTGGGGGGCTCCTAGATGAGGTCTGAGAAAAACTCTCTGGAGAAAGGTCAGGAAGTCCTTCCTAGGATGTGTGGCCTATTTCAGAGGCGAGGACAGGAGGAAAGGGGGTGGTCCTGCTGTTTCAGCTTCTCCACAGGCTCAATATTTGAACACTTGTTCCCAAGTTGTTGGCACTATTTGGGTAGGTTCAGGAGGGAGTGTGTTTTGGAGCACATTTTGAGGTTTAAAAGCCGAATGCCCCTCTCAGTGTCCTGCTCATGCTATGGATCACCATGTGAGCCCTCAGCTTCTCCGTGCCTGCTGCCCTCTGCTCTGCCGTTGGGGACTCTCACCCTCTGGAACTGTGAGCCCAGATAATTCCTTTTTCTGTCTCAGTCACGGTGTTCCATCACAGCGATGGAAAAGTAACTAACACCCTAAGCGGATGTGGTCCTTGCCCATCCTCATCCTACCGTGAGATCTCTCCCTCTTGCTCATGGGTGTGCCCGCCACGAGGCAGTGTAGCCAGATGTCAGTGCTGAAGGCCAGCATCGGCACCATGTTGTTTGGGTGCTCAGCCTCCAAAGCTGAGCTACAGGAACTTGTCCCCTTTTTCAGTCAGAGTCCCGGGATCCAACCCAGACGCAAGCGAAGGAAGCACTCTGCCACTGCATTCTCTCGGGCCAGACTCTGCTTTAAAAGTCACATTGGATGAACAGGCTTATATTTGTACAACTAAAGGAACTCTAATTAGGGCAGAGTAGCGAGAGGCAGAAAAGGGATGCCACTGGGCACAGACGGTGTAAGGAAAAATCAGAAGAGCCGCTGACCAGCCTCTAACAGCCACTCCAGGATTTTAAAAGGCCCTCTTCTAGCTGGGCGCACACCTGTCATCCCAAGTGAAGGCAGGGGGATTAGGAGTTCAAGGCCATCCTTGGCTACAGGAAACTACGTCTCAAACAACAACCACCCATACCAGAACACAAGAAAAATTCCCCTCTTAAAAAAAAAAAAAATTTCCCCTCTTAAGACTCATCAGAGAAGGTAGGTATTTCCAGTTTCCAGTACCTTCTGACTCAAGAGAAGCCCCTCTTTCCCATTTACTTCTTTGTAGTAAGTTGTTTTGTTAAATGACTGATAGTTTGATTCCTCTGTGTCACGCAGGCCTGATGGTAAGTGCATCAGTCAAAGACACAGAACCCAGGCGAGGCGTCCTTTGATGGCAACAGGCACAGGCTCCACTCTGGGTGGCCCACCCACCTTCTTGGAGTCACACGATGGCTACCGGGAAGCGGCTTCAGCTTGGCTTCTTCGGGGCTAACCTCTCAAACAGGAACTGGTAGCTATCAAGACACCGAGATCTCTCATCTTCCTCCCCTAATGTGGGAATTGAATACAATGGGGATGTGGGGAAAAGAGTCCTGGACACTAGCCTTCCTGCTGGAGCCAGGAACAGAAGACACTCGTTGTTTATTCTTTTAAATTTATTGCAAAGTTATCAATTGCCCTAGCGGCAGCTGCAGTTTGTTTTGGTTTGTTTTTGAGACATGGTACGCTGTAGCCCAGACAGACTTCAAACCCAGTACCTCACGGTGTAGTCTAGGATGACCTCAAATTTCTGCCTCTGCCTCCTGAGTGCTGCGATTGTAGGTGTACCACTCCAGGTTTTAATAGACACATGGAATCAAAACCTGGGCCTCATGAATGCTAGCCAAGCTCTCCACCAACTAAGGTATATCTCTAACCCCTGGCACAATCTTCTATCTCTCCCCCCCCTCTCTCGTTCATTCTTTTCTATCTATCTTCCTTCCTTTCCTGCTTTCTTTTTTTTTTTTCCTTTTTCCATATCTTCCCACTTCTCTCCCCTCTTTCCCAACTCCATGTAGCCCAGGCTGGCCTTGAGCTCATGTCAGTCTTCCGGTATCACCCTCCCAAGGGCTGGGATTGCAGGTATCAGCTATTGTGGCCAGGATCTCATTCCTTTTTAAACATTATTTAAATGTGTATGGATGTTTTGTCTACATGTGTATTAGTGGACCGTGTATATGACTGTTTCTCAAGGAGGCCAGAAGAGGAGGTTGGATCCTCTGGAAGTGGAATTAACAGATGGTCGAGAACCACTCTGTAGGTGCTGGGACTCAAATCCAGGTCTTCCGGAAGAGCCAGTGCTCTTAAATGCTGAGCCATCCTCCCTTCAGGCACTGTCTCATTCCTTTCTTTCCCTGAGACAGATGACAGGGAAAAGCCTCGACAGAGTCAAGCATCTGGTTCTAATGCTAGCTTTGCTGCTGCTTATAAATATTTGTTGACTCAGAAAACAGATTGTTTTGGTACTATTCAGGGGAGGAGGGGATGCTGAGAACTGACTGAGTGAGGGTCTCCAACACGCACTTGGTACCTAACGTTTTTTCCTCAGCCACCTCGCCTCTGCTACTTCTTTTTTGTTTGTTTGTTTTGGTATCAGTTCTGTTTTTTGAGATAGCATCTCATACTTTCTCCTCTTAAATTGTTTTTCTCCACATATTTGTCACAGTGACGAAAACTAATTAACCCATGAAATGAGGTACCATGTTATGTCCTGCAGGGAGCCATGGAGTTGGCCTGGCCTGGTTGCCTTGAGAGGCATGCATCATAGGTTTTTCAGGTTGGAATCCATGGCTCCTGGGGTACTGTGTGTCTTTCAGCTCCTGAGAAACCGAGGCACTCCCTCAGGCAGTGAAGTGTTCAGGCCACTTTTTGTTTTACTGTTTGTTCCCTCGGAAGTCAGGTGAGCATGGAAACCTGACAGGACAATTGGTCGTAGACATTAATCTTCCATATCCTGTATAGCTTTTAAACATCATTGTGTCCTAGCAACTACAACTGTATTGAGCCTGGCAGTCGTCACCATCTTCTGTTTCTGATAAGGGTCTAACAAGTCTGCTTGCTCCCAATAAACTTGTCACAGCCTCGGTCTTGGCCTGGCCCCTCCAACCCTGACCTGGTTTAGTTTCTCACCAGCCATAACAGGTAATCTCGGCCCGGTAAGTAGCTCGGGGATTTACAAGGTCCACCAGCTTAACACACAGCTTTGAAACAGAGAAGAGTAACGCTCTGGGCCGGCATAGTGTGGAGGACCGTCATGATGTCACTATGTAAAACCGCAGCCATCTTTTGTGAGACAGTTTATTTACTTGATTAAAATATTTTAATCTAGCAATTTCAGTTCAGAAATTTGCCTCAAAAGCATCCAATATGTATGTGTGTATTAAGGCAATTTTAGAATAGTGAAAGTCTATAAAAGTGTAAGTGTTGAGGTCAACAAGTAAGGACTGCATTAAATGAATCATCAGGATAACAGTGTCTGTAAGCGGGGTATCTAAACTACTCAAGTTTGACTCACAATCCCGTTATTTCCTTGCTGTAGGAACTTTTTTCCTTAGGGTTTGGCTTCCTCGTCGCAATGATGGCTGTGAGCATTAAACTCTATACAGTATAGACGGATGCCTACTAAGTGATGAATAAGATTCACAGTTTCCATGATTACGTTAACACAGATCGCCAACACTTCCCATAACAGCCAGGCAATCGCTCTCTATTAGCACTGGATGAGAAAGGATAGTTCCTCTGCTTGAGGTTCAGTAGGAGGCCAGCCCGAGTGTTGGAGTAAGGAGGTTTCAGGAAAGAAAAGGGCCAAGGTGGAAGGAGAGCTGAAAAATCAAGCTCACAGAGAACCCCTGACTGGGGCTCTGGCCAGGCCCTGGGCACCTACAGTGCACCAAGCATGACAGGGCATCCGCCAGTCAAACTGTCCCTAAACAGAAACTAGGCAGCTGAGATACAGATGTTTTTCTTCCTGCAGGAGTGAGAGTCAGGAGAGTGCAGATTCCACAGCCACGCTGGATTAGGAGGAGACAAGGCTTTTCCAGGCTGGTTTTCTAAGATTCCTATCAAATCATTCAAGTGCTTTTTTTATATGCCTATTGTGTTAGGATGGTGACAGCACTCCGTGAGACGTGAATCTGAGTTAGTTGATTGTCTTCCCTTGATTGACAGGTCCAGCTCTTCACTCTACAGAGTTAAAAGCAGAAATAAACATTAGAAGTTGTTTTGCCCAGGAGTTCTCAACCATTTGTATAACATGTACTCCTTCAGCAAGCTAATAAAGCCTTTCCCCCAGAATATTGTTTTTAAGAGCAAAGTCACAAACACAAAAAGCTACAGGAAACCAATCACATTGAAAAGGAATTACCAACATCTTAAAAATAAAATAAGTTTGTAATGTGGTAAAGTGTTGGCATTGATCCAATAGAATTGCAATTCTCAGTAGTAATTAGTATTAATTTGAAAAAAAAAAAGGCTGAGCTCAGATGATACCTGTGAAAATCCTATGACATAATAGTATCAATTATAAGTAAGTGATAGCTATTGCAAATACAAGTGTCACCCACCCACGTAATTAAGGACATCACTCAATTTCATTTAGGAGTTAATACAAATAAAAAAATGCTGTTTTCCCCATCTGTGTTTGATCACATCCACCAGGTTCAGACCCTAACTAATGCTAACACTATCCTATTGCTGGTTAGCAAATGACAGCCCAGTGCATGGTCCTAGCGAATGCTAGCAGCAAGGTCAATTTCCTTATTCCAAACAGCTGCGTGTCGTCTGCCTGGACTCGAAAGGACCCAGGCTGGGGTAGAAAAAACTTTTAAATGATGGGAGCCTGTCCCTCTCCCGGGGAAAGTGGGAGAACTGGTTTGGGGGGCACAGGAGAGCTGGCGTGCTGACCAGCTCAGCTCCTTTCCAGGACCTGATCCAGGGCTTGGAGTCAGCCCACGCCAACATTTATGCCATCTGTGAACTGCTGGAGCATGTGAAGGGGCCGCTCTTACAGATCCAAAGCTGCAGGATCTCCACAACACAGGGCAACCACGGGACATCTGAGGGGAGACCTGCTGAGGATACAGGATTGACAGTGTAGCGGAAGCCAGAGGACTTGAGCCAGACCAGTGACTCATTGCAATGACCATTTGAGAGTAAAGATGTGTGGACAAAAGGGTATACTGTGTGATTTTAAAAAAACAAACAAAGTTTTTTTTTTCTTTTCTGGGTGGTTGTTGCAAGGGTGAAGGGAAGCTATGGAGGGACTGGAGCATGAATGGGACTGGGGTGCATGATGTGAAATCCACAAAGAAGCAATAAAAAGTTCTTTGTTTGTTCGTTTGTTTGTTTGTTTGAGTCAGGATTTCTCTGTGTAGCCTTGGTTGTCCTGGACTCAATTTATAAACCAGGCTGGCCTTGAACTTGCAGAGCTCCTCCTGGCTATGCCTCCCAGAGTGCTGGGATCACACAATAAAAGTTAAAAAAAAAAGTAATGGAACAAAAATAAAGTTTGAAGGACCAGAAAGATGGCACTATCAGCAAAACGCTTGTCACACAAACATGAAGACCTGAGTTCATTACCTAGCATCCACAGAAAAAAAAGGCCAGGAGCAAACACACTACCTGGTGTAACACACACTTAATTCCAGCACCTGAAGACAGATGCACACAGATTTCTGTGAGTTCAAGGCCAGCCTGATCTAAAGAGCCAGTTCCAGATCAGCTAGAGCTATACAGAGAGACCCTGTCTCAAAAATAAATAAATAAATAAACAAATAAATAAAGTAAGTTAAAAACCGTGAAGCATGCTGGCACATGCTTGTAATTCCAGCACTGGGGAGGCAGAAAAAGGAAGATCCCTGCGGGCTCACAGGACAGCCAGCTCAGCCAAATTGGTGAGCCCCAGGTTCCAGGGAGAGACTGTCTTTATAAAACAATAGGTTTCAGTATGTTTATCCTATATGACTAATATCCACTTAGGAGTGAGTATATACCATGGGTGTCTTTCTGCTTCTGGGATAGCTCGCTCTGGTTTATAGGCAGAGTTCTTTTTTCATCTGTTAGCAGAGATACAATTAAGCCTTCCCAAAATCTAGTAGGAAATGTTTAAACTATTTGCCTGTACATTTTATTTAGTAGAACATCTAACATCTCTCTGGAGCCAGCAAGATGGCTCAGAGAGTGAAGGAGTCTGCAGCCAAGCCTAAAGACCCGAGTTCAATTCCCAGGACCCACATGCTGGAAAAAGAGAAGAGACCTGATTCCCACAAGTTGTCCTTTGATCTCTCTCTGTCTCTCTGTCTCTGTCTCTCTCTCTCTGCCACACACACACACACACACACACACACACTACCTTTTTAAAGGGGATAGAGAACAACTGTCTCTGGTCTATAGCCAGAGTTCTTTTTCATGCTTACCTGGTCCTTTCACACTTCAATAAGGCCCTGAGATCTGTGAGGCCAAATTCTATTTCTGAGGTGTGCTGCCTATGAAAGCCCTTTTAAAAATGCATCAGTGACAGGAGGATTACCATTAAAATACTTTTTCCCCCCCATTGTTATTACAAAGCCAACAGGAAAGGCCCCAATAAAAACTCCAAAGGTAGAGCTATGGCTTGGAATCCTCATTAAGTGCATAGCTCAGTTTCTCACACAGTATAATATCCCAGTCACTTAGCCTAATGTACTTATAAAACTTTGGTGTGCGTGTGGGAGCTTGAGTATAAGAAACCTTTCCAGGGCATTCCATCCCTCGCTAACTCCTGGTTTTATCTTAGACTCTGACCTCCTTGCTCTATCAGCATGGATGTATTTTTTAATGGTCTCTGTCAACAGCGGTTTCAAGCTGTGTTATCTGTGTTTTCGGTACTATTCATCTCTGGTATTTGGTGTGCCTTGTGGACCCAGGGAGCCACCCCTCCCAGTGTAAACTAATTCCTGGAGATAACCTGCCTGCCTGTTCTTGATACGCCTCCATGATGAAAGCACAGTCTTCCCACTAGCAGGGTTCTGACTTCATGCCTTTAAAACACTAATCCTTTTATTTCATTAGGAGCCTTTGACCACTTCTCAGGCGTGACTTGTATCACAAATGGCAATCTCAGCTGTGAGTCACTTGACCTTGGCCATCTGGGCTGCCATTTTTTTTTTTTTCTCAGTATTAGAGATCAGACCTCCAGGAGCCCACGTATCCTAGGCAGGTCCTCCACTTCTCAGCCATACCCAAGGCAACTTTCTGATCCTCATACTTCCTGTCTAGGGAAAAGGGGAGAAGCAGCTGTGGTCCAATCTTTGATTTTTGTTCCAATGAATGTTCCCTCCATTCACAGTAAGATGAAACATGAAATGTCTGTCACTGGTCAAACATTAAGTGAACCAAGTTGAAGGGGGAAAGATTGGTTTTGGCTCTTGGTTGTTTCTTTGTCTTCTTATATAGTTTTACACCTTCTTATTTACTTATTTCTGTGTGCATGGAGGCTGGGGTGGACATGTGTTACATGGCAGGTGCACGTGTGTACCATGTATGTATGGAACAGAGAACAGCCTGCAGGGATCTGGTTCCAGGGACTGAAGGTGGCTGGAATGGGATACGGTCACACTCCTACCAGGTCATTATTTTTCCATCTGTGTCTCTCAGGATGAACACTAGGTTCACACAGAGGATTTATTTTGAGAAGGTTGAACAAATGGAATATTTTAAGGGGGCGGGTGGGGGGGGACGGACTGAAAGCAACCCAGCAAGACTGATGGTAACCAGGGGTCCCAACACAAGAGAGAAACCGGGGAGGGGGGAGGATGTGGCAATGTGGGTCATCTATCGTCCTCCTCACCCTTAACCCGTTTGGGGGGCTGCATCCATCCACCAAACACAAGCGGAAGCCACGGGACAAGGAAAGCTGTAGACTAGCTGTTCTCAACCTGAGGGTTGACCTTTGCCACAGGGTTTGCCTAAGGCCATCAGAAAACACAGATGTCCGCATCATAGTTCATAGCAGTAGCAAAAAGTTACAGTCATGAAGTAGCAATGAAAACGACTTCCTGGTCGGAGGCAGGGTCCCAGCATGAGGAAGGCTGAAAACCGCTGCTGAAGGCCCCTGGAGAAGAGGTGGAGAACGGAGGCGCGAACAGATACCAATCAACACGGTCGGCAGGTGCAGATGTAGAAATACTGGCATATCACTCTCCGCCATGTTTAACTCTTTTTGATTGAGAACAACAGACTTCTTACTCACAAGAAGAAACGTGTGCCATGCTCGGCCCTCCTGCACTCTGCTCTGTGCCCCGGAGAGCGTACCATCAAGAAGCTGCATCGGAGCCCCCTGGCATCTGATTACCTTCTGATTAGCCCCTGGGAGACCTCTGCAGGAGACGGGCAGGAAGGACAAAAGTGGACTAGTTATCCCTGTCCAGTGTTTGCCTTTAAGGGCCCTAGCAAGCTGGCTGCGGCTCTCTCCAGTTTTCTCCCTAGACTCCAGCAATCCTCCCTGCTCTCGGCTTGGGGTAGTGTCAAATTACTCAATCTGCGCAGATGTAAACAGTCCTAATTTATTCCCAGATCACTCCGTCTGAATCTGCTGTCCGTTCCCTGTCAAGACCCTGACAGACACATTAATCTTCCAGCAAAGGTTTACTGACTACTACATGCCAAAGAAGGATGAAAGAAAGGGGCGGTCGGAGAGCGGAGACAGTCCTGGGAGCGTTGTATTACATCTTCGTCGGGGCACTGAATGGGCACGCGGGTGGGTGTAACATAGTCCGGGGCCTGCAAGAACTTGGGGGTTTCTCGGAGGGTATGGAGGGAAAGAGGTTGATGCTCAGGAGGCTCCAGGAGAGACCTTTACGGCCAACAACATCCGTGGTCAGTCAGAGTGTGGTAATTGATAAGAATCAAGGGCCAGGCTGAGCCAGATCGGAGGAAGCCTTAAACCGGAGAGGTGGCTCCCTCCCTTCCGTTTGCTTCATCTCCTTTGAGGGAAAAACAGCAGCATGGCATACCTAGGGGGCCTTGACACTTCACTTCCTTGGCCTAAGACCTTTATTTTTAAAAACACACAACATTTTAGGGTCTGGAGAGTTGGCACAGCTGTTAAGCAAGACTGCTCTTCCAGAAAACTGGGGTTAAGTGCCAGCACCCACAAGGTCCCTAAGAACAGCCCCAGGGGATCCAGTGCCCTCTCCTGTACCACAGGGCACACTGTGGTACACAGACGTGCAGGCAAAATTCTTACACATATGAAAGAGAGTACATAAACCTTTAAATTAATGCTTCTATTTTCTTATTTCTTTAAAATTAATTTTAAACACCTGAGATGTGTGTGTGTGTTCAGTGATCAGCATGAATGTGGAGATCAGAGGACAGCTTGAAGTAAGTGTTTTTTTTTCACCCTGTAAGTTCTGGGGATCACACCCAGGTTAGCAGGCTTCGTGACAGAGCCTTTACCTACTGAACCATCTCACTAGCTCTTAAAACCTGTCTTTGGGAAAATCATAAATCATTCCCTGATGTGCATGTCCCTCAGATGTATACACACACACACACACACACACACACTATTGTTAAGGTCCCCAAGGGCTGGAGCGGGCATTTCCAAATGCATTTACAAGCCATGACATCCAGTAGAATGCTGACGATGTTCCTGCCCCGCCTAGAAGGGATAATGGGAAAGTCCAGTGTCTCTTCTTCAACATAAATCACCCCAGCTGGTGCTGCTGGGTGTGTTAAGGTTCAGGCTCACATTAGTTTGGGCAGGCAGACATCTTTAACACACTCTAGGCAGGGCCAGGGAAGCAGCTACCCATTTTCCCTTATTCAACAAATGTGGGGTGTGTGTGTGTGTGTGTGTGTGTGTACACATGCATGCGCCTGTGGTACGTGAGCACATGGATGTGTCCGAGGGCAGGCACATCAAGGAATGGTTTTCCGGAGGTTGCACGTGGCGTATTTTCTGTTGTTTTTCTTTCTACCCTTCTTGTTATTACTATTGTGATCGGGCAGCATGTATCTCAGGCCGGCTTCAGGCTCTCCGTGTAAGTGCGCCTATTAAACGTTTTGATCCTCCTGCCTCTACAAGGGTAGGATTACGGGTGTGCGACCACACCGAACCCGGTTCATTCGGTTCTAAGGACTGCCCCCGGGTCTTCGTGCATGCTGGGCAAAGGTTCTCCGCCGCGCCTTGAGCCTTCACTCTTCTCTCTGCTTTGATTTTGGAGACAGGCTCTCTGTAGCCAGGCTGGTCTGGAACTCACTATGCAGCCTAGGCTGGTTTTAAGTTTGCGGCCATCCTCCTGCCTCAGCTTTCTGAGTACTGATATCGCAGCCAGCTGCACCAGCAGGCTCGGCTCTACCGGTAAAGCCAAGCCCCCTGAGGCCCTCACCAGCTACCCAAGCTCTTCCTCTGCATGCTCCGGGCACCAACCGGCTCCCGTGGATCTCTCCGAGCGTGCACCACTGCCCTACCCAAGGATAAGGAAGCTGGGTGCACGAAGGGAAGCGGCAGGCCGGAGCTCCTGGGGTGCTCTCCCGGAGGGGAACTGACCAAGACGTGACTCACTCTCCTGGGATGCCTGGTCAGGTGGCGGCCACCGCACAGCCAGAGCTCTGGGCGCAGCCGCGTGATCAGGGGGGTGGGAAGTGGGTGGGACCGTCTCGGAGCTTGGGCACCCGCCCCCCTGGAGGCCCCAGAGCCTGTTACCCCGAGAAAGCCCCTCCCCGCGGGCGGAGACGGCGCCGAGGAGTCGCCGCCCGGGCCCCGCCGCCGGGCCAGTACCCCGAGGCCACGGCCGCGGCGCCCAGTTCTGTCCCCAGCGGCGTGCCGCGGAGCATGGGGCGCTGACGGCCATGGACCGCTCCCGGGTCTTCCTGGGGCTGCTGGTGTCCGCGCTGCTGGTGGGCTTCCTGGCGGTGCTCTTCGTGCTCGTCTGGGTGCTGCACTTCCGCGAGGGGCTCGGCTGGGACGGCGGCGCGCTCGAGTTCAACTGGCACCCGGTGCTCGCGGTGACCGGCTTCGTCTTCATCCAGGGCATCGGTACGGGGCCCTTGGGAGGGAGGGGAGGACCGGGACACCAGCGAGGATTCCGAGGGATCCATGAAACTTGAGAAAGTGACTCCTGCGCGCAGGGCTCGCACAGTCAGGGGCGCGGAACCCCTGCTTCCGGAGGGGAGGGTCCTGCCCTGGAACTTGCTTCAGGTCCCCCAGGTAGCGAGGCAGGCCCGGGGGAGCTCGAGTCTCCGCGCAGCATCCTCACTGGCGCCGCTCTTCGCTCTCTCTCCTGTCCTTTTCTCCCGAGCGCCCTGCGCCTGGATCAGTCACCGGGCTGCTCTCCACTTGTTGATGCGGCCAAAGTTCCGTGGCGCTTTGGGGGGGAGGGGGGGACTGTGGTCTGGAGTCTGGCGGGGGAGATGCCGGCCGAGCATGGCCGGGAGGAATGGCTGAATGCCCCGGGTCGGGTCGTCTGGCTGCTGTGGTGCTGCGTGGAACCGCCGACCTCCAGAGCTCCTTTCTCTGTCTCTGTCTCTCTTACTGTGTGCGTGTGCGTGTGTGTGCGCGCGCGCGCGTGCTGCGGCTGTGCAGTGCAACACACGCACTTGACTGTCTCCTTCAGCCTGTGTGGCGCAGCACATTTTTCAAAAGGCGTTGACACCGAGGACGCGTTGGGAAAAGCAAAGCTGGGCTGAGGTTGGTTCGCAGAAACTGAGATGCTCGGGACAGGTTCCAGCCCTCTGAACGGGCCTCCGGTACCGAAGGTCCCCCACACAGAGCAAACACAGAAGCGCTGGATTCGTTCCTAAAGGAAACCGTTTCTGTGTGTGCCGTCCCCGCCTTCCTGCGTGCTTTCAACCCGCTCGAGTGTGGCCAGCCTTCTTGCTCAGTCTGCAGAGGCTTCTCTTGGGTGAGGTGGGCGGACAAGCCGTTTCGTTGCACAGTGCCCAGCTCCTTGGCCACTACCCTAAAATGAGCAAAACACAGTCAAGTTCCAACTTTCCAACCGCCAGAAGCACCATTTCCTTCACGGCGGAGCCCTTGGCGTTGGCCTGAGCTTTCACCACCCTCTGTTTAATCAAAGAGCCCCAAACATCTCTTGGTGGCTTCCATCCACGCAGAACCAGCTCCGGATGTCACGAAAACTCTCCAGAGGGTTGGGCAGTGTCCTGTAGCTGGGGGTAAGGGAGACGCAGGTTATACGACTTACCCAGGAGAAGACAGCCAGGAAAGCACTAACGTTGTGGAGTGTTTTTCTGCGTTGTCACTGGACGCATTACAGAATACGCAGATGCACGGGCGCTAGCGTCCGGTTTGGAAATAGAAATTCCTTCAGCACCTTATTTTAAACAATTTACCCTCTTTCTCCCTCCCCATCCCCCATGCTTTTCACTTCTTGTGCTTTTATGGCATTATGCTCACTTTCTGAAAAACAGGACTTTTTAAGAAGCTAAAATTTCATCTAAAATATACTTTGAGACTGTCCGTTCATGGTTGGAAATCCCCTTCACTCTTTTTCCGAAATGGATTTCTGTTTTCTTTAAACTTGGGACTTAGTCGTGTTTACTTACTTTGGGGCAAAAACGTGTGTAGGGATACACTGGAAATTTTCGTCTGCGGCTCTTAGACAAAGCTTCTTCTAAGCTGAGTATGTTGATCTGTGCTAAGGCCCCACTGTTTGTCCGTCGACGTTACTGAGCCTGTTTAGAAGGATCCTAGGTTCACAGCACATTCTAATCATATAATGCAGTTAATGAACATTAACTGATCTTTTCGTACATGTAAACACACGCAGCGTTCTTCCATACCTTGGCCCACAAATACTCCTCCTCCCATCAGAGAGAAGGCTGCACTGGAAGGAACAGACTCAGAGGCTCTTCTCTTTGGAGTGGTCTTCCATCCCCCATAAACCCACCAGAGGTTGCCAGCTGAGGATGCGTTTACCGGGCCTGACTCGTGGCTCAGCACCTGCACGCTGCAGAGTGTCACTGTTTATGTCCTTGTGACTGAGTGGCTGCCTCTGCTACTGCCCAGGTCAAAACCAGATTAGATAGAACAAAACTTAAAGCCCACGGAATCCACGGGGCTTTCAAGTCACTGGAAAGCCAGAAAAATTGTTGAACCATCCCAAATCCTCTAGAGACATCTGATGCTGACTTTAGAGGCTGTGAGAGACCACACGGCTCAAAGAGTAACAGTGTTGTCACTCGGCATCTTATTGGGTGTAATTGCTTCAGAGATGGAGATTTCATGCTATGAGATGCTATACTTCTAGCAGAGCATGTGGCATGAGTTTTTCTGTACCTCCTCTACACAGGTATTTGGAGATGATGCACCCCAAGTTTAAGATAATTTACATATGCATTAAGCAAACAGTAAACAGTATTGGAAACGGTTAAGAGTAAGGATGGGTGCTTTGGGACCTTTATGGATAGAATACGAAGATGGGAGCTCTGGCTGCTCCTCCAAAGGGCCTGGGCTCAATTCCCAACACCCACATGATGACTCACAACTGTCTGTGACTCCAGTTACAGCAGATCCTAACCGTCTCCCGACCTCCACGGGCACCAGGCACGCATGTGGTACACACACATACATGCAGGGAAAAACACACACAACATAAACACATTTTAACAAGAAGCTACGAGGTAAATCTGTCCCCTCCGTCCCCCTCACACACCATATATGCTTTGGGAGATGTATGTATAACAGATATGGGAGGTTTGAAAGAAAACACTTGTCCTGGCGCTCAGGCTGGCCTTGAACTTCTGTGCAAGGGATCTTCCTGTTAGAGAGCTGCAAGTCCTGGACTACAGGTGCTCCCCTTGACGACAGGTGTGCGCCATCACTCTCTGCTAAATAGAAACTCAGACTAATGGGAAATCCAGCCGCACTCTGGCATGAATGAGGAAGGCTTTAGAAGAGGCATTGTGTTTCTCTAAACCGAATGCCTCCTATGAGGTGAATACTCTGCAGGGAAACCAGAGAAACGGCCATTGTAGAGAAGGCTGCAGAGTGAAACAATGGGAAGTTCTCCAAATGGCAGCGGACTTTTTTTTTTTTTTTAAAGGTTCAGCATGCTGGAATGGATTCTTTTAGTGAAAAGTGGAAAATTCGGGAGTCTGTATTGGTGAAAAGAAATCTTGGCAATTCTACACCCCTTCCTTTCTGTATGTGCAGCTGCTTTTGTGAGAGAAGCTGAAGGGAGAGAAATTAAATAGCCTCAGATTGATCTCAGATTGGTTTTTGTGAGAGAATTTAACTACATTTGAGTAGCATTTAAACACTAACAGAAAAAAAATAAAAGAGAAAGGAAGAAGGAGAGAAAGAAGGGAAAAAAAGAAAGCAGTTATTTAAGGGAGTTGAAATATCCTTCTAATATATCTATAAGTAACCAAATTCCAAGATCACTTAAACATATCTGAAAGGCTTATGGGCTAAACCCTGGCAAAGAAGATAATGGGGAAAATCCCCAAGCGACTTCCCTAGAAGCCTTGAGGACGGAGTTTGCCAGTCTCCCAGAAGTGGAGCTTTCGAGTGGCAAGAGGGGACAGTCCGAAGGACCTCAAAACATGTTCTTGTAAAACCCCACACACGAATCACTTCATAACGAAACCGACAGAGTACTTTTAGTACAATTATTTTGCTCCTGCTGGATCCTTAGCACCTAGAAGCACATGATAGTCTCCCTCGTCCGTCCGTTCCCCCCCCCCCGGGGTGTTGGAGAGTGAACCCAGGCCTTGTGCATGCTGAGCAAATCCTCTACTGCTGAGCTGAATTCCAGGCCTCTGCCAGGAATCACTTTCCTTTAGAAAGTTCTTTTTTCCTGTGCTGGGAAGCAGTCCAGGCCTTTATACATGCCACTCAAGAGCCTTGCCACCGAGCAATGCTCCTGGCAATAAAGAACTGTTGAATGAGTTACTCCCGTCTCATCATTAAATGGTCAGCAACAAAAATGCAGCTTTACAGCCATTCATTCGTATGATAATAATAATAGCAGTAGCAGTAGTAATAGCAGCATCTGAAGTAAAAAAAAGCCATCCCCACGATCTAGTGATTGTTCAGCAAGACCACTTAGCCAAAGCCAGGGAAGAAAGGAGCCCTGTCATAATGGAAAAGCAGCTTTGTTCCCAGGTTGTGTGGTCGATAGCCCGCGACGGCCTGAGTGCACTCTGGGGCCCCTCTCCTCCTGCCTGCACAACCACACAGCACTTCACCTCAACGCTCCCACTTTACATCGTTAACTTAAAAAAAAAAAAAAAACCCAAAAGTGCACCCTTGGGGGCTGGCTGGCTGGCTCAGCGGTTAGGAGCCTCCGCTGCTCTTGCTGAGGACCTGGGTTCAGTTCCCAGCACCCACGTGGTGTTTTACAACCACCTGGAGCTCCAGCTGCAGGGGGTCTGACACCTTGTTCTGGCCTCTGAGGGGTCCTGGCATGCATGTCGTACACACGCCCATGCAGACAAAACACTTTCACATTAAGTAACTAACAAAGTAAATAAACCTAGGGACTTCCAACCCTTGACTCTGTTTCCTTTCCTGGCAACTGCCTTGATTTTCTGGGCGTCCTGCCCTAGAACTTGAAACGTGTGTCAACTCGTCTATGATTCTTTTCTTGCTCCTCCCTCTAGAACCTTCCCTAGTCAAACTTTTCATCCCTCCGCACTACAAGAGACCTCTGGGGCCACTACAGAAACCAGCTAGTTCAGCGGGACATAGGCTGGGAACGAGAGATTACAGTACTCCACAACAGGTACCCTGGAGGCAACAGTGCACATGGCTACCCACACGATCTTCATAAGTCACTCACACACCTGGACGACAGCTCAAATACCAGGAGAGCGAACCCACACTGAAGGGATCCGGTCTTAAACTGCCCACACCTCACAGTAGCTACTGTACAGACCTGGCTCCTGGGAGCCCTGCAGGGTTATGTGGTGGTTGAAAAGTGGCTCCCGAAAGATAAATGCCAGTCCTAATCCTAACAGGGAGAGTGTGCCAAGTTTGAAAATAGGGTGTTCACAGATGTAAGGCCCTCAAGTGAGATCACCCTCGACTGGCCACTGGCTTCCCTGTTAGAGGAAGGGGAAGGAGGTTGGAGACAGAAGTCTCAGGGGGAAGGCCAGGGGGGATGGAGGTGGAGATTGGCATCGCATGTCTGCTGGCCGAGGAGCACCACAACCCACGGGCAGCCACAGGCTGCTGAGAAACAATGCATTGTTTCTTATGTACGCACTGCATACATACAAACTGCATACATATGAACACTGCAAACTGTTTCTTATGTATGCGCTGCATTCTTATGCAATGCACTCTTTTCCCGGTTCCTCCAGAGGAACCAACCTGGTCAAGGCCTTGATTATGAATTCCTGGCCTTCCGATCTGTGAAAAGAAGAAAATGTTTTAAATTACATTTATTATGTACTTGTTTAGTGTGTGTGTGTGTGTGTGGAGTGTGTTTGTGTGTGTGAGCTTGCAAAAGTCAGAGGACAACTGACTTGTGGGAATCAATTCTTTCTTCTACCATGCGGGTCCTAGGAATTGAACTCAGGTGATCAGTTTTGGCTGTAGATTCCTTTACCCACTGGACCATGTTGCTGCTCCAAATTTTTCTTCTTTTTCTTCTTTTTGGACATGCTATATTTATTTATTTAATACATGTGAGAGTTTTGCATGCATGCATGTATGTATTCCATATGCATGCCTGGTACCTGAGGAGACCCTCGAGAATGGAGTTCCTGGCAGTTGTGAGCTGTCATGTGGGTTCTGGGAACTGAACCCAGCTCCTCTGTGAAAGCAGCAAGTGCCATCTCCAAACCCCCAAATCTTGGTTCTCTTAAAAGACCAAGTTTGTGGTGATTTGCCACAGTAGACTTAGGAAATAAACACAGGATGTAACAATTACCTCTGCTCTCTGGGAAATCCAAAGTGTTGCCATTCTCATCAAGAATTTATGGGTTTTCATTGTTCTTCAAAGTATAGACACTGATCGTCAGCCAGGGCATTGCCTAATACCATTGGTAACTCTTTATGAGGACATGTAACCCCAGGTCACATACTGGTGAGGCCAAATATAGGGATGCATGGAGAGGCAGGGACTGGCATGCAGAGGCCTGGCAAATCAGGAGCTCATACCTAGCGACGGCTGAGTGTGGCTATGTACGGATGCCAGGCCATAGCTGCCAGATTCTCCCATTTTCCCAAGAGAGTCCAGATATTTAAAAACTGGTTGACGAGGGCTCAGCAGTGAAGAGCTTGTACTGCCCTTCCAGAGGACCTGAGTTTGATTTCCAGCAATCTCACTGGGTGGCTCATGAGGGCCTGTACCTCAGGCTCCTGCGGGATCCAGCTCATCTGGCTTCCATGGCTGCCTGTGCTCACTTGCTCATGCCTACACATAATTAAAAAGAATGGAGATTGCAGAGATGGCTCTGTGCTTAAGAACACTGGCTGCTCTTCCAGAGAACCCAGGTTCAATTCCCAGCACCCACATGGAAGCTCACAGCTGTCTGTAATTCCAGTTCCAGGGGATCCAACACCCTCACACAGACATGCATGCTCATGAAATAAAAATAAATAAAATAAAAATGTCTTGGAAAAAATAAAAACCTGTTCAAACTAAATTAAACAAGTCAAGAAAACAACTCAGCCAATAGCACAATGATGAAAAAACACTCAGATTTTAGTTTGAATCTTCCAGAACTCTTCTGCAAAGGTGTCTGTCTTGACTTTGCAGGTTTTAAAATGTTTTTAGATGCGCTGAAGCGCAGTTTCTTTCTTAACAATGACAGACTAGCATTTTTCTTGCACGTGGAAGCTTTCTTGAATTATCAAAAGGCCGAAATGATGACAGCCTTCGACCGCGCTTTGCAGGGCTCTTCTTTCCCCTCTCAGTAGTTCGTGTCTTATCCCAGGCAGCTGACTGGCATTTCTTTGTTTGCTTTTGAGACAGGGTTTCTCTTTGTAGCCTGGCTTACTGGAACTTGCTGTGTGGCCAAGCTAGCCTCCAACTCCCCCTACCTCTGCCTCCTGAGTTCTGGGACAACTGGAGTGTGTCACCATGCCTGAATTGCACGCACACACACACACGCACGGAGTGAACACCTGAACATCACTGGGTGAGATCTTGCTTAGCATGTCTTGGGTTCTATCCTCGATACAGGGAAGAAGGAGGGCATGTAGGTAGGTAGGCTTGTCTTTTCTATAAGCTGTTCCCATTTTATTTGGTTAGATCTGACTAACATTCCTTTTTAAGAGTGTAGGTTATGGCTGGGTATGGTGCACACCTTTTAAATCCCAGCACTCAAAGGTCAGAGACAGGAGGATCTGAGTTCAAGGCCAGCCTGGTCTACAAACCCAAGTTCCAGGGCAGATGAGTGCAGGGTTACAGATTCCTTAGTGTTTAGAACTAGACACCCAAATCCTCATCTGAGCAATCCCAAGCCTGGCTACGGCCAAGCAACCAGGTAAAATCGGGTCCAGTACTTTTTTCTAATTGGTGCTAATACTGGTGGGAGGTACAGGAAAATGTGGCCAACTTTTCTAAGGACGTAAAAACTCTTGGATAGGGGCCGAAGATGTGGCTCCGTGACTAAGAGCGCAGTTTGCTCCTCTGAGAGGACTGGGGTTCAGTTTCCTAGCACCCATGCGGTGTTTGACAGCTGACTGTAACTTCAGTTCCAGAGGACCCTCTTCTGGTTCCCCCCCCCAAGGCACTTCCTGCACATGGAGTACAAACATTCATGCAGGTGAAATGTCCAAACACATAAAATAAAGCTAAAATAGAAAAAGAAAAAAAAAAAAAACCACTCCTCAATATTTAAAAATATCTAGTCAGTTGATCAATTCTTCCTGTCCTGATTTTTTTCCATTCGTCCATTTGCTAGTAAGCACCTACCTTTGTGATGATTTCAGTCACTTCAGGGACAGAATGCCGAACCCAATCCCAGTGGTCTACACCACTCTCTTCATTTCCGTTTCTTGATATTCGTGTGTTTTGCAAACTCCACGTTGCCTTGCAGCCACTACAGGATTTTCGAGAGGGCTCCTGGCTTCCGTTTAAAGTTGAGTTCCCCTGGATAGGATATGGTAAACTGGGGTACCCTGGGAAGGGAGTTTAAGGATGGCTGCTGCTGCTCTGAGCATTTTGTCAGATGGGAGAATGAGACTTTATTCTAAGAGGGAAGGAAAGTGTAATGGCCCACCGTGTTTAAGGACGCCCCCCAAGTGATTTAAAACTCCAGCGTCCTTCAAACGCAAGGGCTTGCTCTTATTTTTAAATAAGCTTCACGCTGAAGTGGGCCCAAGAGCAGAAGGCTTTTTATTTGTTTGGAAGCCACATTTGATCTTACATAAACTAGCATTTGTGTCAGCATTGCGGTTTGTCTTGAGATTTTGGCTTGTGCATATTATTTACCTGTGTGGTGTATATGCACGCACGCGTGTGTGGGAGTGCTTGCGTGTGTATGTGAGGCCAAGGGCAACGTCAAGCATCTTCCTCTGTTGTTCACTACCTCAGTTTGTTGAGACGAGGTCTCTCACGGAACTTGGGACTCACTGATGGGTAGAGACTGGCACAGAAAGCACTTTACCCACTGAGCCGTTTTGCCAGTTCCCGGTTTGTACATTTTAAAAGAGGCTCCTGGGAGGGCTCAGGGAGTAGAGGAACTTCAGCCAGGCTTGATGACCTGATGCCAGAGGTGGCATGGACTGACCCATGAGCATTGTTCTATAGCTTTCATACATGTGTGTAGTGTACACACGCACACAAATAAATAAATATTAGACCAATTGCAACAAAAACTGATATGTCAGCTAGTTTAACCTAACCACTTTATATATAGTACATAACAGAAGGCCACATTGTGTGGCCTGTATATATTCAATGTTCAAACATATCTTACTTTCTTTTTTTTTTGGAGATATGGTCTCACTGTAGCTCAGTTTGGCCTGGTACTCACTCTGTAGCCCAGACTAGCCTAGAGTTCACAGCACTCCTCCTGCCTCAACTTCTCAGGGTGGAGAATACAGGTGGGAGCCATCCTGTCCAGCTCTATCTTACTTTTTAAAAATAAAATTGCAAAACAAACAAGAGAATCTGTCTCTGTGCTGAGAACACAGAGTCAGTTGCTTCTTGGTCAAATTCTTTTCGCTTTGTGTCTTCCCAACATGTGCCAGGCTCAGGCCTGTCTGACAGACTAGTTTCTTCCTTCGCCAGGTACAAGGTTTAAGAGTAGAAGAACTACGATCAAGTGACCAAGTGTTTTCTGTGTCTGGGGACATATCTGCCCCTTAGTCCTCTATCCCTGACCTGATCTCAGTTTGACAGACACAGACTTTACACGTGGCACACACTTGTATATAAACATGCTTAAACAACAGTACATGAGAGGAGAGCTGTGTCAAGCCAGAGATCACCTCTGGCTTGAATGTATATTTTCTTATATCCCTGAGCTTTGATTATGCAACTAGGATATGACAAATTTTCTAATAAAATACAATTGAATTCTAATTAAATACAAATGACTGGATTTTCACCTTGATGCACTTGCGAAAAATTACATGCCGTTATGAGCTCCCCCCTTCTTTCCTTTCTTTCTTCTTCTTCTTTTTTTTTTTTTTTTTTAACTTTTTTACAGTTTAGTGTGTTCCACCACCACTTGTTTTTCCTCTGAAGGCCCTTAAAGTATCTTTTGCAAGCATGCTCAGGTTTCCCCTCATTTCCTGGAGGGAATGGCCCTTCGGGTCAGAGCCGCCAGCAAACCCTTGTTTTTGTCACCCCTGCTCCCTCTCCTTCCTTCTCACTGAACCTCAGGAATGGAGAGAGGAAAAGCTATTGCACTCTTCCCTAGCGAGTTTTACAGCTGTGGGGGTGGGGGGACAGGGGAGCTTCTTGTTTAAGAAATGTGGTCTGATTTGTTAAGCTCACCCATTTTTCCTTAAACCCATGGTCTGTTGGATATTTACATATTTTGGAAAATGTGTAAACAGTATTTGAAAACACAGCATTTCTGGCCGCCCTTCACTTGTCCCGAGAGCCTTTTGAACACACTCAGCTGTGCAACAGAGCCTCACAGATGTGAGCAGATGTGGGAAACCCTTGTGTGGCTCTCACCTCACAGGGAGCTTCGCCAGGGCTGCCTGTGACGAGTAGTTGAGCCTAGCTGGCTTCTGGGTTTACAAGCTTACAACACCCCACCCCCACCCCACCCCCCAAAAAAGGGAAGAAAAACAAACAAAAAAAAACAAACCACATTTTAATGTTAAGACTCTAAGGAATCCTTTCAACCACACATAAAATAACACACACTGTTGTTGAATATTAATATTTATTATTTATTTATCTTTTAATTAAACAGCAGTTATTCCTAAACCAGCTGTATACCCAAATCACCACACAGAGACTAGGATGTATTTAGTTAACCTAGAGCACAATGCTGGGCAATGATTACTCCATCCTAAACCTCCAACCCTGCATAGTTTTCTACCATTCAGATTTTACCCATTATACTTGCTTTTAGTCATATCGTAGGTCTGGTTCTTCTCTCCTGGTGATTCCAAGTTCTCTCCTCTCCAATCTCTCTTTTTCCGACTCTCCCACTTCCTTCCTTCTTTTCCACTCTGGACCAAGATGTCCCACCCATTCTCTCCATTGCTCAGCATTGGCTGGTTGTTTTATTGACAACACAGAGAACAAATGGTGGCAAGTTCACACAAACTTGAGACAGGTGATGCTTAGAATAAGCATCAAAATGCAATGTCCGGATTGAAACCAGATAGTGGGGTAGAGAAATCAGCATTTGAATGAACAAGGATAAATTGTAAACATTCCATAAGAACATTATACCAACACACAGCATATGTTAAGACTGGGAACAACAGAAAAAAATTAAGCTAGAACTTACAGCTGATGAGAACCAAGCATAAGGCAGGATGATGGAGGGAAAGGTTGGAGGCACCCTAACCTGAGTGGAAACAGAAGCAGCACTAGAAAAGTACCACGAAGACTCTAAAATTATAATTGTCTGGTCCATTTTGATCAGTGGCAAGCACATACCCTTATCAGAATCACCTCATGGCTTTCCCCCAGTAAAATAATCAGAGCTTTGTTGATGACGACATTGGGTTAAACATGCCCAATTGCTGCCACTATCGGAGAAGGAATGTTAGTGTGCAACCAATATAAATACTTGCAGGGCTGGAGAGGTGGCTCAGTGGGTAAGAGCACTGACTGCTCTTCCAGAGGACCTGGGTTCAGTTCCCAGCACCCACATGGCAGCTCACAACTGTCTGCAACTCCAAAATCTGACACCCTCATGCAGATACACACACAGGCCAACACAAAGTAATATAAAATAAGTAAGTTATTTAAAAACAAAACAAAGAAAAAAAAAACAAAAAAAACTACTTGTCACCTGACAGCTGGAGCAGGAGCCAATCCTTGAGGTCAGGAGTTCAAGAGAAGCCTGGGTAATAACAGTGAGATCCTGGCTCTAAAACAAACAGAACAAGCACACTTTTGCATGAATGGAAAAGGTAGAAAGAACCAAGTTTTAACAGTTAAATAGAGGTAGGTTTCAGTTTTATGCCAAGTTTTGGTACATTCCTCTCTGTGTGAAGAATAAAACTCTTTGCTGAAAGTTCAGTTGTATTTGAATGTTTGTTTGATATTGTGTATGTGTGTGTGTTTGTGTTTGTGTGTGTGTGTGAGAGAAAACGTAAGAGACAGTGTATGTGTAAGTGTGTGTATGAAATGATGTTAAACCAGGAAATGAATGCCTTATCTTTCCTCCCCGTCTCTGTCTCTATTTCCCTCTCTCCCAACCCAACTCTCTGCATGGGTGTGGGTTGTGTGTGCCAGGGCACAACTGTCCCTGGATTAGAGGACACCTTGCTCGAGTCCCCTCTTTCTACCAGGTGGGTCCTGAGGATTGAACTCGGGTCTTCAGGCTTGGTGGCAAGCACTTTGCCCTTCTGCGCCATCTCCCCAGCCCTCAGTCGGCATTTTTATAAAAATAGAGCGGTAAGCAGCAATCCTTTGGAGTTTGGCTTAAGGAAAAGGAATACTGTCCTTTTGGTGAAGGCTGTCATGTGTTGCAGTGGGACCACAGGAGGGGCCTCATGGTATCTTACAATTTAAAGAGGTCGCACTCATATCCATCTTTGCGGTTTTAGATGTGTTTCTTCCCTCAGATGCTTTTATACTCTTAAAGACCTTAAAAAAAACGTTTACATTTCTTTGGATGTCTGTCTGTTACCTAAGGTTAGAAGGGGGTGTCAGATTCCCTAAAACTGGTATTACAGATGGTTGTGAGCCACCATGAGGGTGCCGGGAACTGAACTCGAGTCCTCTGCAAGAGCAGTAAGTACTCTTAACCATGATCCATCTTTTCACCCTAAGACAATTTTATATACCCAAATTATATTGCTTGTTTTGATTGTGTAATGCTCCTTTTCCTTATTTCCTGGGATCAAGAGGTTACATGGCCCATGATTGACGGAGTGGGACCTATCTTCCAAGGAAGTATTTCTCAGGGTTTTTCAATCTGTCACACATTTCCAAATATTTAGAATTTCCCTGACGTGGGTCAGATAGGTAAGGAGGACCACACTGTTGTTTTCACGTTGTGTGACGGATAGTGTGTGCATTTAAAATATCTTAAGGCTACTTACTGAATTTTAGTATACATGCTGAAAAGCATACATAAAGTGCATTTACTGTCTTCAACTACCATGCCATGTATTGATGACAGACATTTGGGAGGTCTTCAGGCCTTGGGCTACTGTAAATGGTCGGGCTGTTGGCGAGTGTATGTATCTATTTCTTCAGGGCATATACTCAGTGGCAGCGTCAGAGGCTTAGAAGGAGTGCAGAGAGAAGGCAGGCTGGGAGAAGCAGAGGCCAGGGGGTCGGGGGGGAAGTGCCTCAAAACCATCCAGGGGGTCCAGGTGGCTTGGTTACTCTGTGTTGGTTTTAACAATGCTTTGTTTCTTCAGCCATCATCGTGTACAGACTGCCATGGACCTGGAAATGCAGCAAGCTCTTGATGAAATCCATCCACGCGGGCTTAAATGCGGTGGCCGCTATCCTGGCCATCATCGCCGTGGTGGCCGTGTTTGAAAACCACAGTGTCCAACAGATCCCGCACCTGTACAGTCTGCACAGCTGGGTTGGACTGACAGTCGCCATACTTTACGTCCTACAGGTCCGTGTCTCCCCGTCTTTACAAAGGAAGAGCAAAACGGCTCAGTGACTGCAGGAATTTTCTAAGCTTGCTGTTTCTTTTGTGTCCAGGATAACTCTTTCCGGGAGGGGGCCGTGAACCTCAGAATTCACAGTCTAGGAACCCAGATGTGTGATGTCTCATTTTGATGTCTCTTAGACTAGTGTTGCTCAGTCTTCAATCCCATGTTGTGAATCAGCTCGGCTAGGCAGGAGCTTTGCTGCATTTTTAGGTTAAAATTATCACCTTTCCTAAGTGATAGTGCTGATTTTTGTTTGTTTTTTTTTTTTTTAGAACTTTTTGCGAGACTTTGGAGTGATTCTTTCATTTACTCCTTGCGCGTGCATTCTGAAAACACTGTACTGTACTGAAACTTAATGGTGCATGGTAGCTATCCAGCAGTTCTGTGTCACAACAGTAAAAGTTAATGTTCCGAGTCTTTGGGGTTCCTCACCACTTTGCTGAAAAATCTTGGCAAATGGTATTGATTCAGTGTCCTTCCGTGCTATCACGGTGTGTATTCAACTTCCTGGCTGGGACATCACTGTGAACTTTACTTTTCTATGGCTGCAGAGTGAGACACTAGAATGGGTACATACAATCCCAAAGCTTGTCCTAAAATAAACGGCCCCTTTAAGAAGCAGGCCCTCTTACTAGACACTGACCATTTTTTCTTCTAAACAAACACATATTTTTAAAACCTTGAATCATGATGCATTTTTATTAAACAGTGGGTGATCTCTATGGACACTCTTAGCTATTTAAATCTGTTAGCCATCCTGGAGTTACGAGTTTGGGATGGAAAGGAGCCAGGCAAGAGGAAGATGCAGAAAACAAAACAAAACAAAACAAAAGCACTGTACCCAAGGTGATTGTTCTAATCAATAAAGAAAACAGCCCTAGTTGGGTAGCTTGCTCAGACATGTGTCCTCAGGGTCATTTCCCTTAGTTTCCAGCTACTTGTGCATCTGAGAGACCCCTTCTCCACCGTCCCCAGCTGTGAGCCTTCTCCCCTCAGGAGTGAAGGTGGTAGGAGCCATTGATCTGTGGGTTGCTTGGGGGACCCAGCAAGCACACTAGCATCTCTGTGGGGCTTTGTATTCTTTTTGAAGGTCAGCTCCCTTAGCTTTCCCTACAAGGCAGAAAGCAGGACACAGCCACAGGCCGCACCACAGCAAGCACTCTACGCATTTCCCTTCATCCTTCCGATGAGCCATCTGGTACGGCCTCAGGAGCGCAGTGGGAAGGAGCCTGCCTTGAGCTACACAGTCAGTGGCAGAGCCGGGACACAGACCCCCGTCAACCTTTTCTTCCCCTGTTTCTGTGACTCCCAGACTGATGCCCTAGCTTATGTGCGAGCATTCTCAGAGAAGGGCCATTTAACCCGCTGAGGGTAAAAACGAAACCAGCCAACTTCGTATTTGGTTTCCTGTGAAGGTCTCCATGCATACACGGTACATTCTTACTTTACCGCTGGCCTAGTCGCACAGATGGCAGTGGGCTCTGCCAATGTAGAGAAGGTACGTGGCTCTGTGTCTCTGAGTGCGTGGTTAAAATGGGCAGGCCAAATGCCTTTCCCGAGTTACGTGCTCAATTACCCCTGGGACGGCCGAAGTGGGTTTCTTTAGTGTCTGCCAGTCATTATTTCCCCTTTTACTTCTTTTATCTTATAATAACTTCTTTAACATTTATTTTTCATAATAGTAGGATTAGTGAATAAGCAGTATAATGATTACATAGATAAATGAAGATTCCCTAATTAAATATGGCTGTTGTAAGAAGTTATTAATATTTACTATTGGTTTATCTTCTAGTAAAGCTTGCTGCTAATCTTAAACAGCTGTATAACCAAATCACCACACAGAGACTGGGTTTATTTAGTTAACCTAGAACACAATGCTGGGCAATATTTACTCCCTCCTAAACTTCCAAGCCCTCAGTTTCCTAACATTTAGATTTCCCACATTATACTTGCTTTTTGTGAAATCTTAGGTCTGGTTCATGCTCCAGGTCCTCCAAGATCTCTCCTCTCCTCCTCTCTTCTCGCCCCTTCTCCTCCCACTCCTTTCCTGCTCTCTAGCTCCTCCCCTCTTTCCTGTCCTCTGGCTCCTCCCATTGCACAACATTGTATCTAGTTGCTTTTTTGTGTCCTGTTTACACAAGAGTTGAGACAGGATGCTTATAATGAGTATCACAATGCAATATCTGGATTGAAACCAGAGAGTTGGGGGTGGGGAAATCAGCATTTGAATTAACAAGGGTAAGGCGTATACATTTTAAAAGAACATTATACCAACATATGGCTTTATGGCTTTTAATCAGATTTCTCTAAAATGTGTGCGCGCATGCATGCATGCACACACACACACACACACACACACACACTACAAAACCTTTTATTCTTTACTCTGTATCTTAATATGTAAGTTAGAGAGAATTTAGAAGTTAACAACAACAACAACAAAAGAACCTAGAGTGATGACACACCCTTTAGTCCCAGCATTCAGGGGGCAGAAACAGGAGCATCATTGTGAGTTCAAGGCCAGCCTAATCCACATAGCCAGTTCCAGGACAGCCGGGACTACATAATGAGACCCTATCTCAAAGACACAAACAAGCAAACAACAACAAAAAGAAGTCAGCAAAAGAGAGAACACTTATTCTAAGCCATGACAAGCCTGACTAATAAGACAAAATGTCCAACACTCAGAATTCAGAGATATAACAACAGACACAACTGACGCTAGGCAGGACAGATGGTTACAGTTAATATACATATAATATAACTGTGTATGCTGAGTATCTGTGAAACTCTAGTTTCAATCCCCAGCATCCCCCCATAGTTATAGATGATAATATAATTAAAGAAAGAAAGAAAAAAAAAGGATTTCCCTATTGCCAAATATAACTAACAAATTTGATCCAAAAAGAATTAAGAAACATATAAAGATGAATTACTATAGGAAAAAAAAAAACAAAAACAAACCTAAAGTCATATGAAATCCAGAGATTAAAAAGGCATCAGATCGGGGCTGGAGAGATGGCTCAGAGGTTAAGAACACTCTTTGTTCTTCCAAAGGTCCTGAGTTCAATTCCCAGCAACCACATGGTGGTTCCTAACCATCTATAGTAAGATCTGGTGTGCAGGCAGAATATTGTATAAATAATAAGTAAATCTTAAAAAAAAAAAAAACAAGTAAAAAAAACAATTGTGGAGGTGTTAAAATGTCAACCTTTCTTATACATAAGTGATGAATAAAAATTATCAGCTATCTCAAAATTTAAAAAAAAAAAAATTCAGACATTTGGCCTTTAAGAAAGGAGTCCTTTGTTCAAGGTTCCTGAATAAACTGCATTGAAAAAAAAAAAAAGAAAGGAGTCCTTTAAACTATTCCAGCCCACTGGAAGGCTGTGAGACCTTCTTGGCTGTGGGCCTATGTGCTACACATCTGCAGGATGCAGCTGTAATTATGGTCGCCATTACCAACACCCAACATCAGATATTAGATTAACCAGAACACTAAAGATACTTCCGTCAAAAGCACAAGTAACACATGAATACTTGCTACCATATTGTCATTCAGCACTGTTTTAGAGAGGGGGAAATCTATGATAAATAATTGTGACTCACTTTTCAGCTTGTATGTCACATAACATGTGTCTAGAAACCAACAGATGACTAGAAGTAGGGAGTTTGGAGTGACAGCTGGTTTTAAGAGAGTGTATGTAACTTTTGCCTACTCCAGCAGTAAGCACCTTGTAAAAACAACCTGCTGGGTTCTGCTGAGGAAATGGCTCAGTCAGTAAAGTGTGTGCTATGTATGCATTAGGACCTGAGTTCAAATCCTGCCAAACCTATGGAGAAAGCTAGGCACAGTGGAGCACCTGAAGGAGGTATGTGTTAGCCAAACTAAAATAAATACAGGTAGAAGGACAGGAGGGGCTGGAAAAGTGCAAGTGTGTGTAAGAACATTTTTAATGTTATAATAAATGCATTTAACAGATTGTATGCATTTAGGAAAACATACATACCATACCACATAATAGAAAAAAAAAATCTAGATTAAGGACCTAAATACAAGAACCAAAGCCAAGGAAAAGAGAGAAAAAAAAATGTATACAATCTCTATGGTGTAAGATAAAGGACCAGGAAAAAAAAAAGATAGAGGACCAGAAAGTTGGTGAGAAACACAAAAACCATATAAGGGGAAATGCACATTTACTATACAGTATTTTTTTAAGTGTGTGACACAAGACATTGAAGTAAACAGAATGAAGAAAAGCTGTCACACATGAATAGTCATGTCTGAATGGGCAAGCCACTCCAAACATTAATAATAAAAAGTCAATCAAACAGAAAAGACGTGGGGCCGCTGAAACAGCTCAGCAGGCGAGGATGTCGCTGCCGAGCAGGACAGGCTGAGCTGGATCCCTTGGGCCTTTGCTCTAGAGAGAACCAGCGCCTGTGGGCTGTCCTCAGACCTCCCCGTGGCCATTGTGGCACCCGCTTGCCCATGTACTTGAACTCACTTGAGAGAACGCAGCTTGGTTTATCCTGATGAAATGGACCCATTCCGTAGTGTTCCTGGGAAAGCTGAGCCTGGTAGTAAGAGCCGCTAGAAAGCTAAGACTCTCCAGCAGCGGAAGGCGCTTCTGAGCCGGCATGTGGAAAGCCGAGCTGTGCTCTGAGTTGCAGTGAGGAGAAGGGACTGCACAGAGCAGCCCTGGGTCTGCATGGGACCTTGCCCGGTTCACCACCAGCTGGGTCTCCTGGGGAGACTTACCGAAAAAGAGTAAATGCATCCAGCTCAGCAGGAAATAAAGCAAAGCAAACCAGCCAACCAACACCACCACCAACAAAAAACCCAGCACGGGCCTGTAAATCCCACATACTCAGAAGGCAGAGGCAGGAGGATCACACAATAAAAACTTAAAGAAAAAGTCTTGAAGTTCACATACCCTCTTTTTTTTTTTTTTTTTTTTTTTTAGACAGCAGGGTACAGTGGCACAGGCCTGTAGGCCCAGCATTTGGGAAGTGAAGACAGGAGGATCAGAAATTCTGCTTAGTGAGGTTTCAGGTCAGCCTGGACTCATGCATCTATTTCTTAAAGGGAGACAAAGTAGCACAGCAGAAGATAGTCATGTATTTAAAGAAGAGTACTAACTAACAGAGAAAAGCTCAGCCACTTAAAACAGACTCTATGGAAGTAACCTTTTATTACCTAATTACAGCAGAGCCTTAGTTTTCTACTGTGATAAGAAAGACAACTTAAAAAGAAAGTGTTTAGTCTGAGCTACTGTCTCAGAGGGTTAGAGTCCGTGATGGCAGAACCAAGGCATGATGGCAAGAATTGCTGAGAAGTTATTGCTGAGAAGTTGATCTGAAAGTAGGAAGGAGGGAAGGAGGGAGAGATGGAAAGAGGGAGGAAGGAAAAGAGGGAGACTGGGAATATCAATAGTCTTGAAACCTCAAAGCCTGACCCTAGTCACTCCTCTTCCAACAGGCCCACACCTCCTAATCCTCCCCAGCTGAGGACCAAGCATTCAAACATTTGAGCCTATGGTGACCACACTCACCACAGAAGATCACATGAGCTATTTTTTAAATTTATTAGATTAGAAAGATATAGGAAAATTAAAAAAAAAATCATCTCTCCACCCCTAGATGTTTAATCTTTAAGCATGATTAGAATCACATTTGTTTGACTTTCATCTCTAAGTCATATGCTCTAGGTTTTACTTTCGCTTATGTCCTGGGGGAGAGTGTGTTATGTGAAGAGCTGCATCCATGGTGATGATTCCTGCCATTAAACAATGTCTTCGGATCGTGACCTTCAAGTCTGAACACACACAAGTCACTGGGACATCCTGTCCATATGCGGATTTCTCAGTCCTTCTGTGTGTGTCTCATCAAAGAGGGGCAGTTATACCGCTGATCTCCCGTCTTCTCTATTTTTTTAAAAAATTTGATTAGACATGTAAATCCCAAATCAGTACTTGGAAAAAAAAAGTTCCTTTAAATATTTTTGTTTTTGTTTTGTTTTCTAAAACAGGCTTTCTCTGTGTAGCCCTGGCTGTCCTGGAACTCACTCTGTAGAACAGGCTGGCCTTGAACTCACAGAGATCCGCCTGCCTCCGCCTCCCGAGCATTGGGACTAAAGGCTTACACCACCACTGCCTGGTGGAAATTCAATAATCTGATAGCAACTACATCATCTTTATTTTCTCAAAGAGAGGAAACTGCTTACTGGTCAAGAGACAGGGGACAAAATAACAGAACCATGGGGACTGAACAGGCTGCAGCTTATGCAGAACTCTGACTAGCGTCAGTAAAGAAGTGTTGCACCACAGGCTTAGTTACTGAGGGAATTAACACAGGCAGCATTCGTTTCTTCCTTGTGAAGCACCGTCAGCTTTTTTCTGTTTCTGGTTTTGAGACAAGGGTCTCTCTGTAGCCCTGGTGTACTAGAACCAGGCTGGCCTTGAACTTACAGAGATCTGACTGCCTCTGCCAGCAGGTGCTAGGATCAAAGGTCATGCCACCATGCCTGGCAGCAGTTTCTAGGCACATAGCTTTGTAGGCTGAGCAGACTGAACTATGTATCCTGTGGTTGGTTTTAGGGGGAAGAAAAAAAAAACAACAAACCTATTTTCCTTCATACTCAGTAAACAAATTGATAGATCCTTAAGATAGAGTGTTAACTATTAAACAAATTAAACTGGGTGAATGTGTTGAAATGAAAATATCTGCCCATCTCCAAAATATACTGCTAAGGAAAAAAAAAAGATAGAAGTGCCCCAGTGTATACATTTACAAACAACTGTGTAAACTGGGCACATTCAGTCCTAGCACTCAGGAAATTGAGGTCGAGGCAGGAGGATTGCAAGTTTGAGGTCGGTCCAGGGAATCAACTCTGTCTCAAAAACAAACAGATACACAGAGAAGGAGAGGTAGAGAGAGAAAGAAAGAAACGGAGAGAAGAGAGACAGACACAGAGATAGAGTTTTGCTTGTGGGCGTTAGGAATATTCTAGGATATTTGAGCCAGGGATTATTATAGCTATTACCTTTTGAAGTTGCATAGAGAAATTTGCTGTTTGTTTCATGCCCCTCAGTTCTGCCTCTGCCCCTTAAGTGCTGGGATTGAAGACATGTGCCACCACCCCTCGCTAGAACAATAACTTACAACTGAAGTTAAATGGTAACCATTGCTCTGGGGTTCAGCTTGTTGCAGGCTTTTTCATCTTCCTGCTGCCATGGGCTCCGATCTCCCTCCGGGCACTCATCATGCCCGTACATGTGTATTCTGGGCTCCTCCTCTTCGGGACAGTGATTGCGACAGTCCTCATGGGCATGACAGAGAAGCTGTTTTTTGACCTGTGAGTTTGTAGCCTTCTTTCTCTTAATACTTAAGCTAGAAAATGTGACATATTTCTTCCCTGGGAGAATATTATATAGATATCCATTTAAAAACAAGATTTATTTGTATTTTGTGTGTATGGGTGTTTTATTTAAGAAAGCATCTCTGTACTATATGCATGCTTTGTCCTTGGAGGCCAGAAGAGGGCCTTAGATTGCCCTGGGACTGGAGTTACACGCACTTGTGAGCTGCCATGTGGGTGCTGGGAAACGAACTTGGGTCCTCTAGAAGAGCAGCAATGCTTTTAACTGTTGAGTCATCTCTCTAGCTCCATAAATAGACATTTTAATATTAAAAATTTAAGGTTAGAATATTTTAAAAATCATTTCTCAGCCCGTACATATAGTATAATATTACTAAAACTATGGTAGAATTATTGGGCTTTGTGAGTTGTGCATTTATTTGGGGGCATGTATTTTATGCTAATTGTAATTATGGTATGTATGCATTTTTGCTTGTATCTTTTTCCAGTTTTTAAGTGATATGAGATACCCCAAGTGCTATATCCTTTTCTTAACTTGTGATTTTTTAATAGTTTTGTGGTATTCTAGAGTGTGAGTCACGGTGAAACCTAAGTGTCTCTTTAACGCCATGCTTTGAGGACATGTACTTTGCCGCTCTACCAGGCTTCTTCACCCGAGCAGGTGGATTCAGTGCCTTCTCGTAACCGGGCCTGCTTTGTCTTTCTCCCTAGGAAAAATCCTTCATACCATACCTTCCCGCCAGAAGGTGTTTTTGTCAACACCTTGGGCCTTCTGGTGGTGGTGTTTGGAGCTCTCATCTTTTGGATTGTCACCAGGCCCCAGTGGAAGCGTCCTAGGGAACCGGGCTCTATCCCTCTTCAGCTAAACGGCGGCACCGCGGACGCAGCGGAAGGCGCGATGGCCATTAGCTCCGGCCACAGCGTGGACACCGCAGACGCAGAGTTAAGCGGCGAGGGAGCAGCCCGGAAAAGGACCGTCGGCCTCGATGACGCTGGCCAGAGGTCCACCATGTGAAGTGTAGACGCCGCCACGTAACTTCTCTTCCAGCGTCAGCTTAGCTTCTCCTGCCGTAGGGGACTTGGGTTCACAGTGCCAGTGGGTAGCGGGGTCACCAGGGGGGCCTGCCTGAGAGCGAGTGCGTTGACCGAGGCCTGTGAACTTGACAAACGCGAAGGGACGTGGTCAGTATAAGCTGTAGCTGTGTCCTCTCTCTTCCCGGGGACCCACGCCTTGGATGTTTCTGCCTGTGGCTTGTCTGAGCACTCTTGGCCTCTCCCTACTCCCCATTAATTCCGGGAGCGCACGGCGATTTCAGAACTAGGTAGAACCTGTCTTAACTTTGAAAATAAAGTCACGAATACCTGGAACGGGTTTAGACCATTGTGCCTCACAGATGCTGTGAGCAAAACGAGGCGGGGGTGGGGACGGGGTGCGCTTTTGGAAAATAACGGGTTCTCTTCCCCCCGCCCCCCTCGATGGCCTTTTGCTTGCTCCCTCCCTCTCCAGACAATTTGGGCTCGCGTGGGCCTTGGACGTGAGAGTCTATATGAGGGTGTTTTGGAGCATTTGCTGGGTCACAGACAGCTGAAGAGGTCTCTGGCTAGCCCTGGAAGGTTTGCCAACAGTCCGGTCCCCAGACTCCTAGGAGCTGGCGTACCTTCACCGCCCAGCTTCGGAACCCCGAGCAAGGCAAACACGCCCGAGCCCAAGTCCCCCAGGTCCCTGCTTTGCAGCGAAGAACGCTTTCCCTCGAGTTTTCTTTTCCAAAGTGCTTCGCTGGCTCTTCCTGTGTGCCAGCCACTCTCCTCCCGGGGAACTATACAAATACTAGCTCCTTTGTCCTCCAGACCGACTTTGTTACAAGCCCCGTTTCAGGTGGAGATCTGAAGCTTGGAAAGGTTAGTAAGCTGGCCCAACATCACACAACGCTTCAGCCGGTGGAACTGACATCCAAACCCTGGCAGTCTGGCTCCTCTGCCCACAACCCACATTTCACTCTACTCCTTTCCTCACTCAAACTAACTGGCAGCATTACGGCCCGCCCCTGAGTCAAGTCGCTGATGGAGTCTAACAGACTTTCAGGGCGCTGCCTTGCCCTTGGTCCTCTTCCAAGGGGACCCCTTATATGATGGGAAAGGAGCCATAAAGACTTGGAAGTAGATCTCAGGGCCTCAGCCACTGCCAACAAGCCAGAACCTGCCTCGATGCCCTTTTAATCTTAGCAGGGCGTCTGGCTTTTTGACAGGAAGCCCCAGACTAGTGTGCTCCCAGCTTCCAAGATGAAGTCTTTAGAGTACTTGTCCCTCAGGATCTTAGTTTAGATGCTGAACAGATTTTCATTTGGAGACACTTGTATCCCAGGCTGCTCTTTCCTGGAGCCATCGGCAGGTTCTTTTCTAATTTTTCTTGGGTGGGGGGGGGGGGAGGATTTGAAGTTCTTAGCAAGGAGCTAAGCTTTGCAGGGAGATTGAAACGTGCTGACCTCTCACGTGGCCAGACCTCTCTCAGCTCCGACCCCGAAAGCTGCCCCAGTAACTGTGCTGAAGTGATAGCTCGGGACACTGGTTGTTCGTTGGTTTCTCTGCGTTTTCTGACTAGGTTGCTTGGGCACAGAAGGGCGAGCCTATAGTTCCAACTGCCTGAAAGGCTGATATCCCAAGGCTCAGTTGAAGGCCAGAGTGGGCAACACAGTGAAAGCTTCCCTTGGGTTTCTGGTTTCTCTAGTTAACCCGGGTTGGCCTGGCCCTTTGCGTAACCGCGGGTGACTTTGTGATGCTCCTTGCCTTCATGTCCTTACAGCATGACAGGCAGCTTGCCACCAGCCACCGTGTGCTACTGCAGCTCTGCCGTCTAAAGTAAGGATAAAGACAAAACAAAACACAAGGGTTTTAATGTGGAGGGGAAACAAACAAACAAACAATCTTACAGTTTATCGCAAAATACCCTTCACACGTTTGGTGTGTACATCGTTGTTTCCAAAGACAGAATACAAACCTACCATCCATCAGCTCTCTTAAACTCCATGACAGTTCAGAATTCCCTCGATGCATCCCTGCTTTCTTCTTCCTAATTAATCCTGTTTGCAAAGTTGGTAACAGCGTCAGAAGGAATGTGAGTGACTGACCCAAGGTCATTCTTCAGCTAGATAGAGTTCAAGGCCAGCCTGCAATGCATGCCACTGCATCTATCTCAGAAGTCCAATAAATAGGTAGAATTTGTATGTGTGCTAAGAAAGAGTAATTACATGGCTTTGTGTAAATGATGACTCACCATAAAGAGCTGGGTCAAATCCCAGGGTTATTTTGAGGGGGAGAATGGCAGGCTAGTAACTGAGGCCCAGGAATCATGGCTGGCTTTCCTTTCCCCATAGGCCCGCAGAGGCTATCAGTGCAAGGCTAATTGTGTGGCACTAGAATAGCTCCATTGCAAAGTATTTGAACACCCCTCATCTCAGCCCTTTATTTTCTCTCGAGTGGGCTAATGGGAGGGTAATATTATAGGCACTCCTTTTCTTTCTTTCCCAGCTTTTATGAAAGGATACATAGCACAATATATCGAGAAGATCTTTCTATTTGAGACTCTTCTTTTAATGGGCTCTTTATTCTAATGATAATTATACCTTTATCTTTCAAAAGCTGATGTTTCCTACCTAAAGCATCTCCCCCCAAAAAATATCACATTAAAAAGTCTGCAAAGAATAGGGGAGAAGAAAGGCGTAGGTATCAATTCCAAACAGTGATTGAAACCTCCCAAAATAATTATAGCGTATATCTTCTGCAGAGATAATCTGGCGTGGATCACCCCATAATCTAATTTCAGGAAAGAAAGCTTCACTTCAACACAGATCTACGTCAACATGAAAGCCTTCTCTTTCTCAGGCTTTAGCAAGAAATCACAATGAATATACTTTATTGAATTAATGTCATCAAAAATGTACAGCTCTCCTGGGCTTGTGTCAAGCAGAGCCTCCCCTCCATGGCACTCTCCTCCTGTTAAGAGTGTGGCTTCCTTTCTGTCTGTACAGTTAGAGACAGCAACCGGGACCTTACAATGAAATGATAGATTAAGGCAAGCACACTTTTAAAGGACTGGTGACAAGTACTTTCTGTTTTCTAAAGGACACCAGTGTAAATTGTATGCCTCATTTTAATTAAGCTTTCTTCCCTGCCAAGCTGGAAAACCCAGTTCATCCTCATTCACCATCGCTGCACATGGAAATGGAAAGGAGGAAGTCACTCCTCAGCTGGATTTTAGTTGTAATGTGATGAAATATTTAGCTATAAATGTCCATTGTTTTAGTTAAGTCCAACAAGAAACTATAACTTCTATGTCTAATAGAAATGCAAAAAAATAAAGAAAAATGATTGTTCTTCATTTATGAGCTACTTGAACACTTTAAGTGGAAAATAATTCTTTCTACAAATTTGTCTTTTTATCTCAACACATTGATGGAAAAGTATTATCTTGATTATTTTATAATTTTGTAAGGAAACATGTACATCTATTTTTCTTGACTTTTAATATATCAATAAAAAAAGCTACTTCTAAGATTTTGTGTGTGTGTGTGTTAGCTGTTTGTTCTGGGTTGGTGGGTATAATCATTTTTCTCAAAGTTTCTTTCCCAATATTTATTTTTCAGTTGTTTTTCAATTGGGTTATAATTATTATTTTTTGAGTTCTTTTATTGAAACTACTGTGACCTTTTCCTGTATACTGTGAGTGCTAGTCTTTCTACAGTGCTAGAAGGATTAAGACTGTCAAAACCCATAGCATTCTTTTCCACATGGGATCTGAGTTGGAGCCCACGGCTGTGTGGAAGGGTGCTGCAGTTCATGCAGATAAAGTTGGGGGAAAGTTACAGAGAAGTCTATCCAGTGTAATGCCTGTTAAATTAGTGCCAGTGGTAGCTTTAAAAACATGCTTAATTATGTGCATGCTTTTGTGTCTGGATGGAGATATGGACTATTATAATTCTTGACGCTACTGAACAAAATTTAGAAAGCCCAAGATACAGAAGAAAATCTGTTGAGCTTTATCCCAGATCTGTCTTTTGCTGTTGCTCCTTCTTAATATCCCAAGGTCTCTTGTTGTCTCCTTTCTGTCTAGAGACTTCCTGTTAGCTCTGTATTTCCTGGAGGTCTTCTGCATGAGTTCTATGTGCTCTTAGTGGCTGAGCCCTGTCTCCGGTTCCATCAGTGCCCGGATCATTTCAAAATGGATTCCTATTGATTGCCTTTGCCCTTGATAACCACACGCAGGCTTTTCTTACTGTATCTACCAGTTTTTCTTGCATTTTGAGCATTGTGAATAGAACCTTGAAACGACTCTAGGTTCTACTTAGCCCTCTTTTATAAAACTCTACTTTACTTGGGATTCCTTAAAGCCTCTCCCTTCCAACCCCCCCCCCAACCCTAGGTAGGAGAGAGAAGGTTAGTGGGGGGAGGGGCGTAGAGCCCTTTATTTATCCCGCTGTCTAAGGTCCATGGGTCCTTTTGGGGGACTACAGCAATCTCGTCAACAGCAAACACAGCAAGCAGTCCCCTCCAAGCTGCTGAGCCACAGAGTCTCTCTCCCTCTGTCCACCCCAAGCCGCCATACTGTCCACCTCTGCCCTCTCCAAACTGCCACACTTCTTCTGTATTTATAGCCCTCAGAGTCCTAGACCACGCCCCTCTCCATGCTGCTAGGAGTCAGGCCGTTACCAGACCACACTCCGAAGGAGGCAATTATCACCTGTGGACAAACTAAAGCCCAAACTAAAATCCCACACTTGGGATTGAAACAAAAACAGATTTACATAGTACAACTGAGTTTTTAAAGAAGCCAAAACTTCCATTACAGGTCTTCAAAGAGTCTTCTTAACTGCTTCAATAGGCAGTTAATAAGCAATGGCTAAACTCTCTTTCTTAGTTTTAGGCGGGTTGCTTGGAGTCCAGGTCACATATATACTGTGTAAGGGCAAAGCAGAGTTTCTGTGAAAGATCCAAAGCTCTTCTTTTAAGGTCAATTCGACTGCGTTGAAAGATGCCTAAGGAATCTGGCAAACACATTTCTGGGTATATCTATGAAGGCATTCTCAAAAATGACTGGTCTGCGTGTCAGTAAAGTGAATGGGAAGACTCGTCCTGAATATGACTGGCGTCCTTCAGTAGGCTGGGACCCTGGACGGAGCAGAAAGCAGATGATGGACAACGTTTGCTCCTGAGAGCACTCGTGACTGTCCTGGAGCAGGTGTGCTACCCAGCAGAAGCAGCAGACTCAGACTCATCAGATTTTGAATGCAGGTTTGGTCCAACATCTCCCCAGGGAGTGTCCAGGTCCTCGTGGCTCTCACTTGTTTAGAGGCTCCTTCAGTTTTAGATTGAGCAGCTATTGGTCTCTGAATCTCTTTTGTCCCAAGGAGGGACAATCCAGCTCCTGGTTGTGTCAGCAAATCTTATAAATGCCCTCTCACCTAAATGTACTTTCAGTGACCGCTTACATGTCACCTCGGATAAGTTCTTTCCTGGTTCTCACCCCACTTCCAAGGTGCTGTGATGAAGTGGGATTTTACCGGTTTGGTTCTTTGAGCCTCTAGAAGCATTGGCTATGATTTTTAACTTCCCTGACCACTTTCCAGTCTTCAGGGCAGGTTTGATTACTTTGTTTAGATTTCATTATTACTTTGTTTAGTTTTCATTATTACTGTTTAAGACAGTCTTTCTAAGTAGCCCAGATAGTCCTTCAACTTATAATTCTCCTTCCTCAACCTTCCATCTCACCCTATCAAGTGCTGGGATTACAGCATGGATACGTGTGTGTGTGTGTGTGTGTGTGTGTGTGTGTGTGTATTGAGAGCTGGAGTAACACCACAGTGGGTAAAGGCACTTGCTGCCAAGCCTGATCACCCACCTGAGTTTGATAGCCAGGATCAACATGGTGGAAGGAGACAACCAACTCCAGGAAGTTGTCCTCTGGCCATCACATGCAAAGTGGCACAAGCACGCCACCCCTCCCCACTATTCACACTGATGTAATATATATATTTTTTAATATCCATAGTTTTTGGGTTGTTCCGTGGGTTCAATAGAAACCAGGCCTTCAAAATCTGGCACTTTTAATTGCCAGTAAATAACTGAAATCTCCAAGATGGGAAATACACAATATTTTTGTTTCATTTATTTAAACAGCGAGTCTTATATTTATCTTTCTTATATTCAATTATACTTTTTTTTTTCGTGTGTGTGGATAGGTTTGTGCACATGAATGCAGGAGGCCAGAAGCAGTAGATCCCACAGATCTGGAACACCAGAGAATTGTGACTGAACTCAGGACCTCTGCAAGAGCACTGTTCGCTGAGCCATCTCTCCAGCCACTGCAGAATGATTACATTGCTTTGCTTGGAGAAAAGCTGGTCTGGACCAGCATTGCTCAGGGTGAGCTTCTAACTTCAGCTGAGCTGCAGACCTGGTTTGTTACACAGTTAAATTTAATTGGCACCTAACCAGATGCTGTAGAAAACATGCCTGCTTTAAATACCTCGCAGGGTCAGGTGAGAGCCTGCCCTTCATCGTAAGGTAGAAACCTGCAGGGGAACCCCAAACAACCATTGTCAGATGTCAGCACACTGGAGTGTCAATAATTAAACGAGAGACAATTGCGTGTGGAAGATTGCGTTCCATCGTCTTGACACTTGAACACAGAACACAGACAAAGCCAATTCACGGAAAAACAGGTACTTGGAACAAAGTACCTCCCTAAAAGGTGAAGGCATTTTTAACATGAGCTCTGAGAAGATGTTTATTCCTGGTCAGTTTGGTACTTTGTCTAAGGGAAACAATCAAGTCAGATTTTTCTGAACTCTTTATTTCAAATTCTGAAACTGTAGAGCAAGCAGAAAGCGTGGTGGGGAGAGCTCATGCTGTCTGTCGGCTCCAACAGTTGCTAAAGTTGCTGTTGCTGCATTTTACTCCTCTCTTCTTCCCCTGGCCCTGCCCCTGCCCAGTGCTTTTACAGCTAGTTGCAGATAGAATACAATTTTACCCACAAAGACTTCAGCATGCACCTCTTAGGAGTAAATAATTGCCTGGTGTTCACTCATATCCACCTGAGGAAAACTTGAGACAATCTTTTTTATTTTATTTTATTTATTTATTTTTGCTTTACTTCCCTTTAGAAAGGCCAGGTGGTGAAACAGAAGAAAAAAGAGGCAGAAAGCACAGTAGTGCTTTGAATAAGAATTGTCCCCATAAGCTCATCTATTTGAATGCTTAGGGAGTGGCACTGTTTGAAAGGATTAGAAGGATTTGGATTTGGAGGTGTGGCCTTGTTGGAGGAAGTGTGCCACTGAGGGTAGACTTTGAGGTTTCAGACTCAGTCTCACTCTCTCTACTTGTGGATCAAGACGTAGAAGTCTCAGCTCCTTCTCCAGCACCATGTCCGCCTGAATGCTGTCATGCTCCCCACCGTGACGATAATGAACTAAACCTCTGAAACTGTAAGCAAGCCGCCAGTTAAATGCTTCTTTTATAAAGTTCCCTTGGTCATAGTTTTTCTTCACAGCAATAGAACAGTGACTAAGACAGACAGGAAAAATATATCTGTGGAACTATTATTGTTTTTACTTCAGAAGTACACATATGGCCTAAAGCAGTAAAGTTTATCACACAATTTTAGCATGTCATGTTGGTTGGCAGAGCAAATTATCCTTTTCTATTATGTGTGTAATGTGTGTGCACACATATGATACATGGAGGCCAGGGGAGGATGTCAGATGTCCTGTCTTGTCACTCTTTGTCTTATTCTCTCGAGACAGGCTTTTTCTCAATCTGGAGCTGGGCTGATGGTAACTGCCCAGGGTCTGACCTCACAGAACAAGGGTTTAGGCACTCACATTGCCACAGTCAGTTTTTCACACCGTGCTAGGATGAAAACCCAATGGCAAGGAGCCATACCCACAGGCCATAGAATATCCTAAATTCTGGTCCGTGTCAGGCTTAGGACCAGTCTCCACCTTCAAATACTATAATTTTAATCAGGTTGGAATCTGGTAAGACATGCTCAAATATCCCACCCCACTTTCTCTATCTTTCGAAGGTCAGCTTCCCCTCTGCCACTCAGATCCTTAGACAACACCCATCATTTGATCTGGGTAACATGCTGTTCCTCAGGATCACAGAACCTGGGTCCCTTGTTACCTGCTCTTACCAGGGCAGATTTATCATGGCTCCTTAGATCTCCTCCCCTGATTCTACGCTTGTTGAGATTTGAACTTGCAGATTTTTGAAAGGGCCAGCTAGATGTTTGTTGAGTGTCCATGAACACTTAACCAAGATGAGCAGGCTAGCATTAGAGACAGGAAGTAGCTGAGGGAGCGTGTGGGGCAGCTAGAACTGGCTCTGGAATGAAGAGCCAGCTGTTGGAGTGGTGCTAAGGTTAACTACATCCTCTCTGCCTGTAGCAGTCTCTTGACCCTCTCTCTTTCATACAGACATAATTAGCAGTATAATATAACAAATAATTAAAGAACAACTGTTATCTTTGGGGCAGATGGAAAATTTACATGCAACTATTATACCTATATTTTCTATAATTAACGTTTATTACTGATTTGTTTTGGGATGGAGTCTCACCATGAAGCCTAAGCTGACCTCAAACTCATGGTCCTTTTGCTTCAGCTTCCTGATTGCTGGGTTTGCAGGCATGCACTGCCACATCCTAATTTATTTATTCTATTCTACAAAAAGAAAATCACAAATGCTTTACAGTACACATTCTCAAATTCTCATCTGCTTAGTTGACACGATTCCAACCTCTTCTAATTTTACAAGAAATTGAAGAGGATATTTTTCAAGCAAAAGCAATGATTTTTTTTTTTTAAGGCCAGGAAAGAGGAATCAAAGTGCGTGACTTGAGGAATCAAAGTGCGTGACTTGGTCAGACACCAGCCCAGCTCTGGGGATGGCCTCCTTGCAGACAGGTTAGCTGCTGGGTCCCCAGAGGCGCAAGCATTCATAACCTCCCAGAGCTGGTATCAAATTCTGAGACCTAGAAGGCACAAAATTACGAGAATGGGCAGCGCAGCACAGGAAGATCTGGATTCTTGTGAGGTGCTATTAGGGTCTGGAAGTGGAGCCCTGGATAGGTCACCCTCCCTTATCCGTTCAGCAGTTAGTTCTGGAGCATCTCCCTGTAGGCCCAGGATGGCTGGCGCTCACTCGGCTAGGCTCACGCTGGAATTCTGATGTCACACTTCATTGGCTAGTGCACTCAATTTATTCCACCCATTTCCTTCCTCACGCACAGAATGATCCGGAGCTCTCATAACTTTCGAGTGGAGTGGTAATCGTGGACTCGAGGGCCCTCGGGAAGAAGGCTGACAGGAGACGCAATAACAGAATCAAGAATACGCTTCAGTCAGGTGTGGCGCTGCTCACTCGGGGGTCTCAGAGGCAGGAGGTTTGCTACCAGTTTGAGATCAGCCTGGGCAACAGAGACCTGCTCTCATCCCCTTTGTTCCCCAATAGGGGAAGAAACAAAGTAAGCACTTCAGCAAAGACAGGGGGGCAGAGAGCGCAGCTGTCAAAAGCAGCTTGTCCCGGCACGTGACCCCAGTTCAAACCCAGCAAATCTGTCTAAACACTCTGTCCTCTGAACGTACACTTGGTCATTCTTCAGTCCAAACTAAGGGATATTGATGAGTTTGCAATCCCTGCTGGAGGGAGAGAGCCAACTGCAGGACTTCATTCCTGAAGATCTGGTCCTGGGCACAGTGGCTAAGTCACAGGCTCTGACAAAGCTGGGGAGCAGGAGCCAGGATCAATGGATGCTGGTGTCTGGCTCCATGCGAAAAGGAACAGGAGTTAACACAGACATACAGGATCCAACAGTGTCGGGGGAGCTGTTTTTATGCTCCTCAGAAGATATTTCCATATGCTCCTCAGAAGGCATTTCTATATTTTGCTAGGCACAATGGTTTGCTTTGTTCTGGCTGGAAATATTCTAATTTGGTTGTGCCTCCTGATTGCACGATGACAATCTTGTAAAATCAATTGCTACCCCTCATTGTACAACAAGTCGGATGATTCAAGGACTGTCGGAGACGCTCAGCTGGAAAATAAACTGGTAGGACACACACACGCTCACATAAGGTTGTGACCTCATCACCCATGTGTGAACACGTATGTGTGTGTGTGCGCCATGGAAGAGGGTAATTAAAATAATGTGCACATTCGCTAAGAAAAACAGGTCATTAATAGAAAGGCAATTACAATCCCCAAACACCTTCTTCCTGCAGAACGTGGTGAGCACTTTCTCTTTGTGGGAGACCTGAGAACTGATTGTCATCGTATGCCAAAGAGGATCCCCCGAAGTTGTCTCAGGCAAATATAGGGCTAGTCAGGGGAAAGGTCACTGTGTGTGGACAGGAACATGAAGATTTTCACTGTGCTCCAAAGTCAGCTGTTCCTGACTATTATGACGCTTTGATTTGTTACACAAATTCAGCAGCATCAATCCACGCTTCACCAGGTAAAGATTAATAAAATGCTCCCATGTCTTCTCTTCCTGTATCGAAAAAGGAATGCTCAGTTGGATCTCAACTGAGCCCTATATTTGCCTGAGATCCTAAATACCATAACATAGCATTGTGGTGCCTTTGAGATTGTCCATTACATATTCTACAGTTAAATGTTGCAGCTTTATGGTCCCAAGTCTGATTTCACCTACCGATGTGAAACCATCAGGAGTCTTTCTCTCTCTCACTAAGGTGAAATTTCACCTGTAAGATAGAGCTACTGAAGCCTCAAAACCTACAAATTGGCAGGGAAAATGGATTTTTTTTATGGTTTCGGCAAAATATGGAGCGAAAGAAATTCCGTCTGTCTCTGCCTTGCCCATAGCTGCATCATGACTTGAGGGAAAAGATAAAGGAGAGGGAGAGAATGGGGAGAGAGGGCATGAGGGTGGGCCTGGGAGGACAGGAGGGAGGGGTCAAACTGTAAAGTGATTAAATAAATAAATAGGAAAAAATATGAAGTCTCATGTACCAACCCCCCCCCAAATAAAAAGGATGAAACACAAGCCAATAGGCGTGCAAATGCAAGTTAGCCATGACCACATCATCAGGGTGAAGGTAAGTCTCTCTTCCCAGTCCCTCCTCTGGCTCCAGGGGCAACTTGGTTAGCCTTTCCTCACTCACAGCATAGAAGTTCCTGGAAAAAAAAAACCATAATCCTAAGGGTCCTGTTATCAGACTATCTTATGAAATGGAACCAGCTCAGATGCCCACCAGCAGGTGGACGGATGATGGAAAAGTGGCACATGGAAAATGAGTACTATCCAGGTGTAAAGGAAATGAAATCGTGAGATTTGTAGGAAACTGATGGACTTGAAAACCATACTAAACAAGGAAATGCAAACGCATGAGGAGAGAGATCCTTTGTGCACTCCTTTACATGCTGATCTCAGCTTCGAATGTGTCCATGTGTATATATGTACACAGGTATAATTGTGGGCATGGTATGGAATTTAGAAAGAAAACCAAAAGAGGATGGAGTAGGTGACAGGGAATAAGGGAATGTAGGCGAAAGGGCACATAAGTCTTGAAAGAAGCTGTAAAGCTAGTTTTTTTTTTATTCTAGTTTCAACTCCATTTTGTTTGTCTGTTTGTTTTTTAGTGATAGATACACAAATGTCATTATTTTGGGTAATTTCATTGTTTTGGTATTAAGGTAGCAGGAAATATTTTTGCATTCTTTATGAAAATCTAAGTTGGGGCTGAAGAAGTGGCTCAGCAATTGAGAGTATTTGTTGTTGCTCTTGCAGAGGACCCGGGTTTGGTTCCCAGCATCCACACAGTGGTTTGCAACCATCTTTAACTCCAGGCCCAGGAGCTCCTGTAATGGAAGTTTTGGTTTCTTTAAAAATCCAGTTATGTAAATATGTTTTTGTTTTAATCTCAAGTGTGGGGTTTTGTTTGGGCTTTCGTTTGTCCACAGCTGCTAATTGCCTACGATGGGTGAGTGGTCTTTGCCAGCTAGTAAGGGCCTACCTCTACCTCGTGCAGCACGTTGAGGGGCATAGTCTAGAACTCTGAGGGATATGAGTACGAGAGCACAGAAAGAGGCAGAGATGGATGGCGTGGAGACCTGGAGGAGACAGATGGAGAGAAACATTTCAGTGTGGCAGCTTGGAGGAGACTGCTTTCTCCTCCTACTGGGCGGCCTCATTCGGCAGTAATATGAGGGGAGGTGCCTAGTCTTATTTCAACTTGATATCCCTGGGAGGCCTGGCCTTTTCTGAGAGGAAATGGAGGAGGAGTGGATGGAAATGGGGGGGAGGGGAGGGAGGGGAAACTTTGATCAGGATGTAATATATGAGAGACTAAATTAATAAAAAATAATTTTAAAAAGAAGTAATTCCTCTCCCCTTAAAGGTGGGCCAAACTTAGCAATTCATTCTAGGATTGCGTGTGCTGGTTAATTTTAATTCTCAATTTGACACACTCTAGAATCCATAATTCCCCAAAAAGGGAGTCTCGATGAACTATTTAAATTAAGTTGATCTGTGGCTGCGGCACATAAGGGATTTTCTAAATTGGGTTAACAGAGGATTGGGTGGGCATACCCAACTGTGAATGACACAGTTTCCTGGGCGAGGCCCTGGGTTAAATGAAGAGAGTGAGGAGAGCCACCATGCATTCATGGCTGGCTGAGCACCAGCATTCATGGCTGGCTGAGCACTCCCATGCATGTATTACTGTCCTTGGTTGTGGATGTAACAGGACCAACTCCTTGAGCTTCTGCAGTTGTGACTTCGGTGGATGGACAATAATCGGAAACTGTGAGCTAAAATAAACCCTTTCTCCCTTAAGTTACTTTTGTTAGAGTATTTTATCACAGCAACAGGAAAGTAAAGGAAGACACTATGTAACTTCTTTGTGTTGACGTTGTTTTAGTTTTGCAAGACAGAGTCTCTCTCTCTCTCTCTCTCTCTGTCAGGCTGGCCTTGAACTCAAACTCTCAAAATCAAGGCACTCTCGCCTCATCCTCTCAAGTGCTGGGATTACAGGCACTACCACTAACGTCAGAAATACTGTGCTAATTCTGGCGTTTTCTTTTCGGCTGCTGGCAGTGGAAACCATTTCATCATTTGCTGAAGTCAAACTGAAGCGCGGCTGCACGGAACAGCCACAGTCACGGCTGGTGTCTGATGAGTACTTCCAGATGAGTCCTCGGTCACGGCTGGCATTGTCACTGATGTGTGCATTCTCATAGTATCCTGTCACTGATCACCTCAGCTAACACTGAATAGGGAGCAGAAAAAATGTCCCTTCAAATCCTTTCCAACCTATAGATCCTTAAGCAGATAGATGTAGCTGCTTTATTTTAATTGTAACAACAACAACAAAAACTGAAAATGTGGCAGTGGCTTCAGGATGGGAGATGCAACTTGGAAGGTTAATGCTAGTGAAAGCTTCATTGATGACGATGATGATGACGATAATGATGTATTTGTGTGTGTGTGTGAGCCTGAGTGTATTTATGTATACCATGTGTGGTACCCACAGAGGCCAGAAAAGGGAGTCAGAGTCCCTGGAATGCTATGAGCCACTTGCTACAGGTGCCGAGAACTGAACTCTAGTCCTCTGGAAGAGCAATCAGTGTAAAGTAATTTTTTTTTTTCTGTTACCCATTTAGCTCCCAAATAATGACACAGAGACCTATTAGACTTATTCAATAAGCTTTAAAGCTCTAAAGCTGGGCAAATGTTCATCTGTTCTAACCCAAATGTGCTAGTCTGGCTGCCTCCCAGCCATGGGCCCTCTCACTTGCTGTCTCAGTCTTGCCTATCCTGCTGCTACTCTCTGTCCTCACGCAAACTCTTCACGGCCTTTCTTCCCCTCTCCTTCCTCTTCCTTCTCTCTGGCCCCTACCTGAGACCCCAAGGTTGGGAGCGGAAGTCCCGCCTACTGTCTCCTCTGCCAGTCATCGGCTCTTCAGCTCCTTTATTAGCCAGAGATAACTGGAGAGTAATAGGTTACACGACATTGACAGGGGAGATTCTTCAAGGTCCACGTCTGTAACCAGATCTCAGGGCACGGAAATCAGCATCTGGATACGCAGAGCACAGGACCGGTCCCCCATCAAACCAGCGCTCTGAAGGCTGGGCTGCGCCTCCAGCCTGGTCGCTCTTGACTTATTGGGTAGGGATTCCTGAAGGAAAATGTGACTGGGAAGTGAACAGAGTAGCAGAAGTTCCGCAACATTGTCGCCTCTGGCCATCAGGAGAAGGAAAGGATGGCCTCGCCCAGGGCATTGTTTCTGGCATGGGATGGGCGGTGCTGCCTGGTTTCCCACAGGGCCCGAGGTAAAAAGCAGAAGGAGGGAATAGAATTGAAGAGGGAATTGTCGACTACAGCTAACAAAGCAAGCCGCATGTGTGGAATGCAGAGCGCTGCCAGGTGCTGAGGATTCTTTACTGAGTCCTTCCAGCAAAAGCAGAGCCCAGCTTCGCTCCCTTGAACAGGGCGGCCTCCATGACTTGCTTTCAACAGACAGACTATAGCAGAAGTGATAATGTATGTCCTGAACAGTTTTATGTCAACTTGAGTTATCTGAAAGAAGAGAACCTCAACTGAGGGGGAAAAAAAGGCCTCCATAGATTCAGCTATAAGGCATTTTATTAACCAGCGATTGATGTGGGAGGGCTCAGCCCATTGTGGGTGGTCCATCCCTGGGCTGGGGGTCCTGGGTTCTCTAAGAGAGAAGGCTGAGCAGCCAATAAGCAGCCCTCCTTCGTGGGCTCAGCGTCAGCTCCTGCCTCCAGGTTCCTGCCCTGTCTGAGTTCCTGTCCTGACTTCCTTCGATGTTGAACAAAGATTTGAAAGTGTAAGCCGAATAAACCCTTTCCTGCCCAGCTTGCTTTTTGATCATGGCGTTTCACCACAGCAATAGAAACGCTAACTAACACACTGCACCACTTCTCAAACAAGGTCACAGGAGGGGACCCAGCTCTTGCCTTCTTTTCTTTTCCATCAAAGTGTCAGCTTTTGGAACTAGCCAGCATTGTGTAAGGACGCCAGGAAGCTGTACAGAAAGAGACCATAGATGTGCATGTGTCTCTCAACCATAATGATGCCTTCAGGCAGGGGGGAGAGTTACAGAAGGAGATGAAGAGCAGGTGGAGTAGCTCCATTGACACTGTACATGATGTCCTGGGTTCAATCCCCAGTACTGCATAAATCAGGGCCTGGTGTAGCCCCGGTACACAGGAAGTGGAGGCAGAAGGTCAGGTGTTTGGGTCATTGTTAGCTCCATAGTGAGTTCAAGGCCAGACAGGGCCCTATGAGACATTGGAGAGACAAACAGAGACAGAGACAGATGGGAGGGGTGCAGGAGATAAGCTGACAGACTCCTATTTAAACAAAGCTTTAAAAACACGGAATCAGTGTTTTATTCTGTGTGTGGACCCTTAATAAAGTGTTACTATACAGCTCGTATCTACGCCCACGTGGTTAGCCCACTGAAACCTGGTGGGACACAAAGCAGTAACAAAAAAGACATGAAAATGAGACGGGGACTTGGTGACAGAAGGTGGGGGCTGGTGGGGGCAAGAGAAAAATAAGATGGAGGGTCACGTGACCAGAGTGCATCATATACATGTATGACATCATCCCATTTGTTAAAAAAAAAGCTGATGTTTTATGCCGAGTATGAATACATCATATAGTTATTAATAAAAGTGAAGAGAAATCAACAAGGACGATGAGCATGAAACTCAGGGGAGTGGACGCTGTAGGGGCTACCTATTCCGTAATAATCAAAGCAAAACTACCTTGGAAAATGAAAACTTAAAAATAAAGTGACGAGGAAGCATAGGCGCGCCCTGGAGGTAAGCATGACCTTTGGCGCGGCAGCCGGAGGGACTGATTTGGTGCGTTTGTAAGCCCTGCCCTTGATGCGCGGAGGAGAAGTCGTTCGGTTAACATTCTGCTCTCCGATGCGTTTATAAATAATCCCAGTAGTAACCTTTCTCATCGGGAAACACCTGTGCGGCGCCAACTCTGATTACTCCCTGCGGATATTGCTTGGCTCAAAATTAATATATCATACTTTCAAGAATGACAGACTGTGGGCTGGAGTAGGAGAAAACAGTAATTTATAAGATGGAGTAATTACTGGAGGATCCAGGTATTTACCGACTTTCTCCTTTGTTCCCAAGCCAACAAAATTATCGAGTCCACATTCCAGAGTCCTTTATTAGCCTTAATCTTAGGTTGTCTATCAAAAACAATACAGTTGTGGATTAATAAACACCACAAACCCATAATAAGCCGTGCGGGCTCTCGGTCTTCCCAGGTAATACGTGAGCTCAGCTGAAGCATTATCAAAGTGACTGACTGACTGCAGGTCCCTTTTCTGCGGCTGCTCGCTCCGCCCGGGACGGCCTCGCTGGCTGCACTACCAGGAATTTCCACCAGGTGGCAGCAACCGCCCGACGAGGCGGAGAGGCCAACAGGGCGGTTTCGCTTCAGAACCAGGCTCGGCTGTTTCTGAGAGCTGGGATTTGGAAAAAATATTGCGATAGCCCTCACTTAAAAGTTTTGACGCTGATAACAACTAAAATACAACAATGATTTGGTGTATAACAAAGTAAGCCCCCTGCCCCCTTTTCTTCTCTTTGTATACCTGATGTTAAAGTTTTTATTTTGGAAATATGACCAGGAAGAACTATGGGGAATGTAAAAGATTATAAGGAGTAGAAGATACTGTGACATAGAACATAAAGGACTTTAGGGCAAAGAAAATCTCTCTTTTATATATATGTCATATATGTGTAAGTATATGTATATATGCATATATGTAAACTGTGGTCTTGTGTGGTAATGTTGGTGCAGTTCTCTGTTGTTACAATTGTGCTGTTGGTCACTGGGGCTAAGCATGTGTGGGGACAGGGGTGCAGAGACTCTTGCCATCACCACACAGGGTTACTCTGGACCCAAATGGGTCAAGGGAAGTCCTCGTTTAGAACGTTCGAAGAGGAGAGCTGGATTAAATGGCAGGATGTTTGACAGAAGTTGCTCCTCTAATGGGCCGTGGTGGCTGAAATCCACGCAGCCGAGAAGAGCAGCCAGCCGGGGGCAAGAACCCAAGCTTCCCAGAGAACAGTGGTCTTCTGAGCTGACAAGCATTTTGAAGAGGGCTGAGGCCTGGGGCGTACAGAGATCAAGGCCTGAGAGGCTGTAATGGTTAGCAGGTGCCCTGGCTTCTCCCGGAGGACTTAGGATCCAGGCTGCCTTGTCCCTGTAATGCGCTTAAGGATACAACATTGCTGAACTCTCAGGGCACTGTGAGACCCCATGAGATAGTCTGATAGATACTCAAGAAATATTTGTAGAATGTCACTGTGAAAGAGGAGGGAGTTTTAAATGGTGCTTTATGAACAGCCCGGAATACATAACCAAAGGTTCTATAACTCATGTCCTAAGGATGTTGCCTTCTAGGTCCTGGCGTAGTGCTGAGCAGCTTGGGTCCTAGACTCCTCCCTGGGGGCTTTATGAAGAAAGGACAGACACAGAGACCCGTGTATGGGAAAGCTGGGATCAGGCGGGGTCTGCTACAGCCCAACCAGAAAGCGCTGTCTGTGTGTCAGTCTGTAGGTAAGCAGGCTCAGGCGGCAGACAGCAGACATCCAGGAGGAAGCTGTGATGGCTAGTTTTTGTACATGCTGGTCAGGCATCCAGAATCTTCCAGCCTCTGAGCAGGGCTTCTCCACACCTCCTGCGGCTCGCCCCAGTGAGGCCTTGTCACCTCTGTGGGGCTGAGGCGCTGGAGTGCTCGCTGTTCACAAGGCTATTCTTTCATCAGCAATAACACATGCACTCAGGACTTGACTCACTCCGGACTTCCTCCGCCCACGACTGTTCCTCCCAAAAATGGGAGGAGAAAGAACAAAGTTAATTAAAGCAAGCTTTTTGTTGTTGTTGTTCATGTGAATGGGCTGCCTCCCCCTAAGGTGTAGTTGGAGAGGTCAGAGATTGGATGAGGAAGACAAAGCTTTTATAGCTCAAGGGGTGGAGGCTTTCCAAATGGGGGATTTGAGCAAAATGGGCAGGCTTATAGGAGCAAAGCATAAGCATAGCAAGTTAGTCATAATGACCTCCTGAAACAAAGACATGATGGCAAGGTAGGCCTAACAACAGGTGGTCACGATAACCTTTCAAAACAAAGACTCGACTGCCATTCCTAGAACAGGCAGTACAGTGCCATTTGTAGTTAAGGTTAAGGAGGGGTGGGGCATAGCCCAGTCCATGAAAAACAGAGGCTCGGTCATGAACAGGAATGAGCCTAGCCTGTCTTGACGATAAAATTGCTTTAATAAGATGGAGGCGGCGTAGTTCTTCAATACAGCATAGCCTTCTTAGAATCTGGGGGATTTCCTCTGTAACAGGGGTGAGAGGGACCACTTCTGTTATTCCGAATAGGCTCCCAGGTTGGAACTTGCAAGCCCACCCATTCTAGGCATCTGGGAAGGCAACCGAGGTCAACAGCTATGCACCAGTGTTTTACTCAATCACGACCCCCAAACAATGTCAGAGGGAACTTCTGATTGGTGAACATACCCGGGTACTAAGCGGTTGGCACACCCCAACTTTCTCTAGGATGAGGTGACACTGCCTTTCCCTCCAGCTATTCAGTAAAGTGTTTCTGAGTTCTACGTGCTGCTGGAGAAAGTTAGTAAATTCGAGGAGCTGGTCTCTGGGATGCTGTGTAAATTTATTTCCTCATGGTTTTGTGCGAGGCAGGAGGACGGCTGGTTTCGTACCTGGATTGATGAAGCACTCTGGTGCGTAGGATTTGATGGGACACCCATTATGGCCGGGTAGTCACAGACAGAGGCTGGGCTGCTCTTTTCATAGACACGGCAGCAGGCCGAATGCATCTGTGCCTCATCCTGGACTTCCCAGGCATGTCAACAGTCCCCACCAATAAGGGACAGAGACGAACTGAGCATGCGCTCTCAATGGTGCGCCTTTAGACCGAGTCACTCGGGCGCTGCTCCCTAGAAGAAATCGTTTAGCCTTCGTTTTTTAGCTTGCTCTCTGCTTCCCAGCTGGCCACGGCAGCTTCCCCTCTGGATTAGTAATCACGCAAATGAAAAATCCACGGGTGGTGGTGGGTTTTGTTGTTCTTTGGGACCCAGTCTCGTCACACGGCCCAGGCTGGTCTTCAGCTCCTATGCTCAAGCAATCCTCCCGATCAGCCTCGAGAATGCTGGACATGTGGATGTCTACCAGTGCAGGTAGCCATGATTTTACAGATGAACCTGGTGCCCTACCACGGATCCCCAGAGCGAACAAGGCAGAAATTCCCATCCATCACCTTTTTACTTTTGTGGGCGGCCTGTTTTGGAAATCTGAAGCACAATTGCATTGTTTCTGAGGAAGCATAGCTTTAAATTATTATTATTATTATTATTATTATCGTTATTATTTTGCTGGATAAACTAAATCCTTATTTCTCCGTTTGTGCTTCAACAGGTGATATAACCTACCATCTACTTTGAATGTTAATATGTAACATTTTAAATACCTCTTTAATAAAAAGACAACATCAAAATTACATGTGTCAATATTACTCAGTATCTTTTTGAAATGTGGATGCATAGTAGATTTTCTAAGTTAAGGAAATTAAGTAGATAGAATTTCTAACTTAAGGAAATTCTTTCCCTCCCTTGCTCATTCACCCTCACTTTCACTTTCTCTTCTGATTCCATAGGATCTTACCACGTTGCTCAGGCGGGCCTCAAACTTGTGATCCTCCTGCCTCAGCCTTTAAGTGCTTGGGATTAGAATCTGACGCCATGCTAGGTAAGAGGGCACAAGTAGACATCTCAGCGGTTTTCAAGGATGCAGTACTTTGTCTTCCAATGTGGTTCAATTGTGCCACTTCTCCTGAGTAACTGGCATCGTGGGTGTTTTTTGTGATGGTCAGTGAGCAGCCTTGGTGTCGGTTCTAGCCGTCCACCTTATTAAGACAGGGCCTCTCTTGTGTCATGCTCTGTACTCCAGGACTGCTGGCCTGCAAGGGTCCTAGCGATTCTCCTGCCTGTGCCTGTCATTTCTACGTAGGAATGCTGGGGTTCCAGATGTGCATTGCCACATCCCACTTTTTATGGGCCCCTGGCGCTTTTATCCCTTTGGCCCACATTCCGTGTACTTTACCCATCCTTCCTTCACTTCCTCTCACCCTACTACCTACCCCACAAGCCCTTGGTGACTTTGTGGGACTCCAAACATAAGTGTGGGGCTTCTCTGTGCTTGGTTTATGTCACTTAAAATAATGTCCGCCAAGCTCAACCATATTGTCATTTGTGGTAGCATTTAGTGAGTACATGCTTGTTGTAGGAAATATAGACACATTTAAAAAGTACTCAGAAATCCCAGATCACCATCCTAACAAGCTACTGTAAACACCCCCAGCTACTCAGCAAGCCAGGAAAAGCCTTACCTCCCTTCCCTTGCATAAAGCCTCATACCTCCCGTTCAGTTTTTAGCCAAGCCTTGTCCAGTTTTTTTTGCTCCTTGTCCTAGGAAGGAGGAATGCTAGTCAGGGTTCTCTGGTGGCACAGAACTAATAGAATGAATCTAAACCAAGGCTTCCATCAGATGGTCTGGGTAGTCCAGCCACGGCTGTCTTCACAGGGGAGAAGCTGAGAACCAGTCGTTGCCAGACTCTGAGGCTAGAGGTCTTCTCAGCAGTCAGAATCTGCTCTAAAGACCTAGAGGATTCCCAGCAGCCTCTGGTCTCAGTTCTCATCGGAAGCCTAAAGGCTCTGGGTCCTGGAAGGATGCAGCAGCAGCATTAACTAAAGGGTAGATGGGGTCACCCGTGAGACGCAAAGGCAATGGAGCAAGCTTTTCTCTGGGACTCCCTTTTATCTGGGTTGCTATCCCATTAAGGGTGGCTCTTCCACTGCGGTTAACAGAATCATGAAAACCCATCCCAGCTGTACCCAGCAGCGGATGGTCGATTCCAGCCAAGCTGACAAGATTAGCTTCGGCCAGAGGCAGAGCGCACCGGACACTGTTGAGACTCCTAGTCTCCCAGGCTCTCTCAGCCATTCTGAGTGTTCTCCTTAGAAGATGTGACACCCCACAAGTTTGCGTTTCTGTTCTTCTCAGGGAAACGATCCCACTTGTCCTTGAGATTCAATAATATTTAATGATTTCTGTTGCTTTCCAACATCAACCTGTTATTAGTGAGTCCATGACTCACACCGTGACTCGATAAATAAGAATTAACCCCTTCACGCCAACTCACGCTGTGTCCAGCCGGTTGCAACACTGTAGTGTGCTGGAAAGATCATCGCATCCGTATAGACGGTTAATATTTGCTTCAGTGTGCTGTCTCCATGGCAACTCGGAAATGTCAGTTTCATCCGTGCTATGAGTGACAAAGTGACTGAGGTTCAAAGTTGTGAGATGATTTTACTAAGTATCGTATGTGCTCAGAGTGGCAAAATGGTCTTCAAAAAATTTTTTTTTAGGATGGGCTAAATTTTGCAGAAATTTTCCTATTAACATGTTCTCTATCTATCTATCTATCTATCTATCTACATATGTAACACACAAGAATGCTGAACTATTTCATTTTTTATTAATCTAAAGGTATTAGCAAGATAAAATTTTATTTAGAGTATAAAAAGGACATGTAATCTTACAAATTATGTACAGTCACTCTATTAAGGTATCTTTTATACAAGGCGGGGAGCTGGCTCAGTCAATAAAGTGCTTGCCACCGGAGCTGGAGGACCAGAGTATCTGAAGTATGTATGAAGTTGTTCATGGTGGTGTCAGCCTGTAGCCCAAATGCAGGGGAGACAGCGGCTAGCAGGTCCCTGAGGTCCACCGGCCACTAGTCTCTCCCAGATGGTGCGTTCCAGGTTCACTGAGAGACTGTGTCTCTCAAAAATGAGGTGATGTCCAAATTTCGCTTCTGTGCTTCTGTGACAAAACACTGGCCAAGATCACCTCGGGGGGAGGAAGGCGTTTCTATGACTACCATTCATGATTCAAGAGCAGTCAGGGATGGAAACTACCAGCTTGCCCAGCCTGCTTTCTTATCCAACCCTGGACCACCTGCCCAGGGTGGACCACCTACCCACAGCTCTCTGGACCCTCCCATACCAATCGTTAGTGGAGAAAATGCCCCCCCAGACAGGCATGAAACTTAATCTGAGGGAGGTGATTCCTTAATTGAGTTCCCCTCTTCCTCGTGACCCTTGTTCATGTCAAGGTGACAGAAGCTAACCAGCACACGTGAAGAGTGATAGAGGCAGGCCTGACACTGACTCCTGGCTTCCCACATGAACACACATAACCACATACAACACAAACAAATAAAATTAAGTAGAATACATTTAGATACGTTTTGTATCAGGAGTTTGTTTTCTGCCTTTCACGTCTGTCTGCCCTGCTCTTAAAATCCTGTGATGGTAGCCACAAACTCTGGCTCCACCAGAGCTTAAAGATTAGCAGCTGAGCTCCTCCAGCTATGGGATCAAGCCCTAAACCCTGCAGAGTCTCAGTGCTGGGAAGCATCTCTTCTGGTCTGGCCAAAGGACCACAAAGTTCTGAGTCTCTGTGTTCCATTCACAGATCAAGCCCAGGAGATGAGTCTGCCTGGGGGTGGCAGGAATGTTAAGGGTTCTCAGGGGCATGGAACACATCCTTCAGTCATGGGGTGTGACACTACTTGGAATCTTTCTTGGGGGTCCACGGCAGTGGCTGAATGGCTGCCAGTGGCGGAGCTCAGGGTAAGAGCGAACTATGCCTATCCGATGGTGCTAAGAGTCCTCTTTCTTCTAGGGATATAAAAGAAAGTCAAGTGTGTGGCAACCCCTGTTGTGTTAAAGGGGATTCCATTTTGGCTCACTTTAAAATTTTTTCTCATCTTCTGTCTTCCAACTTCAAGTCTGCCAGGCAGGTTTAGGGATTTGGGAAAACTAGATTTGGAGGAAAGTGGGAAGCCCAAGGCAGGAAACCCTTTAGATTCTACACGTCTGAGCCATTTCTCAGAGAGACCGAAAGGTATGGTCCTATGGGCAGGTTTTCACAGCAGAATGAAAGCCAAAATAATGTGTGCAACTTCTGGGCTGTGCCTTTCAGAGGCAATGACAGTCCCTCCTTGGCTTCTTTCTGAGAGCAGGAGAGTAGGAGTGCGTGTGAGCCACCTGGGTGATAAACATGAGGGCAGCCTGTCCAACAAGAAAGCAGAAACCCGAGCCCTTAGCCACAACGCCAAAGGAAGCCATCAAGGAAAATGGTCTAACAGGTGTTAAAACACTTGGGTTCCATTTCCTGTGTGCTGGGGTGGGTTTGCTCCCCAGCCACTGTCTGTGTCAGCTCCCCGGAGTCCCTTTCAGGCTTTGCCTTCTTTCCCCACTGTAATTAACTAGGTCAGGTTCAGGTTCAAGGGACAGTTTGTTCTGTACTTTCCTTCTCCTCTCTCTAAGACCCGCAGTTCTCAGCTCTGTTCTCTGTAATAGCATCACAAAATGTTCTTTCCTGAGCTCCACTCTCTCCACCAAGCTCTCGGGCAGTCAGTCATCACCACTCTGCTCCCTGATTAGGCTCTGCACCTCTGTGCTGCTTCTATTCTGGCTGTAGTTTGTGTCTGCCTCTCTCTCTCCTGACGGTCTTGCTGCACAGGAGATTGGGGGCAATTTATCCCCTGCAGAAAACTCTCTCTGTACTCAGGAAAAGGACAGGCTCTCTTGCCTAAAAGTGCCAGGGGCTGGGAAACAATAGTCTTGTGACACGCTCACTCTTAGAAGAACCAGCTGGACCTAGACGGGGCAGATACAAAGACCGCCAGCAGCCGAAAGCCCTCCCCACAGGAAAGCTGTACAATATGGTGGGTTGCTGGTGTTTGAGAAGCTTAGTAAGCCAGGCTCAGCTGCCGGCGCAAGGGAGCTCTGCAAGGACCCCAGCTGTGTCTTCCCAGGAAGGTGGCGCTTGGCAGTAGAAACAACTGAGGCAGCTCTGTTCAGACACCAGCTCGCATCTAACAGGTGGGAGCCCGGTGGGCCGGTAGCAGGACTCGGAAAAACTCATGTCGGAGAGCGACTGGGCCTCTGTCCTGTGGACGCCCTGGGACCTGAGCACTCTCCAGAGATACAGGGTCAATAACAGGAAAACAACTGAGTTATGATGGCACGTACCTGTAATCCCGACACCTGAGAAGTGGAGGCAGGGGGACTGCCTCAAGTTCAAGGGTAACCTGGACCACGTAGGAATAGTCTGGAATAGTCTATCTCAACAACAATAGCAAAACTCAATCAATCAAACACACACCAACTTAAAAAATAGAGAAAAACAAAGTATAGATGTGACGTATTGAGCTCTACATGGAAGAGGCTCAGGACTGTCTCTCAAGGATTAGAACCAGACCAAGAGCAAGAATGAATGAGTCCCAAATTCCCAAGGTGTGCCAATAAAACAGCTTCCTCTATAGCAGGGTTCTTAACCTGTTTCGTATGCCTTTTGGAGCCTGGGGAACATCCATGTACAGACAATAGACATAAGGGACATATAAGGATTATATGCAAAGTTCATATATAGTCATGTATACATATTTTTTTTTTTTTAATACTTTCACCTCTTTGAGTTTCTAAAACAAAATCTCATAGACTGGGCACATTGTTGATTGGCGTCTTTGAAACAGGGCCTCTTGTAGCCCAGGCTGGCCTGCAATTCACTGTGTAGCTGAGGCTGGTCTTGAACTCACTAGGGAACTCAAGGATAGCCTTGAACTTATGATGTTGCTGCCGCCCAGCATATGACAGGATTACAGGTACACGCTTCTGTTCCCAGCTGAATTTTCTAGTTCACAGACAATGGAAAATTTGTTTCTCGTGGTCCTGGATGCTAAGTCTAAGACCAAGATCTCGTGGATCTGGGGTCTGCTGAGGGCTCCTTGCCTGTTTCATAGACAGCACCGTTTCAAAACATCTGAAGAGCCAAGGACGGCCCAGGCAGTAATGTGCTTGTCACATAAACACAAGGACCCGGGTTCGATCCCCAAGGGTCATGTCAAAAAGCTAGGCTTCACAGCACATAACCCGTACTGGCAGCCACCAGATCCAACCCGATAATCTTTTTTTTTTTTAATGTTAGGAATTCTTAGTGAGTTGAGGTTAAAAGACCTGATACGGAGACATCACAAAAAATCTAATGGCAAAAGGCATCATCACTGGACCTTAAGACCATTATCCTTTGTTAATGGGGACAAGACAGGGGTGACTTTTCTCACCGCCTCTATTTAGAGGGCCCAGCAGATTGGCCTGTGGGCGGGTCTGTGGGGCATTTTCTGTATTGCTAATTGAGGGAAGCAGGCCCAGCTGGTGCCACACCCGGACAGGTGGTCCTGGGTTGTATAGGAAAGGTAGATGAGCAGGCAGGCCGGAGGAGGAAATCGGCTTATGCTGCACTCTTCCACCAACTCTGCGTCAGTTCCTGCCTCCGCTTGCCTTCAGGATGGACTGTGATCAGGAAGTGTAAGCCAAACAAACGCTTTCCTCCCCTAAGCTGCTTTTAGTCAGCGTCTTACCACAGTAACAGAAACCAATCTGGAGCAAAAGGACAGTGTTCTATGTGTGGGTGGCTAGCTGGGGAGTTTCGAAGGACTTATTGAGAAGTCATTGGCTTCACCTGTGTTTTTTCAGATCTCCTGTCAATAAGGTTAGTATGCAAAGCTAGGGCTGGTAAGATGGCCCAGCAGGAAGAGGCACCCGGCTGCCAGGCCTGCCCGCCTGAGTTCATTCCCCAGGAGCCACATGGTGGAGGGAGAGAAATGACTCTCACAAGCTGTTGTCTGTCCCCACCTGTGTACCGTAGACACCTACGCACACACCCATACACAGGCAGAATAAATACGCAAGTGTAAAATGGTAAATGCGGAGCTCCACCGGAGTGACAAATATTTTAAAAACACAACTACAAGACACAGCCAAACAATGACAGCAACAAAAACCCAAACAAGCAAATTCCCTGCTGTATTTTGAGGAAGAATTCTGGCAGAGATCCTTCTTTTCCTCTCTTATTTAAATTGGTACTAATTTATGCTTCTTGACAATATCAATAAGCAATAAATAAACCCAAATAATAGAGAACTGTCATCAATAAGCATATTTTTCCCCCATAATGAAGTTATTGTTATCCATGGGAGATGGGTTCCAGGCCCCACAGACATCTGGGGATGCCCTGGCCCCTTATGCATGATGTGAGCACCCTCCTGTGTCGTTTACGCCATCTCTTGATTGCCCATAGCACCTGATACCTTGTGCATGGCACCTAAGTAGGGTATATGGCACTGTTTAAAGGATTATACGGGGGGAGGATCACACACTCAGTACAGACGCATCCTAAAAAGCGTCTTCAGCCTATGATTGATTGATTTGTGCACGCAGCACCTTCAGACAGTCAGGGCTGACGAGTCTCTTCCACAATCCCAGACCTTGGCTCTAGGCCAGCTAGTTTCTTGCTTTTGTTATTTGCAACAGAATCCAGGATTCAGAATGAATAAAAGAACTGAGCAGAAATAAAATTCTCCATAATGCTGTCTCTGTACCTCATGCACTTATCCTTTTTGTCTCTCCCCAGGGAAAAGGCAGTTATTCTTCCTTATGCTAAATCCAGCTGTCGCCCCCCATGGCGGTCATGTAAATCCTGGCACCTAGCACGAGGCAGAATAAAACCGAGGCCATGGGAGACTTTCACTGAAGAGCAACAGGCGGCTCCCAGCCCCAAACTGCTCCAGCCATTTTCTCCTAAAAATGTAAGGTTCTATTCATCGAAACTTTTATATATCCTTGTGATTTTTCTTAAAAAAGAAGAAGACGACGACAATGATGGGGAAAGGTCAACATGATATGTAGGCAAAGAATGAGGCCCTGTGCTTCACAGACCAGGGCGTCTTTTCATTTCCCAGAGTGAGTAAATAATCTCCCAGAGGCTTGGAGTTGACTGTGTTCAGGGCACAAAGATGGCCAAAGAGGGATCTGCCCTCCAATTAGACATCTAAGTGGTTCTGTTTGAGGGGAAACTGTCTCCTCCACAGACCCATTTAACAAAATGAATTACCCCAGGCCTGAGCGTAAGGCTCTGAAACTTGCTTTTAGTGTGATTTCAAAATATCAGACTTCTTGCCATCTCGTCTCAAGCAAAGGAGAATTAATTGCTCGAACTTGATGTAAAGTTCAAGACATTTAAGCCCTCTGCTTTTATTTTCCCTCCTGTTTTTTTCAGACTTTGAAAGCAATCACAGGTCACATGCCTTCAATTCCAAAACTCAAGGGAAGAAGGAAGGAGCATGATTTTGAGGCCAGGTACAATCATAATGAGCTGGGTCTCAAAATAATAAATAATATATACATAAATAACTAAAAAAAAAATTCATTCAAAGTCCAGATTATCGTGGACTTTGAGTGAAGGCTTCAGGTAGTCCAAACTCACACTTGCTATGTAGCCTAGGATGATCTTGAACTCATGAACCTCATGCCTCTACTTCCTAAGTGCTAGGCTCACCGGCTTGCAACAAACACCATGTCTAGCTTATTGTAAACTTCACAATTGTTCTACACTTTCTTCTTTTCCTCCTCCTCCTCTTTCTCTTCTTCTTCCTCCCTTTCCTCCTCCTCACTTTTCCAGTGGTGCTGGGGATTGAACCCAAGGTCCCCTGCAAGTCTCTACCGTAGTTCTACATCACCAGCCCTTCTTTACCTGTTAAAATAATTTAAGCTGGGCGCGGCATCACACACCTTTAATCCCAACACCCTGGAGGCAGAAGGCGGGTGGATCTCTGTGAGTTCGAGGTCGTCCCGTTCTACAACATTCCAGGACAGCCAGGGATAAATAGGGAAACCTCGCCTCGAAAGCAACAACAAAAAAATCGAGAGTTTTAAAAAGCACGCTCCCACGACATTAAACATGAAAACTCACCGGGCTTCTATGTACCGGACTCTCTTTCTCTCTTGCATTCATCTTACGTAATTTTAATACTAGCGTCTATTACCGAAACAGAGCGGCGTGCGCAGCATAGAGATCAGGACGAGAGACCCAGCGGCGGCGGCAGTTGGTGTGGGAGCCCGGCCACAGCAGACAGTACAGGGCGGCTGCCGCTTTGCCCACGGGCCCGGCCCGCTGCATGCTCGGCTGCTGCTGTTGCTGCTGCTGCTGCTATTGCTGGAGGGAGGAAAACGTGGCCAAAGGGCCGTCCTCTGGTTGTTCTCGGGCACCAGCGTGCTTGGGTACCAGCAAGGCGGAGGAGCGCTCACAGGCCCTGGCCACCGGGCACCACCCCGCTCCGCAGTCACCACGGCTCTGAGCAACACGCTCTCCAAGATGAAGAACGGTTCGTCTTCTGAGTTAAGTCTCCTCAGAGGACTCCTGTGATCCCTGTTGCCGCCGGAAACCAGGTTGATGTCCACGGGCAGGGCAGCATCTTTTGTAGTGGTATAGACGACTGCAGACTCCTAGCTGAGGAGAGACGCGGAAGGCTTCCGTGCCAGCCTCTCCCCCTCCGAAGAAACAGTTCAGACAGGAAGCTGTTGGAGAGAGTCCTTTACAAGTGCGATAAAGATGCTGCTCGCCACAGCTGATGGCTTCTGGCTGGGGTGGGGATCAGGAAGGAGTCGGTTTTCCATAAGGGGCTGGGCACTAGGAGTTTGACCATGCTCCAGTGAGTATGTAGGCAACACAAATTCAACTTGGTTTTTGTTTTTAGGTCTTATTTTTGGCGCATGCGCATATGTGCGTGCGTGCGTGCGTGTGAGTGTGTGTGTGTGTGTGTGTGTGTGTGTGTGTGTGTGTTTGCAAGCATGGGAGGGTAGACCAGGGAGGAATACAAAGTCAGTGTGATCAGGATGTGCTGGACGAAATTCCCAAATAATTAATAAAAATACTATGTTGGGTGGAAAAAAAAGAGGCCAGGAGGCTGAGAGTTGGGAGGCCAATGAAAGTGTCGGAAAATAAAGCTTTGAAGGCATCAGCTCAGTTGTTGGGAGCCTAGCGCCTTCGCCACTGTCCCGCTGCTGTGAAGAGACGCCAGGCCGAGGCCGCGCTTAGCGAAGAAGGCGTTTACCGGGGGACTTGCTCACAGTTTCAGGGGCTTAGTCCGTTATCTCCGTGGTTGGAAGCAGACAGGCGTAGCTCTGGAGCAGCGGCGGAGAGCTTTACATCCCAAACCACCCGCAGCAGGCACGCCTGGGCCCACGCCCAGCGACACGCCTCCTCCAACAAGGCCACACCTCCTAATCCCTCCAAAGAAGCTCAGCGGCTGAGGACTAAGCTCGCAAATATGTGCATTTTCATTCAAACCACCACGCGTAGCAAGCCCAAGACCTTACACACACACACACACACACACACACACACACACACACACACACACACACGAGTGTTTCACTTTTGCAATTCTATTTGTTCTACATTACACCCCAGTCAAACTGCATTTCATAGGTAATTCATTAACTTATTTTGAATTTTCATTGTTATTACAGTCATCCAAAACCACTTCCATGAGTCCTCTCAATGAGGTCATCTCAGGGACAGCTGGCTTCTGTCACTCTCGTCTTCTCCTTGTGTCCCTCCCACCTCTCAGGAACACTTAATGTTTTTATTGAAAATTCCATATGTGCACATGATATATTTTGCTCAAGCCTCCTCCGACCACCAGACTCTCTCTCCCCAGCAGCCATTGGTCTTGTGCGTACAGTCACAGCCACTGTGAATTGAGGTGAACAACAGCACTGACATGTTCAGTAAATGCTGTTTTGCTGTGGATGTCCACAACAAGACCGGCTCTCACAGCCTTTCCTCCCCTTCTTCCATAATAATCCCCAAGCCTTGCAGGAAGAGGGTGTGATATATTTCAGAATTTCCACAGTCTTATTCTTTTCTTCTCTTTTTTCTTTTTTTATGTATGCAATGTTCTGCCTGCATGTACACCTGAAAGGCAGAAGAGGACACCAGATTTCATTATAGATGGTTGTGAGCCACCATGTGGTTGCTGGGAATTGAACTCAGGACCTTCGGAAGAACAAGCAGTGCTCTTAACCTCTGAGCCATTTCTCCAGCCCCAACACAGTCTTATTCTTTGTAGGTTGACCAGTTGTAAGTCTCTGTGATAATCACCATCTAGTCCCTTTTTTGTTTTGTTTTGTTTTGTTTTTGAGGTAAGGGTTCTCTGTGCAATAACTCTGGCTGTCCTGGGACTTTCTCTGTAAACCAGGGGGCCTTGAACTCTCATAGATGTGCCTTGCCTCTGCCTCCTGAGTGCTGGAATTAAGGGTGTGTCCACCACTGCCTGGCACACTAATTCTTTTTAAGAAGTTTCTCTGATAAGGGTTGAGAAATGCAGTAATGTGTGGGTATAATGATAAACATTTAGAGGGTAGGTTGTTGCCATATGCATTTTTAGGAAAGTAAGAATTAGATTCTTCCTGTGGCCTATAACATAGCCAGACATGGGTTTTTGGTACAGTTAAGAGTATCAGGCATGAGTTCTGTTTTGTGGAATAGGCGTTAAATCCATTTAGAAAGTGATTGGTTATTTCCATAATGTTCCTACCATTATTGCCCTGTGAGCACGTCTTGGTAGGCCAGCAATTATCGTAGCTTGAAGGGTTCAGTGTTGGGTAGAACTGTTGGTCACTTTGCTCCCTTGCTAGCCTGCATAGAACCTTCCAGCACTGTGAGAGTTAGCTAGGAGGAAAGAAGATTCTGGAGAGCTTTTTGTTTAAATAATTAGTCTCAGTTTGGGTTTATCTGTCACACAGATCAGGAAATCTGACTCTTAAACAAAAGTCCACGGTACCATGAATCCCCCCACCCCTACGCCCAGCAACCTGCCTCCTTCCAGGGCTCTCCCCACTTCTTCCCTTTGATTTGCTCAAAGTGAGGATAACGGCAGCCACGCTGTGAGCGGCTGCTTTGCGTTAAGTGAGGGTCTGAGCAGCAGATGAAAATTCCAAATGGCTTCATTCTACGTTTTATGTTTGTTAGGGTCACAGACTAGAGATGGAGCCATTTCGAGTTTTCTGCTGAGATACACGTAGCACTCTAAGCACCAAAATGATCCCAGCAGTGAAAGAGCAGCATCGGAGCCTACCTTCTCCAGCGAGAGATTTGGGACTGCACACTCAGGGATTCTAGAAGAAGAAATAACCGGGAGAGGTCACTGAGTTGGTCCTCACCTTGCTTATACCTGCACGGGATGATTTGAAGGCACTGGCAATGGCAAAAATACATCTTCGGTGCAGCTTCTTGGGTGGTGGCCGTGAACACGTGCCTGGCAGATCTGCAGACACAGGGAGAGGAGCTGAGAAGGCGCCAGACATTGGTGTGCTCTGAAACCCACTGAAGTATTCCGTGGTGCTTTTAAAGTTCCCATGGGGGTGAGGCTATGGTCTTGACATGGCCATGTCAATAACACACATTCAATCAGGACTTCATTCAGGCTTTCTTTGCTCCTCGTAACATCTAATCTGCGATCTCCTATTTCCCTAGACTCATACATACTTCCCATGTCTGCTCCTCTTTGCTAGACAGAAGCAGAGGTCTCTGAAGGCCCACAGTGGGTGCAAATCAGTTTGATGTAAAGGAAAAGAGGATAAACGTTTTAGGTTTTGTGGCCTTGTTGTCTCTGTGGCAACCACACCGCTCTCACTGTGGCACCGCTGACGCCGTCAACAGCACAACTACTGGGTGTCGGTCCCGTGCAGATTTTATTTCCTCAAACAGCAGGGTGGAGGGCTGGACTCGCTTCTTAGCAGGTCCAAGTGTGAACACCCCCTCTGCGATGATCGTGAGTACCCCCTGTACCATGTCAACCTCCGATCTTTATCTGTGGATGAAGCTGGACCAGATCTCAACTCTTTAACAACAACATGGTTGACAGTTTCAATACATTAGTTATTATTTATGCACGCGTGGATGTGTGTGTGTGTGTGTGTGTGTGTGTGTGTGTGTGTGTATTGGTGTGCATGCATACATTTTGAGATAGCAAATTTCTCACTTCAAACTATCTTATAAAAGTCAAATGGGATCAGCTAGCTCAAAGGGGCTTGAGAGTTGGCTCAGTGGTTAAGAGCGCTTACGGCTCTTCAAAAAGACTCCAATTTGATTCCAAGTACCTGCATCTGGTGGTTTACAACTGCCTCTAACTCCAGCTTCAGGGACCCAACACCGTTTTCTGGCTCCAGTGGAAATAAGCACACACATAGCAGACTCTCTCTGTCTCTGTCTCTTTCTCTCACACACATAGTTAAACATAATCTTTAAAAATATTAGCTCTAATATGTTTAACAATTAACATTCTCCCCCACCCCCCGCCCAAATGTTGAGGAAAACTAGGGAGGAAAATTACCCAGGGAAGAGCACCAAGTGAGCCTGTGGTTTCTAGAACAGGATAGACAAACAGAAGCACGCTGTGAATGAGCCAGGGGGCAGATTCTCACTGAACCAGCCCACAGGGTGCTGGCGCCTGAGCACAGGCATTGTGAGGAAGGAAAATTGGGAGTGTTTCCTTAGGAACTCCACGGTCTCTTTATGAGATGAGCACCCCGGGAGCTAAAGGATTGTTTAGCTCAACAGCAGCGAGACTCATTGAGAAGAGCGAGTGGGGACAGCAGTCCTTCAACAATGGAGCAATTTGTTCAGAGGAGGGAAGTTAATGTGTTAAAGGAGCCATCAGCTATTGCATTGAGGACAAAAGCTGGGGGCTGTCATTGTGCTTAGGGAGCAAGGTGCTTCCTGGGAGCCCTGGGCACAAAGACCCTCCCAACCACACACAGATGGGATGCCAACAGATACCACACTAATATCGTTAGGCAGCAGAAAGGCTATCAAGACACTGAGATCACATTTGTGTCTTCCTCAGGTTCAATATGCACAGGGCAGCTTCAAAGGACAATATTTTCTTGAACGCCATAAAGAAGCTATTTCATCCCCCAAACAGTCGTAGTAACTTTTTTTTTTTTAAGAATTATTTTTATTTTTAAATATGCGTGTGTGTGAACATCTCTGTGGGGGAGGTACCTGTGAGCACAAAACCTGCAAAGGAGAGAAGAGGGTGCCAGATCCCATCGACCCAGAGTTAAAGGCGGTTGTGAGCTCAAAGAACTCGCTTTGAAGGTACCCTCCCTATCTGGTAAAAAAGAGTGTCAGGACTCAAACTCGCAAGCACACACACAAACACACACACACACACACACACACACACACACACACACAAGCGCCCAGACGGACAAACAGACCTTGTTAAATTGCCCCAGTGTATTTCCTTTTGCTCAGGCTTTGTTGATACACAGCTAACTATACCTTGACTATCGCCCTTACATACCCAACTTAAACAGAAAGTTTCCCGCTTTGGGGAGATTTATGAAGTGCACTGTACAGGTTTCTTTGAGGATAAGCTAGAAGCATAGGGCAAAAGGAAGGTCATTTGGAGTAAGGGCAGGGATTGGAGAGGTGGCTCAGTAGTTAAAAGCACACACTCAGAGCACCTGAGCTTAATCCTAAATCCCCACATCAAGCCCATCAAGACTGCCTATAGCTCCAGGTCCAGGGGATCACACACTCTTTTCTGGCCTCTGAGGCACCTGCATTCAAGTGCACATACCACATATTCACGTGATTTTTGAAAAGTAAAAATGAAAATCTCTTAAAGGGCTGTGATGGCTATTCTTGGTTGTCAGCTTGACTATGTCTGGAGTGACCTATAATCCAGAAATGGAGGGCACATCTGTGACAGATTTTTTTTTCTTGAAGTGGGTGAATCTAGTTCTATCTGGACCCTCAAGGTGGGAAGTCACACACCTTTGATCCAGATCTTGAAGCTAAAAGACATACCTCTAATCTAGGCCACACTTTCTGCCGTGAGTCTATATAAAGACATGGAAGGAAGTTTTTGCTCTTTGCTTGCCCTCGCTTTGCCAGCACATTCATTCCTTCACGGGAATTGGAGCCTATTTTTTCAAGAGTCTAGCATATACTTAAGACTAGCTAAGACAGTCAGCCTTGTAAACCAAGCAATTACTGGACTCTTGGACTTTCCATTCGCAGGCAGCCACTGTTGGATTAACTGAACCTTAGTTTGTAAGTCAGTCCAATAAATCATATATATATATACATAAATAAATCAGATAGATAGATAGATAGATAGATAGATAGATAGGTAGAGTTTCATTCTATAGGTTCTGTTACTCTAGAGAATCTTGACTAATACAAGACTAAGCTCAAATACTTGTAAGGCGGAGGCAAGAAGATTGCAAGTTCATGGCTCTTCTTGGGCAGAGAGAGAATTCAAGGCCAGCCTGGGCAACTCAGTGGCTGTCTCAAAAAGTAAAGAGTCAAAAGAAAAAAGAAAAAGAGGGCTGAGGATGTAGCTCAGTGGTAGAACACTTGCCTTGCATGCAGAAGTCTTCTCTTTCAAGCCTCAGTAGTATTAAAGGAAAAACTGAAAAGGGAGCAGCCAAAGAGCGTTTTGCGTTGTGAAGATGCTTTGTATCCAGTTGATAAGATTGTGTACACTGGGCATGGACTTGTGCACATGCCTAAAAGTCTCATAAGGGGATCTTATCACACTCCTTTTCCCAATACAGGGAACCTAGTGTTTAGGTTGAATTCCGTATCAACAGGTGGCTCTAGATACTTTCCCCACAAACACCTATCTTTTAGTTGAAGCAATTTTTTCCTAAGAAAAGTCAACACCGGAAGAAGAGTGAGGAAAAAAAGTTACGCTACTTCAGAGGATCCCTACCTTGCTTTGAATACAAACCCTTAGTCCCCAATATTATTAACAGTTAATTTTCTTTTAAAAATTATTTTTACATTTATTTATTTATTTATTTATTTAGTGTGTGGGGTTGTGTGCAAGTATGCACACGTGGAGGTCGGAGACCTAATTTGGGGAGTCAGTTCTCTCCTTCCACAATGTGTGTTTCAGAGATAGAACTCAGGCCGTCAAATGCCTTTACTGGCTGAGCCATCTCCATAGCCCTAACTTGAATTTTCTTAACATCACCATAGCAAATGCACTTCGTATTCTGGCCAGCAGCAGGGCCATGTGAATATAATTGATGGCCATAATAGTTGAGGAGACTGGACTCTGCACAGGCAGGGAATCGAACCTGGGCCTCCAGCGTGGCAGGTGAAAATTCCACCTCTGAACCACCCATGCTTTTCTGAGACTGATACTCCAGGCAAGGACCATGCATGGAGATAACCTAGAACCCCTGCTCGGATGTAGTTTATGGCAACTCATTATCCAAATGGGTTCCCTAGTAAGGGGAACAGGGGCTGTCTCTGACATGAACTCAGCGGCTGGCTCTTTGATCACCTTCCCCTGAGCAGGGAGCAGCCTTCCCAGGCCACAGGGGAAGACAAGGCACCCAGTCCTGATGAGACCCGATAAGCTAGGGTCAGAGGGAAGGGGAGGAGGACCTCCACTATCAGTCGACTGGAGGAGGGGCATGAGAGAAGAGGGAGAGATGGTGGGATTGGGGGGGATGAGGAACAGGGCTACAGCTGGGCTACAAAGTGAGTACATTGTAATAAATAAAAAATAAATAAAAGTAAAATATGAAAAAAAGAAAAAAGTTGAAGAATTCATGTGGGTTTTCCAAAACCAATTTTTTTTTTTGCTTTGTTTTTCTTCTTTTTTAATGTATCACTATGTAGCCCAGGCTGGCCTTGAATTTGTAATCCTTAGCTTCCCAAGTGCTGAGAGCATAGGTATGCTAAAAACTATACTCACCCAAAAAATGGGGATGTCCTGGGCACTTAGCAGAATTTCTTCGGGCCCTTGGGATTCACCTCCAGCCTAAGCTTCTGTGACACGCACATTCAGTTTTAAGGGAGTCATTTGTTTGGGGATCTGGTTTGACTCTCAGCTCAAACATGAAAAGTTAGTGCTAGGCCACACAAGATCCAGAAGAAAGCTGGGATTGAAGAGGGCAGATTGCATCACTAAACTAGGTTATTCCGTGTTGACCTGGGGTTTTGCAAGTTGAAAACATTGGCCTGAGGTTGCTTGAGAAACAAAGACACATGCTGTTCATCACAACAGAATTGCTTCTCAGCCCTGCAAGGGCCAAGCAAGTCAGATGAGAGAGGGAGAACAGTAGCGTGACTCCAGGGACTCTGCACTAGCAAGCAGAATTCACTACTATTTTCATTCTTCCTCCCCTTCTTTCTCCATTCCCCCCCTTTCCTCCACCTTCAACACTCTTCTCATTCTCCTCACCCCCCACTCAGCCCTGCCTTCCGTCTGCCTCCTCTTCCCCCTCAATCCACCGGCCTCCTCTTCCCGCCTTCTTTTGTTTTGGAATGACTTTAACCTTCTAGTCCCTTTGAGAATATCAAGCATTAGCTCCCTTACTCTGAGTTCCTAGTGACTAATCCTAGCAAAATTTGGGAGCCAGCTTCAGATAAAACCAAAAGTACTCTTAAGTCTCATTTGTTCTTTCTTCAGTTCAGTTCCTGGCACTTCTAATCCGAGCCTCCTGCATTAGGACAGAGATACTCTTATGTGTTTCTTAGGATCATGTTTCCTCAGGTCTCCCTGTAGTTTGTAATACCCCTTGAATCATTTTGCTTATTAAAAACAAAACACTGTCTTGGAGATAAGGTCTCTTATGGCCTAGGCTGCCCTAGAACTTTCTACATAGCAAAGAATAACTTCAAGCTTCTGTTGTTTAAGTTTCCCATGAGATTAAAACCTTCCGTCTTAGAAAATGCAGGCTGTTAAAGGGAAGGTGGAACTGTGGCAGCTCTGAGGAGAAAGGTTTCCCCAATGGATGAGGATGCGTTGCAGCTCAGAAGGGAACTGTATCCCTGCAGTACACAAGAGATTTAAGGAGAAAAACACAAGAGTTGGCTCCCTCTGCTCTGGCGAGAAGCACTAGAAAACTGAAGCAGGAGGCAGGCTTTGAAAAGGGTCTCTTGTGCTGGCCATAGTTTTCCAGGATGGCCTGATCTTGGGACAAGCTCAGGAGTTGGAGGGTTTTCAAAACCCAGAAGTGCACACAGGCTCTTTACAGAAAGAACAGGGCATTTTAGTAGAGGATGTTTACAGAGAAGTGAAAACTGTCAGGGTCCGGAATTCGCTGACAGAAAGACCCAGACTCAAGTATTATAAAAGCAAAGAGAGTTTATTCTGCAGAGAATTCCAGTGTGCTGGGGTCACCACCTTCACCTTGATGCTCCCCAAGGGGAGCTCACAGGCCCCTTTTAAAGCCAATTAGGGGAATTCTAGGGAGAGTTAGGTCATCTTTATTTTGATTGGCATAGGTTAGAAGCAAGGGTACCTACCTGTGCATCAGGGATTGGCTAGAGCTTTAGTCAGGAGTTAGGGCTTTCTGAACCAGCTCAAACCGGTCCGAGCTGGTAGTTGAGCAGCTTATCTTCCCAAGGCCAGATGGTCCTGGTCATTCCTGATTGATTCATATCTCATTCCTGAGGAATGCAGACTTAGGCCTGCTCTGCCTAGCAAGAAACCGAAGCCTGTCATGGAGTCTGGATAGCCAACTAGATAGATACTACATCTGCCCCAGTTTATCCAAATATCTTCTGGCTCCTTCTCATTCTCTAGCTCATTCAGTCTTCACCTGAGTTCTCTCTCTCTCTCTCTCAACCTCTCTAGACAATAGTCTAAGATAGTGGTTCTTAGTTTTCCTAATGGCCCTCTGATACAGATCCTCATGTTGTGATGACCCCCAACCATAAAATTACTTCATTGCTACTTCGTAACTGTGATTTTGCTACTGTAACGAATCATAATGTAAACATCTGGTATGTAGGATATCTGTGATGTGACCCCCATGAAAGGGTCATTTGACCCCTGGAGGGGTGGTGACCCAGAGGCTGAGAACTACGTGCGGTTGACTTTAGTGCTGTCTCCCGCAGGTGAACCCTCACTGACTAGTGGGAGGTTCAGGGTGCTAAGGTCCCTGCTGCCCCCACGCTCTGAGGGCGGGAGAATCGGCATCGTTCACCCTCCATCTCTCCATCTCTCCTGTCTTCTGGTTATCTCTTGTGGCCCTTCTTCCATAAATGCTCATGCTTAGGAGGAAACGCTGAGGGCAGCAGGCTGAGAGTGTGCTGCTGTTACAGGTGTGGCTTTTTCTCCTCCTCCTTTCCCCATCTTCTCTCTATTCGTCTTTCTCCTCTAGCATCTGTGCTTTCTTATTTTTCAGCGATTAAAACATGTCACATGAAGTCTGTTGAAGTGGATCAGAGTGTAAAGGTTCCTGCAGACAACCTGAGTTCAAGTCCCCGGACTGAATACGGCAGAAGAAAAGAGCCAGGTTCCCACAAGCTGGTCTCTGACCTCCACAGGACGTGCTCTCCCCCCCCCCCCCCGCACACTCAAAAGAAATAAATACAGTGATTCTAAACTAAAAATACTACATGGATAATAAATGTTTCCTTTCCGGTGCTCTGTCAGTGAGATGTATTTTGAACTCAAGACCACTTAGGGAAAACTTACCAGCTCACTCATTAACTTTTGGAGACAGGAATTTATGCACCCCAGGATGGCCTCAAATTCTCTGTGTAACTGAGGAAAACACCAACCTTCTCATCCCCCTGCCTCCACAACCAGAGTACTGGGATTACAAGCATATGTTGGAGGCCAATCTTCTTCTGCACATGTCAAACAAGCTCTCTACATACCGACTCACACCCCTAAGACCATTTTTAAAAGCTGTTTTTAAAAAAATAAACCAACAACAACAGAAATTACTCCATGCAAGGAAATTAGTGAAGAAAAAAAAAAAAAAGAAAGAAAAAGAAAACCTGGCTTGTGTCCAAGATAAACTGAATTCTTCAACAAATGCTGCAGAAAAGAGCCTGACTTGACCTTGGCTCAGTCCTTCTGGCCCAGCACATCTGTGCTCAGGCGTTCGGTGATTTCAAAGGGAGAATGAAAAGGTAGGGGTAGCACAAATGAAGTCAGGAAAGTGAAAAATTTCACAAAAGGCAGGTCTGAGGGTTGGTCAATGTAAGCATGATTGGATCACCTGTGCCTGCTAACTGGTCTCTTTCTAGCATGTTCCAAAAGAATGGCTTTCAGGCCCTCCAGAAAAATCATCCAGCTTTGTAGGAGATTCAACACTTCTCAAAGACAGGAGGACTTATGATTGTAAGCCTTTTTAGTAAGGGGGACTGGGGGCCCCTGCCAGGGCTTGGAATAAGTGTCACATACTTTTGACAATCCCTGAGCTTTTCCAAATGAGAACCCTAAGGGTCGGGGGAGGGTGGACCCGGGAGGTTCCAAGGACTTCACTGAGGCTCATCAGAACCCTAACACAATTAGGCCAAATTTCCCAGGTCCTGGATGGATTGTTTCTGAGTTGGCAGATGAGAGTCAGTGAGCAGGCTGTACAACCTTCCCCAGAGTTGGGTTTTGGGTTCTCTCCATGAACTCCCAAGGCTGCTGTTTGTCCTCAGTTCCTGTCCCCGCTCCTCAGATCACAAGGGAAACCTTTCTCCAGACTGAAAGACTGGAGGTCAGTCATGACTCTGATCTTTCAACATCCTTAGGTCATGGGGATGGTGACAAAGAGAATGAAATGAAATCTGGGTTTAGGGGTGATTTCCCAGAGAGGCAACTCTATCTTACAGAATTCCTCATGAAAATGGCAAGGTCTCAAGGCAGATCCAGTTCAAAAAGATCTAAGCAACGTCTTCCAAACAGCGGCATTGGCGGGAGGGGCTAGAGGCCTCTGACCTTCCTAACAAACATAGGCTGTTAATGGTTGCTGGGACAAGGGGGAGTTATAGTCCTCATTCAGAAAGCCCTGGCTCAAGCAGGTAACCCACTACCCAAGCCCATACAGGCAACCTGATAAAATGCAGTTGGGGGCGAGGGGGGGAGAAAAAGAGGATAACAGAGGGACAGGATCAAACTACTTTATTATGTATGGTTATGAAAGAATAAGTAAAAAATGTTGATAGAATTAATAACAAATTTAGAGATGATTTCCATTTAAATGAGTTCTCTCCAGTATCTAATATGTCTCTCAGCAAGATGGAACATGTCACATTCTTTTAACAGTGATGCTTTCGGCATCTCTCGGATGCATCTTTTGATGAGGACGGCTGACTTAGAATGACAGGCAGCACTTCCTTGGCTGAGGCTAATCTATAGGTTTATGAGGGGCGAGGGGGAAAAGGTTAAAAGGAACTAGATGGAGGTGAGCTCGTGAAACAATCAATTAAAAACCTGAAGGGGGCGGAGGACATCCGAAGTTCTCTGCCATGGCAAACTCGCTTTGTGATGAATGCCCTGACCTATAACATTAATTTCCAGGATGCTCAGCCAATCAGACCGAGGCTTTGCCTAACTGTTCCCGCTTAAGACTATTTTAAAGCAGAAAGTGAAGCTTGACTTGAGATTAACCTCTGTGAAATAAATAGTTCTGACTTTTTGCTGGGGAATGGAAGAGGTAGCTGCTGTCATACAGATGCATTTTCTCACAAAAATGTACAATTATTATTCTTTAACATTTTGAAATGAGAAGAACAAGGTAATTTGCTTTTAAAAACCACAAAAGTTTGATATTTGGCTTCAGGTTAATTTCAAAGAACTTAGTATTTTCATCATCTGCATTTTGGATGCATTTTTCTCCCCTTGGGTTTCAAGTATTTGTTGACTTTCAGCCAGTGTACTTCAGTTCCAACTCCATGAGCCCAGGAGTGACTAGGCCCTACTGCTGTGGCCCTTCAAAGCTTGTCTAACTTTTGTATACATGTTTAAAAACAGAACAAAAATAACTTTGGGTCTGACAAGGTGGCACCTACCTCAATCCCAGGACTTCAGAAGCAAGCAGATCTCTGCAAGTTAGAGAGCAACCTAGTCTATGCAGAGATTTCAAGGGCTACACAGTGACAGTGAGACCTTGTCTCAAAATTAACCTTTCTCTCTCCTCTCTCTATACTTGATTTGACTGCTGCATCCTTTCAAGGGTTTAAAGGATATTGCAACATATGAGAGACACTGTAACCAAACCTAGCCAACAGGGAGTCATTTTCTAACAAGCTCCTTGGGCCTGGGAAGAAGGGAGAATGGATGGATAAACTCTGATTTCTCCCTTCAAGCAGTCCTTGAGTTAGCATCATTTTTTGAATGTCAATGTAATATTTCTTTTTTTAAGAAATGTCTTTTAAAAAAATAGCTGCTTTAAAAATATATATATATGCATTGGTTTTGCCTGCATGTATTTCTGTGTGAGGATGTCGGATTCCCTGGGACTGGAGTTACAGACGGTGGTGAACTGCCATGTGGGTGCTGGGATTTGAACCCAGTCCTCTGGAAGAGCAGCCAGTGTTCTTAGTCGTGGAGCCATCTCTCCAGCTCCTGGTAGTTGCTGTCTTAAATGTAACCACATTCTTTGAGAGAGCAAAGGAAAATGGTGATTATTTATAATACGAAACAACTCAGCAATTCAATATAAATGACAGGTATTGGGATCAACCGTGAGTAAGCTCGGATATACCGAGGCACTGGGGCAGGAGATCCCCAAAGGAAACCTTCCCTTTCTCCTGAATATCACTTCTATTAGGTATCTGATTTAGTGCTGGAAAAACCACAAGGGACACAAGCAGAGTAGGATGCTGGTGGGGGGGAGGGGACGGGGGCTCTGCTCCCCAGAGCTCTCTGGGTTGCACGTATTTGCCTTTGGTGATGACTGTTTGCCCTGGGGTGGCCACAGCATTTTCACCGGGACTGCAGGCTCAGGGAACCTCTGTTCATAGAAGCTACTAAACAGTAAGTCCAGGCCACACCATAGCATGCCCCCCCAAAGTGGATGTCAGCTCCTGCCATATATGAAGTAATAGATATACACATACACACACACACACACACACACACACACACACACACACACAGTATATATATATATATATATATATATGTATTTCAGTATACTTATATATGTATGTATTTCAGTATACTTATATATATATTTCAGTATACATATATATACATATTCAGTATACTTATATATACAGTATATATACATATACACATATATATGCGTATTTCAGTATACTTATATATATATACACACCTCCCTCCCTGAGTTCTGAAGATCCACCCTGGGATGCTAGGTAATGAGACCCCCAAAGACCACCAGGAATTGACTTCACTGCAAATACATGAGGGCTTATTGTATACACATTCGAGCCTGGGTCTCAAACTTCCTGTGGAAGCAGGAGAGGAATTTGGCCCTGAGGTCTAGGGAAACAAGGTTTTTAAAGAGAAAAAACATAAGCAGGAGTTACATGCCTTGGCATTACATGATTGGGTAAGGGAAATTGACTTTTGAAATGCTTGGTTTACTTTTTGCGCCAACACCACAAACAGTTCTGGCTTGGCCATCTGGGCCGGTTTCCTAGCAACTATATCTCTAGTGGGCAGGAAAAGAATGCAGAAACGCTAGTCTTTAAAATTGGGTTGAGTGAGTGATGCTGACTTGGAGGATATCCAAGTGGAACCAGTTTGGCCAATCCAAGAGCCAGTTTGGCCCTCATTTCCAAGTAGACTTTTATGCTCTGTCTATATAAACTTTTTAAAAAAGTTATTTTATGTGTGATTAGTTGCAGATGAATTACTTGCTGGCGACTTTGTAATAAGATGCAGAGAGAAAACTTTCCAGACCATTTAGATTTGGCGTATGTTGGGTACTATTTAAAGACGCTAAAGGGAATTGGCTTGCCCCAAACTTTTGAAACCTTCAGACTTAAGTCATAAGCCATAGTAACGTATACAGTTGTCAAATCCCTTTTGTATGAACCTATATAACGGATGTAGCAATCATGTCCATTTGCCTGCAGCCGGGCTTTTTGGTTACTTTATTTGGGTTCCTATATTTACCACTTTTCTCCACTCCAATCCCTTCCAAATCCCCAACACTAGGTAGGCAAGAAAGAAAGTTAGAAGGGAGAGGAGGCGTCGACCTCTTTAGAATACTTCCTGCTGATTAAGGACATCGGGTTCCTTGAGCAAGTTTGACCTTTGGTGTCAGGACATTAAATTTCTTCTTCTCTTCTCTTTCCGAACACTACTTGACAAACCACAACCAACCACAACAAACTGCAACAACAGAAGAGAGTACAAGGCAAATCCTAGTCACCTGCTGTGAAGCAGATGTGGATAATTTGAAGCAGCCCTGTATCCTATACCTGGGGTTAAAACAAAAACATATTCAGATAACTTAAGGGTTTTTTTTTTTTTTAAAGAAACCAAGATTCTCACTACGAGTGTTAGTTAGTATTGCTTTAACAATTTTTTTGCTTTTTGAGACAGGGTTTCTCTGTGTAGTCATGGCTGTCCTGGAACTCACTGCATAGGCCAGGCTGGCCCTCATACTCACAGAGATCTGCTTGCCTCTGCCTCCAAAGTGCTGGGATTAAAGGCACATGCCACCACCACCCACCCAGTTTGTTTTAAAAATTCTTAAAACTGCAAGCCTACCTTTGATACACAATGAATTAGAAAGTGCAGAGATTGGGCCTGGAGACTAGTTTTAAAACAACGCAAGGGCTCGAGAGTAGCACCCTTCTTAGCAGGTCCAAGGCCCTGGATCCAGTTCCCAGATCCCCATCGCTGTACAAGCACTTGTTCCTCAAGTTATTCTGTGTACAGGAAACTTGGAAAAGCTCTGCTCTGGGCTCGTACAATCAGTGCAGTTGACTATAACATCCATTTTTCCAAGTCCATCATAGTTTCAAATATTCTGCTTTCTAAGTACACTCACTGCGTTGTCTTGGGTTTGTTTTGTTTTGTATGAGTCCAATTTCAGGTTCAGACAATAGGTGATGAGCCCATCAGAATAATGGCTGGTACTCCCTAAGCTTACACTACCTATGATACTACAGCTTAATCAAAACTTCTGTCTACTTTATTTACAAATGGATGTAAAGTTCTGTTGATATTTGTCCATCTAACAATATGTGGGTATGTTTTTTAACTTTCACAGTTTTTTTTTTCTGTGTAAAGCTTACATATTTCCTTTTTTTGGATTACTCCTAGTTATCTTATTTTTTGATATTTTAAAGTAAATATTTAGAATTGTGTATCTTGGCATATCCCTGGGCTTTAGGAATATGGTAACTTCTACACATTATTAAAGCACCTACCTGTATGTTCTTTCAGATTTTCTTATGTTGACAGTCGTACCCTCTGAAACCATTAAGTTTCATTCTCTTTTTCCTTTCCTCTCCCATTGTGCCCAAGGTTGAACTACACTGAGCAGTGACAGTGGTCATCTCTAGCTAGTTGGTGAGATTAAAGAGAACAGTTGTGTTGTGGCAGTGGGGTGGTGATGGCACACACCTTTAATCCTCAGCGCTAGGGAGGCACAGTCAGGCAAATCTCTGTGAGTTCAAGACCAGCCTGGTCTACAGGGTGAGTTCCAGGAGGGCCAGAGCTACACAGAGAAACCCTATCTCAAAAAACTAAAGAGAGAGAGAGGCAGAGAGAGAGAGAGAGAGAGAGAACAGTTGTTACATTTTTCATCAGTGGTGGCTTAAATGTCAATTGTCCCCAGAGGCACATGTGTCTGAATGCTTGGTCCCCAGTTGGTGGAACTGTTTGGGAAGGATTAGGGATTAGGCATGGCCTTGCTGGAGCAGGTGTGACACTGGGGGTAGTCTTTGAGGTTTCAAAAACCCATGAGTTCCCAGTTCTCTCTCCCTCTCTCTCTGGTGTGAGTGTACTTGTGGATCATGTGTAAGCTCTCAGCCACTGCTCCAGTGCAATGGATGCCCGCCTGCTGCCATGTCCTCCACCATGATGGTCATGAACTCTAACCCTTTGGAATTAAGACGACATCTAATATGTGTTATATTAATTGGCTGGTGTCTCAGATCAGGTTAAAAGGTTCCTGTCCACTCCTGTTGTACATGGTTTAAAACCATGAGCAGCTGTTATGCATTGCTCATGATTACCAAATACATCTTCATGTATCTCAGCCTTGTTTCTACGCTGGTTGAAATGGTCAGAGGGTTAACAGGGTGTGAGAAAAAGGCTTCCTGGTGGCTGAACGAACTCTTCTTTTCCGAGGTGCCTAGCTTTACTGTGCTTCATAAACTGCTTTAAGCATGGCTGGAGGCAGGTGGCCATTATCTTATCTGTGATACACACCTCCATGCCCAGGAGCGAAATAGCTTCCAAGAAGCTATTTACAACTAATAGCCGCTGGCAAAGGGAAAGTTTCTGTTTTGCTTTAGATTTGGCTAATTCACGATACTTGATCATGCGCTGAGATCCTTATGTTCATCGAATGCACAAAGACTGACTTTTCCAAATGAGGGCAAATCACTTACGATGGATGCACATTTCAGTGTATTCAAATGTCCTTACCCAGAAAAAACAAAGAGGTAGAAAACAATATGGAACTCAAGATAATGTTGACATCCAGAGTTCATGCACTGCTTGTAATAGACCTGGCATTTGGATCAAAACACTCTAAATAAATAATAATAATCACTTTAAAAAGACAAAAGGAGACAGAACAAAAGAAAATGGAGAGCATATTTTATATTATAGCCAGTCTGGCCTTGGCCTTGAGCTCTTGATCCTCCTGCCTCTTAACATCCCCAGTGTTGAGACTACAGGAATGCACACCATGCCTGGCAATAACCACCTTTGCAGAAGGCAATACAGCAATACAGACCCTATAGACAGCAAGCTACTTCATTCCAAGTGTCAATCTGAACCAGCCACACAGCAATCCTGTCTGTGGTCATAAGTGGTTAATGTGTTTGTAGCTAAGTTTTGACAACAGAGACAATAGAGGTCTTGAGTGGAAGAGGGGTTCCGGCAAAAGTTTTCTTCTTCTTAAGAGAAGACAAGACATGTGTCTGTCTGAGTGTCTGTGCACCCTGTGTATGTGGGAGCCTAAGGAAGGCAAAAGAGGGTGATGGATGCCACACTGCAACCGGAGTTCCAGGCGGTTGTGAGCTGCCTTATGGGTACAGGGACTAGAACCTGAGTCTTCTGTAAAAGCAGCAAAAACATTTAACCTTTGAGCCATCTCTCCAGCACATCTCCCTCCTTCATGACTCTCTAGTGTACCCAGGCTGGTCTCCTGAGTGCTGCGACCTACAGGCATGCATTGTCCCTGGTTTATTCCGTAACTGGAGATCAAACCCAGCACTTTGCATGTGCTAAGCAAGCACTTGACCAACTGAGCAGTACCCCCAGACCCTGGTGCCTTCCTGTGCCTGGATATTATGTCCGGATATGCTTGGACCTGATGAGCAGCTGTCTTGCTATCAGCCTGAGAATAAAGCCTTTTGCAGAAATGGGCAGAGCCACAGAATCTGTTCAGGAAAGAGTCAGGGGTCTGTCATATCGCCTTGGGCCACGTGATGTCTGGTCATGTGAGCTATGGCTTTTCTTCCTGCTTAACACCATTTGAGTTGGGATTTTTTTGTTACTTGTAGCCACAACATCCTAAATAATATGAAATAGACGGGCATTGGTCTACCATTTAATTTGTTCCATTTAAACTTGAAGGAAAAATTAAACGTTTTTAATTTTTAAAATAAGTTAGCAAGCTGGGGTGATAGTTCAGTCAGTAAAGTACTTGTACAAATTTGGGTGCCTGTGTTCAATCCCCCAAACCCACAAAAACAAAACATACCAGGCATTGAGGTTCATACTTATAATCTCATAGTTCTGGGCAGGTGGAAACAGACAGACCCAAAAGCTTGCTGGCCAGCTAGCATTGTTTAGTTGGTGAGCCCATGCCAGTGAGAATATCCTGCCTCAAACAACAAGGCGATGGAGGAATGAAACCTAAAATGTTCCTCCAGCCTCCACATACACACACAAAGACACACATACCCACTCGTGCGCACAAATAGGCACCTTCACACTATACAGTTTGCTTGTTTGCTAACTTATTTATTTCAAGACAAGATGTTGCTGTGTAACCCAGGGTGGGTTTGACTTTTCAGTCCTCTTGCTCCTACCTCTCAAGACCTGGAATTACAGGCCTGCACTATCATAGCTTAACACTTATTAATATCTTTAAACTTTAGCTCTTTCATCTGTAGGTTAGAGTAGGTAACACCTACTATACAAACTTGATTTAAAAACTCAACAGGTGAAAAGGCACATGGTATATATAGCACAGATCCCATCACATAGTAACTGGTTCACAAAGATTTGAACACTGAAATGCAAACAAGCCATGCACAATTGTCAGGCTCTTTGAATGGACCGTGCTTTCGCAGGCTGTAATTTGGGCACCTATCTCGAAGGCATGGAGACACAAGGCAACGCAAGGTGATCTCAACTGAGGAATTGCCCCCATTGGATTGACCCATGGGCATGTCTGTGGGGCATTTTCTTCATTAATGGTCCATGTGGGAAAGCCCAGCCTACTGTGGGCAATGCCATCCCTGAGCAGGTGGTCATTGTTTTGCTGTGCAGGCAATTCAACTAGCCTGCCGTGAGAGGCCTTTCGGGTCCTGATAACATCCTATGTCATTACCTGCATTCTATGACATCATCTGGGCCCCATGCTTCAGATATAACCCGTCTGCCACTCCCACCCTCTCTTTCTCTCTTTCTCTCTCTCTCTCTCTCTCTCTCGCTCCTTTCTTGCACTCTCTCTGCCCCATTTTCTTTCCTGGGGGGTCCCCACCTTGTCTCTCTCTCTCACCGTCTCTCTCTCTCTCTTTCCACCTCCATCCAATAAATACCTTTCATACAATATCTGTTGTGTGTGTGGCATCATTTTTATATAAATACTAACAGTCATGGGTTGTATAAGAGCAAGCCGAGAAAGCCATGGAAAGCAGGCCAGTAGACATTGTTCTTCTTATGATCTTCAATTCGGCCCCTGCCTTGTCTTCCCTCCGTGACAGACTGTGATGTGGAAGCGTAAGCTGAAAGAAACCCATTACTCCCCAGTTGCTTTTGGTCATGGTATTTATCACAGCAACAGAAACTAAAATAGGACACCGTGTACATGTCCATGTGAGTATCCATGTACATGTGTGAAAATATGTGTGAACATGAGGCATCATCTGTAGCTTCTCCGTTGTATTTTTTTGAGACAGGGTCTTTCAGAGAATTTGGAGCTCCAAGTCCAGCCAGTCTGGCTGCAAGCTCAGGGATCTGCCCGGCCCTCCTTCTCCAGCACTGGGATTATAGCTATATGGTGTTCCACTTGGCTTTTCATGGGTGATGGAGATCCAGACCCAAGTCCTCGTGATTGCGTGTTACCAACTGAGCTGATTTCCAGCTCGTGTTCTTTCAAGTTTGAATATAAAATCTAAACGTTAATCTCTTTAAAAGCGGTAAGCGTAGCTGGGTGCGATGGCACACGCCTGTGATCCCAGCACTCAGAAAGGCAGAGGCAGGTGGATCTCGGTGAGTTCGAGGCCAGCCTGGTCTACAAAGGGAGTCCAGGACAGCCAAGACTACACAGGGAAACTCTGTCTCAGGGGTGGGGGGGAGTAGTAAGCATAGGGGGCTGGAGAAATGGCTCAGCAGTTAGTTAAGAGCACTGGCTGCTTCTTTCAGAGGTCCCGAGTTCAATTCCAAACAACCACATGGTGGCTCACAACCATCTATAACATGGTCTGATGCCCTCTTCTGGTGTGCAGGCGTATATGCAGATAGAGCACTCATACACATAAATAAAAAAATAAATCTATGAAAAAAAAAGTAGTAAGCACATACTGTTGTATAAACTGTGCCTTTAGTTTTATACAGTATAACATCTCAAATATATTTATTTCTGCATCTCAATAAATGTATTTCTTCAGTCATATTTATGCAGCATCATTTTTGATAGCTTTCTACTACTCCACTATATAGAATATACGTGTTTGCTTGGGTATGGGGGTTGATCCCTATGACTTCAGCCCTTAGTTATCTGACACAGGAGAGTCATGTGAGTCTAGGCTAGCAACAGCAGCAGGAGCATACATGTTCTATGCAACAAATAACGGGCACAGACAAGCCAGTAGCATGAGAGTCTTAGACTTCTTCAATATCTTTATTGCTGTAAATGAAATTTCATGATTTTGGGACTAAATTCCTGTAAATCTTTTCACTAAACTCCTCCTAACTTTCTCATTGGAATTGAGGATTCAAAATATTCACATTATGCTAAGCTTTAATTAAACCCTGCAAATTTCAATATGCTCTTTACAACATTTTATACCTTATATATTTTTCTTATAGAAAAAATTCTTCTTCTTTCTTCGTATTTAGCATCATAACCAGCGTGCATTAGGCTGGCAGAAAATTCACTACTCTGAAATGTAATGGATTTTATTTTAACTAAAGTAAAAAATCAACAGTCTTCTCCTTGCTGCTCACTTCCTTGAATTCCTTCCACACCTGGAGTCCTAATAATTGGTTTTGTAGCCTAATCTTTTGGTTTATTAATATAGGTAAATCTCTGTAGCAATTCTATTCAGCTTTTGGTTAAATTGATGATATTGCAGAGAACAGTAAGCTGCCAGTATTCAAGTGAATTCAAAGGAGGCTGTGCCAGGCCTTTTTGATTTGCAAATCTACATGTAAATGCCATTCCCCATGGCAGCTAAAAGCTCAGTCTTCCGATATTAGCACAGCGTGAAGAGCAACAGTTTTTATATTTGCGAGAATACATTTCCCTTAGCAACCGGCATATGTCAGTATGCACACATATGTATATGCGCTTTTCTACTGGGATACGCTTTTGTGCTTACACACATGAATTCAGGCATCTAACCACTGGCCCACACACTTGCAGATACGTTTAGCCATTGTTTCTTATCTGAACAAGTTCACTAGCCAGGTGCTTCCTTCTCTGCTAGCTCAGTCTAGGCAAAGGAGAGTTTACTTAGTGATTAACAACGTTCAAAGGATCAGAACACACTGATGGCTAGACAAGGGAGAGGGTAATTCACGGCATGGACTACGTCCTCATTCCCACAAAGCTGGAAAAAGGTGTGGAAAAATATGGCCTATTTAGGAACAGCTATTAGGATGTGGGTGAGATTCCTTAAGGAAACCCTATGTAATACAAGTATGCAAAGTGCATTAAAAGCCAGAATAGTAAGTCTGCATCCCTGGGGGACACTGTGGACACAAGACTGTCAAGGTTTGTGCTTATGTGGGAAACTGTGGCATCTAGAGACAGCATTGGAGAATGGTATCCTGACTTTGCTCTTCTGCATCAAACAATGAACTAATTAGCTGCTATGAGCCGCCGGTTTACTTCCCATACCTTTGGGGATCGGTTTCACCCAATATGGAACAGCGCCAGCCCCATTTTCTGCTCCCTAGCAGTGACCTCTCTGATTCAAATGTAAAATGCTCTTGCAGATGAAATTCACTAGGATGAAATGTTCAATAGGAAGATTACATTTCCAGCGGGGCAGAAAGATATTTGCCAGCATCTCATTAAGGCTTCAGCACAAAGTCTCGGATTTCCATCAGAGCTGAGATAGAATGGCAATACTCCAGGAGCAAGAACGAGCGAGGGCTTTGTTTCCTGTGGCATTTTGCATCCCCCCCCAACACTATCTACAATAAAATCCTGAAAAAATTTCCAGGAGAATAGATATGGAAAAGAAATAACCCCGTAGTCATTTTAATGTCAGCCACGCAACGCGCTCCGTGAAGCCCCCACGGCCCTGATAACTTTGCCTCTCACTCAAGAAGAAGGTGACATCATTTACATTTAGCCCAACACGTGAGCAAGGCTGAAAAAAAAAATCCCTGCCTCGTAAAGACGGCATCAATTCTCCCACCTCTGCAGCCCCACCTCCTGTCATTAATATGGCTCAGCCATTTTCCCACCAGCATTTTATTCTCCACCCTAGAAGTAATTTACTGACTTAATGGAAATGTGAGAGATTTGCTTTAACAGACTTTATGAATGTAAGCAGAAGGTCCTGCTGAACATTTCCCTTTGGAGAGAGGTTACCGGTTGGCCGGGGGGCATTTGTAATAGTTCAGTAATCAAAAAAGATTTGCTTCTTCGGACTTGCTAATTTGCTCAGTCTCTTAAGTAACAAAAGGGTCTAAACTCTGCCTCTCAATTTAAAGCGAGCTGAGCTCGGTAAAAGCTTCCGGCTTAGCATGAAACCCTGAGAGTTCACAGCTGAGCTTTTAGCCCCATTTCAATTCGTGCAAGCCTAATATCACTAGGGCCTGATTTCCACTGCAGAGAAGGTGTGTCTTTTTGTGGAATTTAGTTATTTATCTGGGAACATATGGACAGGGCAAACTACTCCACAGATAAATCTCACTTTCCTTGAATGATCAGAATTTCTGAGTTTGAAGCAGGTTTCGAGGGAAAGTGAAACTTTTGCCATAGAGTTTTGATGGGGGGGGAAATCAACTGTATTCCTCTTAAATTGCATGGTTGCATATCAGGTAGGCACAGCTGTGCCACTGTGCCCACAGCTGTGTCCTCAGTGTGTAGGAAAAGAGCTGGAGAATAGGATGCTCCATCAAGACCAGTTGAATAGGTTGAGAGGCATGTTCACCGTGGTGCAGTCTTGGGGAGAGAGGTATCTTAGCTTCCTGTTCTTTTTCCGTCCTTAACTGGCTCCTTCCGGATGTTTGCCGTAGCTCTTCCTGCCTTTCAGATGCTGAGTCCTGGAACTGGCTAACTCAAACCATATAACTTCATGGAAGAATAGATGGTGAGGAGTGGGAAGCTCTTAACCCAGAAGGCAAGTAGAAGGAACCTTTTGTTCTACAATTTTGACAAACAACCTTGATGCTTTCAAACAAACAATTAAGAGCCTGAGAGAACCAAATATGCCGAATCCCTAGCATTACTGTTCTTTGTATTTGCTTATTACTGTTGTTTTGAGACAGGGTCTCATAAAGCCAAGGCTAGCCTCGAACTCAAAGAATAGCTGAGGGTGACTTTAAACGCCTGGTCTTCCTGGCTCCACCTGATGTCAACTTCAAACGTGATTTCTCACTGTCAGCAAAGTCCAGGACAGCCAAGACTGTGCAGAGAAGCCCTGTCTCGAAACAACAATAACACCACACACACACACACACACACAAAGAAGAAAAAGAAAAAAAAAACATATCATCCCATGGATTCCTGAGAATGTCATCAGGCATGGTCAGCTCTTCTCAAACATGACCAGGGATGAAGATAATCATGGTTGATTTATGGTAAGAGTATAGGAAGAATGACAGCTAAGAAAAGAACACCTTTAAGGAACTGGATGTGACTGGTTGGTGGAAGAATAAACAAGGTGTTTTCCTCTCCAAAATAATCTTTGCATCTTTGCTTCTGTTAACATCCTTCCAGAAACATCGTCAAGGTCCTAATACAAGTTTCCTGATCCAGGGACTTTTACCTGCCCTGTGGCTGACTGGCATGTTGACTAACAGACTAAACCAGATTAAAACCCCTCAAGGACCAAAACATCATGGCTGGATCCCAGGTTAGAGCATTGTTTTGCAGACTGTGACCTACAGAGGTAGGAGGGGCAGAGAGCTCGTTGGTAAAGTGCTTGCTGTGTGAGTGAGAGGACCTGGGCTCTGGCACCAGCTGTCATGTTGGAGAGCAGGGCCAGGCATGGTGTTTGTGCTGGTAATCCTAGAGCTGGCGGGCACTGATAGGCAATCCCCTGAGGCTCACTGGCCAGCCAGTCCAAACCACTTGAAGTGCTCCAGACCAGGGAAACATCTCATCTCAAAAACAAATAAATAAGTAAAAACAAAAACAAACAAACAAACAAACAAAAAAACCAAAAACACTTCATTCTATTTTCAAAGTAAATATGAATGAATTCTCATCTTAAACATAATTATTACCTGAACAATGTACACGCATAGACAGTAAAATAACCAATACATTGCTATTTTGGCTGTTTTAGTATCAATCTCCTCGTTTTTAAGAACTATTTTTGGCTGCTCTTTCTTGACTTTTTACAAGTTTTTTTCCTGACTTCCTACTGTGCAACACGATTTTTTTTCCCTACCCTTTGTGGAGGGTTGAATGAAAAATGTCCGCTATAATAGGCTCACGTATTTGAATAGCAGGTCCCCAGTTGGCAGTGCCGTTTGGGAGGGCATGGAACCATTTCCAGTCCTCTCTCTGCTGCGTGTGTGTAGACACAGTGTGACCTCTCTGCCTCCTTACCGTGATGGGTTCTATCCCTTAGGAACCATAAGCCAAGAGGAGCCCTTTTATCCCTAGATGGCATTCTCTCACAGCGACGTAAGGGAGACTAATTCGCCCACGGTTCACCCATCTGCACTGTTTCTCGTATTACTTAGCTAGTCTCACCGCTAACCTACACAGCAGACTGTGAGTACATTTTCTTTAGGTGTAGTACCCCTCCTCTGGCAATTACTATCGGGGATTTTTACTTGCCTAGTTTTCTGTGGTTCATCACCAGCGGCTCTGCAAGATGTCTCCGAGCACGCGCAGACGCTCTGAGTCAACCAGCCCTCCACTGTAACCGCGGCATCCTCGTTGCGCGCTCCTAGAGTCCGGCTGGACTTGTCCAGGCCTTCTTCTAGCTAAGAGCGCCTCTCTTCTCTGGCCTTGTCTGTATGTCTTCTTTCTTGGCTTACCTCTTGTTTTTTCCAAAGCAATACCCTGAAGACTTCTTTTGCTTTTTAACATTATAAATGTGAACAGACGATATATGACATATTGCGCGTTGCGTTTGTTTTAGAAACATATTCTACTGATTTGAACTTGGTTTTGCTTTTGAGACAGAGTCTCTCTATGTTGCCCAGACTGGCCCTGAATTCACAACTCCACTGACATTTTCTGAGTGCTGGAATTACAAGTATGTGCCACCATGGATGGCATGACTTGACTTTTATATTTAGTGCAACAGGCAATACCAAAGCATGGTCAACAACCATCAAAGCATTTAAGACACACCTTCAATAACTTAAGAATCAACTTAAACTATGTGCTTACTCCTGTTGCTGTGAGAAATACAGAGAAATATACATATAAGAAATTTACACTATGTAGATGATGATGATGACGATGATGACAATATAGCCTGTGGGCTCAGTGAAATCATGGAGTCCTGGAGTGTGAAAATGGAGAAGGAAGTAGGTATCAGATTACTGTGATCCTGTGCAAAAGATTCCGACGTTCCTGACTGACTGACTTCAAGACAGAAAGTGCCACAAGCCAAAGAATATTGGGCATTCTCTAGAATCTTAGAAAAGCAAGCAAATAGGGTCAGGGAGATAGTGCCATTGAGAGCATGCAGCAGGTACGTCCCCAGGACGATAGAAAAGCAAGCGAACAAAGGAGGAATGTGGCAAAAGTTTGTAACCACAGCATTTGGGAGGCAGAAACCAGGGAGCAGATGTTCAAGGTCGTCTTTAGCTACATAACAAGTTTTGAGGCCAGCCTGTCCAGGAGACTGTGTTCCCCTGCTGGAGGATCCTACTGTTGAAGTTCACAGTCTACCAATGTCCAGGTCGCTCTCTGAGCTCAGCTGGAAATAGAGGACTCCCTCCCCCAAAAAGGGGTTTCCCACACAAGTCAGAGACATGTTTGCTAAAGGATCTGGGTAGGGAGGAGAAAAAAGAATTCTAAGGCTCTGTTCCTTACACTCAGTTAAACTGCTCAAGTCAGCCAGGAAGCAAGGGTAGGAGGCCTCAGGATTCCTGACTTAGAAAGTCTTAAAACTATCGACTTCTTAGCAGCCGAGTTACATATTTAGTCAGTTAATGATAATAGATTTCAAGTTCTTAGAACCAAAAAGACTCAAGGCCAGGGGACGCCAGGGAATGCTATAGGATGGCTGAAGGCTAGGGGCATGGCTCAGTAACACACCTGCTTTGTAAACCTGCCTCAGAGTCCTGCTGAGGACCCCTCTGGTTGAGACTTGTGGAGAAGTCCATTCTTGCCGAGAAAAAAAAAAAATGATGGGTCCAGTGTTCTTTGCTTCTTGCCAGCTCACCAGCAGCACCCATTTATTCCACGAGCCATCTTTTCACTAGTAGACCAGACCTCGATTCATTTCTCAGCTCCTCAGACACTCCAAGCTGTCTTTCCAAACCGCACATTATACTTGGGTGTGTCTCCCAGTGTTCTCCAATATTGTAGTGAAACCTCTGCAACCCCTGCTCCGTTCGATCCTTAGCTGGAATCATGAGAAACTAAGGCCAGTTTAAGAATGAAAAGAAACGGGTTGAACTGTGTGGGGCAGCTCGGAATTTCCCGGAAGAAACAGTGGACCCACTCAAACAGAGCTTTTGCCAAAGCTGCCACAAAGCCCCCCCCTTTGAAGAGAGCTGTGTTGCCTTTGAACATGACGCTTCCTTAGGCCCGAAGTGTCACTGCAGCAGCAACTGGATGTCACCACTGCGGCCAATGCACCAAAACAACGGCTCTGAAGCGTTAGTCGAAGAACACGTTAACACAATTTATGACCTGAAACCATGACCTTAAGGAACTGTTCTCATTTAGATACTGGATGCTTTGGATAATTTCTGTTTAAATTGATTGCTAGTTTACAGTTCATGATAAACCTGCTGTGGTCATGAAGATCACCATCAAGGCAGTGTGTTGTGTATCTCCTTTCTTTAAAGCTACTTTTCTGTTACCTGGGTTGACCACACCTGAGTGATTCCTTGCTTCCCAGGACTGTTAGAAGTCTGAGCAGCAGCCAGCTATGGTGGTGCTCACCTTTAACCCCGGCGCTCAGGAGCCAGAGGCAGCAGGGCTCTGTGAGATAGAGACCAGCCTGCTCTACAGCCTGAGTTCCAGGACAGCTGGGGCTACACAGAGAAACCCTGAAGGCAGGAGTCTGAGGATAAACTAGAAAATTAAAGGAAAACATTTTTTCTAACTTTGGGCAAATCCCCTTGTCTTATATTAGGTAATCTCTCCCCAGCCACAGCACGTGTTATCAATGTGCATAGTAAAATGCGCTGATTTGAACTGAGCTTAGAAACTCTGCTTGAATGCATTCACCTGTATTAGCTTATTTCAAAAGAGCCATGGGGCCCTTCTTGGAAGTCACGATCAGGTAACTGTTTCCAAGTTAGATACAAACTCTCAAGTCTGGCAGCTTTGAGGGGCGTTGTTTAGCAGGTAGTGACTTCCTTCTTCCGGAACCACATACCACGTCCCCTGAGATTCCCCTGTACCCCCTTCTCCATGGTCACTGTCCACTCTATCTGTTCTTCAGTGTCCTCTGGAGTCGGGACAGAACACTCTTTGGCTCTCTTTATGCATGTTTAACCCAAACCATTATCCGCACTCATCTCCAATTACCATTTCCATGTGCTTCCAACTCTCAAGTTTACACTTCCAGCCCATCATGCTTGCGTTCCAGAACTGTATACACATCGTCTTGACGCCATCGGCTGCAGAAGAACATTTCTCCAACAAAGTGACCATTTTTCCTCCGCTCCTGTATTCCCCAAGAGCATATAGGGAGCGGAGGTATGGTCTTTTGTTGGAGAGCTCCCCTTGTCCTCACTCTGTGGTGGGATCTCTTCCTGAAGAGCACCCCTGGCCCCTGCCTCCCTGCGGCAGGAGGAGAAAGTTATGGCTGGTGAGATCAGGAGGAAACAACCTGGGCACATGCCACCACCTCCCAGCTTCCTTATTTGTTTGTTTACTTACTTGCTTATTTTGTTTTTTTCAAAACAGGATTTCTCTGTGTAGTCCTGGCTGTCCTGAAACTCACTCTGTAGACCAGGCTAGTCTTGAACTCAGAGACCCACCTCCCTCCGTCTCCTGAGTGTGGGGATTAAAGGGGTGAACCACCATGCCCGGCTTCCTCCTCATCTTTTAAGACTTACTCATTTTTTATTTCCCGTGTATGAGTGTTTGTCTGAATGTATGTCCACCCACCAAATGTGTACCTGGGCTTAAGGAGCCCAGAAGAGGATACCAGATCCCCTGGAACTGGAGTTATACGTAGATGCTAGGAACTGAACTCAGGTTCTCTGCAAGAGCAGCAAGAACTCTTAACCACTGAAGCATCTCTCCAGCCCCTCCCCATCTTTTACATTCTTTTCTGTGACATCCGTGTGTGTGTGTGTGTGTGTGTGTGTGTGTGTGTGTGTGTGTAGATAATTCACCTCCTCTGTTGCATGGTAGGCGGCCCTTTGAGGAAATCTACTGACATAGCTCTCTCTCTCTCTCTCTCTCTGTCTCTCTCTGTCACACACACACACACACACACACACACACACACACACGAGCTTGTGTGCATGTGCAGGTTAAATCTGGGTCAAGGGAAAGAAAGCAGCACAACATCGAATACAGTATCTTGGAAGAACTTTGGAGCTCTCCATACGCCTCACTCTATCTACTCCTAAATAAAGGAAGGACAGCATGGGACCATTGCCCAGGATGTCCAATATGGGATTCTAAATATTAGGAATTATGAGAAATATGGTATCAATTAACTTAGGTTTTCACATGCAGTTTCTTATAAAAAGTGGTGAAATATTCACTGGTCTTATTTATGAAAAACATTTCCTTTGAATAACAAAGAAAAATTTAAAGCAAAAAAAAAAAAAGCAATGCATATGCACACACACACACACTCACACCCACTGCAGGTTCTGCAGTAATCTCTACAGAGTGTTTTGCGACACATAGCTACCTCTGGTTAGGCTATAAATTATTGAAGTCTAGCAGCAGTCAGTTGAAATCCAGAACTTATCTTGACCGGTGTCCCAGTTACGTTTCTGTTGCCATAATAAAACACCGTAACCAAAAGCAACTTGGAAAGGGTTTATTTGGTTTATGCGTTTTGGTCACAGTCCACCACGGAAGGAGCCAGGATAGGAACTCAAGACAGGAACCCGCAGGCAGGAACTGAAACAGAGACCACAAAGGCATGTCGCTTCCTGGCTTGCTTTTACAGCTTGCTGAGCCTGCAACTGAGGCCCACACGCCCAGCGACGGCACCAACCACAATGAGCTGCGCTCTCCCAGTCAATCATTAATCAAGGTGCTGCCCCACAGATTTGCCTACTAACCAATCCGAGGGAGGCATTGTTTCAGTTGAGGTGCCCTCTTTTCAGATGACCCCAGTTTGTGTCAAGCTGACAAAAAAAAGTAACCAGCTTGCCTGGTTTCTAGCAGAAACAAGTGCTATCCGCTACTATCAAAACCTAAGCTCTGGAGTAATCCCACATTTTCTCTGTCTTTCACCTTCCCCCACCTTTCTTTCTGCCTCCTGCACCCTCTAGCTTCCTGTTGGCGTTCACCTAATTTGACTGTGCCATCTCTTTTAGCTTACTCTTTTAGTGGGGAGAGTGAGTTAGTATGCAAATTTCTATGTTCAGTTGTTTCTATATTCAAATTGTATTCATAGAAAATCACTTGGTTCCCAAATCCATTACGTAAATGTTGAATCAAATTATCATGCCGCTTAGAACTCTCACGTGTGTCCTATGCCCTGAATTAGTTATCAATCTTACTTCGTCGTCTTTGAAAATATTCCTCAAATCTATTCTCGACTCTCCCATTGTCTTCCTTCATCTAGTCATTTCTCACTTAAGTTGCTAAGCGGTTTCCTGCCCCTGCTCTGAGTTCCCACCAATCCATCTTTCATTCAGCTACCAAAATATTTAACAAACATAAATTAGATCCCCTAACTACTATAAAATGCACCAATGGTTCCCTGTTGCCAACCAGATCAAACTCAGCATTTGTAATGTGGGCCCTCATTCAGTTCTACCCACTTTGCCCATATTCTACTCCGTTCTGCCCTGCGCTAGGCTCTTTCATCTTGAGTGCTCACTAAAACCTATGAACTCTGTGGGCAGTAGTAGCCTGTGTCAGCTGCTCTGGCAAACCAGCCTTGACTCCTTCATTCTCAGAACACTTTCCACTCTCACTGTTCATAGCACCTTGCTCAATACTCCCATGACTCTTAACTCCACGTGACAGCACCCAAGCTATTATTACATGCTTAGTAAATACTTTTGTCTGTTTGAGCAAGGTCTCATTGTGCAGCCCAGGCAGGTCTTGAACTTGTGATTCGCTTGCTCAGCCTCCCCAGTGCTGGAATAAGAGGTATGAGCCACCATGTCCTACTAGTGTTTTTTGAATAATCGCTGAATGAAATGAAATACTGTCTCTAAACATCACAGTCCTATATGTGACTTAGCTAATCCTAGGTCGGGGGAGGAAGGGAGGGAGGGAGACACAAACAGAGACTAGGGTAAGTGCTAAGGAATAAGAACTAAGAGCTGAGGATAGTCTTTCAGAGAATGGGGAGAGAGGAAGCCTTTGGACATGGAACAACTGGAAAGCATCTGGCCACAGAAGAGGAACTCAGTGGGGATGCGGTTGGACAGGGTCAGCACACAGGGCTCGCTCGGATCGGTGCCTGGCCAGCGCCAAGATTGTGGGCATGGGCCCTTGAGAACCAGCAGGGGGTAGCAGAGTTCTCTGTTATTTGAGGACAGCAGAGCCTGTCTAACGAAATTATCTCTAAAAACGCCAGTGTAGGAGGTAAATAAGAGCATGGTTTTATCTGTTTGGCTTTTCTTGATGCAGCCAATTTCACAACATTCAACCTACTGATCAAGTTGGTTGAACAGCACAGTAGATGGCGGGGACTCAGAGCAGGGGCAGGAAACCGCTTAGCAACTTAAGTGAGAAATGACTAGATGAAGGAAGACAGTGGGAGAGTCGAGAATAGATTTGAGGAATATTTTCAAAGACGACGAAGTAAGATTGATAACTAATTCGGGGCATAGCATACACGTGAGAGTTCTAAGCGGCATGATAATTTGATTCAACATTTACACAATGGGTTTGGGACAAACAGTCGAACGGGCTAATAGGCAGTGACTACGGTCATTTTTGTTTGTTTGTTTTAGTTTTCTGTGATGCTATAATGCTCTCTCACGCAGCTATATCACCAGACCACTGACTGCAGCTTTAAAAAAAAAGTTCTATATTATTACTATTATACATTCACTCTATGATAATGGGTTGCACTATACTTTATGTATGTATGATGTAGTTTGATCATATTCACCCCTAAGTCCTCTCTTGACCCCTCCCACCTCTGCTGAACTCCTTCTCCTTCACTTGGTAGCTTCAGTCTTAAAAGTACCTTAAGCATTGATAAAATTCAAACAGGATGCTTACACGGCTTCTAATTTCTTTCAAGTTCTTTAATTCTGGTGAAGTTTGGCAAATATATTCTCAGCTCTAAGTGTCCAAAGACTAGAATCTCTGATGCTACCATCCTGTGTCTGTCTCGGAGATGATCCCACAGTCTTGGTCTCTTGGGGTGGGTTGGGGAGGAATCATTCTACCCATTTGATGAAAACAGTTCCTCCCAGAATCACTTGGCTTTACTAGTGTGCCACCATGCCTGGCTCAGGCATACTCTCTAAGTAGGACCTCTTAGCCCACTGTTTTGTTCTAAGTTGGCATGAACACATCTGGCAGCACTCTAATTTCCCTTGTTTACCTTGTTACAATATGTATCAGTTTGTTTCCTCTTGTTCTTGCCGTCATAAAACAATGGCCAAAAACAACCTGGGGAAATAAAAGACTTGCTTGGTGTACAAGTTACAGCCTAAGGCGGAACTGAAGGCCGCTGACAGAGGAATGCTTACTGGCTTGCTTCCTCTGGCCTCTTCCCGCTTATATTGCTGGGACCGCCTGCCTAAGGGTGGCACTGCCCACAGTGGGTTGAGCGTTCCCACACCAATCATTAAAACTACAATGGCCAAGCTGATGGAGGCAGCTCTACAACTGAAGGTCCTTCTTCCAAGGTGACTCTACTTTGTGGCAAATTGACAACTCGCTAGCACGCAGTAAGTGAGGTCATAGTTTGTATTGCCCTATCAATCCTATATCTGCAAGGTCCAAAATAACAGGTACCACTTTCACTACACTGTCATTCAGCCCAAACTCCAGTGACTGTTTCCTGTATTCCCACCAGGAGCCAGACGCTGGTTTCAGGCTGTGAATACCATGAGAAGCAAACGTGACAGGGCTCTGCTCCTCTTCCCCTCCCTGTCCGCTCACAGTTTTCATCCAGGTGAAAACCGTGGTCATCTACAATATATCTGAGAACAGGTGAATACAAGCTGCAAACACAGTTCTTTTGACATTGTGTAATTATCCAGGATTAAGCATGTAAAAGAAAAAACTGCAATGATGAGTTCAACATTAGTGAAAGAATTAAAGGTGTCCAGCAGAGACAACCTCAAAGCCTAGAAGCAGACGGCCGAGACTGTCTAGTTCCTTATATCCCAACTTCTAGTAACTGATGCCTTTTGTAGCCCACGAGTGACCAAGTCCTTGCCTGCATTCCTAATGATGGGGCCATCTTCCCCAATTTATGTCTCCACCCCTAACCCTCCTTACCACCGCCTCACTTTGCCTTAGGCAATCGAATCTCTGAGACTGGCCGCTGTCCTGGGTCTCAGTACACTGGATTTGCATGTTCTCCAGATGTCCTCAAGATGATCTGATGCGAGGTTCATACTTGCCACAACACCACAGAGGCCCTCCTGTGACCTCTGAAAATGAGGTACCACGGTGACAGGGGTACCAATGACGGAACCCACAGTGGTCAAAGTGGGGGTGTGGAATTTGAAAGTCGGGTACTTTAGTGAGCCCCATGATCTGGGTGACTGAGGAACAGAAGTTTCTTTTCACGAGACTGGGAACTACAGAGGTTTGCTGGGAAGCCTCGCACGTGTTGAGCGTGGTGTGTGTGTGGGATCTGCAGGAGCTACCCAGTGGAGATGAGGAGATGAGAAAGGGCAGGAGACCATGTTACATCTCTGTAAATATTTCTCCGTACATTAGCATGTGTGCCTAAACACACACACTCAGACACAGGCCAAGACAATATTCTCTAAGTTGAGAATCTATCTGTGAATGATCAAGGTTTCCACATTCATATGGAGAGAAATATTGGCTGGAAGTTATTGCTGAGTAAAACCACATTTCTTTCCTTTTATGCAAATCTGAGCATGGTGTTAATCAACATTCTGAATAATTAGAAGCTCATTTCCATGTCAATGCAGAAAATCTTAACCACCTTGAAATTTGCCTAGACCCAGTAAGGTCAAATGTTGAACAAATATTTATTCAAAGAGAAATATGGCAGGTCAATGCTCCTAACCCGAAAATTAACCAGTCTGGGTCCAGCTTGGGTTTTACGTGTTAACCGCATTTTGCCTAGCGACTAGTAATTGCTGTTCTTCAGGCCTCATACTCCAAAGACGGCGTACTGAACATTCAGGAGTAGCGCTGCAAAAAATTCCTCAAGATTTTATCCTACCACAAGAAACTACATCAACATGAGAAACTCAGGGAGACCATGCACCCCACCACCACCACATCGAGAGGGTATAAGCTCCTTTCATGGGGCACTCATAATTCCACTACAGTTAATGGAGGAGTGTGTGTGTGTGTGTGTGTGTGTGTGTGTGTTAAGGATGCGGGCTCACTGTCGCTATCAGAAAATGATTTCTTTTGTGTTGCTCTCCGAGCTGTGTTTTCATTCTGCCTTTTAAAACCATTACACCTAACAGAGTTTTGAGTGCATTATAGGTAACTTTAGGAAGCCGTCATTATCTCCTCTCTCTTAACCACATAATAGGGGGTGGGAAAGTGAGAGGACAGTATGTACACCACGCTGAGTAGAAGGAACTTGCCTTGAATTTTTGAGCCCCTCAGCCTATTTTCTGTAATGTTCAGCGGGGAATCACTCTAAGTGCTCCATCAGTCGCTAGGATGTGTGCTTCCTGCCAAAGGTTGTCAGATTACAAAAGTATTCTCAGCTCAGAGAGGGCTCCTAAGTCGCCATCACCTTATTTTGACACTAAGAGAGAAAATATGTGCATCAAGACAAGTAGAGGAAATAATGGGGGAAAAACCCATATTGAGTTAACAATGCAGCAAACACTCCGAAGGAGAGAATACAGACCAGAGCAATAATAAGGATAATAGAAGAGGAATGCTGTTAAATTATGAGAGCCTTGCTGGTCAGCTCATGAGCACTCCCCTAAGTGAAGACAGATTCTTAAAAAGCTTCCCTCGCCCTGGAGAGGAAATGGGAAAGTTAAGATAGTTCCAAAGTTGGGAGAAAAAAAAAAACCAAAAACGCTCTCTTCTGTCAGTGTTTCTGAAAGGGTCAAATACAGTTCCTGAAGGTGAAGTGTTTAGAAAAAAAATTAAAGATGTGAGCAGCTCAGAGGAGCTATTAACATTCAAAAGATGAACAGTCTTCAAGCCCCAGAGGCAGAAGCCTCGTGAACTTGGATAACCAAAGTGAGATCTCAGACGATCCCTAATTAATGTCGGGTAGAGTAATGGCGATCATACTTTTATGCAAGATTTATGCAAAGATCTTGGGAAATATGTTCTTCAGCCGGCGTAAAAGTCACAGAAGTACATCTTCACCTTTAATATGTTTCATTTTAGCAAAAGTTTCTCTAATCAAGTGACGATACAGATAAATATTAAATGGTGTAATTGCTAGTGGCTGGGGAGACAGCTCAGCAGTTAACACATACTGCTCTTCCAGAGGGCCAGAGTTCGAGTCCCGATACCCTTATCAGGCAACTCACAATCATTTGTAACTCAAAATGACATCTCCGTCCTCAGCGGGCACCCCAGCTCACGAGCGTACACCCTACAAACAATGCGCACAATTTTAAAAGTGCCATTGCTGAGAAGCTTCAGGCGCTGCTGTCAGATGACAGCGCTCTCTTCAAGGTGATGTGATTTCAGTAGTCTGTGTGATGCACAAACACATCGCTTGTCTGTTCTAAAAAGACCTCGTGAGTCCCGCGACTCTTTGGAGATCCGGACTCTCCGGGTAGCAGAATTCAGCCGTGACCCTTTCAAACGGTCCCACTTAAGATGGGCGTGGCTTCCTTTGACAGTTTGCTTGCTCAGCGGACTTTTCAGGGACACCTAAACGTGAGTTAACCCCACCAGGTCACGGCAGGACGCATCAGCGATGCTCCCGGGCCTTTCCTCCTTCCAGGGGTTTATTTTATGGGGCATTTGAGTTTCACTGTAAAACTTCCCCAGGGAAAGAGATATGGACGCCTGAGAGGTCTCCTTTTTGTCACCAGACAGAGGTCCCTGAAACCTCATGTCTGACCCGGTGGGGACGGTCGGGCCGGGGAGCCACATGACAGCCCAGCCGACTACTGTGATGTGAGGCGAGGCCCAATGCCACCAGACTTTCTGCTTATTCAAGATGAGCTCTGCGAGTCACAGCGGGCACTCCAGAGGAGCCTGAGGGTTAGAGACAGCAGGTCGGTTTGGCTCATGCTTGGGCTTTGCTGGCGAACTTCGTCCATTTGTAAAGACACGCCCCCAAATCTCTCTGAGCGAGTTTCCCAACAGCTTTGGGATATTTTCTCCCGGCAAATGGTCCAGGTTTTGTTGCTCTCTCACCCTTTCTGTTTCTGTCTTCTAAATGCAATCACAAGTGTTTAGGCTGCAGTGGAGCGATCACAGTCACTCCAATACGAACTGCCTAGATCTGGCTCCGAGACTCATTCTTTCTTCCTTTCTTCTTTTCTTTCTTTTTTTCAAAAGGGGAAATGGATAGAAGACTTTTCTTCTCCGCTCTGTACAAAATAAGAAGCAGAAAGTGATACTCTTGCCCACGTCACCTGGCTGGGGCTACCGTCCCTCACATCTGAAACTGTCCTTGACACGCAGGGTAATTCTTACCCACATCAGAAAATGAGCTCATGATGTCAAGCTTTGGCAGCAAACATGGCTGGACATCAGAACTCTGGGTTTCCTTCAAGGTCTATGAGTGACTGGCTATTTCTTGACTGCTTCAGTGTTCTCTCTTTTGCTGGATGTGGGGAATGAGATATTGTTGAATACACATTCAGGAAAGAACTTTCTGAGAGACTGGGTGGGTTTTTTTTTGGTTAGATTTATTTATTTATTTATTTATTATGTATACGGTGTTCTGCCTCTGAGTACACCTGCATACCGGAAGAGGGCACTAGATCTCATCACAGATGGTTGTGATTCACTATGTGGTTTCTGGGAATTGAACTCAGGACCTCTGGAAGAGCAGCCAGTACTCTTAACCTCTGAGCTATCTTCCCAGCCCAAATGGGTGTTTTTTAATCCTCTTGCTTAGATATAGGATCCTCAGGGATAAGGAATTTTTACCTTGATAATATCCCATGACCTTTTCTTGTCAATATCTTACACACTGAGAGTTGCTATTCAGATCTATCAGTATGAGTTTTGCTGCTATTTGTCATAAGCAGATTGATCCTAAACTATATGTGATTTCACTTAGATTTTTTTTACAAAATTTTATGATGGTGCAAAAGCAATATGCATTTGTAAGAAACCCTACTTAAATTTCGAGTGTTAATCTTTTCCCAGGTTGGAATGGCCTCATCCTCAGCACTCTGACGATTTCTGAGTCTCTGCTGTTGAAGAGGCATCTCTGACTAATGCTGAGAGCTACACTAGTCTGTGGGTATAAGCATAAATATGAATAAAGCAGTTTAACTGCATGTCCATTGAGCTCTAGTTAAACCTTTTCTATCTGTTGTTTTTTTCATATCATAGCTCCTTCTCTTACTTTTTTAGCACACTGATCACATTTTATTTTACATTGTTTGATCATTCCAAAACTGAGGTCTTCATGGGCCTTCCTCTTCTACTTGTTATTTCGGTCAGCTCTTGCCTTGCTCCCCATTTCCCTCATGAACTCTGATTCTTGCTCCATCCATGTCCAGAAAGCAAATCTGCTCTAGCATTAAACTAACATTTCTGTTTGTGCTTTTGTGAACTCTCTGGAAACTACAATTCCAGGCTGCAAATCCCTGGGAGATTGCCCAGTTCCATTGCCATAGGAAGTCAGGCTGCAGGAAATTATCCAGAAGGGGATTTGGGGTTGGAGTGGATTTCTTCTATCAAAGATGTACTGGGAAGTTTGCTTCTCTGAGTTTGAGGCTAGCCTGGTTCTTTCCAGGACAACCAGGACTACACAGAGAAACCCTGTCTTGAAAAACCAAACCAAACCAAACCAAAAATAACAAAATCCAAACCCAACCAACCAACCAAAACATAAAAACAAACAAACAAACAAAACCCAAAAAACTTAGTTTGAGGCGAGCATCGGTGGGCTTTTGGTCTTGGATTTACCCTACAAGGCTGTGACGTCCACCAGGTTAAGCTCAGAAGTTCACCTGTAGCTTTCCATCCTATTTTTCCCCTCAGTCTGGGAAACTGAGTTTAGACTCTCACACTTGTTAGGCAAACTCTCTGCCACTGAGTTATATGTACAACCCTTTCTATTTTCTTTCATCCAAAGCATTCTTTGCTCCCTTTTCAGCTCCTTGACACAAGAAGGGGGGGGGGGGTGTTTTAGCCAACAGATTTAGGTATCCAATGGAAAAGTCAGTTTGGGTGCCTACCATACCATATATATATATATATATATATGTATATATGTATGTATGTATGTATTAACATAGCCTTAACATTTTTCTGATCTATCTATTTTTTCTGGTTCCTACTAATGATGCCTTAGTTTATGTCTGGTTTCTGGTTCCTTTCCAAAATCTTCCGACACTATCCTCTGCTTCCAAACTCTCTCTTTCTCTTCTCTCATCTCTCTGAGAGAGCTGTATCAATGAGGCTGAGAGTGAAGTGCAGAAAGCTAGGACGTAGTAAGTGAGAAACAAGAGATGAGATGGGGGCTAAGGAGACGGCTCTGTGGGTAAAGGCATTTGCTGCCAAACTTGGTGACCCTAAGTTCAATCCCCAGGACCAACTCAGTGAAAGAAGAGAACAAATTCCTGCAAGTTTTCTTCTGATATCCACATGTGCACTGCAGTACAAAGACGATCACACACACACACACACACACTCACACACACACACACACTCGGTGGAAGTAGGCTCTCTCATATGACAGCCTCTTTTTTCCAGAAGATACACGGAGGAGAAACATTAGGAAGGCAGGTTGGGAGATGGCATCTAATCAGGACCAATAGGGCAAAGGGGAGAACCTGGAGGCTCTGTAAAATACCGGAGCCAGAGTCCAGTTATTGGATTCAGAACCTTCAGGTGCCTCCCATCCAGAAAAGAAAAGTTGTTACCATCTCCTTTCCCAAGGGTCAGTGTTCCGTTTTCCTCCTTCAATTCTTTATTCTAGGGAATCAGCTCAGTGACTCCCTAGATGGTCAGAAACATCTTCATTAGATGACTAGCAACATCTACATTTTCCAGCTGCTGCATCCTTGCCTGGTGGGCTTCCCTTTTTTGTTTGTATTGATTTTAGTTGTTGGAGACAGTCTTTCCACGTAGTCCTAGCTGTCTGGGAACTCACTACATAGACCAGGCTGTCCTTGAACTTACGGGGATCTGCCTGCCTCTGCCTCTCAAGTGCTGGGACTAAAAGCTCGTGACCCGACTTTCTTTCCTCTTAGGTCAAATTTAACCACAAAGCAGTCCTTAGAGAAGCCAAGACCAACCGCTGAAAGCAGAGTTTAACATAAAAAAACAAAAACAAAACAAAACAAAAACAAACAAACAACAACAACAAAAAACGGTGGGAAAAGAATCTGAAAGACAAAGAAAATACCAGCAAATTGGTCTTTCTCTAGGCCATTTTTAAAGAACCATCCAAAACGTAAGCATTATCTCATCATTCTCCTCATTAAAATCTCTTATGTTCACTACCTTAGGTCTCAGTCTAGGCTGGGTATGTGACTTTGTCCTTCCTATGGCTTCAATCCTCCGTTCTTATTTTAGCCTCCAGCCATTCTGGTTATTTCTTGATTTCTCTATTATGCTTTATTCTCTCATTGTTTGTTCTTGGACCCTATTTTTCTCTTCTTCTTCCTCTTCCTCCTCCCTGTCCTTCTTTTCTTTCTAAGCTCCCTCCTCCTCCTTTTCCTGCATCTTGTTTGTGTGGGTAACTTCTAATCAACTTTCCAGAATCAAAGACTTGTCTCTGGAATCATTTCTTCATGAATGTTTTCCTTTCTTACCTATTTCTATGGCTTAGTTACTCAATCTTGTCTTAACGGTTAATTGGACTGAGAACCCAGAGTTTCTCTCGAGAAGAGGGAACTGTGTTCCAGCTCTTACATACAGTTTGAAGCTCCATTCCTGATACATGAGTGACCACTCACAAGAATTTTTTCAAGTGACTAAACAAAAAATAAATATTTGAAAAGAAGGAAACAAAGTATTTGCATAACTAAACACTCTTTGAAATATTAGAGCTTCAAAACTGAGATCAGGCATAAACCTTAAGCAATGTGCTTCTTGTCAGTTTTCTAGAAGATAAGAGAGGTAATGCTCTAGTAGTAGCTTTAATGCTTGGCAAATAGTGCTTCAAATTATTCAAACAAACTTTTCAAGCCACAGGTATCAGCTCATGCACTTCTGGTAAATTCACATTCCAATCATTTATATTAAAAATCTATAATCAGATCCAATAGTATAAAATGCTTTCTTACAAAACACACCTTTAGGGGAAAACTATTCAGCTATAAAATACTAGAAATTATTTTGTATGCTAATCAATATATTTTAATTTAGACCTTTTGTTACATGCTACAAGAATCCTCAATACTCCCTCACCCCCAAATTGTGTATTGGTAAAACTCCCAAAAAGTATCCTTTATCCAAACTCATTATGGAAAACAGGGTTTCTTTAAGGTTTCGTCAATGTTGGGCCACAGACCTTAAGATAAAACATACAACATTGTAAGCACTGTTCAACTGAAGAAAACACCTTCAGGAGAGGCGCTGGAATGTTGTCATTACCATTAGGCCTTGACTCTGGGGCCAGGAAAGCCAGGACCGAATACAAATCCCAGCATAGCTTGCTTCTATTGGGGACCACAACTCCCACAGAGCTCCGCTCGCCCTCGCAGTGCGCCTGGTTGCTGGGACTTGTAGTTCTCAGGGGTGTTGTGGTCCCCGCCCCGGGATGTGAGGTGCGGTTGTCCAGCTTTTGCCAAAGCGGAAACACTTCGGGCCCCGGGGCCGGTGTGTATCTGTTTCACCCGTCAGCTTCTCCTCTCTAGAAGGTAAGTCTCGGAGGTGCCGCCCCTTTCCGCAGGACGGCCAGGACCCTGCTTCTGTGAGCGACCGCGTCTCGGCGCAGCCGTTTGTCCCTTGGCTCTCGCCGTAGCGGCCGCCGCCCATCCGTCTTTGTGTGCCTGGGACGCGGTGGATCTGCGGCGGCTTCAGTTGGAGAGGGACGTTCCCGGAAAGTTGCCGGCCGGAGAAATCCTTCTCCACCTGACAGGTGGGTCGGCCGCGGTTGGTTCAAGGCTCTTCAGCCCGCGATGGTCGCGTCGGAGCCCGCAGGGCCGCCCAACCGATCGTGCTGACAGCGCCGGCACGGGTGACTCAGGGCGGCCTGGCGAGGCCACCGCGGCCCTTGGCAACCCTTCGGGACCCCCCGCGGACGGCCCGGGGCCTCGGGACTTTGCCCCGTCCCCCCTCTGGCGGTCCCCGGATACACCCCGGCCCGGCCCGCGCCCTTTTGGCCTTAAGCCCAGGGAGAAAGTAATTCTTTAAGCTTTGCTTGTTTTTTTAAAAAAATAAAGGTCGCTTTACTGCCTTGGATCGTTAGCATGACCAGGCACCTGGGGGCGAGGGGAGAGGTTGGAAGTCCGGAACACTATTCCAGACACTTACTTGCCTCTTCCCCGGAGTTTTAAGAAGATGGACCTGTCAGTCACGAAGCAGGCCTGAGGATGGAGAAGCTAGCTGATCCCCCGTGCTTAGCGGGGCAGACTAGTTAGGGTTGACGGAAGTATTTCTTTAGGTGGCAGGTAGAATTGGTGTGCGTATTGACAGTTGGCCCTAAACAGAAAACAATATGTCCAGCCTAGCAAACAAAGTAACGTGTATGGAAACTCTGTTCGACAGCCCGTACAGTATGAAGTTCTTTAGAGGCCAGGAAAGGGTGGGTGAAGAAAGAGGGGCTCTCGCTTTTCCAGTTTGTTCAAATGACTTGGCTGGGAGTTATGTGTAAGTGTATGTTAAAGGGATTTCCCCCGTCACCCGCTCACCACTTTTTGTCCACTGTCCTGTCAGTCTTTCTGGAATACTGTACCTAAAATTCCCCCTTTTCATATACAGTAGACAAATTTTGTCTTCCTACCAACTTGCCCTTAATCCACATTTATTAATTGTGTTCCAAAGAGATTCATTCTAAAAATTTGAAGAGGTTAATCGCCCGGTTTCCTTAATCTAAAATATTTAATCCTGAAATTGTAGGGAGACACTGACAGAGATTAAACCAGTAATGTCGTTAAGGTCACAAATGCTGGCTCCTACCTTGAGTTCAGCCCCTGGGTTACTTTCCCAGTTCAGAAAGATCCTAGCTCCTCACTTCTTTGTATCAGTCAAAATGAAGTCCCGTTCATGTTTGTATAATGGCATCTACTTTGCGCGTGATCCATTTAGCCAGTATCAGTTTAATATTAAGGCTGCCATGCTGTGAGGGTAACACGAATGGCAAAAACAGTCTCCAGACCCAATTAGGTGGCAGTCTAATATGGAACGTTTCAGGTCCATTCACAGATAATCATAAAAATGCCACAGGAAGGTGTTAGGGTAGGTAAATATTGTTTGACTGATTATTATGGAACTTCAAGAATTTTTAGGAATTTTCCATTTGTAGAAATCTCTGTTAATAGTTTTGGCTTCATAGCTGAAGACATAAGTGTTCTTTAAAAGCCTGTCTTGCTGTGTATGGCCCAAGCTGCCTGGAACTTAGAACCTTCCTGCCTGGTTTCTGGAGAGCTGGAATTACAAGTGTGAGCCACACTCGGCTAAGACTCAGCCTTAGTGCCAACAGTGGCTTTTGTTTTAAACACTAGTTATGGCTTTTATTATCTAGTGCTCAAATACCAAGTCGTCAAAAAATGTTGGATCTGGGTGTGGACCGCTCCTGCAATCCCAGCACAACAGAGTCTGAGGTAGAAGGGTTGCCATGAGGACATCCTAGGCTACATCATGACTTCAAGGCCAGCCTGGCTACAGAGTCAGACATTGTTAAACTTGGTCTTCGTATCAAGAAAACATTTACTTTGTGCTGACTATTGTGCTCCATTCCTGGGTAATATTTTTCATACATTGTTTATAATTTTTCATATGTTTTAACAGTATGTATATAGGTTTTTATTATTTTCAAAGTAGATATTGTGTGTTCTTGGGTGCCATTGAAATCTTAGCTTCTTGGTACATGTCTTGAAGTACTAATTTTTTTAAGCCTGTTGCCTTTTTCTTTTTTAATCGATGAATAATTATTTCAAATATTGATATGCTTTTTAAGGTCACAACCATGTCGGACAAAAGTGAATTAAAAGCTGAGTTGGAACGTAAGAAGCAGCGGTTAGCCCAAATCAGAGAAGAAAAGAAGAGAAAAGAAGAGGAAAGGAAAAAAAAGGAAGTATGTTTGATTCACTAAAACAAACAAAACCCTTCAGTGTGAATAAGGACATTCAGTTTCAAGTAGTTAGGACTTTCTGTAATAACTTAATAATAGTTGCAAATCCAACAGTTGCTATTGTCAGTGTAGCATTTTCAGTGAATCTTACTTTAAAGCCAGGTATAGAAAAATGACGAAACTGGTACCGTATGATTTTTTTTTTAATGGGCTAAAACTATTTCATATAATTTGATGCATTTCTGAGATTTGAGTTATGGAAATTGAATTTACTCATGTAGACTTCTAGGAATTTTTTCTAATACAAAGTAAGAATCATCTTCATGATAGTATTTTATAGGATAGCATGCTATATAAAGCACTACAATGCAGGTGAATTTATTATGGTAATAAGTTTATATATAAAACATTAGTTTACCAGAATAAATTCATTATCCAGATATTTTGCTAATTTGCTAGAATATTACTGGCCAACTGAACTATATAAAACAATTTATTTGAGTAGAGGCTATCCTTTACATTTGTCATGAGTTAGTCTTTGAAATATGTTTACTGAGCAGTAGATTTGATAGTACCAAAAAGTACTTTTATCTTTTGATTCTGTTTACCACATACCGTCATATACAAATATTACAAATATACATCGACTCTGAGCTGAACGTATTTTCCTTGTTCTTCACTGATATTTACACATTGGTCCCTGTGCAGCTCTTTGGGCAGATTTGTGTACTTGTATCACGGATGCTTTTCAAGTGGCCAGTATACCATGACCTGCCCCAAGTGGGCCCGTTGTACCAAGTTCACGTGTATAAATGCCTGCGTGATAGCCAGGGCTGCAAGACTACGAGACCTCTGGCGGTGGCTAGAGAAGAAGCTGTGGCAGGAAAACCGGAGTTGGTCACGGTGACTCCAAAGCCATGTGTCGCACTAAGATACTAAGAAGGACTGTAACTGAGCGTTTTCCCCACCTTCCTGAACCTCTGTGATACACAGAGAAGGGTCGAAGCTTTGCATTAGGGGTTTGATTCACACATAACTGGTGAAAGCGTGGTTCAGACTGGTGGATCAGTCCAACAGTACTTACAGTCTTAACCTGTTAGCAGCAGTGAGAGCACACTTGATTGTACTGGTGGTTCTCAGTGGCCTTTGAGGGATAATTACATGATTGATGTTTAACTTAAAATCCTTAAAACATGACGAGATGATAAGCAGTAAGTCTATTATATTATACACAGAGAGGGTCAGCTTGTAACAGCATCTCTTTTGCTATATTTTGATGAAAATAAGTTAATATGATATAAAATATTTTGACTCAAAAACAAAAGTTACTCAATATATGAATAATGGTTGACAGGCTTGTCACTGAAAGCTTAAGCTTAAGGTGGTTTTTTTTTTTGTTTGTTTGTTTGTTTGTTTTTTGGTAGTTGTTGTTTTGATTTTCCCAGCAGGGTTTCTCTGTATAGACTTGGCTGTCCTGGACTCACTTTCTAGACCACGCTAGTCTTAAACTCAGAGATCCGCCTCTACCTCCTGAGTGCTGGGATTAAAGGCATATGCCACTGCTGTGCGGCCTTTACATAGTATTTTATATGCTCTAAGAATATTGAGATTTGGCCAGTATAGCTAGAAGATTTTGCTTAAATTATATATAAATGTAATTTATTGTATATAAATTACAATAAAAGTTGGCAAAGTTTTCCTAACAAAAGTGTTTCATGTTATTAAAAAAATTATTTTTTTATTTTAACCAATTCCAGCTATGTGTTTTTGTTACTAAAATAAGACCTTAAAGCTGGCTTTAGTGGCACTTGTCTGCAGCGCTAGACTTGAGAGGTTAAGGTAGGAAGCTCTCTCAAGTCCATAGTGTTGAAGCCAGCACAGGTAACAGGAAACAAAACAAAACAAAACAAAACAAACAAACAAACAAACAAAAAAACCGGATAAAATAATGATAACTTCTATAACTAAAAAATAATAATTTTTTTCTAGAAAAATTTTTAAAAATTACATGTGTGCATGCCTGTGTGTGCGTGTGTGCGTGTGTGCGTGTGTACACAGAGTTGTCAAGGTTTCCTGGAATTAAAGGTGGTTGTGAGCTGCCAGAATGGGTGTGGGAACGGAACAACAGCAGTGTGCACTCGCAGCCACTGAGCCCGGTCTTGAGTCTCTCTGGAAAAGTTTTTGATAAGCATTTTTTATATAAGTTCACTGGAAATTTTACGTAGAACCTTAAAAATGGGGTTTTTCCAACAAATTTGTTTATTCTCTTTTTATTTATTTATTTATTTTGTTTATTTATTATGTATACAGTGTTTTGGCTGCTTGTACACCTGCAGGCCAGAAGAGGGCACCAGATCTCATTATAGATGGTTATGACCCCACCATGTGGTTGCTGGGAATTGAACTTGGGACCTCTGGAAGTGCTCTTAACCTCTGAGCCGTCTCTACATCTCTACTTAATTCTTATACCTTAAATTCCTTTCATTTCCCCCTTCTGTCATAATTTATATCGAAGCTTTTTTACCACTAGATTTGGAGACTGCCATGATTCCTGTCCATTGTCACCAATTTCATACTATAGAGAATTGGAAAGTGACTGCTTTGTAAAGATGTATTTATCTTTAATAAGTTATTTATGTATTTTAAGACAGATTCTTGCCATGTAGCCTTGGCTGACCAGGAACTTACCATGTAGACCAGGCTGTCCTTGAACTCCTGAGGAAATACTCTGGCTACTGAACTCTTGCATGAACTACCATTCCTGGATTTTTTTGAAAATATATTTGTAGAGATGCCTACAAATTATTCCTATATAAACATGAATTCAATGAGAATGGTTTGTAAAAAGAACTTTGTATTAAAAACTAATTTCATCCTAAAAGTTTACAGTTTTCACTTTATTTAAAAAATAATTTTACATGGGGCTGGAGAGACACCTCCACAGTTAATTGTGCAGGCTGCTCCTCCAGAGGACCAGGCTTGACTCCCAGCACCCACGTGGCGTGGTGGCTCCAGTTCTGGGGATCTGACTTCCTCTCTTGGCCTCCATGGGCACCAGGTAAGCATGTGGTGCACATACATACGTGCAGGTAAAACGCCATGCACATAAAAAAAAATAAAGCTTTTTAAATAAATAAAAATGTTTTTAAAAGTAGAAGTGTTTCATATTATACATAAACTTGAGTTTTTGACTTAACATTTTAGACTGATCAGAAGAAGGAAGCTGCTATTTCTGTGCAGGAAGAATCTGATCTTGAAAAAAAAAGAAGAGAAGCCGAAGCGTTGCTTCAAAGCATGGGGCTAACTACAGATTCCCCTATCGGTAAGGATCTGAATATATCTACTTATGGGAGACAGTCATATATTCTGTTGAGCTCATGCATATCTGAGCTTGGTGCATTGATATCTTTTGCATATTTTCTTTGTCTCAAAAGCATTCATCTTTTTATTTACTCGAAATTCCTTTTTTTTCTCAGATGTATCAGTACACAGTTATTTTATTTGTATAGGAAACCAATTCACATATACCAAGCTACCTATTTAAATACTTAACTTAAATCAGCAATTTACTATGTACCATACTGTGATAAAATGTAAAGATGGGTATTTCTGAGTCTTAACTGTGTATCCCTTTGTGTAGGCTAGGGAAAGGTAAGGTAAGTCAAAGTTATATCACTAGTACTCAAAAGCCAAGGAGCAGAAAGAGAAGTTTGTAGTCCCAGAAAGAGACAGAATACTGGTTGCTTCTTCTGGCAGTAATTTTACCTGGTCTTGTTCTTTTTCCTAGGTTATTCATTTTGCTAGTTATGATAGACCAGTAGAATGTGTAGATAGAAGAGATACTGAGAACAATCTAGTTACACATTTAATCTTACCTAAGTTATATAATTCTATGTTAGGTGCTGCTACAGAGAATGTATTTTAGTGTGGCATTTTATCGTTAGGGACCTGGCACTTCAAGGTTAGCTTTTGAGCTAATGTCTTTGTGTGTTTGTGTGTGTGATGTGTGTTTGTGTGTTTGTGTTTGCCCATGCATGTAGAAGCCAGAAGACAGCCTTGGGTTCTGTTCGGTGGGTGCTCCCCGCCTCCCTGACCTAGGGCTCGTAGAGTAGACTAGGCTGCTGCCCAGCAAGTCAAGGACCCACCAGTCTGCATCTCCCTGGCTGGGCTTACGAGGGACACTGCCACAGCCGGTTCTGGGGCTAGAACTCAGGTTTTCATACGCATGCAGCAAACACTTTAACAACAGAACTGTCTTCTTAGCCATGTCTTCACGTTGTTGGGGTTTTTTGTGTGGGGTTTTGGTTTTTCTTCTATGATTTTTTTCTTCCTTGTCCCCCGTCTGCCCTTTGGACTTCCACTTCAGTGAACTTACTTGCTCATATGTTTTAACTCATAGCCCACCTCTGCTGATTCTCGGAAGATCTCTCTTTAGAGATGCCCTTTCTCTCCATCTCTAATTCTTCTCCTTATCAGATAGACATTATGTAACCACTCTTGAATTTTTAGATACGTAAGTTTTAGAATATATAGGTTTTAAAATTTTAGACTATATAGGTCTGTCTTCTGAGTGCTTATATTTCTAGTATTTTTCCTGTCCATGTGTGAACACCCTTAACATTGATGACAGTGTATTGTCTAATTGTTTATCCATGTTGTTGCATACATATCTAGCTGGTTATTGAATTGTATTCCATCATATTTTATTGCTCCAGACCCTTACTACTGTGCACTTAGGTTGCTTCTGTCTGCGTTAATAAGCAACACTGCAAAGAATACATTCCTTCCTTTTGGAGAATAGAAGTTTCTCTGGAGGGTTATGTCCTGGAATTGACTTTGCTGTGATGTTTTGTGTAGGCTTTACTTAGGTTCAGCTTTTCAGTCTCGAGAGTGGTGTCCAAATTATTACTGAATATTATCTTTTTAACTTTTGCCGACTTGATGGGCATTTCTGTTGCTGTGATCAGCTATCATGACGAAAGGCAGCTTCGGGAAGGAGTTTATCGTAGATAACAATTTCAGGCTACAGGCTGTCGAACGGAAGTCAAGGTGGCAGGCACTCAAGAGAGCTAGTCACATTGCATGCACAGTCTAGAGCAGAGCAGCGTGAACACATGCATGCCGCTCACTTGCTTGCTTGTGCCCCACTCAGTTTTTCTGCTTTTATACAGTTCGGAGGCCCCTGCCTAGCCAGTGATGTCATGCACGTCAGCTAACTTCATAAAGACGACCCCCAAAACATGCCCACAGACCAACCCAATGTAGACAGTACCCATTAAGACTCTTCCCAGGCGACTCTAGGTTCGGTCAAGATGACAATTAAAGCTAACCATCACAGGTGGGAAGCCCCAAATGCCTTTCTTAATACATACTTTCCTGATTACAGTGAAGTAGCTGCCTCTTCTGTAGCTGTCAGTCATTCAGTTTTTCTCCTCTGGGATTTACACGTGTGTGTTATTTTGTCATCGTCGTTGTTTATTTTTGAGGGTTTTATCTTTTGATTTGTAGACTTTGCATATTTTAGGACTTTCATCTGGGATGGTCTTTAAAAAACAACGACAAACCCTTACCTGTTGAATGCACTCTTAATCTTTGCTAAAGAGAGCCCTCATGTAGTCTTTTCTGTAGTCACATCTACTAGTTAGCTTCTTGCTGTATAGCCCTGCCTGGCACTTGCTATGTAGACCTGGCCACCCAGTGTCTGTAGCCTTTCAGTGTGCATAGATGGGGAAGGAGAGCCTTTCCATAGAAGAAATGTGAACGAAGACATGGACACTGAAAAAGTTAAAGCACATTTTAAAATGTCAGCATTTTGTGTCCTTGTGGCACGTGTGTGTAGACTGAGCCTTAGCAGGACAGAGATCATTCCCTTGCTGTCTTTCCTTTTATTAGATCCCTCAAACCTTATCACTCTTGGGGAGGGGCCAGGCACACATCCCAGCTGGAAACTTTGTGAAGTCAGTTCTTCCCTTCCACCTTTCCATGGGCTCTGGGGATGGCGCTCAGGCCTCCAGCTTGCACAGCACTCATCTTCACGCGCCATGCTGTCTTGCCAGTTCTTCTTCATGCCATTGTTTTGTTCTCAGTGTAGACATGAGAGAATGAAAGGAAAAAGAATAGTGCTAGTCTGCAAATGTTAAGTATAATGTTTTTGCTAAATTAAACTATGGAAAGACAGTGTAAAGAGCTATGCTTTTTTTTTCTTTCCAATGAAAATGTATTTCATGAACGTGAGTGGTTACTGAAAGATATTTATTTTTCTTTACATGTATGAGTGTTTTACGTGCATGGCTGTTGTCTGTTGGAGCATAATGAGCCCATAAGATTGTGTTTACCAGAAGAGTGTAAGCTGATTAACATAGAATTAATATCTTTAAATAGCTGCTGTGGCCTGGACTGTGTTGAAGATTTTAGCGTCTCCATTTCCTAGTCAGATCACTACATGCTTTTCCTTTCTTATATCTAAACGATTTTCCTTCTTTTAGCTAACATAACATAATGAAGCCAGTAAAGGGCCAAAAACATTTTGGTGATCTTGTTGCCTTTAAAAAATTAGGCAAACGTGGAGCAGGGGTGGGAGGACAGGAGAGATGACTCAGCATCCAACTCCAGCAGAAGACTTAGTTTCTAGCACCCATATAGGTAGATTGTAACTCCCTGTAATCCCAACTCATGGGGATCTGATGCCCTCTTCTGGCCTCTCAGGTACCTGCATTCATGTGCAAATACTGACACATAAGCATACACATGAATAAATGTAAAGCCTAAATTAGGTAGCCAGGCATGTAACGAATGCCGGTAATCCCAGCACCAAGGGAGGCAGAGGCAGGCGGGTCTTTTTGAGTTCTTTTGAGGCCAGCCTAATCTACAAAGCCAGTCCAGATAACCAAGGTAAGAACAAACAAACAATTAGGGAAAATGCATTTCATAATCCTTAAAACATACACTTTTAACCTCAGTATTAATGTCTAGTGCTTACTTATAATTTATCATGAAGAGTACAAAATACAGATAAAGTTGTTATTTTCAGTAATCCACAATTAAAGCAAAAAACAATAAACAAAACAAAAATCCTGGGGCTGGAGCTATGACTCAGCAGTTCAGAACACTTACTACTTTTGCAGAGGACTCATGCTCAGTTCCCAGCACCCACATGGTGGCTCACAACTATTTGTAACTCCAGTTCCAGAGGATCTGACTATCTCTTCTGACCTCTGAGGGCACCAGGCAAATATGAGGTATAGGGAAAATACTCATGCACATAAAAATAAATAACTTTTCAGTTTATATCATGACCTATATGGATACTTGTGTTCTTTCTAAGAATACTCTAAGAATTTCTTGAATAATTATTATTTTTAGGTAGATTTTTAAAATTATTTATTTATTTATTTTACATATAAGTGTGCTCTATCTGTAGATCACTTGCATGACAGAAGAAGGCATCAGATTCCAGTATAAATGGTTGTGAGCTACCGTGTGGTTGCTGGGAATTGAACTCAGAACCTCTGGAAGAGCAGACAGTACTCTTAACTTCTGAGCCATCTCTCTGAATAATTATTAAATATATTTCAAGTTTAGAAATTTAAAATTATTCTTTAAAACTCTTTAATGTGATTTTTTCTTCTTTTAAAAAATTTAACTAAATGGACTTTTTTCTTTTGATATGGGGTCTGATTTTATATATATATATATATATATATATATATATATATAGTATTGTCTGGACCGGAATATGCAGAGATTTGCCTGCCTCTGCCTCCCAAGTGCTGGGATTAAATGTGCATACCACCATGTTTGACTAATTCTTCTTTTTCTTTTTTTTTTTAATGTCATTAAATAAAACAGCTCAACATATTTGCTGGAAGATTGTTGCTTAGTTTGCCAGTTGATTGTTTTTTGTTGATATTCTTTTTTTAAGATTTATATGTTGTTTATGTATATTTGTGTTTTGTGTGCATATATGTCTGAATACCCAAAGAGGGCGTTGGGTTCATTATAGAAGGTTATGAGCCACCATGTGGTTGCTGGGAATTGAACTCAGGACCTCTGAAAGAGCATCCAGTGCTCTTAACCTCTGAGCCATTGTTCCAGCCCCCTTTGTCTGATACTCTTTTTTTTTAATAAGGGAAGAAAAGATTTATTTATTATTTATACAGTGTTCTGCCTGTTTGCTAGAAGAGGGCACAAGATCTCATTATAGATGGTTGTGAGCCACCATGTGGTTGCTGGGAATTGGACTCAGGACCTTTGGAAGAACAGCCAGTGCTTTTAACCTCTGAGCCATCTCTCCAGCCCCTGTCTGATATTCTTGAGAACAGAATCTCACATTTTTATCCTTGGTGCCAGCACAGGCTAGACTTTAAATGTTTGTTCAGTTTTTATTAGATCTTGTCTTTCTATTTGGAAAGGCCAAACAAAAGACACCCTTCTGTGAGACATTGTATGCAAATACATAGCAGAATTGAAATCTGGATTTTTTTTAAATAAATATTTTAACTTTTAAGTGACCATATCTAATAGCTAAGTTTAAACACAGCATTGCTAGTTAAGTATTGTTTTACTGTTTTTCTGCCTGGATTTTATTGTAACTTTTGGATATTTTAAGTCAGATTTTTAGAGGGAACACTGTCCATGTTGCCAGGTCGTTTTTTCAAGTGTAGCTTAATCCATTTCATGAGAAGGAATGTTGGTTCTTTATGACCTTTTAATACTGCAAAATTGTTTTATCTTCATTTAAAAATTTATTGTTCTAAATTATATTGCAGAGAATATTCTTAACAGTAATATTATCAGAAGAGAGGCGTTGTAAATGGAGAAATTAGTATTTAAAGGGTTACTGTTTAAAGTGGTGTTTCTTAGAGGACAGAGAAAGCAGACAGTGCAGGTGCTGAGCCCAAGCTGGGAGCACCTGTGTTCACAAGGTGCGTGTTGTGTGAGTACTGTGTGTTGATGCGCCAGCTCAGGGACCGCCCGACTTTGATTGTCCCAGAAGCTTCCTCTGTCCACTCACAGTCTTATGCCAACATTCTCAACCTCTGCGCTCACTTTCCATGGCTGTCTACCTTTTCTGTGCCCTCTTCATGGCAAAATCTCTTTCCCAGAGACTTTATTCTACCACACACCTCACCTGTGCAGCTTCTGTGAGTAGCTGATCAGATTTAATCTTAATTTTAAATCTGAGTGCATCTTCAGGATCTTTATGGTTAAAAATACTCTAGTTATTTCTTCATTGGCCAAAGGCTGTAATGTTAATTTTATATACTTGGAAAGCCAAGTTCTTAGCTGGTGGGTAAAGCCCTCTTGATAAAGCATTTTATCCTAGAGAATGAAAGTTACTCTTTTCAGTATTCTTTATGTGATCAGTGAGGGCTGTGGTGTAGTTGTTTTGTTTTCAGTTCATATTTCTCCCTTGGTTCTCAAAGAAAGGAACAAGTGCTGTCTTTGCCACGAACTTCTGAGAGGCCTAAATCCGTTAAGTGTATTCATGTGTTACATCAGTGTAAAGTCTGTTTGAGACTATTTTATAAACAACTTGAAATAAAGGCAGTCTGATCAAATCACTCTCTTGTTAAGCAGATCATATTTTAAGTACTTGACAAAAGCTACATATTAATGCTTATGTTACTTTCAAAGCCAGTTATGTTTACAAGCTGTCCTTTAAAAGGAATTCCTGAAGTGAGTCTCTTCTAAAACTTGGTAGCTCATGAGTTCAAGGTCTTTCTCCTTGAATGCATGCTTTCTTTAACTTCAGAAGTTTGTTGAAGGCGGAGAGTAGGAGTATTGCCTCATTGCATAATTACTATATTCCTTTTTTTCTGAAGCTAACTGAGTTACTATTTGGTAGTCAATTAATGTTATCATTTCCTTGTTTTCTATTACACCAGCCTTTGATAATAATGGTGATTTGAACTCTCCAGGTTGTCTCTTTGAGTCCATTATTTACTATTACAAGATGAAGTTAGCTAGATAATAGTTAAGACTTTTTGTTTGTTTGTTTGTTTAAAGACAGGGTTTTTCTGTGTAACCCTGGCTGTCCTGGGCTCACTTTGTAGACCAGGCTGGCTTCAAGCTCACAGAGATCCACCTGCCTGTGCCTCCTGTAGTGCTGGGATCACAGGTGTGCACCACTGCACCCTGTAAGACTTCTTTAAAAATGTGTCCTCTTTATCACTTGGCTTTAAACTGCTAATGAGCACAGAATATGGTTTGAGGATATCTGGGATAGAGATTTTTTTTTTTTTAAATCTAATTGCGCATTTAAAGTCATAGTGATATTTCTCCTGGCTGGTCACCATGAGAATTTGAGTAGGCTTGTCACTCTTGGTTTATTATTTTTTCTAAACATCTATTTCAGAACTAGGTTAATATATCTATTTATGTACATGTAGTTACTATTTAACCTATTCCTAAAGAACTTTGCTGACATTTGTAATGCAGTCTTAACAAAGTGAGTTACTTTTGAACTTATTGAATAGAATCACTGATACTTGAAATCACCTGGAAGAGGAAAAGACAGTGAAAGTGGAAAATATTTCTGATGCTTTCCAACAGATAACCGGATTAATAATAACTTTGGTATTTTCCACAGTCTCTCTAATATCTATCTGTAAGGAAATTATTTTCTCAGTTATGAGTTTTATATATACAATTTAAAGAACATAGACTATATACTCCGATTTAATAAAGGTGTATTTGTGTTTACAGCAAGCAAGCTATTACACAGTGCCATTCCTGTGTGCAGCTGGAGTTTAGACTAGCAGAAGCCTTACAGTGAGAGGAGCAAAAAGATAAGGAAGTGGAGCTAAGAGAAGCTAAAGGATTATGACATTACTATTTTACCTTAGATACATTACTTTTTAGCCATATTGAATTATGCATGCAGCACCTAACAGTGTCAGTCATAAGTGAACTCTCTCAAGTTTCCTGTGGTTGCATAATTGTTTCTGTTACAGTTAATCGTAATATTAGAAACATTGGTTTTGTTTTTAATACTGTTTGAAATATAAGCAAGAATTAACCCCTGGTAGCTCAGAAAACAAACATTCTAGCTATGGCTTTTTCCTTCGTATATTGCTGAGTATATAACTAGGAACTTGCCTTCTGTTTAGACTATTAAGTGAAGTCAGCGCAACAGGAGATGTGTTAGTCACTAATGTTGCACACTCAGAGATTATTTAAAAAGATACTTGGGATTGGGGACATTTGTGGTAAAAATTTAACCAGAAGATGGCAGTGATGAGCCTCCTATGATTCCTGCTACGGTAATCAAAAAGTTTTCCAAATGTCCTAGCATGAAATGTGCATGCTTAACTGCTGTCACAAGTGTTGAGACACTGGAGAAAAAAGTTGCTGATGTTCTATATACTGTGAAGAATGTATGCTTTTCTCTAAGAAGGGATTAAGACTATTTTGGGTGTCTGTATCTTTGTCTTACATTTAGTTTTTTCTGAGTTCTGGGGTAAGGAAGTTCCCACACATCTTGATGTGTGTAGTTTGCATGTGTCTCGTTATGTTTCGCCCCGTGTCTAGAAGGCATGCTGTTTCATGGCCTGTTTGCATTTTCCACCCAAACTGCTGGAAACTAATGAACATTTTAAAGGAGCCATTCCTTTAGCTGTATCATTTCTCTAAACTGCTTCTTTTCAGTGGAGAGAAATGTATTCATTTTAAATACTAATTTTCTGAGGCACCAAGGATCAAATTCAGGACCTTGCACATGCTGGGCAGGCCCTGAGCTACTTCTTCAAACCTAAAAGTATTTGAAAGAAAAAAAATATTAGGCAATGGTTTAACATTTTCAAACAAATCTTGAAGACCAGATTGAAGCATATTTCAAAGTTTTAATTTTGGCAGTGTAATCAGTTAACACATAAAAATGATGGTCTTATAAGAGTAACATTAAAAAAGGGAGAAGGAATGTTCTCCTTTGAAATTTGTGGCCGCTTTGATGGTGCACAAGAAGATACATTTTCCTGTAGTCTTAGCTTTGCCTGAACGCATCTTGCCAGAGAAGTTGCACAAGTCGTCAGCATGGTTGTTAACCTTGTCTTTTCCCCTTTCTTCCTACTGTTCATTTTCACCCCTGTGTTTCTGTTTCTGGTTTGTCATCATTTTTCCCTTTTTGTTTATTACTTCCTGTTAAATTACTTTGAAACACCGTAAGCTGGGCAAGCTCTCCAGGTAGTAACGGCGGATACCTGTCTATTTCACTATTTAGTCCCTCCTCCCATGTCTCCATCCTCCAAGTCGGTGAGCACGCCAAGTGAAGCTGGAAGCCAAGATTCTGGGGATGGCGCCGTGGGATCTAGGTATGTAATTCTTCCTTAATATTTTAATGATAGAATAGAATGCATTCAGTGCCAAATGCTGTCAGTGCTTTAGAGGGAGCCTAAGTGTTTATGTTGACTTAATACTCGCAGCCTGGAAATTCTCTGTTGGAAATTGGGATAAATTTTTTGCAACAGTGTTTTAGCTGTCACATGTAAGTAGTAAGTAGTTAAGTGGCTTCTGTGATAATTTATATTAAACAGGGGGCGTTTGTGAATTTAAATTTGTTCTGCTCAGACAAATGTACCGGTGACTATGTGAATGTTCTGACTGAATAATGTACAACATCTTTGTTGTGCTTATAACTTCCCCACTTGGTAGTTGGACATTGAAACAACTCAATTAAGCAGCCTAGTTCTGTTAAGTAGCTGATTCTGCTAAATAAGATTTTTTTAAAAAAGTAATCATAACACAAAATATCAGACTGGAAAGATGGCCTCTTGCAGAGGACGTGGTGCAGTTCCCAGCACCCACGCCTGCCAGCCCACAGGCTTTTGTGCCAGAGTTCCAGGGCATCTGACTCCCGACCTCTGCAGGCAGTGCACAGACACTGCGCGCTTACAGACAAGCACGGGGCACACACATGCACATAATTAAAATACAACTCTAAAGTTATTCACAAGTATCAGTGCTAAGGAATTACTGCCAAGGAAACACTGGTTTACCTACAAGTTTCATCGAGCTCATGTCTGCTTCATGAAACTGTATTTAATGTTTGTTTAGGATGCTCCATATATATTGAAACTTTTTTCAGAAATTCAGTAATATTTCTTCTTGTTTCTAAAAGCCATATTGGAGAAAGTATTTTTAGTTCTTCCGGTGTCCTGCTCGTATGTGGCATTTGGCAAGTTTTTGTTTCCCAGCACCACCTCATTACAGCTGAAATAAGAGTAAACACAACAGGTCAATCCACAGCTGATTCAGAATCCTTATTTGGGGCCAAGAAATTAAATATCCTGCCCAGGAAAATGTCTTAGCATCATCTTCAAGGCTGGGTATAGCTCAGTGATAAGGACTTAGCTACCATGTGCAAAGCCCTAGCTGTCGGTCCCCAGCACCACAAGAAAAAGAAAAGTTATTAAAACTTCTCGGTTTTATTTTTCCCCTCTGCATGTGTGTGGATATGCCCTTTTGATTAAAGATAAAAATGGACAATAAAGTCTGATAGAGAAAACAAACAAACCCTGCAAATAAAATGGGTGAGGTGGTCCAAAAAATCAGCACTATATTCAGTTCCAAAATATTAAGTTATTGTTAACAATTAAAAGGTACGAAATAGGCTGGAGAGATGGCTCAACAGTTAGGAGCACATATTGTTCTTGCACAGGATCTAGAGTCGATTCTCCCAACCCTCTGACTTCAGTTCCAGAGAATCTGATGCCTTTTTCTGACCTTGCTGGTATCAGGCACATATGTGCTGCATAGATATCCATGCAAGCTAGCACTCGTATACATAAAAATAAAATCTAAAAATAAAGGTACAGGAAGCTTGAATCTGAGATGTGCTTTCCAAAAATCTTGCACCACTATTGTTGCAAATAATTGGTAAGTCCTATTTAAGAAAAATAAAATAAAGCTTTCTTTTGACAAGTACTATTACTTCATAAAATATATATTATAAAGACAATTTAATCTAAATTAAATTTTAGGACTAGAGTTACTTACTTTATGCTTCCATGCTTTTTGTGTTTTGTTTTGTTTTGTTTTGTTTTGTTTTGTTTTGTTTTGTTTTTAAAGACAGGGTCTCACCGGTTATCTCTGGGTGGCTTGGAACTTGCTCTGTAGACCAGGCTGGCCTCAAACTCTGTTTCCCCAGTTGCTAGGCTAGAAGGTGTGTGCCACCATGCCTGACACTTCCACATTCTTTTATGCATATGTCAGTATCCCTTTAAATATTTAATATTTAGATATTTTCAAGTGAAAGGATTTTTTCTCTTCTATAACCAACATTAAAACAGTGAAAGTATTTCTCAACATAAGTTACTATATTTACTAAATTTTTCTAGTATTACGTATTATCTTTATTTAAATAATCTATACTTTATGAGCTCATTGTTCCTCATTTCAAATAGGAATAGAGAGATTATTTTAAAGCATTGTCAGCAAGTTTGTTTTTAAAAGTACTATGTAACATTTACTTAATTTTTAAAGTTAACATGAGTTTAAAAGTGTTGTTCTCCATGAGTAACATAGAAACTACTTGAAATGCTTGGGAGTATTGTAAAATGGTATAGGAAGTAGGTACTGGGTAGAAAACTGTGTACAACAGCCAGATAGGCATCAAATTGCCAGCTTTGTCTTAAATACTGTGGATTATCACATAAAATACGCTCTCTGCTTTCATAGAATGCCATTCTAGTGATTGTATCATTAGCTTAATGATGCTTTTTCAAAATGTTCAAAGGAGATAATATCTATAAGCTTACTGTAAAGTGTATTTTATGACTTACTGCAAAATAAGAAAACAAGTAACTTGATAATTTAAAAAGTATTTATTCTTATTAGAAAAAGTAAATAGTTTTTATCTAAGTGTAACAGGAAAGAAAAGAACTTTTAAGTTTTAATTCAGAGTGTACTGTGAAAGCACCGAGTCACCTGGAAATAACTTTCAAGTGGATTAAGTTTGTCATTTTACACAAACAAAAAGAAACCTGAATTTTGATGAGTCACCTCCAACTTCCATAATGGGAAGAAAATTTGTCGATGCTTGAAGCAGTAGTAAAATAATGCATTTCTAAATACATGGTATTTAAATAGACTACTCAGATCTGAAAGTGAAATGAAATGAGCTCATACTGAGCAGAAGTGAAAATGGAAGCCTGAGAGCAAATGTCACAGGAAATGATGGATGGACCTGGGCACTAAGGCCACACAAAGAACAGGAAAAAGACATTGTAAGACAGGATGATGTCAGATAACTCTTTAAATAATAAACATTTCTGTTTGGATTACTGATAATTTACAAATAAGTGTAAAAAGATGAGCTATTCAGTTTTGCCTGTTGGACGCTGCATTTCATTGTTTCTGTTTACTTTCTTAATCCCTTCTAAAATTTAAGTGATAGTTACTCATTTAGGTAATCCATGCTTATTCATTCCTTTTTTTTTTCTATTTTTGATTAGTTTATTTCTAAGAATTAGGATTGTACTTTATATGTCTAAAGAACCTTTTAATATATAGAACCACATATTTTGAATGATGTATTTTTTAGTACTGGCCATACTCTTAAATGAAGTTTTGCTCAATTTTAGACTAAACTGACATCCTCAACAAGGAGGTTTATGTTATTGGTCAGCTAGAGCCCTTGTATAATGTAGAGGCTGTTGACAGAACGAACATTCCTTGGAGACCATCTCATCAAACTGCTTTGGTTTAACAAAGCCTAAGTTTGTTGCTGTTCATTGCTCAAAACAAAGTAGGTCTTCACTGTCTCTTCTTCATTGTATACATTCAACCCTGGTTAAATCCCAACATCTTTCCTCATAAGCGGGAGAGTTCTCTTATTTTATCTAATCAGGCAAGCTGAGAAATTATTTATTGTGTTCAAAATTATAGAACTCAAACTAGTTGTACATTCTATAACTTGAGAAGCAAAAATGTTCCACAATATGCTAGCGGTGAATGTAGAACTGCATTAGCCTTTTGTGTGACCTGTGGCCATTCTACAGTATTGCTGACTTACAAGAATGCCTGTTCTGACGACGACTAGATTAGCTTAGGTGGAAAAGATCGGGTATAAGATATTTACCCATTAGGCAATGATAAAACATTACTGTTTATTTAGGATTGAGATTCTCTAAAAGTTAGGTAAATTCTTTTGAAAGGGATTTTTTTTTTTTTCCTAGAAACAGAAGTCTTTAACTTTTTTCAAAGCAGTGAGATATGTAAGCCCAAGGCAGTGCTTAACCCATGAATTACAGCAAGGTCACATTTTGGAAATGTTAGCTATTTTGTATCCCAGTGGGACAGTCTTGGTTTTCTTACCAAAAGGCTTATGTGTTGACTCATTTCCTTTACCAGTATGGCAATTTCCTGCAGCCATTTAAAACTTTGGGCAAGATTAGAATATCTTAACTGTCTTCACTAATCTTCTTTTTCTTTAGGAATCTTAAAACTTTTAACTCTTTCATTGCATATTTTGTTTACCATTCATAAACAATGTGTATTTGGTTTGTATGCTTTAGCTATTTGTGTTCCATTTTGTGCAATACTGGTTTGCCACATTCTGCAGATACCCTGAATTATTCTGGGCTATATTCCTGCATCTTTAACCACCTTGATGCTTGTTTTGTGCACTAGAGCTTTGGAGTTAGACCTAGTGTGTGGGTTTCGTTTTAGTCTTACTAACCAGCACTGGGAGTTCTTCGTTGTAAATAGTACTTTAGTGTTGGCTGTTTATGAAATGCATTTGCTTGACTAACTTCTGACCTTTTTTACTAATGCTTCGTGGTTGTCCTACGACCGTTTAGGACGCTGCACTGGGATACAGATCCATCAGTTCTTCAGCTTCACTCAGATTCCGACTTGGGGTATTGCGTAGCTTTCTTACCTTCCCTCTTTAATAGTTAATTTGCTTCTTTGTGAAACTGTCCTAATTTTACTTTGCTCAAGTTTCTAATATTGTGTCTAGTTAAGACAAGAGTTATGTTTTACTCTGACACCTCATTTATCCTCTTATAATTAGTGAAGGAAATAGTCTTCATAGGTAATTTTCTCGGTACTGTAAGTTTGCCCACTTAAATGGCAAAATTCTTTGTTATTTCTCTTTTTCTAAGATGTACTAAAAACTTCCTAGATTTAAATATATACATATATTTACTATTTTAATTGAATCTTTTCTGAGTTACTTGATATGAAAATTAACTTTTCTAAAATAAAATTAATTATTGAGTCTGAAGTCCTGAAAGGAACAAGATTTCGTAGTCTCTATACTATGGCTCTGAATTTCTGTTTACGTGACATATCATTTGTTTATTCATTCATTCTAGGCTCCACTACACAAGTATTTGCTATAGTCATTGTACATGACAAAGATAGCTCTTTCCCCTTGGTAATCTGCAGTTATATACTTGAGCCTCATATTACGTATAGGAAAATCTGAGGGTCTTGTACGTTAGCCAGAAGACCTCTCTCTGGCTGCACCAACCCTTTCCCCTGCCCCATTGGTTCCTTGTTTTCAGCAAGTGTAGCTTTTGGAGAAGCGAGGTATTACCTCTTCTCCTGTAAAATCTTTGAATTTAAAAAATATGTGTTCTCTTTCACTGTTAGGTTTATTGTCCTTCCAGGTTAGTAATCTGTTGCTAGTACTGTTAGCCTGCCCTCCCTTTTTTTTTCTCGGTAAGTGAGTGATTTATTTAATGGTCTGCAGCTTAAAAATCAAGAATATGAAGTTCTTATTTCAAACTTTATTCTTAGACTACTCTAGATTGCTTCAAGTATCCTTTAATTTTACCATTTAATTATTTGATACTTTCCCCCCTAAGGCTAAGCTATACCTGAAGTAGCAGATGCATTAAAATGTTCAATGGCTCTCATGTAGTGCCTTAGAGCAAGATGGTTTGCGTTGTTTTTTTAAATGTTTTTCTTCTTTTGAAATGGTGTCTCATGTAGCCCAGGCTGGCCTCAAACTACTGAATCCTATGATCCCAGGTACTGGGATTACAGATGTGCGCCGCTGTGTCTGGCTCACAATTTTTTCAGTGTTAATTTTATTTCATTTTTTTTTTCATAAAGAACCTAATGTAGTTGTTAGATAAAATGGAAAATGTTTGTGTGTATTAACAGTGACATATTAAAGAGTGTTTCTGAAACCTGAGACATTTATTGCAGACAGAAGGGAAGTTGCAACAGTGTCACCATCTCAAGAGGGCATATGATTGACGACTTTGGCAGCTGGAAAGCAGACTTTAGTTTATAGTCCAAATACCTAATAACCAAGTCAAAATTCCTGAATAGTTAGTAAGAGGTATTTTTCTTTTGGTCTGTATTTCAACTCTCCCGTTATTCCCTCGATTTACTGAATCAGAAGTAACTTCTGTAGTTTCATTATAGTCAAGAAACCTGTCAGTTTAGGTTTAGAATATTTCAACTTTAGTTTGTTCAGTGAATCACAGACAATATTGACCATGTAGAGATTGAAAAAAAAATTAAATAATTTATTTTAAAATCCTTACTAATGTGATTCTAAGAACTACCAAGTGCAGAAATAGGAGAAGGCTTTTGGGGCTGTCGAGATGACGCTCAGCATGCCTAGCCCGCAGTTTGAGCCCTGGAAACTACATAAAGGTGGGTGGAGAGGAGTGACTCCACAGAGTTGTCCTCTGAACACGCACACACACATACATACATACATACACACACTACCACCACACATAACACACACCCAACACACCACATATACGCTCACACACGCACACATACACTCATCCCACACATACACACCACATACCCTCACACACACACAAACTTACAGATGGGTTCACACATGCACACACACTGTAAAATCTTATTTAAAGAAAAAAAGAGAGAAGGCTTTCAACAGAAACCTACTTTTCACTCATTGTCTGCTAATGGTGAGTGGAACTGAACAAGGGCTGGATAAGGTACTAGACTCCTTAAGAAAGTCTGGAGTCATAACCGTTACTTCTTTTAACCTGTCTACCATGCTTAGCAGTCATTCTGAAGCTCCTGTCCTCTCAGACTGTTACTGCCCAGACACTTGCCCTAAGAAATGATACTACTCAAATTTTGAAATGAAAAATAATTACCCTGAGTTTGTCAGAAATTTCTTTTTCCTGTGCTACCCCTTAATCCTTTTGCTAAGGTAAAGCCAATCCACGTTCACCTCACAGTTCCTACTAAAGCAGGGTTCTGAATTTCAGTGCTAGATGGAAATGAGTGCTCACTTCTTAATTGTTAAAAATAGCATGCTTGACATCAATTTATCATTTGTTGCATTTAAAAGCACATATACTCGTTTATTTAGGCGAGGCCCTATTAAACTTGGGATGGCCAAAGTGACTCAAGTTGACTTTCCGCCTCGGGAAATCGTGACGTATACGAAGGAAACGCAGACCCCAGCTGCAGCTCAGCCCAAAGAAGGTGAGTGTCTGACCACGGCATGGCTGTCTAGGCTGTCAAGTGGCTAGACGTGGGTTGTCTTCTTTATCTTTTGTTTGACACTTTGGGGGTGAGGGGGTGTGGTCTGACATAGGCTTGCACACGGAGGCCAGAGGAGGACTGTCTGGTACGTTGCTCTGTCCCTCAGCCTCGTTGCCTGCAGACAGGGTGTGTCACTGAACCTGGACTGCCCTGGCAGCCAGCAAGCCCCAGCTGTCGCCTGCTCTGACGGCCACAGAGCTAGGTTAGTAGTGCACACAAGCAGTCCTGCATGGTTCTTTGGGTTTTTCTGCTTTTTTTAATGTGGATTCTGGGGGTTTGAACTTAGGTTCTTATCCTTGTCACAGCAAGCACTCTTACTCACTGAGCCATCTTCCTAGCCCTAGTTTTGCCATTTTCTTATTTCTCTGTCAAGCATAATTTTTTCCAAAAGCATTGCGTGCCATGGTAAAAGAAGTACATTTCTTTTCTGTAGAACATGATGTATTTTGATAATACTGTTGTTATTATTCAAAGTAATAAGCCAGTCTTGGGCTGGGGGATCTAGCTCATTCTAGAGTGCTTACCTAGCATGTGTGAGGCCTGGGTTCACTTCCCAGTGCCACAGATGAACAAATTCTTAATCTTCCCCTTATGAGTTAAGGATTTTATTGCTTGTTGAGTAGCCTTTGATCTGGGTCTAATTCGAGGTCCTGTGCACAGATCCTTATATTGAATCCCGGAGTCCTTTGGCTCTTAAACCAGAGTACTGTTTTTTAAGTTGAGGATAAAATCTCCTTTTACTTTTACTTTTTTTTTTTTGTTTGTTTTGTTTTGTTTTTTTGTCTTTGTTTTTGTTTTTGTTTTCGAGACAGAGTTTCTATGTGTAACAGCTGTGATGTCCTGGAACTCACTTTGTAGACCAGGCTGGCCTCAAACTTACAGAGATCCGCCTGCCTCTGCCTCTGAGTCCTGGGATTAAAGGTTTGTGCCTCCACCACACACTGTTAGGAATCATTTAATAGTTAGTGACTCAAGCACAAAAACAATGAAAGTTGTTTTTTTTAACCAGCTAAACTAATGAATTTATGTTGCACATAAAAGAGATTTAAATAAGATTCTGATATAAGTCCACAATCTCTTACCTAAAACCTTTAAGGCCATATATGCATTGGGTTTTGTAACCATTCAGCCATTAGGAATGTATATTACTGTATACATTAACACTCTAGCCACATCTTAAGACATTGATGTTTCAGAAATAAGAGATATAACCATACCAAATGTGATAAATAATAACTATAAATAGCTTTTCTTATGATCATGTTGGGGTCAGGCACTAAGTAAGTCAAGATTTTGGAGCTATTGACAGTGTGGGGATTTTGCATAAGGCATTGTGGGTCCTTATAAGCTACTCCTCTACTAGCTCATGTATAGGGTCCATTTTTTCCTGTTTAGTTATAGAAAATCAAGTCAAAATTTAGCCTAATGTTTAATTTATTTTTAATTTTTCAGTTAAATGTTTTTCAGCTATGTTGAGGGCCCACAAGCTCTAGGTAAACATTGGGTTGTTTTTTGTTGTTGTTGTTTTTCCCCATTATGGAATTATTCAGGGCAAGGCCTTTAATTACTATGCTTCCGCTCTGCCAGCTTTTCCGTGAGCCTAGGGACGGTTTGTTTGCGCTGTGATGCCTGTGTCTAGCATGTAGTGGGTACTCATTGCATACCTAAAGGAATTAGGCAGTTTACCTCCTGAGGAGAAGTTTGACCTATATAGGATATTTAAATGTTTTGCTTCACCATGAAAGCAACTACTGAGAAATAGTTTGTTTTCAAGTGTTAGTTAATTGTTGATGGAATTTGGATTAAAAGGCATGATTAGTCCAGTACTTGTTGAGTATATCCTAATTACTATGTGTCCTTAGGTCCAGGTCCAGAAGTGGAAGGATTATAGTCCACATCTAGGATATCTGATGCCCTCTTCTGCCTTCTGTGGGCACACATACACAGGTGGTACATGTATGTGTACACAGCAGTACCACCACCACCGCCACTAAGACCACCACCACCAACCCCATACATGGAGCCTTGATTCTTAGTTGCACACAGAGAAGCTAAAAAAAAAAAAAAAAAAAAAAGAGGTAATTATCAAGGCTTATTGGGTAGTAACTACTATTCCAAACCATGCTTCAACTGATTCTAAGATGCACTTTCTCTCTCAGGCTGCCACAGAACAGCAAGTGTTGTGTGTTTGTAATAGAGACAACACTAGGTGGCTTTAAGGGTTTTAATTATATTCCAATGTTGCTATAGATCTAGAATAAAATTTTATTAAAAAACAGTCTCTTTTCTCACTATATCTCCTTTTTAAAAAATATTGACTACAAGTACAAAGTTTATTGGTCTAGAACTGTAGTTTAACAACACTTTATTCAAAAGGAGAGTGTGGTTTGGAGAGTGTATTGGTGTGTCTACATCAGAGTAGTATCATTTTAGTGCTAATCTCCAAATAATGAGTAAACACCTATGCCTTTTCCTTGATAATAGAGGATAGAATTTTTCTTTACTGACAGAAATGCAAGTGGCAAGGTGGGTAAACTGAGGTTCATCCGCTTTGCTGTCCTTTCACAATCCTCACTGTCTGCATAGACTAGATTTACAGGTTCATTTTATAAAAGTCCATGTTTGTTCATTACAGTCTAGCAAGTGTTCATTGAGTTCGTTGCGTGTCTCCCACGTGTATATGAAGGCAGTAGATCACCTTTCCTTGCCTTTGTGATTTAGTTAGAGCTTGGAGTATCTAAGTGGGGAAGAATGAGAAGCATATACTCACTCAGACCATGAAGCCATACATCGCCTGTACAACTACTTATAAAAACTAGAAACATGGTTTTTTTTTATGTCATTACAGTTAATTTCATGACATTAAATTTTGTTCCCATGTTGTAGAAGTTTTAGAGGCAAGAAGAAGAAACAACTTTACATGGGATTTTTATAATGAAAACACTTTGTGCTTAACTACATTCATTGCTTTAACTCAGCACTCCTCAAACTCAGCTCAGCTGGCTGCTATTTAACAATGACTTTAGGGTTTGAGTGTTGCTTTGTGGTGGCCTCACATTCATGAAACACTGGGTTCAAGTCCCAGCACTGCATTTTTTTAAAGTTATATTTACCTGAGAGGAAAAAAAATCGCCATGAAGAAAAAAAATGGAGTGTAACAGAATTCAGAAGGCAGTATCGTCAGTGCAGGAGTAACGTGAGGATGTGAAGACTGGTCTTCAGTCTTTCCCATCTTCCTTGTCTGAGTGGCCAAACTACCCTTTAAAAAGGGCAGTTCCATTTCGCTTTGTTTCTCTCTGGTCTAGCTGTCCTCCTCTTGTCACATTACATGAGTTGGTGGCTCTGTTTCTGAATCAAGGTGCTTCCATGTCTTAAAGCACCTACTGTGAATGAAATTGACTAAGGCCATGTGACCTCAGTCAATTCCCTTCTCTGCAGGTAAACAGCTTCCAGAAGGCAGAAGTGGTGCCCACAGGCATGAGCCTCCTACTCACGTTCCTGCCTTCACCTTTTAAAAGTCGTAACTCTTGAAAATAGCATTATGTTTTTTAATCCACCACTTCTATGGGGATTTTTTTTTTTTTAATTATAAAAAGGATTTAAAGGAGGAAGAAACCCTAAAGGCTCTGTAGCCTCACTGGCTTGTTTACCCCTTGTGGAAGTTAGTTGCCGTCCTTGGTCTGCACTGGGGGAAGCGCCAGGGTTAGAGGCGGGGCAGCTTGCCACTCCTCCACTCCACTTTATATGTGGGCGGATTTCCCATCTGTTGCTTATTGGTTAACGAACCAGATATTAATGTTGATTAGCGTTTATAGTGTACAGAGATTGTTACATGTAAACCACTTGTAAATTTTGTTGTATGATCTTATTCTGTAGAATACACACTTCCTACTTGTGGGCCAAATTTATGGGCTTTCTAGCTAATAATAATAGTATTAGCGTTATCTAAAGTAAAGTTTTAAAAAGCCCCAAAATAAATTACGTATTTAACAAATTAGTTTTAACTTTTAGTATGTGAGAATATAAGTAAAACTGAACATTATATCACTTATTCTTCATTTTGAACTGAGGGATTTAAATTTGAATAAAACTATGACCCAGGAAAAAAATGTAATATTTGATAAGATCACAGATAACTGGATTACTAATGATACCAACACAGTCAAAATAAAATCCAAATTTTCTGTTTTAAAAAAAAGATATGTTGAGGGGCTGGAGAGTGGTGGTTACGAGCACTGACTGTCTCCTACAGGGCCTGAGTTTGATTTACAGCACTCGTGTGAACACAGCTGTCTTACTCCAGTCCTAGTGGGATCCGACGCTGTCTTCTGGCCTTCATTGGTACTGTGCATACATGCTGCACAGACATACATGCACGCAAAACAATCATACCCATAAAATATAGAATTTTATTAAAAAATTTTTAAAATACTGTGTTGAGTCAAATTCTATATTAAAGCAAATGGCCTATGGTATTATTCTTTTATTATTTCCCCCAACACTATATTTAAATTCAAAATGCTTATGATTGAATTGTCAGCTCTGTTTTCCTTGTTAAAAACCCAAACTATTAAGCAAATACAAGTGATTCTACTCAAGATACATGAAAAAAAGCAAAACCAAGAAAGGAATGAATCTTATCAATATATTGATACAACTTTGTCCCAATGAAGGTTGTCTTAAATGTTCTTTTGATTGGAAGGTATCAGAAGATAGGTTCGTAGGGGCAGGAAGCTGTCTCAGTGGGTAGAGATACTTGTTGCCAACACCGATGACTGACCTTGACCCCCACGTCCCGCATGGTGGGCTTAACGCCACACGTCATCTTCCGACATTCTCCTGTGCACCATGGCACACATGGGCCCAGCATGTGCCCGCCTACACGCGTACACACATTAAAGAGATAGATGGATGGATGGCTAGGTAGAAGTTAAGGTTATTTAGAAAAATATTAAGGGAAAATCTTTCCTGTCTGGTCTGGATTTTTAAACTAATGATTGGGGAATTCGCAATACTGATAGACTTTTTCAGGGTTATTCATAAGCTGAAATTTTGTAAGTTGAATCATTTTTATGAGCAACAAATTTCCTGATTTAAGTTAGAAATTTATCACTATATTAAACCAACTTAAAGGGGTAAATGCCAATAAGACTAACAATGAACTGTGCCAATAGCTGTCTGGTGATAGGCTTTATTAACTTCATGCTGAAAATGATAAGAGATTTATAAGCTGCAGTGTTTGTTTATTGTGTACTGAGATCTTGCATATTACTGTTTAAATGCAGCTATTGTAGAAATATTCAAAAGTGTACTTACGGTTTCTTAAACATATCCTAAGTATGAGTGGCCTATAAATGAGAGCGCCTGCTCAGAAGGCACCTTCCTCAGTTGAGCAGAAGCTGCCTGCTTCACAGATCATTTAGCTGATTAAACACACTACCTTGCTGATTATTCTCACAACCAGAATTTCACTCCTTGCTGTTGGCTCTGGGTGCAGCTTCATTTACAGAACAGTTCTCTCTTCATCTCACTGAAGTGCATCACAGTTTTGGTGTTAACTGCAAGTGAAAACTCAGTGGTTCACTGAAGCTAGTTTTAGCATTCGTTGACAGGAGATGTGTCATTTTGAAAGTAACTGCTGCCTCTCTGCACCTTTTACTCCTCAGCCCGTAACCTTAGCTTCTCTGTCAGGGAAAGCCTGGAGTTAACCACTTAGCATGTAGTAATGAATATTCATCAGTCAATTGATGTGGCGTCTCAGCCCTCCTGTTCACTTCCAGTCTTCCAGTTTTCAGTGTGTTATAGCTTACCACGTAACTAGGAGTATCTGAGAGAGTCTTCACAACTGTGGGGTTGGATTTGGGGCCACATTCGTGGTTCTGTGACACTCATAGGTGACATTGTAAAAGTTCTTAGTAAGAAGGGCATGTCAACTCAAAGGAACATTCTTTCACATACACATACACATATTTTTATATATATACGTGTGTGTGTATATACTCATATATAGTAAATCACCTAGTATATGTTTGTATTTACACATATATGTAGTTAATATGTGTGAGTAGGTAGTATATATGTGTATATATATATGTATACACATGTATATGTAGGTGATTACTTAAGGTGTCCTTTATAGCAAAAACAGCCCATTTTTGTAGTTGTTTTTTTTTTTTTTTAGAGCAGACTGTTTGCTTTTATATTCTTAGAAAATTATTTAGTCTAATGACCTTTCTGAAGCTTGATTTAAGTACTAATTATAGTTTTTAAGTCCATATTTTATCACTGTAGAAAAGGATGTGTGTTCATTTACTCTAAAGTACAGTTCTAAGAGGTGTCTTGAAAGAGCTGCTGCTAAGCACACAGCTGCAGCGTGACTGGGCAAATGCTGCACAGCGGACAGTCAGGCCAGCGGCTGACACACTCCACCTGTGTTCAGTATCGCCAAAGGAAAGAGCGCCTGCGGACAAAATCTCTCCCGTTAGCCAGGCAGCTAGGGGGTCCCTTGGCACTAAAAGATGCCGACTCTGATTGTGACAGGACTTGTGTTTGGGAATGGTACATGGAAGTGGTGTGGCACAACAGGTAGAGGGAGAAGGGAGTGCGGCCCGGAGACTGGATGAGTCGCCATGTTCGGGAATGACTTGTCCACAGTGACTCCTGCAGCCTTCTCTTTAGGATTTACATCCAGGGAGCTAGCTGGTCACTAGAATTGATTAGAAAAGCTGACAGTATTTGCAAAAAGTGAGATACATTTTTTTTTCTCAAACTAATTGTAAAATAAAGAAGAAAGCCACAGGACTCTGAGAGCACCACTCATAGTAAATTTTTCCTGAAAAGAGACACTTTGTTAGTCTAGAAGTCAACTTATAAGTAAGTGTAATTATTTTATTTCAGTATCCCTGCCGATTGTTTTATGGCAGAGTTGCATCCTAATGTTGGTTACGAGATAGATACAAGATAGAGTCACCATCAGGCACACTGTTTTCAGATTAATAATCCTTTGTGTACGAGAATTCATCTAAGAAGGAGTAGTGTCTTTCTGTTTCTCTATGTGATTATTTTGCCCCAAAAAAGCTTCCATTTTTTTAAGTAGCACAAAAGCTGTAATTGGCATGCTTTGTAAGGAAGTGTCAGTGTGCGAGAGAGTGGCGATCGCTAAGAATTCTTTTACGTGTTCTTTCCCCTTTGCGCCACCGCCTCCTCAGCAGGGTCACTGAGATCACTAGCTTTTCTTGAAATGGCCATTTTCACTGGCAGGTGCATTATACCCTGTATTTTCAGATTGTTTTTCCATTCTGAATGTTTGGCAGGTTGATTGCTCCGGCTGCATTGACGGAGAAAGGGCTGACAAATGCGGTTGGGCTGGCTGAAAAGACAGTGATTACTGTTTTCCTTTGTGGCTGATTGAGGCCCTTGAAAGGAAAAATTTTAACCTTCACCATTTGGTTCAAAAGTATGAGCATATATTGAAATCACTCGTGCCATTTATCCCAGTTCTGTAAACTTGTCAGACGTAAAAATCGCTCAATTTCAAGTAATGTAGGATTGGCATACGTCATTACCATTCTGATTAAGTTGGAGGTTGTATCGTTGTGTGCGTTACACAGTGTCATTTAAAGCTTTCTGTGCGCTGGTACAGTTATATTTTTATTGCTCATACTATAGAGTTGGAAAGATTTTCTTAGCTCTCTAAATCTAACACTGTGTGTGGTTAGGCAGCTGGTGTGGCCTACAAGCTGCATTTTGTTTGCAGGGTAAAGGCTTGTCTGTAGCCTCCTGGAGTGTGGGTAATTGCACAGGCTCACCATTGGGGAGAGACACAGGATTGGAAGCAGTCAAGCGGAAGAATGCTATGCCATCCCCTTGCCACCTTGCAGCAGAAAGACAATCCCAGCGGTGCCATCTGGTTGCTGCTATCTAGTCAGCTGGCCCGACTGCTGGGATCGTGGCTTGGCAGCTGGTTCCCATCCTTGACCGTTCTTTTGTGTAGGTTGGATGCGTGTGTTTTAGATCGTTTTGTGCATGGGTCAAGGAAATGACTAGAACAGACAAGGAAAGTCCCCTTGCTGAATAGGCTTTCATTACTGGAGATGCGCTCCGTGCAGATGCCTGCTGCCATTCCCTAATAGACAACTAAGATGTGCGTGGGCGAGAAAAACGTGCGTGTCTGTATGAAACCTGCCTTGGTGTGTAGCTTACAGAGATGGTAGACAGGGCTGGATGCCTGTAACATTTGAAAAGAAATTATTTTAAGTTATATACTGGCTTGGGAATTTATGAAATTTGAGAATTTTAAAGACTTACAAACATTGCATATTTCCATTTATTTTTATTCAAATTAAAGAAAACTGTTTTAAGGGCTTATTGCCACATCATACAGTGATAGATAATGAAACTTGCACTTAAAATGACAGAAGAGAAAATGTGATCTCAAAGCTATTATCTTTAAAATCTGCCTCTCAAATAGCAACATGAGAGTTGTAAGCATCGCTGTGTCCTAGGCGGGCGCTTCAGACACTGATGGTTTCAGATCACAAGTGAGCAGCCATCTCTGCGGGCTGTTGGAGACGTTTGGTTTTCTTCACTCTGCAGCATTAGTGTGTCACACGCTCTGCAGAACTGTGTAGGAGTCACATGCTCTGTCTAGAATAGTAATGCTTGGAAGCGTTGAAAGACTTGCACGAGGAATTTGGCCTACGTATCTCTCACTTCTTCTTACATAGTTACAGAATGTAGGGAACTTTGGACGAGGCACTACAGCTCTCTCCACAGATCTCTGAGTTGGTGCTGGTAAAATTCCATTGTTCCTACACTGTCCTTCCCTTGAGGGTCTGCTCCACCTCGAGGGGAACGTGATGCTTCTGGATGCCACATCAGGACCAGTTGCCAATGTCTGTTCTAAGCTGCTCTTTGTTTGTTGTTTCCTCGTGTTCAGATGAGGAGGAGGAAGATGATGTAACAACCCCTAAACCTCCTGTTGAGCCTGAAGAAGAGAAAACTTTAAAAAAAGACGAAGAGAGTGATAGCAAAGGTATCTTAACATATTTAAGTTTTTTGTTTTTGTTTTTGCTGAGTCCTCTTAAAACTTTTTTAGTATTTATGAGTTAAAGTAGAATAAAATGTTCTAAATCAAAGAGGTTACTTTCATTTTAAAAGAATGTATTGCCTTACTTGAACCATACTGTAATAGTGAGTTGACAGGATTTAATTGGCCAAAATCATACTTTGAAAACAGAAACAAAAACAAAACAAAAAAATGTTTTATTTTGTTTTGTTTTCCCTAGCTCCCCCTCATGAACTAACTGAAGAAGAAAAGCAACAAATTTTACACTCAGAGGAATTTTTAAGTTTCTTTGACCATTCTACAAGAATTGTAGAAAGAGCCCTTTCTGAGCAGATTAACATCTTCTTTGACTACAGCGGGAGAGACTTGGAAGACAAAGAAGGGTAATGTTTAATGCCTAAGATCATAGCTTCTGCAGCCTAAAAGCATGCTAACATTAAGAGTGACACAAGTTATAACGCTGTCTTTTGTGGGGAATTCTTTTTCTATAGGGAAATTCAAGCAGGTGCTAAGCTATCATTAAATCGACAATTTTTTGATGAGCGTTGGTCAAAGCATCGAGTTGTTAGTTGTTTGGATTGGTCATCTCAGGTAAAGTATAGCAAAACTGGTTGTTATTAACTCATTTTAAAAATTCTAATTAGCATATAGTCTTATTTTGGTTGCAGGACTGTTTGTAATTATGTCTGTGTGTCATTTAAAATAAATAATAACGGGTGATGGTTCTAACGTTGTCATTGTCATGTTGACTTGTATACCTTGGAAGGAAGAATTGGAACTGCTTTTCAATTTGAAATTCAGGACCTTATTCCCAAGCCCAGTTTTGCTAATTTAATTAACCACAAAACACTTAATATAAAATTTAAACATTTTAAAGAACTATTTTAACAGTTAAGCATTTTAAATGTTAAACTGTGCTAATTTAAAATTGGACTAACATCTTGTTGAGTACAACTATGAAGATAATTTTCAGAAAAATCTGATAGACAGTTTAAGAACATAAAATAGTTTTATTGTTCATAGCCTCTTTTTCCCCACTTGATTCTTGTGAGCAGTATCCAGAGTTACTTGTGGCTTCCTATAATAACAATGAAGAAGCTCCTCATGAGCCTGATGGTGTGGCCCTCGTGTGGAATATGAAGTACAAAAAGACTACCCCAGAGTATGTGTTCCATTGCCAGGTGAGATGGTCACTCAGCTGTGTTCCCACATTTCACGATTCAGCCATGAATTTAGACAAGCACCTTTTTTCCTCACAACGTGATTTCATTGGCTTGGCATTTACTGCACCACTCCATATTTGCAAACATATGTCAAACGAAAAACGGAACACTCTCAGTTCAATATAATCTGCCTTTTATAGCTTTCCTAGCATCTCTCACAGTGTTTAATCACAACTAAAGTCCTTTGCAGTTGTGACTTTCTGTTATCGTGATTGACCACATAGAAGGAATCTTTTGGAAGACATCTTTCCCACGGGGAATTTCTCTGGGACTTCTTGCTGAATATACAATTAGACATCAGCCCACTGAATCACTTAAACATGGCCTGAGGAGTTGCACTAGATAGCTTTAAGTAAAAACATGTGGTTGAAGTAGGAAGCAGATGTAGATTTTTTTAAGTGGATTTAGCAAAAGGTTAGAATTTGTGACTCTTTCTGATTGTATAAGTTAAAGTCCTAATAGTGTCATAATCCAAAATAAACACTTTGAATCAAAACTAGTATGTTCTTAGCTGTCATATTAGAGTAAGAGTGACTCACAAGCCATCTTTCCTTTAAAAACTGTGATTGTTTGAAGCAAATTTTGTTTTGTTTGATAATTGTGTAAACATATAAACATCACATTTGACTTTTGAACAAAAACTATTCTTATTTTTATTCTTAGAAAATTAAAATGGAATGGATTGTTTTTTAAAACTTCTACTACCTTAAGCAGTAGAAAGAGAAATGTTTCAGAGAGTAGTTTTTTTTTTTTTTAATTCACCAGACTCTTCCCACTTAAATCAAAATACAAAATTAAATAAAAAAATTCTACTTCTTTGCAGTCAGCTGTAATGTCTGCTACATTCGCAAAATTTCATCCCAACCTGGTTGTTGGGGGTACATATTCCGGCCAAATTGTGCTTTGGGATAACCGTAGCAACAAAAGGACTCCCGTGCAGAGAACTCCCCTGTCAGCCGCTGCACACACAGTAAGTAACTGGTTACTTCATCAGACTTCTGCATGCCTTCCCCCCTGGTGGTGGTGTGCCCACAGAGCGGGTTCCTAACATGCGTCCTTGTATGTGGCATACCAGGAAGTCTAAGACCTCTAAGACTCTCTTCTAAGACAACCTTTTATTAGTGGAACAGCAGCAAACCACTGGTGGACAGCACTGCTATCCCAACAGTGCTCAAGGTCCTGGGTTCGGCTCCCAGGAGCAGCAAAGCAGGGCTGTCAGGTTACAACACTGTCTTGATATGAAACGGAATACCCATAATTAGATTAATTTTTTCCTGGGCTTTGTTGTCTGTTTTATAAAAGCTTTGAAAACTCTTTTTGTGCGTGTGTATTTATAGCACCCTGTCTACTGTGTAAATGTTGTTGGAACACAAAATGCTCACAATCTGATCAGCATCTCTACTGATGGAAAGATTTGTTCCTGGAGTTTGGACATGCTTTCCCATCCACAGGTAGGTAAAACTTGGAAACATGAAAATTTGAAGTAAATGATAGTTTTTAATTGTACATATACCACAGTATGCATTTCATCAGAAACTATCTTTATACTATTATACAGATTATAATCTAAATAAATGTTTATAGTTTAAATGTATCTTATCAAACCTTTTTCATTTAACTGAGCTAGGTTTATATTAATACTGTGTTAAAACAGTAGCTTGTTAAAATTCAAAGCTTTCTAATGAAGTTAAAATTCAAAGCTTTCTAATGAAGATGTGAAATTAAAGCCTTACAAAATCACTTTCTACTCTTTCTCTCTGTAGGACAGCATGGAGTTGGTTCATAAGCAGTCAAAGGCTGTAGCTGTAACGTCAATGTCCTTCCCTGTTGGAGACGTCAACAACTTTGTTGTGGGCAGTGAGGAAGGTTCTGTGTACACAGCATGCCGCCATGGCAGGTAAACCTGATAGGGACTAGCCGCTAGTCAAACTCTTCTCTTGACTCATCTCATTGAAACAACTTGTTCTTTATTTAAGTAGAATCCTCTTCTAGACTTGTGACATATTAATTCAGGCACCTAAAACTTAAAGTTAATTTTCTTTTTAAACTGCAGTAGTTTGGCTTCATGTGTCTTGGACTGTGTGGCTGCGGTTTATTGTAGGGATTTGTGAGTGCGTGTGCTCCCTGAAGTTACTGGTAGGCGGCCTGTTCAGCAATTAGAAATGCAGGGTACGTGCAGCAGACATTGATTGGCCTTCAGGTTTGTAAACGGGGCTGTCACCTGGTTTCTGTTTGGGTTTATTTGAACTTTGAGTTTTAGTCCAGGCCTACTGATAATGGTATAGCAATGCCATGACATATGTTAGACTAATATTTCTCCTGCTGTTCAGCCTGTTTGGAAATTGTCTAGCTGTCCTTTAAAAACATTGAGCATCTGGACCTCATTTCCAATACAGATCACCTTCACTTCAAAGCTTTTGATTTAAATTAGTCCAGATTGTCTGTTACACAGCATCCCTTTGTCCTGTTCTACCGGCGTGGATATTGGTCTTCTGAGTTCTCTTGTCAACAGCGTGGTGTTTATGGCTCCAGAAGGTCCCTTCTCCTTTAGTGTTGTTATCAAATCTGAATACAGTGGCATTTGGCATAAGCTACGCTGATGAACTGTGAACACAGAATTGTGTTTGAAATTAAGTCACAGTCTGGTATATAAACCCACAATAAGATACATATTGGCTGGGTGTGATGGTGCAGGCATTTAAATCTTAACTCTCTGGAGGCAGAGGAAGGTGGATCTCTGGGTACAAAGCTAGCCTGGCCTACAAAGTAAGTTCCAGACCAGGTTAGGCTACGTAAGACCCTGTCTTAAAAATGAATAATAAAAATGTTAAGAAAATGATATATGGTGTACCTACAAGAGAGTTTCCTAACGTTTTCACTTTTATGAAATAGCAAAGCTGGAATCAGTGAGATGTTTGAGGGACATCAGGGACCCATCACCGGAATCCACTGTCATGCAGCCGTTGGAGCAGTAGACTTCTCACATCTCTTTGTCACCTCCTCATTTGACTGGACAGTAAAACTTTGGACAACTAAGGTATCTGAAATGCAGCATTCTGCTTATTCGGTCGGTTTCCTGACACAAGGTGGTGCTCTAATACTGCAGGGAAAGGCTCGGGGCTTAGAGCTTAGCTATGTTGGAATTGTCACAATAAGTGGCACCTGCTAAGGAGGTACACGGTGTGTGAGGGTGCTGCTATTAAGATGCTGACAAAAGTGACCTGCAAAAAATCGAAGATCAGTCTTCCTACTCCAGGCTTTCCACGCAAAGATTTGTTTACTCTGAATTCGTTGGGAAGATGCTCCTGGGTGTCTCCTGTACTCCCTCATATAATTTTACCCAGCTCCACACAAAGCCTTTCATTTGCTCTGTGGAGAGCTAAGAGGCTTAATTCAGGACTGCAGTGGCTCCCAGAGCTGCTGGGAAATAGAGAAAAGACAGACCATTTGCAGTAAGTCCTGTACAATAGGCTACACAATAAACTCGAATCATCAAGAAATCATTGTGGAGGCACGCATGGGTTTGTTTCCTTACTGTAGTATAACCAGTTTGGTTTGTTGAGGCTTAGTAAACCGGTTACTTGAAACATCTGCCCACTTAGTGATCAAAATGTTTCCTAGTCCTCCAGTAATTCCAGTGAGTGTAGTTTGGCCTGGCCAGTGACAGTCTCAAAGACAGAGCTTAGGGAACTCCGTGACCCCCACGGTAGACTTTGTCGTTTTGCTTGACCTCTTATTATAAACGTAACCTGCTTGTTTTCTAGTTCTCCTGCAGGATCATAGTGCTGCTGGTGAAAGTGCAGTCAGTATAGCCTAGTCTACATAAGCTGTGTCTTAAGCTTCGTTTTTCCTGTCCATCTACTTTATCTTAGTGTTCACTTTTTAAATCCTCTACCATGGAACAAAGTTTAGAGACATGCTGTGGTTCTTGAAGATCTTTGAGAAAATCTAGTATTGTTAAGAGATGCCTACTGCTGTAGGGAGCTCCGGTTTCTCTGTTTACTAAGTCCTGGCTCAGTACACTCACCGGTCATTCTTGTCCAGTCTTGGGGACCCTCTCTCAGTCTAACATGAAATAATTTAGAAAACAGCCTTGCAAAGCTTGCCTTTTAAAATTGAGCATTTTCAGCTTTGACATTAACAGACACAAAGATAGCACTTCCCTTGAGTCTAAGGAAGGAAGTATCTAGAAAAACGCTTAACACATGTCCAGCATATGGCAGGCTTTACTCTAATGGGGTAGAGCCAGCTCATTCATCCTGGGATCATACGCTGGAGAAAGGGTAGAGAAAGAAGATTCCCAGAGCCATAAGCAAAGTAGTGCGTGGCTGACAACTCTGTGTGTTGGGGGAAATACATAATGTGCTAGGAAACAAGACAAGATGCAGGACCACAATGATGAAACCTTCCATTCCCACATAGGCTTCAAATACCCATATAAGTTGTAAGGTTTCTGGGTGTGCTTTCTCATGTCCTAACCCTGTTAGAGTCCAGAGAGACCTATCTTTGCTGCATTCTTGGCCAGCTCCTTTCCCTTTTTGGCTATTGGAAGAATCTTCACTTGGTGACTGACTGAGTCATTGATTTACAGAGTCAGATTTCCAGTTGGCTGTCTCCCTATCTGCTTGAACTTTGCGTACACTTTCCCAGGATGCAGAAGTGAAGAGCTCCCCTGCCTCGAGAGGGATCTTGCCTGTGACAGCAGACTGATAGACAGATGGGCACTTGGTTTTGTGGTTCACTAATAGTTCATATTTTTGTTTCTGTGTTTCCACCTAGAAGTTGCTTTTATTTGTTTGTATTTGTGTGATTTATGAATTGTGCACGTGTGTGAATGCAGATGTGCTTGTGTCACAGTGCGCAAGTACAGAGTTGGTTGTCTCCTGCCACCGTGCTGGGTGGTGGATGGGGCTGGTCGTCATGCACTCAGGCCCTCTGTCGCTCAGCCATCGCCCTGTCACAGGAGAGATTTGGGTAACAAAGATAGGGAGGCAAAGCTCTTTTCCTTGTTATTAGGTTAAGTTTTGTCGTCTCTTACTCACTCATACATGGTGTATGCCTTGCCCTCGCCTCTCACACCTTCCTAGCAGCCAGAGGGTGAGCCAGCATAGAACAGTAGATTTTACATCACATTGACCAAGAACCCCCTAAAGTGTTGTCAGGAGAATTACCTCGGCCTAACTTGTCTTTATGTTGTTTAGTGTTAATAGTGGACTTGTCCACTGTGCATGAGGTCCTAGGTTCAGTCCCCAGCCCTGGAAGAAAAAAGGACTTAGAATTCCCACCTTCTAGCCTATCCTTTCTGCACACACGCTTCTGCTCTGTGGAGGGTCAAGCGGCAGCAGTCTTCTAGGTAACTAGCTCGGTGGCCACACTTGTGCAGCCAGTCAGTGGACCCAGACTTGAGCTTATGCTCCTTGTTTAGCTGCTGGTATGTATGTGCTCTCTAAATAATTTGATCGAAGGCCACCCTGTGTTGGATTAATGAGTAATATACGTGTTCGTGGATAATGAATGCCAATGGATAGCAGACAGTATCTTAAAACCACTTTAAAAACATTATTCCAACTCCATTTTAAGCTTTTATTTTTTAATTTATTTAATTTATGAGTGAGAGTGTTCTGCCTGCATGTATGTCTGTGGACCACATATATTCCCAGTGTCCAGAGAGGCCAGAAGAAGGCATCAGATCCCCTGGAAATAGAGTAACAGATGGTTTTGAGCCACCATATGAATGCTGGCAATTAACCCTGGGTCCTCTACAGGAGCAGCCAGGCTCTAACCACACAGCCATCTCTCCAGGCCCCATTTTAAGCCTTTAAAAGCAGTTGCTCACATTTGTACCCTTAACAGACTCCACTTGTCTTGCTTCTCCGCCTCTCCTTTTTATGTATTTTCCTACGCTAGGAACTGAACTCGCTTAACGTGGAAGAGCGAGTCATTAACTGCCACATTATCTCTGCATGCGCTGAGGTGTGGCTCTCCCCAGTATCAAGGCAAGATTCTTCTTTTCCTCTTTTCCTCTTTTCCTCTTTATGTAAGTCCTGTCAGGGTGGAATGCGGAAACCTCAGTGTGCTACTACCTCAGATGTACTTTAGAGTGGTCTCCACTGTAGAAGCCTCTGGTCTTGGCTTGGTGGGCAAGTGTGAAACCTAGCCCGGGGTTCAGGTTCATCAGATTGCTCTAGTACTTTTTGACGTAAGCTATCTGCAGTGTAGAAAACCACACACAAGTGGATGGTCATGATCATCTGCATATATCTGAACTTCTTGTTGTTGTTTATTTTTGAGACAAGGTTTCTCTACATAGCCCTGGCTGTCCTGGAACCCACTAGGCAGAGAAAGCTGTCCACAAACTCCGAGAGATCTGCCTGCCACTTCCTCCCATGGAATATACTATGCAAACATTAAAACATCGCCCCCCAAAAATACTTCCTTTAAGAATAACCCAGGGCAGGTGTGTTAAGATCTGCTGGAGCAGTCACCTAATGAACAGACCTGAAATCCCCATCTTCCCGGTCACACCAAAGAAACTGTCACTGCTCATTCATTCTCCCTGCTGTTTTTCAGACCCACTAATGCACTTCTCTTGTGGACTCTCAAGTTTGGTGTTTTGAGATTTTAAGTGTCTTCTAAATATTATAGAGGCAACACCAATATTACAGAATTTCACCAATATGAAAGAGCTGTGCACGGTGGAGCATGTCTTTAATCCCAGCACTCTGGAGACAGAGGCAAGAGGACCTCTGACTTCAAGGCCAGCCTGGTCTACAGATGAAATTCCAGGACAGCCAGGGCTACACAGAGAAACTTTGTCTCCACAAAACAAACAGATAAAAAGAAATGTTCGTATAATAGACAAGTTAAAATGAAAATATGGTTTGAAAATGAGGGGAGGTATGAAGGAAGGCTGACTGATGATGCAGACCCAGTTTCACCTGGTGGCTCTTACCTCGGGAACTTGCTACAGGCCAGCGGCAAGCCTCCTTTGCATATTTAGAAACTCAAATCTTGTCAGCTACTGGAATTGATTAGACAAGGGAATGTGAATGTAACTAACAGGCTCCTGAGACACTGATACATTGGAGAATGTCAATTTATTAATTTACAGTCAGAACCTAAACTAGCAGAAGGGCCCGGATGCTCCTGCCGCCCTGACCAGCTCATTGCTTCTCTGTGGACTACCCACATGGGAAGCCAAATTATAATCAGACAATTGCTTGTGAGCAAGGAATTAGAACAAAAGGAGTTTTTATCATTTGAATATTCAGTGGCATCAAGCTAAGATAGCTTGATTCATTCATCTTCAAGTAAAGATAGCCTTGCCATGGGGTAGTTGATTCTCTCAATCTGTTGTCTGAGGCTCCCTCTCTCCCTCTCTCCTGGACAGTGATGAACTGGTGTTATCTTCATTTGCCTTGTGAGACTATCTTTCATTACTTCTAATAGATATATCTGCAAAGATTATCCTTTGTCGGGTGATGGGGGAAGTTATTTTTGACCTTGGAATGACTTGTGTGTGTTTGCTTGTGGGCGTGTGCATGAGCAGTGGGTCAGAAGCCCAGGATTCCCTGGAGCAGGAGTGACAGGCAGTCTTCTGGGCATGGGTGTTGTGTTGACCCCTGCAGGGACAGTCAGTGCTCTTAACCTGAGCCGTCTCTCCAGCCCTACAATGATTTCTTCTCGAGGAAACTTGCTTATTTCTCCTGTCATCCGAATTGAGGGCATAGGTATTTGCGGTTCACAGTGACCCTGATGTGCTGACTGTAGAGACGCTTGTTACTAGTCTAGAACTTCCCCGTTGCCCCAGCTTTGAAAACAATTATGTTTCAGGTTCTTTTGCTGTTAGAGCAGCTTAGCACAGAGAGGCTTAAAAAACAGAAATGTGTTGTCAGCTTAGGAGGTGTTGGTGGGCTACTTACCCTTGGAGGTCTGAGAACTTGTTCTGTCCTTGTCTCCTAGCATCTGGTGACTGAATCCTTGGTGTTCTTTGGCCTGCAGCTGTTATCACTCCAGCTTCTGCCTTTGTCATCATTACATGACCTTCTGAACCTGTTTGCTTCATTATGTCTCTGCATCCAAATTTCCTTGTAAAAACACAAGTCACAGTAGATGTAGCACACCCTAATACCGCATAGGCTGTTTAATTTGCTTCCATTTACAAGTACTGGACAGACATGAACTTCAGGGCAACACCATTCAGCCCAGTCTATACTTTGAGCTTAGGAAAAACTGTAGGGCCTGTCCCTTGACCATGAGGTGTTTATTGTCACAGCAGAGCCAAGTGATTATTCTCTTTATTCAAATGCTGTTTTTCACAGAAGCCCTTTTGTTTTGATTTCTTTTTGGCAAATATGTTTTTGCTGGTCTTTTGCGAAGGAGAATAGAGACTTACTGTGCATTATATGGCTCCGAGGTTCTCATTCCTGGTCATATACAGGAGCAGCTTTTTAGACTTTGAAGTGGCCCCTGATACCCAGACCAATGAAATCAGAGTCCAAGAGTGAGACCCTCGCTACACTGTACTTAAAAATTCTCTAAATGGTCATGGCATACAGCCAAGCTTCAGAACCAACAATGTGAAGCCTTTGTTTTGTAGACAGGGAAATGGGCTTAAAAAAAAATGAGGGACTTTTCTCAGAACCTTGAAGCTGCTTGCTGGCTGGACTGAAACCAAAGGCTGGATCCCTTTCCAGCTCTCCTCGCTGCCTCAGCGCCGTTTCGGCTGAAGTGCTCTTCAAAGTAAAGGGAGATACCACATTAAAAGGTTATTTAAAATGTTCCACTTGGGATTTTAATTTGCAATATTATATATTAAGTTACTGTACTGTGAAACATTATTTGATATTAAATATGTGCATTTTTCTCAGTGGGCAAAAGTCTGTCTAATCATTAGATAACTATGTTTTTTAAGTGAAACTAGAAAGGAGTTTTAAAATAGTCACATTTTAAATTGAAGGACATTTTGCTTTTTTCTCCACATAATTTTTTTTTAATTGTGCTCTTTTAACTGGGCAGTAATAGCACATGCCTTTAATCCCAGCACTCAGGAGGCAGAGGCAGGCAGATTCTGAGTTCAAGTCCAGCCTGATCTACAGAGAGTTCCAGGACAGCCAAAGTTACACAGAAAAAACTGGTCATGAAAAAAAAATTTTTTTTAATAAATTAAAATTGTGATCTTTTGCCAAGCTGTATAGCAATCCACTGAGTAAATTAAATATTTGACTTAAGTATTTCCTGAAACAGTATTTTTATTATAAATGTTTTAATCTAATTTGCAAGCCAGACGTCCCATCCCTTCGTGCCAGCCTCCAGGTCCTGACACATGTTTTGAGGCTTAGTCTATTCTTTTTTCAAAGACAGTATGACCGCTACCAGCCAGAAAGAAAAGGCTACCTAGTGCCTGGTTCTTAGTTCATAATGCCAGGCGCTTCTGTGGTGAGTTCGGAGACACACTAGCCTGAGTTGGTAGGAGACTGTACGCCTGCAGGTTCTCTGCCGCGTGTCAGTGACGAGTGGATAAGGATCTCTGTGCGTGCCGTCTGCCTACTGTACTAAGAATTAATGTTTCCTTTCCAGAACAACAAGCCTTTGTACTCATTTGAAGATAATTCAGACTATGTTTACGATGTTATGTGGTCACCCACCCACCCAGCCCTGTTTGCCTGTGTGGATGGCATGGGGAGACTGGATCTGTGGGATCTCAACAACGACACAGAGGTGAGCAGGAAAATAACAGAAAATCGGAGATTTATTGAATAATTTGCGAAATGTCTTTTATCCCAAGGAATGTAAAAGTGCTCTGTGATTGTCACTTCATCACAAAGAAACCAAATAAGCTTTGTGCCTACATAACAAACAGCATGCTGTGAGGAGCTGAAGGGAGAAATGGCACTGCCGTGAACACTGGGACATTCTTTACTGCTGAAAAGCAGCATCGCATGTCTCCGTCCAGGCGAAGTCTCCATGGGGGCTTGGAATATGGCTTCATTCTCAGGCTAGAAAACACATAGCCGCACACTGTCCGAGTATGTCAACCTTTATTCTGAACTCCCCGTTAGCCGGGATAGGCCTGTGTATCAGCCATAGGTGCTAGTCTTAGGCTGACATGGTTGAAAGAAAGGAAATGTGTTTTGATTGCCTTTTTCCATGAAGGATTCAGATCTGTGTGCCATTAACTGTAACGTGGATATGGAGCTGGGCATGGTGGCACACGCAGGTAAACCCAGCACGTGGGAGGCAGAGGCAAGAGTGTCGTGAGTTAGAGGCTACGTCTGTGGCAGGACCTTGTCTCGGAAATTCAGTCTGGGCATGTAACTCATAGGGAGAGCATTTGCTTACCATATGCAAATTCCCAGCACCTAAGTAATAATAGCAACATAGAAACCATCACATTTCTTAGTTGTTATACCAGATTTGCCCGTGCGACTTAACTGTGTCTGTGAGTATCCTTAGCTAGTTTAAAGAGGCTCACATTGTTCTTAGGTCCCTGTATGCCTCCCCTTAGCGGACGTGATGCCAGCAGTTGTCAGCAGTGGTTGTGGAAGAGCCAGCCTGGAAGTCAAGCACTTGCTTACACAAAGATGAGAAAACGCAGTAATTTTAATACTGTTGTCTACTATTCAGTCGTTTAATTATTCACTGTGTGTATATATGTATTTAGCAAGCTCACTATACAACCTTGGAATACACCGTGTGGACCAGGCTGGCTTTGAACTCACAGAGGTCCTCCTGCTTCGGCTCCCCACCCCAAAAGCCGCCCCCAGTGTGGAGTTAGAGGCGTGCACCACCTTGCCCTGCCCGAGTTTACTTTCTTAGTTTGGATTTTTCTCCACCAGTGATCTATGGCCATAATCGAATGAGGATCTTTCTCTTAATAGTTTGTTATATCTCGGGCTGGTCACTTGGGAAAGACTGATGTTTGCATGAGGACTACTTTTGTCATATTTGAAAAGTTTTAGGTCTAACTATGTTTTTCAGTCTGCTTCAGTAACCAAGCGTTGCTCAGGTTGGCAGAGGCACAGTCAGGCTCCAGGGCCCGCCGCTCTCAGGGCCCGCCGCCCTCGCATAGGCGCTACCTCCGGCCTTCCTTGGGTCAGGGCTTGGGAAAGCTTATTGTACCACCAGTGTGCACTGTCTCCAGGCCTGCTGTCCGTCAAGTCAGCCAGTTTTAGCTGAGGACGATACAAGCAGCGGACTTAATTCCTGTCCTCCGCGACTGAACTGTGACCTGTTTATGGGCACAGTGGAAATACTTTCTTTTTAGGATGGGTTTGACCGCTTAAAGAAGTTAAACACAAAAGCCCTTTGCTGAGGGGATCTGCACAGCCCTGTAAGAATGTCTTAGATAAGTACTGGGTATCTTCCCAACTCATCTTTAAGGGGTGATGGTAATCTCACCATAATAAATTCTGAACAGAGAGGAAGGTGGGAAAATTCTTTATTCTCATTTCTTTTTAAAAGCACAGATTGAAGATTCTTGTTTTAAATGTTTAGAAACTGATGAAACTTTTAACTGTGCTGTATTTTAAACGACATAGGTACCAACTGCCAGCATTTCTGTGGAGGGCAACCCCGCTCTTAACCGTGTGAGATGGACCCACTCAGGAAGAGAGATCGCCGTGGGTGACTCTGAAGGACAGATTGTCGTATATGATGTGGGAGAGGTATGAGGCCTGCAGCCTAGCACTTTGACACACCTGCATAGTGACACTGCGGTGGCGGTATCGCGGCTGTGTCTAAGGGTGTGCGTGGTGTGTGCTTTTCACCAGAGAAACAGCTTCTGAGCCTCGCCTCTAACTGGGTGCCCTGTGCCCTCGTGCAGCTGGTGTGAGGGTAACGCCGTACCGCATAGTACCGTGCTCATAGATTCCCGTGCTGCTAGGGATTCTTCAGGCAGAAAAGGAAATGTGTGATTGCAAGTAGACTTGGAATTGATGGAATTTATGGAATTGATATTGAGATAAATTTCATTTTCTGTATTCATAGATTTGTTTGAACCAAATAGTAGAAATCAAAGATAGTATCTTTTGATAGCTTTTTTCCAAAAAAATATCGAATGTGTATATGTATGCCTGAGTATATGTATGGGCACTGTGCATGCTGGCGCCTGTGGAGGTCAGAAAAGGGCATTGGATTCCCCAGAGCTGGAGTTAAAAGCTGCAACTCCATCTGTGTGCTGGGTGCCGAACCCAGGCTCTCTACAAGAGCAGCCAATGAATGCTCTTAGCCACTGAGCCATCTCTCCATCCCCCTTCCATGCTTCTTAATAACTGTGAGAAAAAAATGAACCTTGAGACCTCAGCTCGGGTGCAAAGGCATGAGATGGAGCTCAGCAAGATGAGTAAAGCTCCCCTGTCACTCTGCTTGACTGGACACAGCACCCAGAGGCCCAGGGCCCGGTTCTTCCTGTCTGCTCCTGGCCAGACCACCTGGACATCTCCTACGTCATTATTCCCCATCTTGTCCTGGTACTTTGTGGCTATAGCACTCAGGTCTTGGTGAGATTGGGTCATTTAGGGCAGCTAGTTGGACAGTGTTGGTGGATGTCCTGCATCTGCACTGGTGGTGTGTGGTCGCCAGCTGCGTGCCCCTGTTGAAAGGCTGTGGTTAGTGAAGCTCAGTGCTAGTCTCTGTGAAAATACAAGAGGAACTGTAGGGAAGTTTGGTTGCTTCTGTGAGGCAAAAGCACCGTAAACTCTTGACTCAACACTATGTTGAGTAGCACTGTAACTTCTGACAAAGGAGTTGGAGAATCAAGAAAGAGTACTTTCTGTTCCAAACAAACCCTGTGTTCAAGAGTCACAAACTGGAGGCAGCCTGGGCCACAGAGAGTGATTCTGTCTCAGAGAAGAAATAAAATAAAATAACTATTTCATACTAGTAGTGATGCAAAAAAATACAAAAAAAAAAAAATTGAAGGCATCCCTCTCATCAGCAAGCCCCACAGAGGCGCCAGGAAGTCTGTTTACAAAGCATCCTTGTTGTGGCCTTGTGCTGGTAGTTGTGACAGCAGATTCGTTTCTGAGGCTGTCAGGACACGTTTCACAAACACCTTTTGTTTTGAAATGTTGTAAATCATTATTATGGTCTCTGTAATTATGGAAAGGCCCTTTAGGTCAATTATTACTTTTTACTGGAAAAATTATTTGAAAACAGAGTAATAGTAGAGACGATGAATTTTTATTTCATTGCTCAGCAAACATTGTCTTTCTTTTAATAGCAGATCGCTGTTCCCCGAAGTGATGAATGGGCAAGATTTGGCCGAACACTCGCAGAAATTAATGCAAACCGAGCTGACGCAGAAGAGGAGGCAGCGACCCGGATCCCTGCCTAGCCTGAGAAGTGGGCTGCAGCCTTAGCAAATTGGGCAAAGATGATTAAGTAGACCCTGAGCTATTTGCATGCTTCTGATTAAATGATATTAAAAGGAAATTCCGAGAGGAAACTGGGTTCAATGCAGGAAGCAAAGCTTACAGTGCCCTTTTTATATTCTTTTTGTTTTGGATTGGTGTCATTTTTAATATAGCTGACAACTTTACAAAATGGAGCCTTTTCTGCATCCAGAGACATAGATGTGTATATTCTTTTGGATTCTTTTCAACTTGTAATACTATATATAGTTATTTCTAAAGCACAGACTAAGTAAGTTCTGCATATTTCTAAAAAACCACAATTTATTATGCAATACAGTACATAATTCCTGTCAATTATCTTCTCAGTGCCCTAACTGTGTGGGAACATTGTTCTTAGTCCCGGCATGCATTCGCCTACCTGTTTTAAGTGTTGTTCTGATGCCATTTTCCTTCTCTGTGGTTCTATAATAGTTATCTATAAATAAAAACAAATATGTGCTAACTTCTCAAATTCTTATTTTTACTTCTTGAAATTTGAAGTTTTCTCTTATAAATCTTTTGTTAGTTTCTAATGCAAGCAGCCACCTTAAATCTCCTGCAGCCTTAATACACACCATATAGGGATAGGCTAGAGCATTTCTCCTTAGGCACTGTGAACTCAGGGTGGATAATTTGTCAGTGGAAACCTTCTCTTAGGTTCGCTTTTGCTGACTGTTACTTTCCTTCTATTTATGTTTGTTCTAAGGAATAAATACTCAGTTCCTTCGTCTACACTGATGAGACCACGGTGCAGGTAAGCTCTTGGAGAGAAGGTTGCTGTGGCTGCAGCAGCCATGAAAGAGGTGTGCTCATATGCCCTCGACATGCTGGAATTTGCTAGCACAGCTCTGTGAATCTTTAAGGCAGATGGCAAATGTCTGCATTACTGTGAGTCACCTGTCTGTGGACAGCCAGAATCAGATTGTGAAGGTTTACAGGTTGTCCTTACCTTTAAGTCTTTCTGAGTTTAACTCTTCACTCAACAGAACTTGAACTAAAATATTAGAAATCAGAATCGGAACTTTATAAAAAAAAAAAAAAAGTCATTTATTTATTTATTATGTGAGTGCTCTGTAAGTACGCCTGCAGGCCAGAAGAGGGCATCAAATCCCTGAATAGATGGTTATGAGCCCCCTTCTGGGTACTGGGAATTGAACTCAGGACCTCTGGAAGAGCAGACAGTGCTCTTAACTGCTGAGCCATCTCTCCAGCCTCTGGAATTGGAACTTCTTAATTTTGGTTTTATAAGGATTTGTTGAGAGAGAATTCTACGTAGCCAAACTTGCACATAACAGAACTTATTCACTGTTAGTGCTCTGTGGTATAAGGAATAACTGACCAGGAATACTGCACCCAAACTGTAGTCCTAGCTTTGACAGCCATGAAAAATGTGATGTTAGCCAAACTTGAACCTTATAGTTTGGAATTGTCAGTTACATTATTTCTAACTTGTCTCCCAGCTCAACAATTATTAATTTTAATTGTATCAGCTACTTCTCCACTTTGAAATGTTTAGTTTTCATGAGTTGACCTGTATAGTTGCCTGTTCCATAAAGAACCATCTCAGATTACCTCATGGTAGCAATGTCTAAGTCCAAAGTTCCCCGTCCGCAGAGTCCCACCGTCCTTCTGTTGAAGAATTTATCTACTCAGAGGCATGGGGTTTTAGTTCTTAGTCTGTGAAAATGAATAGAAAAAGAGGGAAAATATAACGTTAGGGAGGTTGAAAATTGCCATGTAGCAAATCAAATAGTCACTGGTCTCAAGTTGTTTTTTATAAAAGAAGTATTTTATTCTCCCCGACCCCTCAGAATAACTTAACATAGACCCTCGCTCAACCTTAGTGTGTTTTTAGGAAAACTTGCATTTACCATAAGGAATTACCTTTGAAGTATATAACAAATTAAAAAATTAGGCTCTGTGGACAGAGCTCTGTGTCTGCTGTAACTGGCGCACAGGACTGAGGAGATGAAGTTGATTGGGGCTGAGAGAATCATGCATGTTTTACTTTTAGGTGTGAAAGACCTTTGGAATTTTGAAAATATTTGGGGACATAAATTATAGCTTACTTGTGATCAGCTTCACTTTTTGCTAGGCAGGAAACAAGTTCCAGTTTTGTGGCTGGTTTGTTGTTTGTCTGCTTTTGAGTGGCAAGTTACAGATTATCACCCTATTTGTGTTGAGAAAGCATATTCGGTTTTTCAGTAACTAACTTGACTAATCCCTGAGATCATTTTTCGTATCATTTAAGCCAAATACTCAGCACTAGAAGCTTTTTTCTCATCACAGATACTGTTCTCGGCAAAGTTTGGCAGGGCTGTATAGAAAAGCCAGTGATATCACTGAGAACTGCATCATGAAGGCACAAGTGACTTAAAGTGAAGGAGCAGGGGAACTGAAGCGCCGTGGTGGCCAGGGTGGGAGGGGGTGGCTTGTCATCATCTCTGAATGGTTCCCTTTGTTCTGCGCTCACCAGGATAGACTGTAACCTTCAAGCCATGCAGACTGTGAGAGTCTGTGTGTCTGTGGGGCACACCATTTTTCCCTCCTTCCTTCCCTCAGCCAATTGAAAATGTCTTTTCCACAGTCTGACTTCCAGTGTCGGCGTCAGAGTGATTCTCTAACTGGAAAAGCTGGGTACCTATTATGTGGAGCTCAGCTACAGGGCCCTGGTCACTGTTCACGGGCATCCAAGGTGTGTTTGTACAGAGCTCCAGCAGAGGTCATGGGCATCCAGCCTGTGGTTGTGCAGACCTTCAGCAGAGGTCATGGGCATCCAGCCTGTGGTTGTGCAGACCTTCAGCAGAGGTCTGGAGCCTAAAAGCCAACAGCGCTGGTGCTCTGGATAACTTAGAGTGCTCAAGTTGAGGTGGGCTTATAGCAGTAGGAAGGGAGTTCTCACTTTTGAGCTGTCATCTTGCTGATTGTTAGGTAGCAGGGTCCCTACAGCTTCGGGAAAAATACTCCCAAGTAGAACCCTATATTTCACTCATATAAAATATAAGTAAATAAGTTTTTTTTTTTAATTGAAAAATACTGGCAAGATGACACAACAGGTAAAGAGACTTGCCACCAGGCCTGGTGTTAGTTTGACCTCTGGAGCCAGGTGGTAGGAGAGAACCAATCCCTACACGCTGTCCTGTCACGTGCCTTTGTGTACATGCACACAAATAACATACAATGCAATGATTGTTTTATTATTATAAATGCTGGGAAATAATTTACTCAGACATCTGACTTAGAGATATGAGTGAATTTAGAGTGTTGTCCTAAAGGCATTATGGAAAGAACATGGGGGCCTGGAAAGACGACACATGAGTTAATGCTTTGCGCTCTTGCAAAGGACCTGAGTTCAGTTCCCAGCACCCACATCCCACAGCTCAGTCACCCTCTTCTGGACTCCCTGGGCTCACATGTACAGACATACACATATACACACAATTTTAAAAATCCTTTGACAAAAGGACCATACAGGGGCTGGGGAGGTGGCTTAGCAGTTAAAGCACTTGCCTGGAAAGCTGCAAGACCAGAGCTCAGACCTTGAGACGACATAAATGCGAGCGGCCGGGCAGCCAGGAAGGGTAGCACCTCAAGTTGAGAAGTCTAGACAGGGTCCCAGAGCATGGCAACATGCACCGCACGTGAAAAAGACAAGATCAACTTCCATACTTCAACTGGAGAATTAAATGCCATTCTTTGAAGTAATACCTTTAGTCCAGTACCCCAAAGTGTTAATAACTTTTTTACTGCAGCATAGATTTTAAAATCCTTTTTCGATATTTAGGGAACGTATTGTTGGACCAGTTTTAGAAAAGATTCCCCAGTCCCAAGCCAGAATGCCAGTTGCAAGACTTGGAGTAGTCATCAAATCACGATGTTTTTCACAGGGAGCCGGTGCTCTCAGACCTAAAGTGTGACCCTCAGGCGCTTGAATTCCCTTTCTCCATGCCATGTTCCCAGCTGTTCAACCTAAAAGTCTGAATGGCCAGGCGTTTACGTTTCCAGCCTGCCGCTCCAGCCACAGAGTTTCACCACAGCCAGCCGGCAATCTCTTACAAACTTTCGTCAAATTACAGTATTTTGTGTTGTTAGCGTCCTAGCAGGTGACTCAGTTCCGGCTTCTTAATATTCCATTAGCGGCCCCCGGGCCGAGCGTGGGGCAGCTTGCTCTGGGCCGAGCTGGCTGGAAGGCCTGCTCCACTTTGTGAGGTCGCTTATTCCGGCCTCGGGGGATGTATTATCCTGCCCCTCTCCTAATGTACTTGATTCGCCCGGAAAGCTGGGGGCAGTGATTGTGTGGGGTGTAGGACGCACCTGCACTGCGCGGAGCGTGCAGGGACCTGACCCTGTGACTGGAGCTCAGGGATGCCACTGGGGAGACTGATAGCAAGTCATTTCATCTTTTGTGGATTTTTGTACTGAAATTTGGGAGGTTTTTTTTTTTTTCTTTCTGTGAAAAGTAATGGAAATGCTCTGTAACAAAAGTTTTTATACTTAAAGATAGCCTGATATAAGAGAAAGGATTCTGAGCCCCAAAGACTGTGGTTCCTGGAATCCCAGCACTTGGAGGCCAAAAGAGGACAATAAGGTTGAGGCCAGCCTGGGCTGCAGAGTGAGAGCCATCTCCAAAACAGAAGCCTGTGTTCCATTCCCGTTGGTCTCCATTACATAAGATAGCCTCTCTTCCCTTTCAGTTTTTGTTTTTCAAGGCAGGGCTTCACTGTGTAGCCCTGCCTGACGGGGAACTAACGCGCTTTGTAGACCAGGCTGGCCTCAAACTCACAGAGAGCCACCTACTTCTGTGCTCAAGTGCTGGAATTAAAGGTGTGTGCCACTACTGCCTGGCCCCCAGCTTGGGTTTCATTTAAATGAGGAAAATAATTGCCTTCTGTGGCAGTTTTGTGAGAGGATGCATATGTGAAGACTCTGTAAAGTACAAATAGTTTTATTTTTAATGCCTTTGTTAAAGAAATGTGAGAATGAAAAGAGGCCTTATTTTAAAACTATTTTTTGAGATAGGGTCTCACTATCTAGCTCTGACTTATGGGGAACTCACTCTGTAGACCAAGCTGACCTCGAACTCACAGAGATCCACCTGCCTGCCTCCCTCCCAAGCCCATATTTTAAAACATTTAGGTGAAGTAACAGGAGCTCGTGTTGAAAGGGTCAAATGCCTCGGTGTCTGTCTGAGCAGTTATTCTCCAGTGTTCACTGTCATCATGGAGTGAGCTGTCACAGCCCCCTGAGGCTGAGGAGGGGCAGGAAGCCCAGGGAGAAGTTACACTTGCCCCACGGACCTTAGGAGGTAGGGGTCCTTTTTGAATGCGTGGGGAAATAAACATGCTTGAGGATTTTACCACCGCATAGCAGCACCTCAGCAACTCCCGAGAAGTGCGGCATCAATGAGGGAGTTTTCCAGCACCCTTTCCCTCGGCAGCGACACATGCTTGTGTCGGAAGATGGCCGCTGAGAAGGCACTATGCTCCACACAGCTCTAGAGATTGACGCCTACCTGGAGTCGCAGAGGAATGAAGGCGTGACCGACACAGAAAGGCTGGGCTTGGGTGCTCTGTCCGGGCTGTCTGCTGGGGATGCCACAGCACCCCAGAAGTTCAGTGTGTTCATTACACCCAGCTGAATGGGGAGGCAGGTTCAGCTCATCTTGTTAAAAGGAGCGTTGGTAGGGGAGCAGTCTTCAAGTCGGAACCAGGTTGGAGAAGACTGTGATGGGCGTTTTCTGAACACGTCAGCATTCATACTTGGACCAGAGGAAAGCTTCGCCACTCCCGTGGGGCTGAGGCGTTGGGATCCTTGATGTAGCTGTCCCCATATCAAACAAAAGGCACTCATGCAGGGCTTTACTCAGTCTGTACAAGAAAGGGCTCTGCTCCTTGAGAAACTGTGTGTGCCTGTCAGCCAGAGCTCTGAAATTAGCCCTCATCTCTTACCCAGATTGGCAAGTCTCTGTTTTATTATCATATCCAAAACGTCATCCCCAGGCACAGAGCAAAAGCTTATGTAATGAACACCAGTTGTCCTAGTTTGCTTCTCTATCACGGCGATAAACACAGAAACCAAAAGCAACTCAGGGAGGAAAGGGTTTATTTGACTTCCAGCTTCCTAATGAAGAAGCCAAGGCAGCAAGGAAGTCGAGGAAGCAGACACTGCTCGCTGGTTCCCTTGCTCTGACTCGCTAGGCTGCCGTCCTTATCTCTCCCCAGGAATGGCACAGTGGTTTGGACCCTCCGACATCAACTCGTGTTTAAGAGAATATCTTCACAAACATGGCGCCAGGGCAATCCAGTGGGGGAAATCTTTGGGTGGAGGCTCCTTCCGAGGTGTGTCAGGTTGACAGCCAAAGCTGACTAGATAGAATCGAACAAACATCTTGCCACAATGACCAGACCTTTACTGATGGGTTTGACATCTATTGATGTCCGAAGGTCAGTCACGAATTTGGCGGTACATTGAGGGAGGAGTCTGTGTTTTCCTAAGGTAAAAGTTTTCTTTTGGGATGGGAGGTAGGATTCTGTTGCCAAGGTCATGCCTCAGGCTCTTGCTGCTTCAGCATCCTGAGCAGTTGGCACTTCAGGCGCGCTGCCGCCGTTACTCAGCTATCTGCACGAACCTGTTTAAGAGGTCGTAAGGCAGTGGTCCTCAGCCTTCCTGGTGCAGCTCCTTATGCTGTGCTGACCCCCAGCCATCAAATTCTTTTCGTTGCTACTTCATAACTGTACTTTTTCTACTGTTATGAATCATAATGTAAGTATCTGCTTTCCACTGGTCTTAGGGGAACCCTGTGAAAGGGTCACTCAACCCCAGAGGGTTCAGGACTCACAGACTGAGAACCATTGCAGTAAAGTGGTTCTTCGTCACTCTGTATGAGAGCATAAAGACAAGTGTGCTGGAGCACGCCTGTAATCCCAATAGTTAGACACTGAAGCAGGAGGATCAGACATTTCAGCCTAGCCTGGACTACTGTGAGACTCTTGGGGATAGGAGGCAAGGATTATTATGATTCTGGCTTCCAGGAAAATGGTTCTAGAACCTCTTACTCTTCTGATTATTGCAAATGACTGGGAGGAACTGGTTAGATAGAGGTAAATATTCATCTCAAGAAGTTTGGGCGGTGGCAAGAAAATAAACTCCAAGAAAATAAAAACAGTTAAGAGCAAAAAATCAGTGCAAAAGAAATATAATCAAAAGAATCCATAAAGCTAAAAGTTGCTCTGCAAAAATTTGGACAAGTTCTTGAACCAAAAGGCACAAATATCAGAAGTGAAAAGAAGTGTCATAAACATTGATCGATATTTTCCAAAATCTGTCTTAATTTTGATTTTCAATCTAAATTCAAGAACTGGAGTCCTCAAAAAATCTAGAAAATTGACAGAACAAAACAAAACACAGAGACTTCCAGGAACTGTCAGGCATAACTGGATAACACAGGAAAAGAGAAGAGATATATACTTAGACCAGTCATATTTAAAGCACAAAGAAAGTCAGGATACAGTCAACAATTTATTATTTAAAACAATGAATGTCGTAGACAGGGCTACATTTCAAATATTTTCAGAAAACTGTCAAGCCAAGAATTTTATATTCAGCAAAAGCATCTTCCAAAAATAAAGAGAAAATGACATAATGGCAGGAATAATGATTGAGAATATATATTGCTAGCCAACCTGCTTTTAAATTGCTGTCTGAAAAGAAATGAGAGTAGAAGATAACTCATTCCTGAGAGATAAAGATGGGAAAACAATAGGGGAATCCTGAACACTAAATGTGTGTTTTCTCCAGTAGATTTACAGTGTAACTGCAAGGAACAGTAATGTGGAAGGGAATCACAACACCTAAGGACAGATGCACAGGGAGGGAAAGAGCTGCCTTGGAGGACTGCTTCTTGTTTTATTGAAGTACCTCTCACTGGAAATATACAGGGTTGTTGTAAATTAACATATTTGTTATAAGCTCTAGTCCTAAGGAAATAACTTGGAAAACCTAGCTTAAAAGATACGCCACAAAATATGCATTTTACAAAAAGCTTGTAAAGGAAGAGGGGGGTGCTGGGTCTGCCGCTCAGTCTTCTGCGAGAGCAGCCGAGGAGCCTGCTCTGCTCTCCAGACCTTTCTTGATTCTCTTCCTTCTCTTCAGCTAGATAATACCCTCGTTAGGAGACAGATGCACATTAAGGCAGGGGTGGAGTACACAGACACACAGACACACACACACACACACACACACACACACACACGACATGGTGCTCAGGGCAGAGGATAAATCTTTAAAAGAAAAAGGAAGAAAAAGACAGCTAATTCAGGAGGTTAGGCAAAGATTTTAACATACACTTCTGTTAGCAGAGATTAACTCTGAATGGCCAGTGTAGAAGGAAAGGGCTAATGAAAACCATGTATACCCGGGCGTGGCAGTATCCGCCTTTAATCTCAGCACTCTGGAGGTGGGTTTATCTTTGAGGGCTCAAGGCCAGCCTGGTCGACAGAGTGAGTTTCAGGCCAGCCTAGACTACATAGTGAGACTTTGTCTCTAATTAATCAATTATTTGTTAAAAAGCTACCATGATATTTACCTGCCATTTGTGGTAAAAGACATAAAACACCCGAGGGGAAAAAATGTAACTTCGTGTAAGAATATGTCGGTGCAGTCTGGTAAGACTTAATAAACAAAAATAAACTCCGCTTCCAAATGTCCATTCCCAGAGGCACAGTACAGGGCCAGTGGGCTGGCCCAGTGGGTAAAGACGTGCCACACGCGCCTGGTGACCTGAACTTTATTCCAGGGACCCAGGGTGGAGATAAACAACTTCACAAAGCTGTGGAGTGTATGCAAACACAAGTGCCTGCGATCCAGCGCGCACTCATAGACATACATACATACATACACACACACACACACACACACACACACGTCATTGGCACACAATGACTAAACAAGTCAGGCTTGGTAATCCAGCTATAATCTTAGCACTGTGGAGGCTGAGGCAGGAGGATCACAAAGTGGAAGCCAGCACAACAGGAAATACTGTCTCAAAAAGCGGGAAGGGGACTATAGTATTTAGGGATGTACATGAATATAGGGAAATGAGGAAACAGTTGGTGCCAATGGGGCAGAGGGGGAAATAATGAAGAGGGCATGGGTAACTTCTGGGTGTTGTGAATGTTCTGTCTCTTGACCTGGTCATCACATGAATATTATTTTAACACGTATGTGCACTTTTCTGTGTCTATGACTATATAGACTTCAGAGGCCTTCAGTATATTTCACAAAACAAAAATAGACAGATGACCAGTAAAAATGAAAAGACAGCCAGATGTGGCCACCCACGGCTGTAATCCCAGCAGCTGGGAGGGGAGACAAAAGGTTGCCACAGGTTCAAGGCTGACCTGATCTACGTAGGGAGTTCCCAGACTCTGAGGTTACAAGAGTGAGACCCTGTCTCACCAAACCAAACAAGAAGTAAGATAGATAGATAGATAGATAGATAGATAGATAGATAGATAGATAGATAGATAGATAATTCACTCAAGCCCTTTAGCAATTAGAAAAATAAAAACTGAAAGAGTGACCACTGTTTATGAGCTGCCTAGGACGTGGCCGCTCTCACCTGCTCCCTGGAGGAAAGGAGAGCAAGACCTCAGTGAGGAGCAATGTGGTAAGATGTATAAAAACTATAAACTCATCAACCTCATGAACTAGTACTCTCCTAATAAAATACTGACATGCCTGCTCGTGACACACACAAAGATATTCTCCTCTAACTACAGTGTTGTCTGGAATGATGAAAAGACTATTTTAAAAGGCCACCATCCACACAGTGAAAGAATACACAGCTACTAGAAGCAGGGTACGTTTTTATAAAGTGATGTGGAAAGACCTCAGAGACATACTAAGAAAAGCAAGTCACAGAATCACGCGTTGCATAGTCCTGGTTTTAAATATATAAATATGTACATATGTAGATGTGTGGAAAACAGATCACACATTAATGCTCTAACAGGGAGTGGCGGGAATGGTGAAGAGGAGGCAGCAAGGGCACACTGTCATCTTCCTCCACACACTTAGGTGTGTGATTTCATATCCCTGGACTACTTGTGTGGTTTAAACAAGTATAGCAAGAACAATTACACTTTGTATTCAGTTCCAGTGAGACTGATCTAACACATTTCAAAATAGCCTGCTTTCAAGAAGCTTTTGTTCCTAGGGCTTCAAGAGAGCTCAGAGCTGTAGATACAGGGCTGTCGGCCACCAACTGCTGAGCGCCGTGCAAGGTGACTTGACCATCTCCAGGGTCACCTCTAATGACCCCTGCATACATCCTCACATCCTGGTCCTTGGCCACAGCTGTGTTTCCCCAGAGCACTTTGCTATAGCAGGTAAGTCCCGATGTCACCACCTGTCAAGTACAGCCACAGTGTGGCTGTGGCTCAGAAGTGACTGTTCAAGAGTAAACATAGCCCAGGAGAGAGCCCTTTGAGTAAGTCGGCCGCAGCTGACCTCCTTGTGAGGACCCAGGCCCACAAAATCACCGCGTAGGAACTTGCCTTCTTCCCCTCCCCCACTCCACCCTAATTCTTTCAGAAGCAGGGTGTACCTTCCCTAAAGGTAGGGGGCCACAGACCCCATCTCAACATCCTCAGAGTCTGTAGCAAATCCGACAAAGAGCACCATGCGGATACTTAGGAAGGAAACCGACTCTGGCAGACGTTTTGGTGTGCTTTTATTGATTTGTAGCATACTATACGAAGGGAAACGTCCAAACTTTACTCTCTCAACATCTTGACCTTTACCTTGCTGCATGGGAGGAAAGCAAAGCTAAGCGAGCTGTGTGGAGCCCAGCCTGTCTCCAGCGTGCGAGGACAGGAGGAGTGGCTCCAGCCGACAGCTGCGAACAGCTGGAAACACTCCAGCACGCACGCAGGAGGCCCCAGCTTGTCCTCCGGGAGCCGCCTTCTCCAAGCATCTCTTTCATAATGCAGCGAGCACTATGTCTCCCTCTGCCTTTCGCCAGCAGACACCTTCCTGCCCCAGGATGGAAAACAGACTGCAATTGAAAGCTCAGTACATTCAACACTGATGTCTGATTTCCGTAAGTCACCAAGAGGAGAATGAATTTAACTTTCGTACATTTATTCTTACATGATTCTTAACAAAACACTTTCAAAACATTCTGTACAGTTCAAGCCGCCCGGAACTGCGTTACATTTCTATAAATGTGATTGGTTGGGGTGAGGTGCCAAGGTGTCTCTGTACAAAGATGTACAATATGTACAGTAACTGTAGGTACAAGCTGCGCAAAGCAGAGTCTAGAACACGCAATTCATGCCAAGGCTCAGAAAACATCTCAACAAAGAAGACTAAAGCTTGAAACTGCACTGCGGCTCTCCCTGGCATATGGTCACTTATAAACAACACACACACAGAAGGTGGTTGACCCCAGCGCAGACACGACCGCGCACGGTCCCAGCCACTCTCCCGGGCCTCGGTCTGCAGCTGTCGTGTCATTGAGCTGCTGCCGCAACCTTGGGCTGAGCCACAGCTACGCTAGGAGACTTAAACTTGGGGAGGTAAAGGCCAAACTTGTTTTCGATGCCAGCAAAAGTGGCTGTGGCCAGTCTGTAGCCACCGATGTGGTCGGGGTTGGCGGGAGGGAGGTCTGCGATGCGTGACTTTGGTGTTGGTTCTGAGCCCGAGGGTTTGCTGTGGACAGGAAAGAGCAGGCAATTAGAGAGCTAGGGGCTGCGGAGGACATGCTGGGCACGGGCGGCACCCCCACACCACAGAGCAGGCTGCCTCCGCTCTTTCCATGTCGCCTCCTCTACATCAATCATGGCCCCACCTTCATGCCTATGAACATACGAGCAGACTTGCAGGCGGAAAATATGGAGGGGAAAATGCACTGGGTTAGTGATAGTCTTGGGAAGCTGCCTATGTGTGGGCTTTTATTTTCTAATTTTACGCAGGAAGCATGCATGAAATCTATGGTAAAGGTATATGCAATGATATAACTTAATATCCTGGGCTCATAAAGCTCATTATCAAAAGAGAAAAGGATTAGTCCTTGCTTCTATAGTCTCTGAAAGCAGACAAATATTTGTCCAGGGGCATTGCTGTTCTTGCATCTTTTCTACGTAGAGGTCTCTCCACTACTTGGTTCTGCAGTTATTCCCCTGCCGAGGCTCTCAGCAGGATGGGGGCTCTCGGGGTTAGGAGACGAAGCCGCAGAACAGGACCTGGGCTAATAGCTGCTCTCTGGGTACAGCTCCCCTCAGGAGGCCTGTGATTGTCCTCCCCAGGGCAAGCCTCGTGCGCCCTGCCCGGAGCAGCTCACCCGGAGCTTGCCCCCTACAGTGACTGCCCCGTTGGCATTGCCTCTTTGAAACCATGTGTGTGAACCAGTGTGCGACCGTCTACGAACTAAATGACGGGGGGACTGAACTATTATGAGTATAAAAGGACTAAGAACAATCTCGGTACACGGCTAGTGCACGTTAAGATTGCTCCTGGTCCACATTAAGTCACCCAGTAATGACCCAGTCTCCCCAAAATGTCCCACTGTATGCTGAGGCACTGAGGTTTGGCTTTCTTGGCATGGAAGCTTTTAAAGCCTGCTGCTCTCCACGCACGGGTCTTAAAGGATCCCGTTGCTTTTCTTTTCTCAGCCTCCCCAAAGTGGGTCTGAAAACAGAGGAAGCTCATATTTGGAGCGGTGACTTTTTGGAAGGAAAAGTAGCCGCACTTACAGGCCTCCAAAATCTATGTAGAACCACCGCTGCAGCAGCTCATAGGTGACCAGGGTGACCCCGAACTGAGGGGAGGACCGGAACACTCGAGCTGGAGAAGACAGACAGGGCAGATTTAACACCTGGGCAGCTGTGGCAAGGCAACCGCTGAGAGGCAGGGACAGGACACGAAAGCCAGGTGGCCACTGTGGAGGACACCCCGACATCTACCTGCAGTCCCCTTCCAAAACGCTGACGGCCCTTCTTCCCGGAGAATCTTCCGGAAACAGTCGATGACCCCGCTGTATGTGGTCTGGCCAGCCCGGGCGGCCACTTGCAGCCTCGTCTTGATGACATCAGCAGGGGTCACCAGAGAAGCAGCAGGCACACCTTTAAGGAGAAAGCCACATTTAATCATCCTAAGGCCGTCGCACATCCACCAAGACAATCCACGGCTGTAACCAAAAGGGGACCACAAAGCTCCTTAGACACAAGTGGAAAGAGAAGCATGACCAAGCCTGCTAGCTGCTCCCTACTGAACCAGGGAGGAAATGCTTTGATTTTCTTTCTGGATTAAGGAAATGTCCCAGACTGTATCATCCCGACGAACAATGAAAGACACAGAAACGCAGTAATAGTGATAGGAATCCCATGTTCCCTTTCCAGCTCTAACAACCTGTATGTTTTTTTCATCTTTAAATAAGATGCAAGTGTTTTCACGTATGTGGCACCAAAGCATCGTGGTCTTAGCTGATTCTTGCACTGCGGGGTGAGTGTCAAAAGCATCAAGCCCTTGCCAGTTTGCAGCTCTAAGGGAAAGGTGAGCAAGCCTCACTTCAGACCCGCTCACACACGCCAGTCATTACAACCTGAGTGAGCATGGGTCAGGCTTCCTGTTAGGGAGCAGCGGGGAAGCTGACCATCCAAAGACCACACTGCCTTCCCTGCGCCTCAGCTCCCTGGAGCCACCTGAGATGCAGCAGCAGCAGGATACAAGATGGATTTCTCAAGCATAGGTTTTGTTCATAAAACAAAACAGACCTTGAAAGAGCAGCATGACATTCTCCAGGGGGAAGGAATTCAATTTGGCCTAAATATCACCGTCTCATTGCTAGACAGATGGAGCTGGTGGCCCTGGGGATGGAGAGGGGGCTGCTAGAGAATGATGCCAATGCTTCCCCTGGATCAGCACAGCAGCCTATTCAGAGGAAAGCAGGTAAGTCGCCTGTTGTCTGAGGCAGGACTCCAAACGCTCAGTGCCTGCCGGTAAAGCTCGCCTGATAACAATTAGAATAACTCGCCTCTTTCTGAAAACATGTCGAATGTCTACAAGCAAGCTGGTGCTACTTGGGAGCTGCTTACATGGTTCTGCTGCCCACTGGCATAGGCCTGGCAGTTACCCCCTTCGTCACAGACTGGTGAGTGCAAGAAAGGAGCTGGGGTCAACGGGGGAGGGGTAGGTACTAGATTAAAGAGGTAACTCAACTGAACTAACCAAGATCACAAATGCCAGAGGTCAAGGCTGGACCCCAGACCAAAGCTCAAAACCCTGGCTTGTTGTTTTCTCTTTGTTTGAGATCAGTTGTCCCTTGTGGTCACAGCAAGAATAGTGTGTCTCAACACTCCGGAACCCAGGGCTCCCAATATTAAAAACACCACATGTAGGGTAGCTAGCAGAAGAGGATGACCCAGCAATTAAGAGCCAAGCAGTGGGGGCTGGGGAGATGGCTCAGTGGTTAAGAGCACTGGCTGCTCTTCCAGAGAACCGTGGTTTGATTCCCAGCACCTACAGGACAGCTCATAATCATCTATAACTCCAGTCCTAGGGGATCTGATGCCCTCTTTTGGTCTCCCAAAGCATGTGGTATACACACATACATGCAGCCAAACACACACATAAAAGTAAGGTTTTTTGTTTGTTTGTTTTTTGTTTTGTTTTTGTTTTTGTTTTTTGTTTTTTGAGACAAGGTCCCACTATGTAGCTCTGGCTATCCTGAAACTAGTCACGATATAGACCAGGCTCACCCCAAAACTCACAGAGCTCTGCCTGTCTCTGCCTCCCACATGTAAATAAATCTTACAAAAAGACCAAAGCAGGAAACGGGAGCCTAGTCCTGGTTATGCTGAGTTCTGTGTAGGTTTGTTACTGGCTGTGTGGAAGATAGACAGGCCTTTCCCTCTCCTGTCATTTCTGTGTTGCTGCATCTAAGGATACCTGCTTGGTCTCTTCTACTCTAAGTCAGTTCCCTGGTAACTCAAGAGTAAGAATGGACAGACAGATGGACACACACGCACACACATTCAACCCCCGGAATTCCCCCCACTGCTGTGAGTCAGTTCCTTCCTATCAGGCTCCTCTTTCTGGTGGACTCCCTCCTGGGACTAACCTGGTGTCTTAGACTAGATGAAGATGTTCGTGACTTGTCTTGAGGCTCTACTGCTTTCGCTGGCCACACAGAGAAGGCAGGACGAACATAATGAAACCCCCACCCCAAGAAGCACTCAGCCTATTGCAGAGCGGCAAACCAATTCCAGCAACCATTACCAAAATGAATGCTAAGGTCAGAGAAGAGGTGAAAAGGCAGGTGAGGGCTGAGGTTTGCTGCAGAGGCCTGCTCTGGTCTAGCAAGTAGAGACAGATAGCTCCGTGAAGCTCAGCTTCTGAGCTACTCCACCCCACAGGACAAGGTCAAGGGCAGGCAGGGACTGCACATCAGCACTGGGTCAACAGAGCAACTGATCTGGCAAGAACTTTGCCACCTTAGTTGGCTGCACCCAAGGTTTCAGGGGCCCAGGGGGTAAGCAACGTGCTAATGAGGGCAGCCCAATTTAGATGGGCAGATCTAATTTGGCTCCAAGTTGCTAAGCTGCATTAACTTGTTTATCGACATTATGCAAATGTAATTAACTCTCATCAGAATCACAGCGCATCCCCACAAAGGAGAAAAGGCAGTTATAGCCAGCTAAGTCAGAGCCCAACAATAACTCCCAGAAATATGGGGCCGAGTCAGAGATTTGGCGCTTCTTAAGGGGATTCTTCTGGTCCCGAAGGTCTGCGGTTACCTGCCACGGCTCCAGCTGTTAGGAGATTGATGCCTCCCACGCGTCCGTTCTCATCAGCCAGGAGGAGTTTGCAGTGAGCGTACACGGGAAAATAGATGGCGGAGAAGGGAATGTCTCGGAGGAAACAGGCTTTGGCACCCTGTCACATGGTGAGGAAACAGTGCGAGACAGTGTGTAAACATGGTCAGAATGCCCGAACGGGAAGCAGGCAGGCGTCGGTGACGAGCTGAGACGTCCTTCCAACAGCATTAGAAGTGACGTGAGGGGGCGTAGGGTGGTGAACGGAGCAAACGCGTGGGCAGCAGGCTTTCGAAAGGAAAGTGGGTAACCATCCGGGCCACCCTCGCGTGATCGGAAACGCTACACTTAGTGCTTTAAAAATTAATTTGCTTTCTGTTGTGGTGATCACAGATGGAGACCTATCCTCTTATGTGTTTTATTTTTTTGTTTGTTTGTTTTGGTTTTTCAAGACAGGGTTTCTCTGTAGACCAGGCAGGCTTCATAGAGATCTGACTGCCTCTGCCTCCCAAGTGCCGGGATTAAAGCTCTCGCCGCCACCACCACAGCCCAGCCCTCTTAAGCGTTTTAAAGTACAACATCCAAGGATGCTCTGTACAGGCCTCTGCAACTTGTCAATGTGTAACTGAAACTTCCTGTGCATTAAGCAAGGCAACACCTTAGGAGTCACAACTAAAAACTCTCGGATTCCCAGGTTTCTTGACCAGCTTTGCTAGGGGTGGGGGCGGGGAGCTTCAGTGATGATCGAAGTGGAAGGGCAAAGAGGAGAGGCGTTAGACTCAGAGATTCAGACCCCAAAATGAAAGGCTTGCTTCCCAAGCTCCCCCCCCCAACACTAACAAGTTACCAAGTCAAGTTCAATCAGTTCCAAGTTTTGGGAGTACCAGGCAGAAGGCCAGAGACAATGGAGAAGGGGAACCATTCTAGGGAAGGCTGAGGGAAAACCCAAAAGCCTTCCCTGCTCATCCCCACCCCATGCCCCACTCAAGGCTGCCTGTCCTGGCCACAGAGAGGGCAGTGGACACTTCTCACAGCACTGCCAGTGAGTCCTGCCAGCCCAGGCCTGGAGCTTTACCTCGCCAGACAAAGGCTACCTACACCCAAGCACTGGGTTCCCCGATGACTCTGTTTTCATAACAACAACAGAAAACAGCCACGGCCTCTTACACGGTAACACGGGCAGAACCAATATTTACAAATTCTGCTCTCCGGGGGATATCAACAGATGGCAGGGTGGGCGTGGGGAGCCGAGTGGAGGCATTCGGCACACGGAGACACCTTCTCCGTTCCTTTCCCCGGCTCCGCGGCACCCCGTGGCAGGGTGGCTCCAACTAGACATTCCTAATTTCTAATTTGCAGATAAGAGGTGAATTTACACATTTCGGCAGTCATGGATCCATAAATGAATTCAGTGCTGTGGCAACACAGTCCCCTATAGGGGTGAAATTTCCGTATTTTCCCGTCTACCGGGGAAAGAAACGGAAAGAAATGCTGTCCTTGTTAAAGAAAAATACTGGCTTCTGCTCCATTACATCTGATCTGTAATGAGCGGTGAGTACCCCTGCAGGGGGGATCTGTTGACTGGGCTGTGAAGGTACAGGAACTGTTGTTGTTTTTAAATGGAATTCATTATTGGCAAATCCTCCCACTTAACTTCTTACAGGCCCGAATCCTGCCGAATTCTACCGTCTTTTTCCCCCCACCATGGTCACAATGATTAAGACAAGGGAAGCCCCTCCTGGGAGGATGACAGAAATAAGTATTCCGACTCAAAAAGCAGAGGATCAGCCTGCGGGCCTGGAGCCAAGGACACTTCTCAAAGGCCGGAGTGGAGAGGGAAGCCTGAAGCCAGAGGTGCCAGGGCACAGATGTCCTGCCCGCACTCCCTAAAGCTGAACGTGACAGCACGAGTGCGAACGTCCACTGCCTTTACCCAACGCCCTCATCTCCCTTGGGTTTTCCATCCCGTAGGTCACTGCTGGGTAAGACTGCTTCTCACTTGGGGGTGAGGGGCGGTGTCAGGTGACCTCTGCGCTCTCCCGTTTACACTGTGCGTCCCTGTTTCTCAGCTCAGCTGGCGGAAAGGATCCACCCACCTTGTACAGCCCGAAAAGCCCCAAGTCCCGGATCACGTTCAGCGCGCTGACTCTGGGTCCCGTGGTGATCTCTCCCGCTACCTGCAGGCGGATCTTCACGATCTCCAGGGGGTTGGTAAAGATGACCTGCGAGCCTCCAGCCTGCAAGCAACGGACAGACAAGCTCTTTCCACGCCGTAGCGGGAGCCGGAGCCGGACTGGGGTGTCAATGAAGGGAAAGGCAGGGAAGATTTCTTTACTTTTCGCTGGGGAAGGAGAGGCCCGCACTGAGCTCGAGGAGCGGGTCTCGTGGAGATGTCCCAACGACGCCTCAAGCTTGTCAATCTGTGTTTGGGTTTGTGTCTACTTGAGGCAAAGTCTCAGTGTGTGGCCCAAACTGGTCTGGAACTCACTATGCCGCCCAGGTTAAGCTAGAACTCGCAGCAACCCTCCTGCCTCAGTCTGCAGAGTGCTGGGATTACAGATGCGAACCGCAGTGTACGGATTTAGGTCGCCAAGACCGATTCTCGGCTGATCTTTAAGGATAACCTCAAGCGTATTCAAAGCAGCAAAATCAATAAACGCAATTTGGAAAACAAAAGCGAATGACGCCTTGGGGGTGGGGAAGATGAGCTTTGGGCGAAAGGGGATGCTCAACAGAGCACTGATTTAGCCCAGCAACTTGCAGAAAACTGAGCCCAAGTCCCAGCCCCACAGAGGGGCCTTTATCAGAGATGCGCCTCCTCCGGTCTGACACTGCATGTGAGCATGCGCAAAGCTCTGACCAGCGACACCCACACAAAAGGAAGGAATTTGGGGAGACAAACTTCAGTATCATCTCAAGACAAAACAAGGGGGGGGATTGCTCTTTAAGACAGAGCTGCGACTCGGAACCCTGAGTAACCCAGAGTACGACACCGGATCAAAGGCACTTTCCACACTCTGGTGATGAGTGAGTGACAAGTTTGGTTTTAAATAATCAGAGTGTATTAGCATCTGAAATCTGCCAGCTAGTAGAGGTGGGGGAAAGGAATGTTTAAAATAATTGCTACAACTCCTCTTTTTTCTTTTTGTTTTTGTAATATAAAGATGAGCATGTGTGTATGATCACGTATATATAAAAATAAATAAAATATATATTATCTCCCTTCATGAAGCGCAGAGCTCTCATTTGGGCGTTTTTGTCTTAAGCTGCAGCTGTTTACATTATACAATCAAAACCATATTCGTACACTATTTGTAATTGTAATGGTGCTTATATAATCACAGTCCTTATACAGCCCTAACAGCCGCAGCACTTGGCCCTGTGTGCCTCCATGGGCAGAGCCGTCCCACAGGTGTGCAAACAGCATCTCAGTCCTCCACCCATACTCCTCCACATCTGCCCACACCCATGACCCTCCCAGACCCCTTCCGAAGGCCAGCCAGGCGCCTCGTCAACACTCCAGAGCTACAGCACTCTTCAATGCCTCTGGTTCAAATCCTGGCCCTTCAGCACCCATGACTACCCTAGATTCCTTTCCTCCTCTGGGCAACTGACTGTCCTGAATTCCCCAGGGGACTAATCCCCTTTTGTCTTGATGGGGCACAGACCACTGCAGGCTCATAGATTCCCCCAACAGGGATATACTGACCCAATTTTACACGTTGATTTGCCTGTGTTTCTTTCTTTTATAATCTGCTGCTCTGCAGGCAGACAGGCGCGTTTCAATGTTTCAATCTAAGCAAACAATACTTTCAAAAGGATTGCTGGGTGAAAATTTATGTTAAAATGATAATCCAAGTAATTACTCCTGTAGCTAGAACTAAAGACCAAACCAATTGAAAAGTTTACTATTTCCTTGAAATCGCCTTTTTAAACAATGGTTGTAAAGACTGTCTTTGGGGAAACATGTTTTATATTCTAAACTAAAGCAGATTAAAATAAAAAGAAAAGAACTACAAATTTTTATTATAATCCCTCAATTTACCGCCACCAGCTTGGCAGCTGTTAGGTGCTAAGTGTTAAATACGGGCGTTGTGCTTAAGTAAACACAAAGTCCTTTCATGGCTTCTGTTTGGTTGGTTGGCTGACTAGTTGGTTTTTCAAGACAAGATTTCTCTGTGTTATTCCTGGCTGTCCTAGAGTTCCAGGCTGGCCTCAGACTCACAGAGATCTGCCTGCCTCTGCCTCCCCGGTGCCGACATCAGAGGTGTGTGCCGCCACCGCTGGCTTGTCCTTTCACATTTTAACCACTGGTGAATTAGCACATCTGGTCTGCTGGCTCCCAGCTCCCTCCTCTGGCAATTCTCTCCTCTCACCTGAGCCTCTTGGAAATGACTGCCAGACAAACAAGGTATGCACTCCCAACAGTTCTCCAAATTCCTCAGACTACAAGTCACAAGCTTTCTTCTACAGCTCCAGGAAGACAGTGAAATCGAGGGAAGGAGCCAGTGACACACATTACACATACAGCCACATTGTTATATGTGTTGAAGGTGAGCATCCCAGCACCCATAGGACACCCTGGAACACAGAAGCCAACTGTCGATCTGGAGCTCCCAGCAAGGGGAGCTAATCCCCTGGCAACATGAACAGTGCTACTGTAGCCAGGCACAGGGTCATCCTTATGTGGTCCTTGAATTTTAGGGAGTAAAATTTCTATCTGTTCAATAATGCTTGTTCATGGCTTTTAAATCACTTTATTTATTTATTTATTTATTTATTTATTTATTTATTTATTTTCAAAGCAGGGTTTCTCTATGCAGCCTTGGCTGTCCTGGACTTGCTTTTTAGACCAGGGTGGCCCCAAACTCAAAACGATCTGCTTGTTTCTGTTATCTATACAAACTTCTAACCATCTAATTGCTAAATTCTTCATCGTATTTGCACTCATTTCTCTCAAAGAGATGCGCTAATGGTAGAACAAGCTTAGGTTTTATTTTTCAGTATTAATCTGTCCTTTTGTTGTTCTAGAACCACACCGAACATATATAAAAGAGAAAAAAAAATCTCATTTGGAATGAGAGTTAACCATATACAAGAGAAACAGAATATAAAAATCACAGTGCTCCGTCTCTTCCACTGTCTCTTTAAGGAGAAAGCAGACCAACAGCTGAAGTTACTGGGACAAAATAAAACTCAGCCTGCGCCTCTCCTGTGCTGGATGCTACAGGGCTGCCTGCATACAGGATTAGCCCTGTGTGACCTCTGTCCTCACAGTACCACCCCAAGGCTTCGTCTGCAGGAAGGCTGGGAACTGGCCCTGTGTGTGCCAAACCCCCTCGTTGCTTCTTGCTTTGAACTATTGTCTCTGGTTGTTGGAACCATTTCCCTGCAGCCACCGCAGCCAGTCATCAGAAGCCTTACAGTTCCCTCCCAGAGTCTGAGGAGAACCCAAACCAGGTCTCTGTCAGGCCGCAGCAGCAACTCGAGGGATGTACTAAATGTATGCAGTTAAAACAACCAGGGGAGAAAAAAATTAGCAGACTTAGCTGTCTCAAGGACAGACAACAGGAACAGACAAAGACTGTGCCTGGCAGACCAACACACTGCCATTTTTTCAGCCCCAATAGTGACAGTTTGAAAAGAATAAAAGAATAAAAGCCAATATGTTTACTATTGGGTAACATATTTCCCGAAGAACACAAAACTTAGAAGAAATAAGGGAAGCAGTATGGTCTGAATATGTGTCCCCACCCCCAGCTGCTGAAGATGTTGAAACCTAGTGCCCAACATGACAGTATGACAAGGAAGTGACTACATTCTAACGGCTCTGCCCTTGCGGGTGGGAGGAGAGTGCTCAGAGGCTGAAGCCAGCTGCTCCGTCCTTCCTCCACACGAGGGTACAGCAGCAGGGTGCTGAGATCCAGAGAGCAAGCCGCTGTTGAGATCCAGAGAGCAAGCCGTCAGCACAGGGCATCCAACGATGCCTTAATGGGGCATTTTTTATTTTTATTTTATTTTTTGAGACAGGGTCTTATTATGTAGCCCAGGCTGGCCTTAAATTTGTGATACTTTTTTAGCCTCCTGGGTGCTGGGATTACGGGCATACGCCATTCCCAGTGCTTGGTTTCTCTACTGATGAACCATCATTTCACAGGTAGATGATTGTTAAAGCCCAACACTTCTCATGAAAGTCAGTGAACTAAACCAGAGAGTAAAGTCTTGGATGAATGGACAAGCCTGTTTATAGACCAGCAGACACTACAGGACTCTCTTTGCACAGAGTTCAACATCACTCTTTCTCCTGCCAATCAAAAATCAGTCAAGATTAAGCATCCAGAAAGAAATCATGATTAAGGGACAAATTCAGTGTCAGCCGAACCCTCAGGGCATCTTAGACTTTGCCTGTAAACACGAGTCCACACCTCGGAAGAACAAAGGAATCGCTTGTCTGGTTAAGGCTTAACCACTTAGTCACAGGTCAGACAAGAGAGGAGGCCAGTTTATGGCCAAAATCCTCTACATGGCACAGAAATAACTGGCTGTTTGGGAAAGAACACGGACAACCTTTTGTTTTTATTTTTGTTTTTGTTTTCCCCAGGCAGGGCCTTATTTAACCCAGGTTAGCCTTGAACCCATATGTAGCTAAAGATGAGCCCAAATTTCTGGTTTTCCTGTGTAAGCCTCCCTGGTTTAGGGATTAAAGGCAGATGCTACCATTCCACCACAAAAGATGCCTAGCTTTCAAGGGATTACAGGTATGCACAGAGGCTGTGGTCAACACACCAGTCAGGAAGCCTCCTAACCAAATGGAAACGAAAACCACAGATATATTTATCACTTAAAAGAAGTGAAACAATTTTAGCATCTAATTATAATACAAGGGGAAGTACACGTCTGTGGACACAGGTAAGCAGGGGCTTATTATGGTCTGTCCTTTATCATTCATAAAAAGTACATTGAGCCAAGTAAGAGAGAAAGCGCACACACACACACACACACACACACACACACACACACACACACGGTGTATATGCAAACATGCAAGCCTGGCCTCACCCCACACACAGGCAAGGTTCTGTCCACTGACAAGTCTCGTCATGGAGAAGCCTGGAGCAACTGCTCCCCTGACCCCAAGGACATCTTCTCTGAATTAAGACTTCTAAGGTCATTGACCTCGTCATCTCAGGCTCCATAAGTAAGTGAGAAGGTTTTTGCCAGGACCTCCCAAAGGTATTAACATTTCAGGACCAAAACAAAAGTCTCAAGAAAACCACATTATACCTGTGAAACAGACAGCACACATAACATTTGCTGAGCTGCAAACTTAGATGTGTCAGCTTGTCCAATGTAGCTTTACACCTTAAACACAAAAGCGGCTGGGCTCTACAAAACTACAATCTCAACCTCTGACTTTGGGAGTTTTGCCAATCGCTACAATACAGTTGTAATCTCTTCCTGCCCCTTGCAGCACCATAAGAAGGCTTAATTAAATTATAATGGCACACTCATTCCTACGTAAAAGTTGAGGGCCCGGTCAACCAGCCCCCTCACACTTAAGGTTCCAGGGAGAGAAACGGACAGTAACCAGACCTGCTATTACATTTCCTTGGATACTTAAGCAAACAAAACTTAAGAATTTAAAAAGTCTAGAAGAGAGCTGGAGAGCTGGCTCAGCTGTTAAGAGCCCTTGATGCTCTTGCAGAGAACTCAGGTTCAGTCTCTAGCACCCACATGGTGGCTCATAACTCTCTGTAACTCTGGTTTCAGGGGATCTCACACTCCCTTCTGGCCACAGGGCGCTGTACGCACATAGTGCATGTGCGTGCATGCAAGAAAAACACACATTAAAAAATGCACACATACACACGCATCTCAAAGTCTAGAAGGTGCAGCTTCAGGATCTTAAAAGAAACAAAGGTAATAAAACTCAGATTATACAACGGGGAAAAGGATCAGTTAAGGCAAGCCCTAGGACCTGATTTCAATCCCCACAAGCTACATACTGCCACAGGTGGAGGCCATCTTGGGAATCCCAGTGACCGTGGGGGTGGAGCCAAGAAGAGCCCCAGGGTTCACTTTCAGCCAGTCTAGCCTAGTTGCTGAGCTTCAAAGGAGGTGAACACTTTTTTTGAGGATGACACCAGGGTTGTTCATACGTACATACACTCACTTTAACACCCTTTGAGTTAAAGGGAAATGTTGGGCCATGAGTTCAATCCCCAAGACCCCCAGGACGGAAGGAGAGAACCAATGCCTGAAATTCCTCCTCAAGCACGCACACACACTAAAGAAAAATGTAATAAAGAATTTTAAAAGGGAAATGTCACTCATATTTCACACCTACTTTGCAGAAAGGTTAGAGGAATGTTTTTGCTACAGGAAACCAGGCTTGACACTTACGCAACCGCCAGCGAGGATCTCTGCCGGCAGCGGGATGGAGCCGTCTCTTTTGGTGAATTTGTCCCGGACAAAATCATTAACCTAGTTAGGAAGACAAGGTCAGCTGATCAGAATTTCCTGACGCTCCTTCTGCGGGCACACTGTTACATTTCCAAATTATCAAAATACTTCCTCATGATAAAAGTGAGACTTTACCAAATGTCTACACACATGGGAAAGTGTTTATGGGTGCCTTGGCAGCTCCCCAGCATCCTTCTTATTTTTGGCTCCATAGCACTCTAGGTAAATGACAGTCAGTGACAAACAAACTTACTGTTAGCTTAATGGCTTTTTCTGGTGCGACTCCTATCAGCTGTGGTATCAGGCCTGGGGAGAAGGAGAGAATCATTTGCAAAACGGATGTCTGCATGTGAACATACAAGCCCAATGAAGATGTTACCCACCACGTAGCTCCAGGTTTTCATCTAAATGGGGAAAGGGATTATCCTAGCTCTGTGTGTGTGTGTGTGTGTCTGTGTGTGCGCGCGTGTTACAATTTACAAGTCAAGTAAGTCATTTTTCTCAAAGGTATAAATGTTTTTTTTTTAAACATCCTTAAAGATAAAAAAAAAAAAAATCCTCTTTAGCATCTTCCCAAAGAAACACAAGGAGAGAATGGGGCCAATGCAGCCTCTCCAATCCGTAACTGAATTTGTTCTGTTCCTCGAAGCAGCCTACAGACACACATACACTTTACAGACACCGGTGCTTTGGGCTTGGAGACGCTCAAGGCAGTGTGTTTTGCGCACACCAGGTTTGGCTGCAGAGGGCAATCCCTGCAGCACAGACGAGCTCAGCTACTGACTATCAGAGAAGCCCAGCATTTGACACTCATTTACTTGAGAGAAAGCCACAGCTGTAAAGAAAAACTGCGGCTTTTAGTATCAGTCGTGAGAATCCTATTACAAGCGAAAACATATGCCAGTTATCTTTGTATTTACTAATAAACGTCAAGCTTAAGGCATTTTACACGAAAGGAATCATCATGCTCAGAAAGCTACATTTCCCAGGCTGGCAGCAAACAACTCCATCTGTAGATGCCCGCGGAGCTCAGCTTTCTAGAGCAGGCAACTTTACTAGGTTGTTGGCTTTTTTTTTTTTTTGCATACATTTTTTTAAGGATGCAAGCAATAAACACATCCTCTAGCCTTAAAAGCCCTGGTCCAGGCGGAGTGATACGCATATCTGCGCACTTATTCAGTGCTCTCATCTTAAGCCTCCTTGGAGGATGCTGATGACAGCCAGCAAGTAATCGTGCATACAGGCTACTGTCAGTCAAACAGAATTATCAAGCAAGTCTGTGCACACACCTTCCACGGGACACGGGATCTAAGAAGGAGAAATCAGCAGATGGCAGTCTTAACTTTCTTGCCTTCCTGATCATCCGACCCTATTGCTTTTAGTCTCCCTCCAGAGCATGTGTGTTTGTTTTACAACTCTCCTCCCTGAAGCTCGTGGGATGTTAATAAAGTACTGATTTGTGTCATTTTATCATTGTTGCCTGCAAAGAAATTTAGCTAATCTGTCAACAACTTTGTCAGTCATCTGACAGAATAATGGACCAGTTCTAAGCAATATATGACAGTCCCGACAACCACCAGGCTCCCGGGCAGGGCTCCTACAATCATGGATCTACTACGAAAGTCTCGCATTTAAAGGACCCATCTCATCAGCTTAGATCCCGAATAAAGTCAATGTCTCCCTCCCCTGCCTGCTATGTTTGCACCCATGGAATTAATATGATAGCTCTCCCAAATAAATTTTTCTAGAAGTATCTATTGAGACGGCCATACACCAACACAGCTAGATTCCTTCAAACAGTTCTCTGTAGACAACCTTTTAACTTAAAACCATACTCATGAAGAGAAAGGTCATTATTCAATAGTGAAAGATTGGAGATGCCAAAGAAATAAGCAACCACAGTGCTGCCGTGATCCCCATTGTGTGAGGCCTAGTCAGAAGAGCTGAGTCCATTTCTAACAAGTCTCTGCACTGCCGGCCCCACTGCCCCCGGACAGTGGCCACTGTTGTCCCTCTAGTCATACAGCTGGAGTTTTCCAAGCCGAAGTGCTCTGAATGCTTGAGGAAACTTCATTATACTTGCTACCAGAAAGAGGGCATCTGAGCCCATTCACTCCATACACAGGGTCCACAACAAACATGAGAATGGCCATCTTTGACTTTAAATGTGTCCACTCAAATGCCTGACTGTGATGCCAACTACAGGTGTTTTTCTCCTGCCCACGCCTTCAGTCCGTCTCTCTTTCCTAGAAACAGCTCTAAGCCAAACAGTTCGATAGAGCTCGGAATGAGCTGGGGATTAATACGCCTGGGAATGCAAACAAACACGTACAGTAAATTGCACAAATGCCCGGGACCAGAGTACCTTAAGAGTATTTCAAAGAATTCCAAGTGGCGCCCAAAGGGATTAAAAAATTAATCTCCCCCGCAAAGGAACCCGAAATTGTAATGTGAAAACATGCAGATGAAAGCCACCCTCTCTCCAAGAAGACAAGTTCCTACAGAGCCCATTGGGGCTGGGGAGAAGTCTGCGCGGGGGCCGCAGCCAGGAGCTCAGCAGATGAGAGGGGAACGCCGTGCTCCGCCTGGGCTGGGAAGGAAAGGGGCCAGCTGAAACTTGGGGGCCTAGGGTTTCCCCACCCTTTAAAAATTCAGATAACACATGACTCAACTGGAAAAGACCTACCACGGGTCTCCTTGGAAAAGACAAACCATCTTAGAGCAAAAGGGCTGAGGACCTCTGCCCTCAAAGAGCATGCGCACAAACGCCCACGCTGAGAGAGGCGCAGGATTTGGATCCCGAGACTTAACAGCAGCAGGAAGGGGAGAGGAACACCTGTTTACAGACTAATATTGCTAGTCACCAGAAAGAACACAACACAGGAAAATGAGCAACGAGGTGGGGAGGGGCGAGCGAGGAAAAGAAACAGCCCTAATTGGTCTCCATAACGAGAGCATTAAAATCTGCTGATGGTGACGGAAAAATCCCGCAACTTCAGCGGCTGAGATGTCCTTACTCACCTCGGTACAGTCCAAAGAAACCCTCGTAACGCAACACTTTCTTAAAACAGTCGAAGCTGTTCTTATACATCAGCTCCCCGACCACAGAGCCCGTGCCGCGCTGGTTTTGCATCCGGGTCTTCACCAGGTCTATGGGATACACCGCCGTGGCCCCCACAGCTACAAACACAACAATTTTCAGGGTTAACAAAAGAAGGCAATTGTGGAGCACCCATAAGGACATCAACTCTCTTCTGCATAGATGAAAGATAAAACCCAGCGTCTCTTCTCACAGAAGGCAGTCATCTTATTACGCTTTTCCTTCTCTTACTGATAGATGGCAACCCGTGGAGTCCATAAGCTTAGAGGAACACGTAGAAAGCATACCTTTTTCTTTTCTTTCTTTTTGTTTTTTATTTTTCGAGACAGGGTTTCCTGTCTCTGGCTGTCCTGGAACTCTCTCCATAGACCATGCTGGCCTCGAACTCACAGAGATCCACCTGCCTCTGCTGGGATTAAAGGGGTATGCGACCACTGCCCATCAGAACCATTTCTTTATATTTTCCATTAATTGCCTAAATATTCCGAGTGCTTTTTCTTCAAAATTATGAAATGATGGCACACAAGCTAAGCAGTTGTGATTTTAAAGTTTAGTTTAGCATTTCAGTAAATTAATCTAAGCTATAATCATCTTTTTTTCCGGAGGGGGGAATCCTTGACATGGTCCTATCCCTATATGTAGAATTTGGTTGAAAATCAGTCAAACAAGCCAAAATCTAAAGTCATGCTATAGAATTTCTTGGGGACTGGATTATTTCACAGGATCTAAAGTATTCTGTATTTTGGCCGTTGAAAAGCATAACATTCTTGGCACCTTCTAAAACTGAAGCTGAAAAAAAAAATACTAGTCACCAGTTCCAGGTAGTTTTAGAAATTCAGGAGCATTTTAATCATTTTTTTGGAGGTTCTTTTCAACAAAGTGATTTCAGGTTCTTTATTTTTGTTGTTGTTGTTGTAGATTATTTAAGTAAAAATAGTCTCAAGCTGCTGAGGTGGCTCAGCGGACGAAGGTGCTTGCCATCAAGTGTGACCGCCCAAGTTTAATCCCTGGACCGCACACGGTGGCAGGAGGAGTGACACCTCTGCTGAGCTCCTCTGACCTCAACACGCACAGCCTGACAGGCTCGCGCATGCGCACATCCACACACATGCAAATGAAAGGCTTTTTAACGGACTCTGTAATTTCGGCTATGAGTAGAGAAGGGAGGAGGGATTCTTTTAGCAAATAAACGTTTCTGGGCACTCTTAAGCCAGAAAAGGGAAAGAAGAATCACCAGGCAGCCACTGCGATTCCGTGAGCAGCTGTTTTATTTTTGAGTTTCTGATCTTGACTATCTTGGCTTCCTCGCTGCCCCTAGCCAACCCCATAAACTCAGTTTTCGCTTTCCGTTTTGTCTCCATTTTTCACGCTGGCCTGCCTCAACTGAGGTAATTAAGGTGAGTGGAGTGTAGCGATGCACTTCAGACTCTCCCATCATTACAGAGGTTTTACGCTGAAGACAGACTGGAGCCAGAGGGCTGCAGCCATGCTCTGACAAGTCCTCTGATCACAGGTAAAACAGAGCCTTCAGAAGGGCCCACAGTCCTCACCCCCCCCCCCCCAACAGTGCGCCGCACCGTTGCTGAGCGCCCATGTGCTGGGATAATGTTACAGCAAGAGCAGCCCGAGGCGGCCACAGACGCACCACTCACCTCCAGCGACTGAGCCCAGCGTGAACCTGTATGCGGACTCTGCAATATGGAGCCAGATAGGCCTGCCCAGGCCAGGAGATTGCTGAGGGGAAGAAACAACAGGAAAGTCTGAAAATCTCAAAACTGAAGAACACAAGAGTTTAGTGTTTTTTTGGAAAGATATACCTCGCGACTAGAGAGAGACGGCTCAGATATTAAGCGCACCCGGTGCTCTTGCAGAACACCCACTAGTGTCCCCAGCACCCTCGTGGTGATGCACTATCCCCTGCAAATTCAGTTCCAGGGGATCCGATGCCCTCTTCTGACCTCCAAGGGCACCAAGCATGCATGTGGCACACAGACATATATGCCTTCCAAACATTCAATAACATAAGTTAAAAAAACAAGACAAATAAAAAAACCATACCCAGCAATAAATAAATAGATAAATAAATATATATGGCGTGGCTTTTTCTTAATCTTCACATATGGACTGCTGCTGGGGAATACACTGTTATCCTTGACAGGTTTGTGTTTGTGTGTGATTTTTGTGCTTGTTTTTGCAGTCCTGGAGATTGAATCCGGGCCTCGTGGGAGCTGGGCAAGCCTTGTATCACGGAGACCCGTTTCTCGCCCTCCCGGACTCGAAACCCTTGGGTAAGCTATGTACCAGCAGATAGCATTCACTCCTTTAACTGTGGTAATTTCTCCAATAGTTGGCTGCTTTAACGTTCAGTCACTCATTCATTCACTGCATATGCATTGAGGGAGGGAGGTCTATGCAGCTATAGCTCACATGTGGAGGCCAGAGGACACCTTCTGTCAATCAGTTCTTTCCTTCCACCATGTGGGTTCTGAGGATCAAATGCAGGTGGTCAGCTTTGGTGGAAGGGCCCGGATGTGCTGATCTCACCACCCCTTTATTAGTTTTTTTTGGGACAAAGTCCCAGACCCTAGCTGGCCCTGAACTTGCTGTGTAGCTGAGGCTATCTTTAAATCACTGGCCCTCCTGCCTCCCAAATGTTGGAATTACAGGCATGCACTACTCATACCAAAAAAATCTTGCTTTTAGGAATGTATCAAAATTGCCCAGTGTGCTAGTGGGCCTCTAATCTCAGCACTCCAGAGACAGAGGCAGGCGGATGCCTATGAGTTCCAGGCCAGAGAAGACTGACCACATCTGAAATCTCTAACAGGCAATGCCCTACTCATATCCACCTTCTAACAAAATCTGTGATAACAGCAAAATAAAACGATGAACAATATCTTCGAAAGGCAGAGGCTATTCCACAGGTCCTGTGCCCGACTGTCTGTCTACATCAGTGTATCAGCCTGGAACTTAGCATTGCCAGCATGAAAATATTCACTATGCTCTATAGCAGATTGGAACAAAGGAATAAAATATCTATTTTGTCTTACAGAGCCTTTCAGAAAGAACAGGAGGTGGTGGTGGCATGGCTGATGAGATGGCTGTAGCTATGCAAGCCTGGTGACTTGAGTTTGCCCCTCAGAACCCATGGTGAAAGGTGAGAACTTCCGCCCCAGTAATGCCCTCTGAGCTCTACATGTGTGCCATGAAACGCATGCACCTGTACTCTCACACACATACAAACACAGTAATGGTAAACAAAACTAAAAATAAAGAAATGAAGCCTTTAGCTGGACATGGTGAGTCAGACATGAATTCTAGTTCTAAGGAAATAGAGGCAAGGGTTTCAGATGTTCAAGGTCATCCTCAGTTACATGGTAAGTTCAAAGCCCACCTGGGCTATAGGAGACGCTATCTCAGGAAAACAAAGTTGAATTAAAATACACAGATAAAGTTAGGCATGGGGGTGCACACCTCTCATCCCAGCTACTCAGGAGGCAAAAGCCAATGGATCAAGAGTTCAAAGCCATGGCAGTGGTGAAGACTGTCTGCTCCTCCAGAGAACTCAGGTTCCAGCACCCAGACGGTGGCTCACAATCACCTCAAATGCCCTTTTCTGCCCTCCACAAACTTCTCTCTCTCACACACACACACACACACACACACACAAAGGCAAAACACCCATGAACATGAAATAAAAATTAAGAATTTTAAAAAATGAATTCAAGGTAAACCTTAAGTCCAAAGTTGGACCCTAGCTTAAAAAGAAAGGGGGGTCTTTTCATAAAATAATAGATCTATGATCGCAAAGAAGCATCGAGTGACCACTAATTCCCTTATTCACGTGGGAGGTTTCTCCTGCATTCAACAATATAGATTTTTCTTTCAACTCCTTTTCTTCAAAGAATGTTTCTAAGCCCTGCAAAATCCTATGAAAATGAAAGGATTATTCTGTGCTTTAATTCTTAGCTAAAACATCTCAAACTATAAATACCCAAATGCCTTTTGACAGAAAAGTCACCTTCATTCCCAGTAAATAGCATTTGTAAGAAAACATACCAGTGTAGGGTTACCAAGATGTTTTTTCTTACGGCTCAGTTATCATTGCAACTTATGGTTCCCTTGCATTCAGGTATGCAAATTAATGTAATTAATGTTATAGGTTTCGTATCATGAATATTCAAAAAGGAATGTCCCTATAGCTGTCATCCCTATTAATGATTAGGTACTGAATTTTTAGCATTTAGGCTGAAAGAAAATATTCAGCTCTTGGAATCTGAGCAAATGGGCCAAAGGCAACAGCACTCATTCACTTAAAGTTACAATCTTAACAGTGAAGGTTGATATTTAAAAAGGCTAATTTGTTTCTCAAAGCAAACACAGTTGAAACTCCTAAATGATTTTAACTGGGAATGTGAGATTTCATGTAAAAAGAAGTTAATTTTTAAATTAATTTATTAATTTTAGTTATTAAGTGGAGGACAGGATTGTGTCAGTTATTAAATCAAGCCTACACCAAGCCGCTCTATGTAGCAGGTCAACGCCATGGAGAGAAGGGCTCTTCCAACAACACACACCGATGCTGGAGAACAAGAACAACTCAAGTCAACTCTGCAGCAAGTGTCTGAGAACAGCAAAGCTGGGTTCTCCTTGAGCTCAAATAAACGCGTGGCCAGGGGAGGAAAGGCGGGGCGGGGAACACAGAGCAAAGCCACTCGTAGCCACACCTATGACTTTCCCAGCCCTTCATGGCAATTCAGTATTTTAGCCTTACAAAGCATAATGCAGTATATCCCAATCTGAAATCTCAATGAGACCAATGACTAATAAGTAATGGCTGGCATATAAACCCGATTTCCTCCTTCTTGAGAACAGGCTTCACTTTTGTGGAACTAGCCAGTAAACTGTAATGCTTTCCTCTGTGTACTCATGAAGCCAAGATCAATGACAGTCCAAGAGACTACAGACTATACAAGGAGACGAGGTCATAAGACTAGAAACGGCAGGTGGAAAATACAGATGAAACCATCCCAGTAAGGTTTCGGCAGAGCAAAACTCAGCTTGTTTTGAGCAAACCTCCTAGAGCTTTAATATAATTTCTCACAGAAACAAAGCACGCACACACAGCCTGGGCAGGCTCATCACAGATCGTTTATCCCGTGCCGTTGAAAAAGGAAATGTGTGACACTCAGAAAGGAAAAACACACAAGCAGGTTCATTTGCCCACCCTCACAGGGATAAGCTAGGCCTTACCGCCCTACTGTCCCAGGCATTAAGAGTGTGCACACCTTCCGCTCTGCCACCTCTTACCAACCTTTAACTCAGCTTCTTCAGATCACAACTTCCATAACTCGGTCAAGAGAATGCCTGTCTAGTACGAACCCTGGGTCAATCCCAGCCCTCAGAAGCCAGGTGTGGTGGTGCAGAGCTGTAACCCCAGCACTCAGGAGATGGAGGCAGAAGGATCCAAGTTCAGAAACGATCTCTGCTACAAAGTGAGTTCAAGGCCAGTGCGGGTGGAGGGGTGTCATTTTTGAGCTGCAAACAGAGCTTGGAGCAGAGTACTCGCCTAGTATGTAGGAGGCTGAGGTCCAAGCCCCAGAACACAAAAGACAGTTCCAATCTCTCTTCTCTCTCCCTCACTCCTACTCTGGTTCATGTAGCCCAAGCCAACCTCAAATCTGCTACTGTAGCCAAGGCTGGCCTTGAACTCCTGATGATGCTCTTGCCCACTTCGCCCATACCCCTGTGCACGGGGATTACAGGCACTTGCTGACACACCCCACAAAGTTACATTTTCTAGATGGGCATGGTCAAGCACACCTTTTAATCCCAGCCCCTGGGAGGCTGAGGCAGGAGGGCTGTGAGTCGAGGGCTAGCCTGTGCAACAGAACAGAACACTGTCACAAGCAGGAAAAAAAAGTTTTCTCACTACACACCACATGCATTCTCCTTTCTCCTCTCAGCAAGCATCTGGAGAGTTGCCACTGCCTAACGCTGCTACAAGCATTCTTGTAATCTGCTTTTACATTTATTTACTGTCTGTGGTGGTTTGCATAGGAATGGACCCCACACACTCATGTGTTTGAACACTTAGCCGATAGAGAGTGACACTATTAGGAGGTGTGGGCTTGCTGGAGGAAGTGTGTCACTGTGGAGGTGGGCTTTGAGGTCTCACTTGCTTGAGCTACACCAGGTGTGGTGTAGTGCCCTTCTGCTGCCTGCAGATGAAGATGTAGCACTCTCAGCTCCTCCAGCACCACGTCTGCCTGCGTGCACCATGCTTCCCACCATGACAAGAGCGAACTAAACCTCTGACGCTCTCAGCCAGCCCCAGTTAAGTGTTTTCATTTAGAAGAGTCGCTGTGGTCATGGTGACTCCTCACAGCACTAAAAACCTAAGACACTTTTGTTTGTGGGTGTGACTCATGGGCGCCCCAGCTCACTGGTAGAAGTCAGAGGACAACAAGTTCTTTCTTTCCACCATTAGGTGAGTTCTGGGGAGCAAACTCAGGTTGTCAGGCTTTTGCTTTGTACTGCTGAGCCATCTCCCACACCTGGACTCACTTTCAATAAAGACTACTCAGGAGAACTATAAAGTTCCGTGTGTCCCTTCAATAGGAGGCAAGGCTAAGACACTTGCCCAAGTTGTTATTATTGCCTGAGGTCATGTGCAGGCCAGAGGCTGACATCAAGCTTCCTCTTCTACTGTTCTCCACCTTACCATTTGGGAGAAGGTCTTTCCTGAACCTAGAGCTTACAGTCTGGGCTAGACCGGCTTGGGGATCTGAAGTGGAAGTTTCTGGTTTCTTTGAAGACTTAGTTTTGTCATGTGATGTGTGCAAGCTGGGCACATGAAGTTTGGCCGGAGGCTGGCTTGTGAGAGAGCACGTGATGTTTTGCTGTGAGCGCTCTCATTCGAGGGGCGTGACCTTGGCCAGGTGAGAACATCTGTGTGTGGACTTGGAGGAGGGGAGATATATAAGCCATCACTTTTTGGATCAACATCGTTTCACTGGTATTCTTGCTTCAACAGACTTCGCAGAGAGAAATGTCTCAGAGCAGCTGTCAGGGCAATCCAACTGACAGCTTTGGCTGATTTGCCCCAGTCTTCTGAATCCTGCTGATCTCGTTGATTCGTATTGGCCGTTGGACTGGACTGCTGGTACCCTGCCGACTGAGTTTGGTAAGCCCCTGAGGACACACCTACCCTAATCAGCAGGAAGTAGATAGAGGAGGGCTACAGCCCTTTTCCCTACTAATCTCCTACCTAAAATGGTGGGGGTAGGGGATGGTAAAGGTGTTTAAGAACTCTAAGTAAAGTAGGTTTGGTGAAAAATCTAAGCCTATGGGGGTGGGATGGAGACAGGAGGATTCTGGTGTCTGAAAACTCTCTGTGCTCCATTTGGAGCTCAGCATAGCCATGGCACAGGCAAACCATCCTGGCAGAAGTCACTCCTGTAACTATATCACCTTCTTAAAGACAAAACAAGAAGAGAGACAAAGTCTTACAGACACACTGTACAAATGAGTTACAGATCTGGGTGCTGGACAACTGCAGGAAGCAAGAACGGTGGGTGAGGAGGAAGCAAGCATCCAGAATGTGGCCACAGAGGAAGTGAGGACTCTTGGTCTGAAATATCGTCCTGCTATTTGGGGCAGGCTGGCCTTGGCTGAGCACCACCCCTTTCACCTCCCAGGGCTGGGATTCCAGGCATGCTGGACTGGGATTTTTTTTAAAGAATTTTTTTTTAATTTTAACTTAATTTATTTGTGGAAGTCTGAAGAGTTGGGGCTTTTAAATGTGTTAATGTGAATTGCTTTTTTTTTTTCATGTTTGTGTGTGTGTGTGTGTGTATATGTCACAGCACAAATCCAGAAACCAGAGGACAACTTCCAGGAATCAGTTCTAGGAATCAAGCTTAGCAGCAAGCCTGTGATGCCTACTCTTGGTTGTCAGCAGGATTATATCTGGAATAAACCAAAACCCAGGCAGCTGGGTGCACCTGTGAGGGATTTTTCTAAATTAAATCATTCGGAGTGGGAAGACCCACCTTTAATCTGGGCCACACCTTCTGATGGCAGCTTCTAAGAGGGACACGGAAAAATAAAGCTCTTCTTCTTTGCCTGCTTGCCCTTGCTCTTGCTGGCAAGTTCATTCTTTTCACTGGCATTAGAGCCTGCTTCTTCAGGATTCCAGCATACACTGAAGAGCAGTGGAGACATCCAGCCTTATGGACTGAACAACTACTGGATTTTTTTGGACTTTCCATTGATAGACAGCCATCATTGGATTAGCTGGACCACAGCCAATAAGCCACTCTAAAAATATCCATATATATTATATATAAAATAAATATCCATATATCATATACAGTAAATACCCATATATATGGGTGTTTATATATTATATAAATATATAATATTTATATATTATACAATATATTATTATAATTAATTATATTTATTATAATATAAATATATATTTATATAAATATGAGTATATATACTCATATATATACATATATATGTGTGTGTATATATATATATATATAAAACAGTCTGTTCCTCTAGAGCAGTGGTTCTCAACCTTCCTAATGCTGCAATCCTTTAATACATGCTGTGGTGGTCCCCCAACCATAAAATTATTTCCTTGCTACTTCATAACTCTTCTTTTGCTACTGTAATGAATCCTAATGTGAATTTCTGTGCTTTCAGTGGTCTTCGCGGGGGTCACAGCCCACAGGTTGAGAGCCGCTGCTCTAGGGATCCTGACTAATACTTTCTCTGACCCACTAAGCTCTCCTGCTGGCTCTTGTTTTGAAGAAGCTAAGTGAACTGTTTCTCGGTTATAAGTTACTTGTTTGTTTATTCACTTATTTTTGTGGTGTTCGTAACTGAATCAGGGTCTCACACAGATCATGCAAGCACTTAACCACTGAACTTCCCCCAAACCCCTCTCATATCAACAGATAAGAGCAACATCTCCAAGGACAGAAATAGAGATAAAACACTGTACAGTATCCTTTCCAATTACATTTTTCAAAGCTCAAGAGTGGTTTTCACAAGTCTAAAGCATAAAGTTCAGTCTAAAACATAAAGTTCAATTTGGAAAGAATTTGCTAAATATTTCAATGTCTTAAGTTTTTATGTTATAAAATTTTATTTAAAAAAAAACTGAACTTGAATAAACTCGCCCATTTTTAAAGGGCTGAGAACTTGTAATAGAAATAAAGTTTGGCCTGTGGGTGGCCAGTGACTGGGAAGGGGGCGCTAGAGAATCAGGTCAGAGCCAACCCGACATACGTAATGAGTTTGAGCTAGCCTGGACTACATTATTATCCTGTCTCAAAAAAGATCAGGATGGAGAGAAGCTGAAGTAGCAGACAGCAAGAAATTGGGGCAAGGGCAAGAGGAAACAGAAAAGCTAAACCAGTGTGCATGAGAGATGCCACCATCCCCATGAAGACAAAGCACGGCCCTCAGTGAAGACGCTAAAGTGCTCTTTTCCATTTCCCCTTTGCTCCAGCTGAGTAGAAAAGTTCCTATTTATTATTTCCCTGGACAGCACACCCTCATAAAGAACAATGAGGACCAGAGGTTCTTCAGGGATAAATGAGACATCAGGAGGAAGAGGCAGCTCCCCTAAACCTCAGCACCCTCTAGGCCCTGTGAGCCTCTGCTACAACTGCTGAGGCTTGCTCAAGTGTGTAAAAGTCCGGGTTTCCATTTAAAATGAGGCTTCATTAAAAAAAAAAAAAAAAAAGGTTCCATTCAGTCCTCCATGTCATCTCATGAGTCTGGCTTTTTCTGAGAAAATGGGGCTGTGTTAACACTGAAAGACAGGAGCCCATTTTTATTATGTTTAACATTAAAGAAAAACAAATTTTCTTTCTGGTCCACCAATTAGATACACTTCCTTTTTCCCTCTTGTCATCTGTTAGGCACAATCACAGTGATGGTTTGTTTCAATTGCAAAATGCTTTGCACTTAAAAAATATCCTATAAATAAATATCAGCCTAATCATACAAAGTGGCCTGAACACTCATTCTTAAAGATGATAGGGCAAGTGACCGGGAAGGAGGTCACGCCCACAAGGGTTTGAACTCTTACTTTCCTCATCTCTATACGCTAGGAACACGAAACTCAAAAACTCGTCGCCACGTCCCATCAGCTTGTGAGGGTACGGGAGATAACTCAGTACACAGAACCTCTGAGCCAGGGCCCCTGGGTTCTTCGTGCCAACTGAAACCCTTAGGCTTGTTATCCTCACCTCATTTCACCTTTCAGTGATTTCTTCTTATTTTTATATATGCATTTCTTTTTATTTTAATGCTTTCTTTATTTCTATAGGCATTAGCGTTTTGCCTGCATGAATGTCTGTGTGAGGGTGTCAAATCCCCTGGGACTGGAGTTACAGACAGTTGTGAGCTGTCCTGTGGGTGCTGAAAATTGAACTGGGCTCCTCTGAAAGAGCAGCCTGTCCTCTTAACCGCTGAGCCATTTCTCCAGCCCCCCCCCCCATTTCAGCATTTTTGAAAGTGGGTACAACAGCAGACTGCTCATACCTGTCTCTGTAGCTCTGCCAGGTTGTACGGTAAGGCCCCCTCAGCCAGCGGAGCTATTCTCTCGATGTCTGCCAGGGTCAAGCGCCTTAAAGGAGAAAGGCAGCAAAGAGAACGGTTAGACACATAAACCCCTCACACGGAGCACACCTTTCTCCCCAAACTCTGAAGGGATAGCATTTAAAGAGGCCATTTTCTTATTCACATTTTATGACCATTTTAGTGAGAAAAAAAAAAAACCCAAACCTTCAGATCTTATTTACAACAAAAGTAAAAGCCTGCAGAGCAATCCCTGAGGAGACTGTGGATTTAATGGAACTCCAATGATGGATGCTAACAGTGAAAAAGTAACTCACGCCAAAGTAACTCACATGCCCTCTCCATAATGCACAGTCCCCAGTGTCCCAGAAGGAAGGTTAGAAACAAGAAGCAGAAATATGACTGGCTGCCTTCAAGAGAAGACACAAGGGTAGGAAGGGGCCTTCCTTCCTTTTTCTTTCTTTTCTTCCTTTCTTTTTTACAGTACTCTTCTTCAAAGCCCTTGATTTTTTTCCCTTGATTTTTTTTAATCACATGAATATAGCACTATGAGTCAAAAAATGGACTTCCACGAGCCACATAAAAGGCACTTTAGATCAGTCACCAAACCCTGCTGGTGCACTCACACCAGTACACCATAGGGCAAGAAGGCGATAAATCACACACCTATATCCAACCTCCGTAGCCCCCAGATACTTAAAACTTTTTAATTCTGTGTATCCGTGTGTGTGTGTGTGTGTGTGTGTGTGCGCGCGCGCATGAGGGTGTACGCCTGTGAATGCAAGTGCCCTTTGGAGCCACTAGAGTGCTAGGTCCTCTGGAGCTCACGGGCAGGCTATGTGCCACCGAGTGGGTGCTGGGATCGAACCTGAGTCCTCTGCAAAAAGGAGCAAGAGTCCGTAACGGCAGAGCCATCGCTTCAGGCCCAGTATTTCTGATCTTGTCATTTAAAGAACCACCACAGGTGACTAGAAACAAGACCAGACCACTGGCCTCTTTAGACCTGTCCACCGGCTGCATGACGGCTTTCCATGAATTTGCATGTCTTTGCACATTAAAAGCCCTCTGCACTCTTTTGTGTTTTCAGCTTATAAAAAAAACACAAAACAAAGGCATGAACACCCGAGCTTACCCCTGACGGTGTCTCAGGCATGTCTTAAGAAAGTAATACTCTCCAAGACAAACTGGGTACACACTCATGAATTTACAAAGTAACTAAGCTCCTATAAATCTCTTTAAATTCAGAACATTCCAAGAAGGCCTACAGTAAGCCCATCTTTCTCCTCTCTTCAAGTCTCTTCTCTTCTCTCTCCCCTCTCATTCCGACCCCTTCTCTTACCCCTCCCCCATTGGTCTCTTGGTTCTTTGCTCTAACCCTTTCTCTCTTTGTTCCTGCCCCTTGCTCTCCCCTCTGCCTCTCCGGCTCTCGCTCTCTCTCTCCTATCCTCTTGCTGGTGGTAAAGGAAGTGGCCAATGTCACATCTCCAGAGATCTGCCCTGAGCTAGCCCCAGAAAGAATCACCGGAAGCGAAGCCTCACCCCGAGGCGTTATACAAGTCTGCGAGCTGGTACAGGATATCAATTTCTAGTGGTGTAACTTGTCCGTAGCGTATGGCGCTCTGGGCAAATTCCTCTGGAAGAGAAAGAAACAACGGTTAGTGTCTCCAGAGTCTAATATAAACGCAACGCAAAAGACATTTTAACACTGTTCTAATCATGTGAAACTAAATTTAAACATTCAGGTTCAGCTTTAACTGCATTTCTGAAAGCTGGTGATAAAAACAAAACAAAACAAAACAAAACGTTAAGAGGATGACGTTGCAGAAACAGATGAACCAACTTCAGTGACAAAAAACCGAGCACTTTCTACTTGTCACTTCTCTTGCTTATTCACTCTGGTCCCCAGAGTTACAAGATCAAGGTGGCTGTTCTGAGGTCTCTCCAAACCACCCATCGTCACTCACCCAAAAGCAGTGGGTTCGCTCCTCTCGCCATGGTAACTCATTCCCAGAACAAACAAGCTGCTGCGGCCACATTGCCATTGACCTGTTTGACAGATCGGGCCAAGGCTCTTTCCAAAACTGTCAAAGGCATTTTAGCCTTCCGGGCCTCGGCATCTCATTAAGCGCACCTGGGGTCCCAGGCCCACGTGACGCCTGAGCATGCGCGAAACTCGCCTGCTGTAACCGACTTTCCCCCCAGCTCTGGCTGCGCAGCGGCGGGCTTCCCCAGGCCTCAGGCCTCTCTGAGGGAAAAGCCCAAATTCGAAGATTCCCAATCAGCCCCTAAAGCTTACCCTTTGTGACTTCAATATCCTTCCTCGTGCCCGCTATGGTGCTGTAGATCTTCCGAACAAGTTCCATGTTGTTGAGTAAGGAGTTAAACGCGTTGAAGTAGGAGAAGCTAACCTGGTGGGAGGTACTCCCTCCGGCAGCCTAGGAAGTGACAGCACAAAACGTTTAAAACTCAAGTAAGAAGCGCGCTTTGGACTCTGCATTTATTTATTTCTTTCTCAAAGTGGACCCAAAGGAGTCTCCGTCATTAAAACAATTAGCTACCAGCCCATAACACACAAGCGGCTATCTGACTACAGCACTTGGCGCGTTACCCTTAGGGAAGCCTATGCAATTTAGGTTTTAAGGAAGAAGGCAACATCTGGAAGTTGGCGTTCATGGTTCACCCACCGCTAAGGTCAGAAACAACAAATATAATTATTGCAGATCAAAACCTGGCTGTTTAAACAGGACTCTCCAAGACCCTCAACTCTTCAGTGCCTGCTGCCCCTGGAAAAATAGCAGTGGATAAAGAGGAATATTCGTTTATTTCTTCCTATGCACATATTTGAAAAAACAAAACAAAACAAGTACTAACTTTTTTTGATGCTACAGATTGAAACCAAGGTCTCCTCTCTACTTACCATCCACTCTACCACTTAGTACCGTTAAATTTTAAGACTACCTAAAATGACTGCTTTATTCTATTTTTACTGACATTTTGACCACATGTATTTGGTACACTGCACATGTGCCTGGTCCAGAGAAAGCCTAAGGAGGGTGTCAGATCCCTGGAACTGGAGTCACAGATGGTTGCAAGCCACCACATGGTTGCTGGGAACTGAACCCAAGTTTTCTGGAAGAGCGGTGGTCAGTGCTTTTTGGCGCCTGAACCATTTCTCCAGCCCTGGAACTATTTTATTACATCAATTTTTCTTAATTAAAAAAAAAAAAAAGGCTGCCATTGTTATACTTAACATACCTAGGAGTGGCTCTTTGATCCTGCAATTTGCAATCTACAACTGTCAAAAGCTCCCCCAGCACACAGGAGACCTGTCGAGGGTTCACTGTTAAGGTTCAGAGTCAGTGTTTCCACACCACAGGGCCCCACTCACTCTGGATAACAAGCTAGCAGGCCTTCATCATCTCTGAAGGCTGAGAAAGAAACTCCTCTCTGCCCATCATTTAGGTATACTCTTAAAAGAGAAAGATTTTGTGCTGTTTTGGTTTGTTTTTCAGTTTCCAAAAGTCTTAATTTCCAAGTTATAAGGCGGCGGTGGGGTGATGGGAAATTGTCACTATTTAAAACGCAAAGAAATGCTAATAGAAGCACCTCAGTAACAACTCCAATCAAAAGTCTGTTACAGCTGAATGTGGCAGTGCGTGGCCTTACGCCCAGCACTCGGGATGGCAGATGGATGTTGGATCTCTGTGAGTTCGAGGCCAGCCTGGTGTACAAAGTGAGTCCAGGACAGCCAAGGCTACACAGAGAAACCCTGTCTGGGACAACAAAAACAAGTCTGTTTCAAACAGCATGATGCTCTGATTTCTCTTTGACATGTAACTCCCTCACCTTCTGCAGAGTCCACAACAATGGGCAAAAGAGTTTGCCACCATATCGATTTTATTTTTATTTAATGCCAAGCTGGACACCAAGTGCAAGACTCATATCCCTTACTATTTTCCTCTGAATATTACAACTGTATTTTGGTAAACTGAGGCAGCGGGTTAGAAAATATAAAATGGAACCCTCCATTCTAACTGACACCAAGTCTTTCCCTCTTCTGTCACTTCTTCCCCTCTCTCCTTCCCTTGTGATCCCCTTCTGTCCCTCCTTTCATCTTTGGTTGGGGTTGAGGTGCGAGGTGAAGGTACAGACAGGGTGGGGGCGGGCAGCGAGATGTGGAGGGGAAAGTGACAAGCTCCACACTCAGACTCCATGAAGAGAAAGACCAGAAGTTGATCTCTCTACCCCAGCCTGAGTCGGGGATAATGATCTTCAGCTGAAACAACACAAGTGCCCACCGGCCCTCCTCCATCCAAACAAGCAGTAATCAAAACCTTACACACAACCCAGGGTACGGACAAGAAAACAGGTATGTGAGGCCCACGTCAGCAGCTTTTGAGGAAGCGGATGGCCTGAGTGTGCTGTGGGTCCACTCCATTACCTGAGAGAGATTTGCACTTTGACAGAACAAAAGAGCCACGTCTGGTATGGACACTCTGAATGCACGGTGAAAGGGCAGAGAGTGCAATGCCCCCGGAGGCTGATGGCCCCACATTTCCTCCGTGCTTTCAGACATGGGCACGGTTCTAAAACCAGCACACGGCCCCATGACCATCCCTTCAGCACACAGAGGAAGGAGTCTTGATAACTAGACCACCAGAGCTTGGCATGGGAGGTAGCAGAAGCCAGGATGAAAGCAAGAATGCCCTGAGTTACAGTGACCACGGTCTCTTGTCTACAAACTCCCATGTCCCTTGTACTGGATACTGTAAATGGAAAGAAACAATTTGGAAATACATGACAGTAAGATGGGTAGCTCTGGAGGAAGCTGGGAACTGAGAAAAGACCACTCACTTTACACACATACACAAATACACACACACCCGACACACTGTTTAACCTTCTACCAACCCTAGTTAACTAAGAGCCATGTGGACACAGAAAGGCGTTCCAGAACCCAGTGGTTCAAAACAGTTGAGGAAATGGAAAGTGAAAGCCCGTCCTCTTACTTACTGAGACTAGGTTCTCCTCCACAAAAGGAGTGAGCATGTGAGACCGAATGGTGACCATGACGTCACTGAAATCCAGACCCGAGATCACGCCACTTTTGCTTTTGTCTTTCAGCGCGAAGGCTTGCCTTGCATGCTCCAACTGCAATTCCTGCAGGGAAAGGAGAGAAATAGCATTAAAACGCAACACATCCCAGACACACCTTCCGCAGAGAAAGGGAGGACGGACAGACTTCCCCCACGCATGAGGACATGGAAGCAGTCTGCAGCTCTGAGTTCACAGCAAAGCTTTCCGATTTGTTCCGATTTGAGGCTGACAGATGGGACACACAGTATTATTCCTTGGGGGAAAGAGAATAGATCAGCACTGGCAGTAACTGGAGGAGGGGGAAATTTTACTTAGAGGGTTCCATGAAAACAAAGGATACAACGTTTTTACTGCTTCTAGCTGCTTCAATACTCAGTGATTTACTCTCTCTCCTTCTGAAGACTTTCTTGCCATTTCTGAGAATTTCCTGAATTAAGAATTCACATTCATTTTCAGTTTTTCACTTTTAAATGTTGCAATCAAAGGCAGTCTTTCTCCTCTCTGCATCAGACACCTTTTTTTTCCCCAAATGATTTTTTTTTTTATTTTAAACAAACTCAGTGTGAAATGAAATGAAACTCAGTGGCAAATGAAATACTTCCTAATTCTAAAATAAAAGTTACAGACAGAAAACTGTACAAGCTGTGTTTATTGTCACTCAGTCAAGCTATGGACGCAGTCACTCTCAAACTGTAAAACAATCCAGAAACTCTTTGAGGGCCTGAACTACTGTAAAACCAAATGTTGTAACAAGCAATATCAATAAAGATGGCAAAATGAACCCAGGGATATGATACCAAAGTCTAAACCACAGCACCTCTGTCTCGGGCATCCATGACCATGACGTAATCCACATGGATGAGCTGGCCCAGCACATGGTGTGTTCTTAGATACCGTGGTCATGCTCCTTGCAGCTGGACACTATAGTCAGACTCAGATATCATCCAAAGGCAAGGCTGAATATTATCATTGCCACTCATTCACCAACGCAACTGCCCTTCATTTCTTGGCATTTAAAATACTTTAGGGGACTGAGGGACTCACTGGTAGAATGATTACCTGCTATACACGAGGCCTAGGTTCAACTCCTGGCACCCACACACACACACACTTTTTTTTACATATGTGTGTATATCTTAAAACAAAACAAAAAACCGCAGGGTCTCCTTCATGTAGCCCAGGTTGACTTTGAACTCTCTGTGTAGTCAAAGCTGGCCTTGGACTCCTGATTCTTCTGCCTTCACCTCCCAAGTACTGGGATTATAGGCACACACCACCACATCTGGTTTTGATTATGTTTTCCCATGGACTTTTGAAATCTCAATAGTAATTCAAGTCACTAGAATTAGCTTAGCAAGAATTTGTTTTACACTTCATCGTGCTGTCCATTTGTTTCATGTGGCTCTCTGTACGTGTATGAGATTTCACGATGAACTCTTGAAAATTCTCAGCAGGGTGATGAGCTAAAGAGGAGTACCTCAAACCTTCCAAAGCTTTCACTGGGTCAAGAGCTCCAGGCAGCTCTGCAGTGGAGAGGTGTATGTGGTACGGGAATCAGATAAAGGCTAGGATCCTGCCGCAAACGCAAAAGCTATAGTCACACACACGCAATCTAGCACTCCAGAAGTGGGCTGAAAGATGACAAGTTCAAAGCCAGCCTTTACTACACAGGGACTTTGAAGAAGACACTCGGATGCTAGGTAGGGAAGAGGGCTGGCAGCCTCAGCAATTTCTGCGGACACGGATTTGAAGTTCTTTCAGGGCCATGCTCTGCACCAGCTTCCAGCCTCGGCTCCTCTACTAAAGTCTCCAGCTGGACAATCAACATTTAAGTTTTCTGCTAGGGTTGGTAAAGGGCAGAGAGGGAGGGAGATGATGGCTGATGGAGTAGGCAGGTGACTGCTTGTGTGTGTGGTGTATGTATAAGAGTATGCATGGATGGGAACATGGAAATCACGGGAACATCGGGTGTCCTGCTCCATTGCTCTCCACCTTATTCCCTTAGACAGACTCTCTGCAGGACAGCAGCCCTCAAGTCCCGTGGTCCTCCTGTCTCTGCCTCACACAACCCTGGGATCACAGGTGCCCATCCACGTAAACATGTTCGCCCCCTTCTTTGGTGTGAGTGTTAGGGGTTGGACTGATTCTCTCTCTTTTGTTGTTGCTGTTGTGATCCTCGCCTTTAACAGCTGAGCCCTGTCTCCAGGCCTGACCTGATCCTCAGACCTGTGCAGTAAGCGCTCTACACGCTGAGACACCTCCACATCCCAGGTAGCCGTTCCTTAAACACACCAGACTATCACTTTCCCCAATCCAAGGGCCTTAACACAGAGACACCACAGGGTTCCGGTGAAATGGCCTTACCACAGCACAGATAAACCCTATGCCAGTGGTTTCAATGAGAATGGCCTCCAGAGGCTCATGTTTACTTTCCAGCTGGCAGCTATTTGGGGAGGGTCAGGGGGTGTGGCCTTGATGGAGGAAGTATGCCATGGGGGGGTGAGGGGCTTTGAGGTTTCAAAGTGCCATCTTGAGTTATCGCTCTCGTTTCCTACTTATGAATCAATGTGAGCTCCCAGCCCTTTCTGCCATCATGCCTTTGCTCTGCCATCATAAGCCAAATGAAATGCTTTTTTCCCCTATATATATGGCCTTGGTCATCGTATTTTTGTCACAGCAATAGAAAGGTAACTAAAAGGACTACCATAAACCCATCGTGTTCAATAAGTCCCAATCTTAAATATGAGCAAAGGATCATCAGACCCAACAAAAGCCTCTACTGTGGAAAACAGAGACCCAGACAAGAAGAAAACTTGGAAGGGGCCCGTGTTAGCACATCCCTTCAATCCCAGCACTCAAGAGACTAAGGCAGCAAAAACCAACAGAAAGGGGCTGGGTAGCTGGCTCATCAGCTAAGAGTGCTTACTGCTCTTGTGGAGGACCCATGCTTGGTTTGCAGCACCCATACTGGGTGGCAATGCCAGGTCCAGGGGATCCATTGTCCTTTTCTGGCCCACCAACGGCCTCCACACACACACGTGGACACACACAGGCACATGCATAGAAGTAAGAAATCTTTTTAAAGAGCAAACAGAAGGAGGAAGAGAAAGTAGAAAGAAGAAATCTGGAGCAAACACACCCTGAAGGAAATAAAACTGAAAGCCCCAATCTTTAATATCACTGAAGAGGTGGAGGTGGCGTAACACGCCAGTAAGAACAGCATGCTATCTTTCTGCTTGTTTTGCTTTTTATTATTTGTTTGTTTGTTTACTTATTTTGGTGTTTTCAGGACAGGGTTTCTCTTTGTAGCCTTGACTGTCCTGGATTTGCTTTGTAGACCAGGCTGGCCTCAAACTCACAGAGAACCGCCTGCTTCTGCCTCCCAAAGTGCTGGAATTAAAGGCGTGAGCCACCTTGCACAGCTTATTTTTTTATTTTTTCGAAACAAAGTCTTTCTGTGTATCCCAAGCTAAATTCCAGTTTGGAATAGTCTTCGTGCCTCAGCCCACAGACTGTATGACCACACCCAGCTGTTCCATTAAGATAGATAGATAGATAGATAGATAGATAGATAGATAGATAGATAAGTTTTAAAGGAATATTTAGAAAAGCAAGTGAACTAAAAAATTCAAAATACAACAAATATAAGTTAACAAAACTCAAAGAGCCAGAAGGAAAACAGGATGAAAACTAAAAGAAAAGTGCAAAAAGGGGGAAAAAATGTCAAGAATTGAACTTTTCTTATAAGATTGTACTGAATGCCCAGTAAGATGTAAACTCACATCAGTAAACACCATCCTGAAGGCAAAGCAGGCTCTATGGGCCATGCACACCACCTTTTCCTGACAATGCACCTTGAACCTGTGAGTAGCCCAGGACTCCCTACTCCAAATAATGGGAAAGTTTCTCTTTCCCTGCTAGCAGTAAGCATGGAGAGTTTGCCTTCCCAGTTATATTTTGTAGGAGGGTTGGGGCGGTCAACCCAGCCTGAATCTGTTTTGAGTACTCGGGCAGCAAGGCAAACCATGCCCTCTGAGCTTCTAAGGAAAATCTTCTATTTACCATCCTTAACTCTTTTTCAATTAAAAATGTATTACTGGAGCTAGGTGGACTCGCCTTTAACCCCAGCACTCAGGAGGCAGAGACAGTCAGATGTGAGTTTGAGTCCAGGCTGGCTTACAAAGCAGGTTCCAGGGCCATGGCAGTTATACAGAGAAACCCTATCTTGGAAAAAACAAACAAACAAAAAATAGTATTGCTTTATAAAATGGAGGTGGTGCACACCATAGCATGCACATGGGCATCAGAGGACAATTTATGGTAATTAGTTCTCTCCTTCCATCAGATGGGTTCTAAGGATTGAACTCAGTTCATCAGACTTGCCGGCACCGAGCCATCTTGTTGGCTCTGCTATTTACCATCTTAAATCCTTATGCCTTGGGTATGCTTGCTGTTAAAATCAGGTCCCTTACGGGAAAGAGTGTGGGCGATAAAGGTTATATAATATGTCTATTGAAATAGAGAACTGTCCATATTACCCCTTAGTAACAAGTCCCTCTTCTTTGCCCAGGCAATAACCTGAGGCCACTGATTGCCCTCTCACTCATGCTGCCGCTGCTCGGTTTTGTGAACTTCCATAGTTTCTCATGTGTACTCTCATCTGTACTACCACTATGTTCCTGAATAAAGTTCCTTTGAGACTGCATCTGTTTGTGTCCTTATTTCAATGTCTGGAATAAACAATTAAGACCGGAAACAGCCAGTCAATAAGCTGACCATTGGTCGCAGGCAGGGGGGGAAGCTGGGGTCCTGTTCCCAGAGTGCAAGAGAAATCTACAGTGAGAATGGCACTCGGCTTCTTAATGTCAACACCACAAAGCAGAAAGCATACAGAAAATGTTTTAAAAGTCAACATCCCGTCAAACTGCTTTTCACATATGAGAAAAGTCTCAAAATTATTTTACTTTTCTCAGAGAGCCAATACAGGAAGCATTCCACCCGAAAAGAAGTAAACCATTAATAAGGAAAGATGAAACCTAGGGAGCAGAAGATGCGATGGAATGGAAGGGCAGCTGGGCTTTTCAGGGTGAGGGTGACGGCGGTCAGGGAGTGGCAAGCTCAGCTTCAGCCTCAGACCATCATGGCACCATCCAGTGCCGCTGCTATGGAAAACCCTCTGCTGTTTCCTCGGGACGTTAAATACAGGGCCCAGGACACAGCTCAATGACAGCACTTGTCTGGCACACACAAGGTCCTGGGTATTATGACCATTACCACAACAGGGAAGAACAGAGGGAAGCAAGAGGAACTAAGACAGGATTACTCTATCCATGGGCATATACACAAAAGAACTGAAAAGAGGTCATCTAACAAATATTTGAATGTGAATGTTTGTAGGAGGTTCTGTACACAAGAACCAGAAGGCTGAACAACTTGTGAATGGACAAAAATACAGTCAAGCAATGAATATTAAGTCAAAAAAGAGATAGAATATTGCTATATGATCAAATATGGGTAGCTCTTGTTCTGTTTGTTTCTTGCCCCAAGTGTGATGCAAATGAATGTCTGAACTTCTGATTCCCCTGCCTCAGCCTCTTCAGTGCAAAGATTACGAGTGCGAACAATTACACCCAACTAAAGGCCTAGTGGTTGCTTTGTTTTTCAGTCCTGGGTTTGAACCTATGTTTCACACATGCTAAGCAACTGCTTTACCACTGAGCTATAACCCCACTCCCAACATGGCTAATTCTGTTTTGAAACGGGGTCTCATTACATATCCCTGGCTGAACTAGAATTCTCTCCTGTGTAGACTAGGCTAGCCTCAAACTGAAGAAATCTGCCTGTCTCTGCCTCCTGAGTTGCTGGAATTAAAGGCATGGCCTACACGTGACCTAATACGGATAACTGTTTAAACCATTATGTTGAGTGGAGGAAAAAGACACAGAGAAAAATCCTGTCATACAATGACACCTATGAATTGTCTAGAATAGTTACATCATGGAAACAAAGGGCAGACTGGTAGTTCCCAGAAGCGGAGAAAAAGTTTTGATGGGAAGCATCATCCAAAAGGGTTCAGGCTCTTTTTAGAGGTAATGAACACATTTAGGATAAGACAGAAGTTGCAAAACACCATTAATGTAATAACAGCCAGAAAACTGTTAGACAATTAGTTTTATATGTTATATAACAATGTGTCCTTCCTCTCCCTTATTTATTTATTTATCTGAAAAAAATTTGGTTTTTTTTTTTTTGTTGTTGTTGTTGTTGTTTTTTTTTGAGACAGGTTTCTTTGTAGACCTGGCTGGCCTCAAACTCACAGAGACCCACCTGCCTCTGCCTCCCCAGCTGCTGGGATTACAGGCGTGCTACCATCCCCCCTTTTATTATCCTCTGCTATACTAGGAATCAATCTCAGGGCCTCACACATAGCAGCCAGTGAACCTCACACGTGGCCCTTGATTCTTGCTGAAGATGGAAGTCTCCTAGAGAGTCCCACTAGTGTGAACTTGATAAGTCCCAATAGCATGAACTTGATAAGGTTACTTCCTGTGTTTTAAATGCACTAAAGAGATTTTAGTAAGGACAGCAATGACAGGATTGAGTTAATATTACTAAGCAAAAGTAAGCAAAACCCTGTAGATTCTAAACAAACTAATAACTCTAGTCAGATTAGAGGTGTCCTTCAGTATCTGTAAGGTGTCTGGTTCTAGGACCCAACCCCACTGGTCCTCTCCCAGCGGACACCAAAAGCTATTTGCAGAGACCTACTCGTGTTCCCCCTCAGACTTTAAGCCATCTCTTCCGTATAGCCTACGTGCATCCATGGTTTTTGTATTAATTTATTTATGTAGTGTATTTTTGTCTCTGTGTAAATGTGTGTGTGTGTGTGTGTGTGTGTGTGTGTGTGTGTGTGTGTGTGTGTACATGGGAAGTTAGAGGACAGCTTGAAGGATTCAGTTCTCACCTCATGGGCTAAATGGATCAAACTCAGGTCATCACGCCTGGAGGCAAGTGCCTCTCACTGACCTACTCGATCACTGATCCATCTCACCAGCTCCTCATGTATTTGAAATCATCTCTATACTACCTATAAAACCTAATTCCACCAGAAGGTGGTGGCACACACCTTTAATCTCAGCACTTGGGAGGCTGAGGCAGATAGAGTTTGAGACCAACCTGATATACAGAGTCAGTTCTACAGAGAGACCCTAGCTCAGAAAAAGAAAGAAATAAGAAAAACAAACAAACCAAAAAACCCCATTAATGCAGTGTGGATACTATGCAAATGTAATTTAATTACACTCTATTGTTCAAGGAATAATGAGAAGAAAAAAGTCTGTACATGTTCAACCCAGAGGCAACTTTTTCAAAAAATTTTGTAGCTGTGGCTTCTTGGCTCCATAGGTATGGAAAGTGGAAGGCTATTTTTATGAAATTATAATCATCCCTATGACTATTGATCTAAACAGATTTGTGACATCAGGATAGAAAGAGTGAGGGTAAAAAAATATCCAAGCCTGTGCTTGGCAGTGAGAGGCAAAAGGAGCAGACACATCTGAAAGCAGAAAAATTAAGAAGGGATAACAGACGTTGGCTATTTAAATAAATAGAAGCAAAATGGCTGCAGGGCTTTAACGAGCCTGCTTCAGTGACAGGAAAAAGAAGCATGGGGTTGAGGTGGGGACATCCCGGGAAGGGCGTGTGCCCGTGGGGAGGGCGTGTGCCCGTGGGGAGGGCGGGCGCCTACCTGGAGAAATTGTGTGAATTCCACATAGTTCAGGTGCTTCTTGCGATTGTGCCCAAAATGCAGTCGGATGAACTCGCAGTCCCAGTTAAAAGGGATGTGATGGTGGATAATAGTCTGCCCAAAAATCTCCTTGACATTTTCTTAAAAGGGAAAAGAAAAACGAATCAGCCACGCTGACAAGGAATCAGCCCGTCCACTGCAATGCTCCTACAGAGAAGAATTAAGAAAAGTTTAAAAAGTCAAGACCGGCTGCTTCCGCTAAGAGGAACTGCAAACCTCTCTCTGTGCCCAGAAACCCATGCAGGAACACAACCGATACAAAATATAATTTTTCACTTAAGATTGTGTACCCTTACGTGTAAGGCCACGAGATTCTTAATTTCTCTTGATTTAATTTTAATTAGGAAGCGATTTCTATCTCGCAGTATAAATAGCTGCTACTTTATATTCCAGCATAAAATCAATAGTGTTTCCCAGGTTCCTCAAGGAGCCGAATTAAGCCTTTTATCAGAAGCGTGAATACCTAAATTACAGTATAATGCAATATTTGTCATACTAAGTATGGTTTGATTGAGGCGTGATTATTACATTCACACTAGCCTGAATATGACTATTGAAGATAGCTATAAGAAATACTACCAACAGTGTATCATTACCTCAGCGGTAAAGCACCTTATTAAAAGCTGACAGTGTCAAAAATAGGGTCTTGCCACAGAGCCTCAAAAACCCCCCTCACATCTATGATTATTAGTCTGAACTATTAAAATATTTTAAGATAAGTGAAGTTAGTTTTCTGCTTGTCAACGAAGAGCCATACACGGCACGCTAGCTTTCCAGTAGGTACCAGTCAGTCTGCATGATACAACCAGGGCTCTGCCGCCTGATGCGGAAGCGAGATCAGTCACTCTTACAGCTTCACATTTATTATGAAAATTGGCTCACAAATGACTGGTACTTTAACAAGCGTAGACTGGGTACACTAATTTAGAAGCTCATGCCAAAAAAAAAATCATTAGCAAAATTAAGAAAGCAGGAAGCCTTTTTAGTAATGTCCTAAAAACTAAATTATTTTCCAAATTAAGCCACTTTTATTAGTCAAAGGGTTTTTACCATCGATAGCTATCAATTATCCTAGAGAATTAGTAAACATAGGTTTGACGGTTTACAGTCTTTGCCGAACTCACAGCCGGCGATGGTGTGTGATGGGTTCCTTTGTTTTGGGTACCCCTTTTTCTTAGTGAAAGCACTGCATTTGGGCAGAATCCTGACCTGGAACCCTGCTAGCAGTCTGGACTCGAGGTAACAGCTCTAGTTCACAGGCTGTAGCAAAGCCGGAAGGATGTCAAAGCATTGGATGTCACTGGGGAGATGGGATTCTCCTTTTCTCTCTTAAATAGATGCAGGATTTCATAGCTAAGTAGCAACAAGAGCTCAGCATTTTCAACCCATGCCAAGTATGTTCACCTTAAATGAACATAAACTAAACTCCGTGAGGGGTTTTTAATTCTGAAACGACTTCAATATCGACTCATGTGATTCTGGTTCGCATCAATACAAAAGATCATCTTTAAAGCTAGGCCCTGGGGATGAAGCTCCTGTCAAATGCTTGCCTGTCCTGCATGAGATCATGGATCCAATCTCCAGTATCCTCTACCCTGGAGGAGCGGGGTGAAGGGGGGATGTAAATAAAATTCCAGGTTGTAAAATATGTTAATTTTTAACTTAATTATAAAATAATTTACACAGTAAGGATAATAAAATGTTTAAAATATGGAATACTAGTAAAAATGTTTTTAGGATCCATGTAATATAACCAGTCCCTCTGTTCTCAAATTAACTAACTTTGCTTATTTTAGAAGTCTCACCAACCAGACACAGCAGGGCACGCTTTAACCCCAGCATCTGGAGGGAGAGGCAGGAGGATCTCTGTGAACTGGAGGCCAGCCTGGCTTATATAAGGAGTACAAGCCAACCAGAGCTACAGAGAGAGACCCTGTCTCAAAAGAAAAAAAAAAAAGGTGTTTAAATTAAAAGATGAAAAGTATAGTGGAATGCAGAATAAGGTAACATAAATCATTGCGTATATAAAGCAATGATTGCAAAGATTGCTAAAGAAAGGAAGTTATTTCATAGTAACTTATATTTTAAAGGTGTAGCTCACCTTTAAAATAATTATTTAATATAAAATGTACAGACTGCTACATAGCAGGTCTGAGTCTACCTAATATGATGCTATCTCTAAAGCCGAAGGAAAGGAAAGCTATCTGCATAATTTTTTTATGTAACAGCAGATAAAAATGAATCCCTTTTATATGGTTTGGAAATATCAGAATTTTAAATGCAAAACAGTCTCAAAGTCAAAGACTCAAAAACCTTCAAACAAACAAACAAAATGTAATGGTTTCTATCTTTTTTCCTGACATCATCAAAAATTTAGTTCTTTACTAATTTCTTTCTTTCTTTCCTTCTTTCCTTCTTCCTTCCTTCCTTCCTTCCTTCCTTCCTTCCTTCCTTTCTTTCTTTCTTTCTTTCTTTCTTTCTTTCTTTCTTTCTTTCTTTCTTTCTATTAGGTACTAAACCCAGGGCCTTGATTATGCTAGGTATACCTCCTTCTACCGATCTGTACTCCTCTCCCCCAATTCTTTTCATTTATTTGTTTATTTAGAGACAGGGTCTGGTTTCCTACGCTGGGTCTGAACTCACTCTGAAGCCCAAGAGGGCCTTGAACTTACAATCCTCCTGTCTCAGTTTCCAAGTAGCTGGGATTACAGGCATGAGTTACCATACTGGGCTCACAACTAAATTTATAAAGCCTATTTGAAAAAAAAAAATCTTTATAGCTAAAAACTCCTTGCTAAAGTGGGGCTGTGGATCAGCAAGCTCTCCACCTCGGAGCCATACCCCAGACCTATAATAAAGCTTAAATGGGAAACTCTTTCTTATTAACTTCCCACCAACCTCTGAAAACTTAGTGTCGTTCAAGCAATTAACAAGAGTCAGAGCAGGCTCTCAAACACAGAAGTGGCATTTGCCATGAGTGGTATTTGGGCATTTTCTACTTCTCCCCAAATGGTCCCCTGACAGCTCTGGATGTGATTCTGTTGTGACATTACCCCCCAGTTCAGTAACTACTCCATGATACTTTCAGTCCTTTTCCTCACACCCCAGGCTGCAACTGGACTGACTAGGACTCAATAGACTGGCACCCCTTGAGGTGTAGCCTTCAAATCTGTCCCTATTCCATGACCCTTGCCTGAAGCTGGCTCAGGAAGGATTTAGTGAACCACTCAAGCCTAATTTATCAATACCACTGTTCTCTCACTGGGATGTGTTTACAAAACAAAAGTATGTAGAAGTCCTAGAACTAAGGAGTGTATACCGGCTTGAGGCAATAGCTTTGTCAGCTGCTGCACTCATCCTCCTGGGTCACCAGGTCTTGCATGACCTGAGAGGAGAGGACCACCATTAACCCCGGGCATGCCTGACCCACCTCACTGCTCTGCATAACAATTTCCCACCCAAAGAGAATCCCGCCTTTCCAGCGGCAAACAAGGGTCTTTAGTTCTAAAAAGCGTTCCTTCTGAGCACTATTCCTATGGCCACGGCTCTGGCCCGGCATGACAATCACATCTTGGCAGCAAGATCATGATCCAGGAGGTTATGCTAGGTTGCCATTGCTGAGAGAGACAGGGTCCATTCATGTTTCTGACAGAGAAAACAATAGACCACTTTTTCACTTCCTGCAGAGAGCATGGGCTTAGGGGAAAAAAAAGACGCTTTATAATTCCTTTGAAGAGGGAATTGGGGCCAGATAACAAAAGCAGCTTGCCATTATGGTCTCTTTGCTCAAAAGGAGAAGTGCACGTGATTTGTCTGGAGAGCAGGTAACTGTGACAATGTGATTAAGTAAAAATGTCCCCCAAACGTGTATTAGTCAGTTTAGCTGTATCAGTCACTTCTAAAGACTGGACTGGGTGAAAGACACATTGAAGCATATTATGTAAATATGTCTAAACCGAGGTTTCCATTTACCCCGAAGCCCACACTCTGTCTCCCCATCTCATCCACCCTCATCCCTCCCCTGGTTCTCATGGGCACTTCCTGCAGGGTCTTTGTCACCTTTCTGCAGTACAAAATTACCTCTGACCGGGGCTGGCACTCTCCTCCAAGACTGCCACCATGCCTGCTCCATGACTGAGCCTGGAAGGAGCTGCTGTACCAACGGTGTGGCCAGAGAACTCCTCCTGTAGGTATACAAGCCATCAGCCCCGTGACACAGCCCGCCTACCATCAGCCCAGCTTGACATCCTGATTTCAAGGATCCCAGCCCAGCAGGAGCCGCCACTTCCGACCTAAAGGCTTAAGAGCAAGCCTTCTTTATTGCCAGGGGAAACTTTCTTTTTTTTTTTTCCTCAACAGCTGGGATCCACCTGCCCGGTTCTTAGGGTGACTGGCAGAGAGGTCCTCAGGACGGACACCTGTGGTAAATGGTGACTATCCTTGTGAACAAGTGAACGGACACAACAGCGAGACTTGTAGATGTGCTTCTCGGTGAAGGAGAAATTGGGAGGAAAGAAGAGGAACAACGGGGAGCCCAGAAAACAAACAAACAAACAAACAGCAGCAACAATAACAACAGAAAAGATCAACAGCAGGAACTGGTGGAGGGCGCCCCAACCACAGCATGCACTCTCTCGGCTCCGGGCACTACTTCCAGGAGGGGGTTAGTGTCCTGGGTGAGCTCCCCGGCATGGCACTCTGGGGAAAGGTGTGTGTTAGCCCTTTACCTACCTCCGGAAGGGATTACTGTGTGACCAGTCAAATAGAGGAGTCCTGCTGGCAAGTTTGCGTAAAGGTTCATTTCTCAGGAAAGATGAGTTCACGGTTAAAGAATATCACAGAAGCTACAAGCCTTAACACTCTACCATCAAGTGGCATAAAACCCAGGGAGCCCTCTCTTTTAACCCCAGACTCTAAGCTGCTTTAGTAGCCTTGTGTGTTTTATTCAAAAAAGTCCTTTCTGTGATGTCTGGGAGCAAGACAAAAAAATCCTAAAATTTCTTCCTGACTTAATCAGACACCCGTGCCTCCATTTGCGTTGTCTTAGGGCTGTTAGAATCTCACACTGTCCCTTCTACAGTCGTGTCTGCACGGAGAAAGGAGACATACAGTGTTCTCAGTATTTGCACTTCCATGTCCTGACACTTGGAATAAGAGCGATCCTTACGGCTTCCCTTTTGAGAAGAGTCTAGCTGACAGGCACAAATGGAATACATTTTTTACTTGCTGTATGCCGTACGTCCTGACAACCAACACAGTACTATATCACTCCTGATTTAGAAGGTTTGTGCAGCATGGCTGTGTCCTTGGAAAGGTTCATTTTGATGACTTTCCAGTCCTAACAAACACACACAATGAGCATGAGTGTTTAATAGAAAATCGAGAGTATATAATATGTTTTATATTTGTTTATTAGTAAACAGGTACGAGTTTCTTTTGGTTTTGTTTGTTTGGATTTGTATTTTAGAATTAAATCTTTGCTAGGGCAATAAATACCTTCTTTTAAACTGTTTGAGTTAAACGCATGGCAGCAAATAACAGCTTGTTGCAGTATTACCACTTAACAGGGGTCAGGTTACCTATATCTAATTCTAGCCAGCCGGATACCAGCACACTAGTGGGTAACAGTGAGACACGGACACATATACATTGTATCCAGCACACACCATGCAAGGACCTCCACAAGCTCAGGCCATCTGGCAGTAACAGAGATACAAGCCATTAAGTAAGTGCCCACAGCATGCATCAAAAGTTTATTAAAGATTTTTTTAAAGAGAAAAATACTAATACTCCATTTATTTAAAAAGAAAATACAGAAACAGAACAGAACTCCAGCATCCTTTCCTGAGCTTTCATTCTAAAATGTATTATCAAGACCTTGATATAAGCCCTGTCTCCAGAATGGAGGCAGACATGACAACAACACAAAAAAAAGACCCTTGTCTAGCACTCAAGAAAACGTTTGATGCTACTATGTGTATAAATACTTGCTAAGATGCTACAGCGTAACTATATAACTTGATGTGCATAAAACAAGAGCACAAATGAGAACACTATATGTACAGATACACAGGTAACGCCAACATTGTTGTCAGAGTCCACAGAATACAGCGAGGGCAAAGCGATCGCCTCCATTCTCTTACAGTTTGCATCCTCTATCTCTCCTCGTGTGCATAAGAGAAAAGTGTACCTTAAATAGCTCCAGCTAAGAAATGGCAGGCCATTTGGTGCAAAGGATTTAACTCTACTTAAAGTGAATTATCAAGTTTCTTTTCTCTAAACATGGGTCTGTAAATATATAAGAACAATTAATTTTATTAAATGGATACAAACATGAAAACTGACCTTAATCACATACCCAAAAATCCTACAAAAATAAACTTCAAGTTGATGATTTCTTTACGCAGAGAATCTGGAGCCTTGAAATGAGTAAATCTTAAAAATCCTATTATATGGCATTTGCTGAACATAACAATTTCAGTGCTTGCTGTCTTAAAGACATAAGTCAAATAGTACCTTCTTTATAATCATTGCTTTCAGGTTAGTTGAGAAAGTTGGCCTAAGAGCGTAGCTTGAGCTCAGCGCTTACCTAGAATTCACGAGGCCCTGGGTTCAACAACCAGAACCACAAAAAAAGAAAAACAAAATTTATATAAAAGTGAATCTTTCTATCTAGTAATAGAGGACAGAAAGAGGAAATGGTCAAATTCCTTACAAAATAAGAATGAGGGAAAGAGAAAGAGTGAAAGAAGGAATGGGAGGAGGGAAAACAGGAGAACCAGAACACCCTGGGCAGGGATCCCAGAAACCTTTAGTTATTCCATGATGATCTTTTATCTGCACATTACAAGCAGAAAATAAGAAAGAAAGCCTTTGGGGTGGGATTCATATGTCCTTCAGATTATGGAGGTTATTAAAACTCAAACTATTTTTTTATCCTGACTATATTTCTTAAAATCCTAACTCATAAATCATAATCTAAGGGAAAAACAAAACAGCCATAAAATAATAAAGTTAGGACCTAATGTCCCTGAGCTTTTATCTTCAGGAAGTAAGGTGTGTGCCAGCCACTCAGCTGCTTCCTTTATTCATTTTAATCCTCTAATCAGTACTGACAGGAACCTGCTGATGGTCTGTTGGATGAAATGTCTTCCGTGACACTTTTAAACAGATAAGTTGGAGAAAGCAACCAAATGGAAGAGACAAAATATTAAAGTAAGAGACACAATAAATGTCTTTTTTCTTTTTCTTTTTTTAAGATTTATTTATTTGTTTGTTTGTTTGTTTGTTTATGCAGTGGCCTGCCTGTATGCCAGAAGAGGGCACCAGGTCTTATTATAGATGGTTAAGAGCTACCATGTGTTTGCTAGGATTGAACTTTGGAAAAACAGTCAGTGCTCTTAACCTCTGAGCCATCTCTCCAGCCCGTTTCTTGTTTTTAGTTTTTCGAGACAGGGTTTCTCTCTGTAGCCCTGGCATCCTTGAACTTACTCTGTAGACCAGGCTGGTCTTGAACTCAAAAAGAGTGCTGGGATTAGAGGAGTGTGCCACCATCACTGGGCTGAGAAACCTAATTTTTAATGTACACATGATATAAGCATCAAAGGGGACCAGTTTTACTCCTGGGAGATGAAAAGTTCTGGAAAAGTGAACATCCCAAACCTTGCTGAGCCGAACTAAAATGGGAAGTTGAACTAAGATGGAAAATTTTATGTTACTTGTTTTTAACCATAATAAAAACGTTTTCAAATATTTTAAGAAAAAGAAAACGTACAAAGGGGGCTCTAAATCTTTGAAAACACTACGTTGTTTTTTTTTAATTGAAAGCTGCTGAAGAAAAGGTTAACCAACACTTTACCAAACTAACTTCTACAAATGATCATCTATAAGATGAATGATAGCTTTAAAAAAAAAAAAAGGAAGGAAATAAAAGAAAAATTCTAGTCTGTGTACTCATGAGACAATGTTCCTACTGAAGAACTTAAACCAGTTTCTTCATCCACCTCGGGAAACAATTCTACTTTCTAGGCTTTGTTTCCTAAAGCCAAGGCTCTAAAGCGGAGGGGTCTTTGGGGAAACTCCTGAGCCTCCTTGGGGATGGAAAATGGCAGAGTAGAAAATTTTTCTCAAGATGCCATAGAGAAGCTCCAAACTCCCTATTCAGAAATAAAGTGAAGCAAAAACCCCATAGGAATGAGAAGACAAGCACAGTATTCGAATTTTACTTCATGAAGAACTTTTGCCCAGGCTGAATGAGAAGTGTTCATCCCATTCTTTCAACAAGTCCAAGTATGAGTGTCTGAATGAGGCAACATCACTCATAAATTCACTCACCTAACACCCTGAAGAAAGTAATGCCACTTTTCTTTGTCTAAGCCCCTTTAGGAGATGACTAATTCACTCACTGAGTAAGCCCTAAATAAGCAACGAACATTGAGTAATTGCATCTGGGAATGAAGAACCAGGCCAGCACTAGGAACTTTACTTATAATCTTTTTTGTTTTTCCTTACCAAATGTCACCTCTCCATTTCCACTCTTGTCAAATAACTGGAAAGCCACTATGAACATGGAATCTGGAGCACATAGAACAGATTCAAATGCCAAAAACTCTTGATAGGAGATCAACCTGGAACAAAACGTAAAATGTCACTGGGGCTGGAGGGATGATGCCTCAGCCATTAGGAGAAAGCACAGAACACCCAGCACTGGCACCAATAACTCAGTCACCTGTAGATCTGATGTCCTCTTCTGTCCTCCACAGCCACTCACACACATTTACAAACACACACACATGATTTTTTAAAAAATTGTAGGCTAATAGAGAATAGGAAAATACGGAACTTTTTTTTAGGAAGCAGAGTTGGAGTTTAATAAATATACTTCAATACAAGCTAAAGCGTGACAGCTAAGAGAAAGAGCTCTCCCCCATGCCCCCAGGCAAAAGTAAATTACACTTGAGAGCACAGGTGTGTGCTTCTCACGGAAGTCACCGCTCACACCCTGGGTACCAGCTCCTCAGGAGAGAGTCACCAATTTACCATGTGTTTCTGTAGCTCAGGGTAAGCAGGGAAGAGATGAAGGGTAGATGCACTTGTGGAGAAGAAGGAATAGGATATTTTTGTAAGCCTTTAATGAATTAACGAACAGGAGCATTAGTCAATAGCTCCTAACATCACAGAGAAAGGAGCAAGCCAAAAATAAACTATATTTAATCAATAGTCTCCCGACCCCAGACTGCTGACATTTTTATCTGGATAATCTTTTGCTGATGGGTCTTCTGTGATTTATAGCATAGTTCTCAGCATCCCTGGGTCTGGGCAGGAGATGTCAATTTCATCTCTCAGTCGTGATAACGGAAAATGTCTGTAGATATTGTCAAAGATGTCCTAGAAAACAAAATTACCCTCACTGAGAACCAATGATTTAGAACTAATCATCAATTTGGAGAAAGTGTAATGCATTGCACAAAGGAACATGTTAACTGCTGCCACAGGAATGCAGCCCATAGGAAACTGCAAGACAGTACAGACGTCCAAGAAAATAAAACTTAGGCTTCAGGGCCAGCCTCCTGCGCCATGAGAGTGGAGCCAAGGAGCGAAAGCACAAGTGGGCGGGCGAGAAGACCACGGGCAGAGGTCCCTGTAAATTACCTTGTTCAGCCCTGGGGGCTGAAGGATCAGAAATAAGGGATGCTGGAGGCGGGGATGCTGGTACAAATTGTTGTGCTGTGTGCTACTGTCGGTAATTCATCTCGATGGATCTGAAACTTCACCATCAGACCGCCAAGAGTGCCTGAGAGACTGCCCTGCTCACAACCAAAACGGTCCCCATTGACCCTCTGCTGTGGCGTTTTACTGCTGCTCTCAGGCACAGTGTGACTCAGGTACAATAAGCCATCTCTTTCTCACTGTCTTGGCTGAAAAATCATACATATATATATATACGTATGTATACATATATATGAATCATATACATAGAGAGAGAGATTTCAAAATGGGTATGGTGGCACATGCTTGTATATCCAACACTGGGGAGATGATGACGCAAATTAGGAGTTCAAGGCTAGCTTCTTCTATATAGCGAGTTCAAGGCTAACCTAGGATTATAGAGCTGGGACTCTTTTAGAAATTAAAAAAAGAAAAGTATTTGTACATAAACTATGCCATCTAGAGCTTTCAGCAGAAGAAGCCAAAGGGCAGAAATTTAAATGAAATAAATTCACTAACTATCTTGATAATTATCAAAAGGGTTGAGAACCAAAAAAACCAACCAAACAACCTACTCTATTATTCTACTACATGCTTAAAAAGACAAAAATACGTTTTTAAGGAACCCTCAAGAAGGTGGGATCTCACATCACTGAGTTTCTGGAATTTAGTGAGCCCTAAGATACATATTCAGTGAGTTCTGAGATTAAGCAGTAGTCGAAATAACAAAAACGGCCCTTAACGACTTCATGGAGCACTCATACGTCAGCCAAGCCAGAAATCACAGCGATGTTGCCACGCACGCACCGTGTTTCTGGTCTTTTGTTTGTTTGTTTCTTTGTTTTTCTTTTCTGTCTTTTCTCTTTGAGAGGGTCTCGTGTAGCCCAGGCTGGCCTCAAAGCCTCCATAGCGGCTGATGCTGAGGTCCCGACCTTCCGGCTTCCACCTCCTGAGTGCTGGGATTACAGGCTTCTGCACCTGTGCTGCCTGCAGAACACGAAAGCGCCATCCCGGGTCTCGCAAAAGCTTGTCAAGGACGCTGTGACTTTAAAGCAAGTAGGGTAGGGTACCAAAGGCCCAAGGATGGCCCTGGACAAGCCCCTTAGCGTCTGAGTTACATTTAACTCTCAAGCTCGTTTTGAGAAATCCCTGATATAAGATCCATGGAAAAGCAGGCAGCACAGTGCACGGCACTGAGGTTGCGGTTTAGCGGAAACCATCACCACAGCCTTAACCATCAGAGGCACCATCAGAGGCACCATCAGAGGCAGGTCTGCAGAAAGATGGGGCACGGTAGGCTCAGGAGTGGACACTAAAGTTCTATACCTGGGACTTAGGACCCGCCCATCTCGTACTGCCGGCAACCTTCCTGCATCCTTCCCGGAAAACCACAGTGCCATAACCCAGACCCCAATGACGGACACACTAGCCCTCAAATGCACCACAGCTTTTGCAGCGATTTGTATTCCTCCATCGGCAGGACAAAGTCAGGCATGGCAGAGCTAGCGAGGCCCCTGACCATGGCCAGATGTGACCCCCATTCCTGGTTAAGGTCCGCCTGACTCACCCGCTGCCCTGTGTCCGCTTCCCCCTCTGCACCCCCTCGGGATACAGGCTCTCTGTGCAGCGAGCGGGACCGGAAGGAGTGAAGCCGTGGCAGGCGGGTGCGCTCAGAATCTTGGTTGGCAGTGAGGGCCGGAGAAACAGCCCTCTCGGGAGACAGCTTCAGTGAGCAAACGTTACTTAAACCTTTGGGGGAGTGGGTAGAGGCGTTCGGGGTGAGCATACATCATTGAGCAGGGCAAGATGCTGGGAACGCCTTATCTGCGTGAAGACGAATTTCCGGCGCTTGCTCTTGTGACCTTGTAAGGAGAGGGGAAGTTTAAGCTGGCTGCCATCTACGTGGTCACCTCAAGGGTGGAAGTCGTAAGGCTCCGTGTGCAGGACACGCAGACCCAGGGTACGGAGGGAACCTTCCTACTCCGGCCGGGTTTGAACACCTTGACCTCACTCTTGCTCCAGGCTGGCTCCCCCTTCGCACGGCTCCCTGGCCCCACACTCACCTATTCTTTTTGTTTGTTTTGGTTTTTAATTTATTTTATTTTATTTTGGCTCTTTCTGCTATTCTTGATGTTTCGGTTGTGAGCCTAGCCTTTAGCCACTGAACTGAGCTGTCTCCCCAGCTCCCCTTTTGCTGAGCTTAATGGACCAGTGTCCAAGTGGCAGCATTACGAAGTTCTCCCTTAAAAGCACACTGTTACTGTGCATTTTGACAAAAGTACAGAAAGATATGCAGAGAAAAGGTCCTGCAGTAATTAACATTTATACTGAATAATACATATCAGACAATTAATGAAAGATTACTTTCTTAGGAAAAATACCATATTAAAAATTAAAAATGAGAGCCAGGTGGTGGTGACCCCTGCCTTTAATCCCGGCACTGGGGAGGCAGGGGCAAGCAGCTCTCTGTGAGTTCGAGGCCAGCCTGGGGTTCAGAGTGAACTCCAGGGCAGCCAGGGCTACACAGGGAAACCCTGTCTCGAACAACCCAAAACTAATTAATTAAGCTTTAATTAATTAAAAATGGGAAAATAAGACCAAGTGTAGTGGCACACACACTTAATCCAAGCACTCAGGAGGCACAGACAGGTGGATCTCCGACAGTGTGAGGCCAGGCTGGACTCCATAGTGACTTCCAGGACAGCCAGGGCCATAGCGATCTCTGTCCCCAAAAGAAAAGATGAAAACGAAAGAGCTGGCTGAGTGTAGGGGCACGCTCCCGTAACCCTAATACTAGAAAATGCTCAAAGCCATCCCGGACCACAGTCTCAAAAAGCAAAATAAAACAAACTAATTTTTAAAAGTAGTGTGTTTCCCTTCACAAGCATGATTTATCTCCAAAAATCCATCTCCTCATGTGGTGTTGAGCTTGAATGAAACTAACGGTCAGCCATGAATGGGGTTGCTGGGACTGATGTGCAGCCAAGGGAAACACTGGCAGAGACGGGGGACCAGAAGCACTCACTAGCAACATATCTTTAAATGCCTGAGATTTTATAATAAAAAAAAATGACCACCATTATTTCTTCTGACTATAAAAGTAATTCTGAAAGTTAAAACCAATAGGTGAGTTGATTATGTATTTTTAAATGAATGAACAAAATTGTAACAATTTGATATTTTAAGTCTCCAGAGGGTGTCAAAAACACAAGTAACCTTGAAATATAGAATAAGTCGCTTCAAAACATATTTTATACTTAGTAGTAAAACTTCTTCTTTTTTTTTTTTTTTTTATGAGAGAAAAATCAAAGAGGAGTGCCCTAGCCAGCAAAGGCCACAAGCTGCTGGTAACGAAGGAGAATTTGCCCCGCGGGTGTGTTTCCAGATGTACTTGGTGACAACATGAGGTAACGCTAAGATTTCATTCAAATGCCCAGTTTTCTGATTTCCCTTGACAAATTGTGAGCTTGGGCAACAGGAGGTTTCTGGTCCCAAGTGACCCTTGTTAGCGCTTGGTGCCAAGCAGGAATTAATCCAAAGAACGGCTGGAGCCCTCGGCTGCCTCAGGGCACTGCGGACTCACAGAGGTTCACTATCTGCCGCGAGCAGGCCCCATTAAAGCGCAAACCCTGCGGAACCTGCTAAATCGGAACGTTTTGCCAGTTAGTGCATTCAGACCTCCGCCACACGACTAAGTGGAGCCAGCGGGGCCAGAGCTACCGCCGTTTTCTTTCCTGTGGGTCCCTCAACAGGAAGAAGTCAGGCCTGGGCTAGCTCACCAAATCCTCACACCTTGCAAAATGTGCATGACCAACCTAGTTTCTAAATTGCTTTCATGGGGTGCAGGGAGCCCACAAAACTCCCAATCCTCCTGTGTCCACCTCCCAGGTGCTGGGATTTTTTTATTTGAAATGTGCACTTTAGAACTTTGAAGTAACAGATTTTGTGAATGTGTAGTACATTTTCCCGCTAAGCCCCTTGCCAGATGGAAACTAATGTAATGCTAAAATGTTTGTTATGTTTGTCATTTTCTACAAAAATTTGTAAAATAGCCAAAATGTCTACTGTCTATCAAAATAAATGGGTCTCCGACATGTACAGTACATTGAAAAAAAAGGCAAAAAAGAAAAAAAAAAAAAGACTGGGTTTTCCTGGTACAGCAGATAGAACTTCCAGAGAAATTCTGACTAACTAGACTAAATATAGAAACCACCATCCTAAAAGTTACAGTTTCAAAGAAGCAACTGTCTAAATATTTTGGATCCTATCACATGATGATAGTCTCTGTGTTCTGCATTTAAACGCACAAAATCATCTTGCTTTTCATTACGAAACTAGAACTCCAAAGTTTAAGCCACAGTCTCGCAAATAATACTTGGCTGATGGCTGACTTTTAGACAACCAATCAGGCTATTTATACCATACGAGGCTGCTTCTGCATGACTCTCTGTATCAAGCACGTTATTTCACCGGCTCCTGGTGGATGGGAGATGGCAAGAAAGAGTAATTCACGGGCTAGATAATATCAGGGGGAAAAACTGTGCTCTTGTGCGCCCATAAAGTTTTGTGCACATAAAGTTCCAAAAGCAAAATAAAAGCAGTCACAAAATACTTATCTGAAAGAATGGATATTTGTTGGAGGTTGGTCTAATGCTAGTTACTGGCCCTGAAGATCTGGTTACTGCCTGCCGGATACACCCATCCTTGTTTGTGTAAACCTGCCTGAGACAGAACTGACTGACTGATTAAACAGCCTATACCAGGGCAGGGCAGAATGGGGTAGGTGTGGCTAGGGTTCCCGGGCTTTGGAGGAGAATCACGGGAAACAGATGGAGAGGAAGAGAGGAACCCACTACAAGGGGTTATCCTGGAGAAGAAACCACATGGGGCCAGGAGGAAGGACTCCAATAATGGCCTAAAAAGATCCAGATGAAGAATAAAAGCAAGCATTTATAAGATTATGGTTGGAAGATAGGACGGTTAAGGAGGATGGTATTGGACAGGGTCTGGGAGATGGATGGTGAGGTGATTCAGACAAAGTAAGTAGGAATATCTGCCCATGGTAAATAAGGCAATTATAAAATCTAACAGGTGTCTATGTCTTATTATTTGTGACAGCAGGTTAGATAATAAAGCCGCATTAATCTTAGGGCTAAAAATAATAAACAATATATAACCCAACACTCTCATTTCATTTCATTTACTACAACAGATATTCTAAAATGCAGGTCTCAGATCCAATCAACTAACAACTATTGACCAGTCCTAAGCCAGCTCTCACCTCACACTTAACCAACGTACTTAAACTTGTCCAACTGATTCTACTCTTTCCCTTGGTTCACTTTGTCACAGGTGATTCTAAGTAAATTCACTGCTTCCATCTCAAGTTGTACTCTGTAGGACTCTGCATCAAATAACTTGTAACAGAACCATAACTGCAGCCAGAGTAAAAGTAACAATTTCATTCCAATCCTTTCTTCACTGTCCTGGGTGAGGGAGAGAGCAACAAAGAGACAAATGGAGAGGAGGGATGATGATACAGCATAAGAAGAAAAGAAGACTAGATGTTAAGAAAACTAATTTCATAGTAGCAAGAAAGCTGATCATTCAGTCTGAGCCTGGCTTTTCTTGACTGTTAAACAAAAGCTGACTTCTTTGAATAAGCCAAACATTATCAAAGACTTTGACTCTGTTAGATTAAAATGTAGAACCCTTAACCCTAATACTTAGCCTTTTTGAAATTTGAAATTTCTCCCTAGAAAAATTCTAATACAAACCTACCCACTTTACATGACATTTAGAAAGCTGGAGAACCTCTAAATACTGTGCATCAACAAAAAGACAAGAATCCAAGTTTTCTTTAAAAAATTTTTTTCCTATTTTCCTCTGCTTTTAGAAGTAATTTATGAGCTAAATGAGACTCTGTGCAAAAAAACATTTAAAAAAAAAAAAAGAAAGGATGAAAGAAAGAACAATGGAAAGGAAAGGAAAGGAAAAGAGCTGCCAGGCGTGGTGATGCCTATAACGCAGCTTGGTGAATCTGGGAGATTACCATAAGTTTAAATATCTCACAACCCCCTTCCCCCTAAAAAAGAAAAGAAAACAACGGTTAACAGGTAAACTCAGACTGGGCTGTGGTAGGCACACACCTTTGATCCCAGTACCTGGGAGACAGAAGCAGGCAGATCTCTATGAGTTCGGGATCAGCCTGATCTATCAAGCCAGCCAGAGCTATTACAAGGAGAAACCCTGTCAAACAATAAAAGGTAAACTCAGCCAGTTATGGTGAAGTGCATGTTTTTTTTTTTTCCCCAGAGCTGAGGACTGAACCAAGAGTTTGTGGTTGCTAGGCAACGGCTCTACCACTGAGCTAAATCCCCAACCCCAATGCACATCTTTAATCTTGGCATTGGGAGGCAGGGCAGATGGACCTGTGAGTTATAGGTCAGCTAGAACTACATAGTGAGACTATATTTTGAGAAGTTGAGAAAAGAGCAATTCAGTATTACTAGACTCTTCGCTACACAGAAACTACTACTGATACACTCTGCCAACTTAACACTTGGCATGAGTTCTACTTGGCTGCATGAAAAATGCCCTACTTTAACAGTACACTTCAGCCTACAAGAACCATATAAAGTTTCAAAGTAGAAATAAAACAAAATGATCACAAAAGGCATGGAATACTTATGTAAAAAATATATGGGTGTTCTAAAACCAGGTCTTGGGGCTGGAGTGTTCCAAAACCAGGTCTGGAGGCTGAAGAGATGGCCTCCAGGGGTTAAGAGCACTGACTGCTCTTCCAGAAGTCTTAGGTTCAATCAAGTCCCAGCAACTACATGGTAGCTCACAACCATCTGTAATAGAATCTGATTCCCTCTTCCGGTGTGCATGAAAACAGAGTATATATATACATAATCTTTAAGATAGATAGGTAGGTAGGTAGATAGATAGACAGATAGATAGACCAGGTCTGGAACTGGAGAGGTGGCTCACAGGTTGAGAGCACTGGCTACTCTTCCAGAGGATCCAGGTTCAATTCCCAGCACCCACAATGTAGAGAGACTATTATTTCAATTAAAAAAAAAAAAATATATATATATATATAAAACACCAGGTCTCAGATCCAATGAACAACAAACATGCCAATATTTTCTAAGAGAAAAAAATGCACATGTTACCCTTAAGAATTCAAAAGGAAAAATTCTAATTAAATTAATTAATTCATTCCCATAGACCTTCTTCTAACCATGAGCAAGACTCTATAAATGACCTGATCGGCAGCTGGGGAGCTGATCTAACATCTATAATACTAGACAAAAAGATATAGCTTTTAGTCAACACCTGCTGTTACAATGATGCAACTTTCCAAGCCATTTAAAGACTCATTGATGTAACATTTGTTGAATGTCCCGAATGTCAAGCCTTGTGCCAAGTTCTATGAAGCAGAGTCTGAACTCAAAGTCAGATCTTGCAGGCGGGGACACTTGTGACAGCCTTTACAACCATTACAGAGTCAACCATTACAGTTGTTGGCTGACTGGAGTGCATGAGACCAGGTGTGACCATCTCCAGCCTTTTCTAAAGCCTGATCAAATTTAGAGTGACGGAAACAGACTCTTCACTGTCCAGCTTTTCACACAAGCACCTCTACAGCTCTGAAAAAGATTCTGAGCCCCTTCGGGATCTGGAGACACGGCTGAAAACTGCCATAGCATACAGTCATTTCCTTTATCTAATTCAGCAAGTACTGCATTTGTTCCACAATCCAGGCCCCGTGCAATTGTACTGAGGTTAATAGCTCTCCCTGAGGAATGGACTAACTCCACAGGAAGATGAATCTAGTCACTTCTCTGACTTGACATCCACACACTACCAGGGTAAAAGTACCCCAGAAGTACTGATTTGGTTTTTCTTTGTCTGGTCCTCTCTTGAGCTTATTCTTGAGGTCAGCAACCTCATTTTATTCATGCTTATATTTAGAAAGCCCAATACTACTTGGCAAACTGTGGTGTTTAACATAAGGTTTTCCAACTAAATAAGTAGAAGATGAATACAGACCAATCTTTAAGTTCTTCATAAAGAACTGTATCCTCTAAATAGGCTATAATATACTTTTTAAATTTTTCTTTATTACCATTTGTGGCTGCTTTTTGACACACTGTAACACTAAGTGCCTGACACATTAGCAGGCACTCAGTATTTTCAAATAAATGAATAAAAAAATAAAATTAGTTATCAGGGACACATCCATATAAATATAAAATATGGCTTCTCAAAATGTAACTAATAAGAAAAATAAAATTAAAAAATATGGCTTCTCACATGCAAATATTTTTCAAGAAGTAAGAAATAACAGCATGCATGATAATGACAGTAAATAATACCATTTTTATAAGTTTCAAAGGAAAGATATTGATTACTGTTAAAACTCTAGATACGGGGCAGGAAAGATGGCTCAGTAGTTAAGAGTACGTGTTACCCTTACAGATGACACAGATTCATTTCCCAGCACCCAAATGACAGCTCACGACTGTCTGTAACCAATACGCAGAGAACCGATGCCAGCTTCTGGCCTCCTGACATATCAATTACACGGTGCATATACATACACACAGGCAGAACACACATAAAAATAAGTGAATTTCTAAGCAATTCAAGACACACGCTGGTCACAGTGACGTCCCTTTAATCCCAGCACTCGGGAGACAGAGGCAGGAGGATCTCAAGGCCAATGTGGTCTGCATAATGAATTCCAGGCCAGCCAGGGCTATGGAGTAAGACCTTGTCTCAAAAACAAACAAACAAAACCAAAGATGATAGATAGATACAGAGATACAGAGTTACATGGATAGATACAACTGTATATAGATACATAGATGATGTGAAACTTATAGTTTTACATTTTTAATCAAGTATAGAGAATCGGTTTTCAGAGCATCTATAAAACGTCTTACCCGTCCTTGGTTTGATCAGCTACTCCTGCCAAGAGCTGCACAATCTTCGGGTTGCTGTTTGGATCATTGTACAGGCCAAGATAGCGCTGAACGAAGTCTTCCGGGGTCATGTAATGCTCCCCATCCACCTCAGTGCTGGCATACTGAAAGATAAGGAGATAAGGTAGGTTGGAAAAGTGGGGTGACTCAGCGTGCTCGGGTAGCTAACAGCTGTGTGGGGAAAAGTAAACCAAAGGACAGTTTTGAAATCAAGATAAGGATAATGCACGTGGCTGTTGCCTCTGGATACTGAAAATCCCAAACACCCAGGGATCAAATGAAGTTCACAGCAAAGAACCAATACGTGGTCAACACTGATGAACCCTGAAAATCTGCGGGGTGAAATGAGCCGGATACCAAAGGCCCATAGTCCAGGATCCCAGTTACACAGAATGTCCAAAAAGGCAAGTCCACGAATGGAAACACAGACTTGCGCCTGCCAGGGCCTGTGAGAAGGAGACAGCAGCTGGGGTTTCCTCTCTGCAAATGTTCTGGAGTTACATAACGGTCCCACTGAACTAAACCCACTAGGTAGTATGCTTTAAAATGATCACAACAGAAACTTTTAGATTATGTAAGTGTTTGGTCTCAATTGAAAAAACATGTAGTGGGCCTAGAACAGTTCTGGAGTTAAGAACACTGGTTGCTCTTCTGAGAGACCTGGATTCAGTTCCCAGCACTCACAGGGCAGCTGACAGCAGTCTTTAACTCCAGTTCCTGAGGATCTAACGCCCTCTTCTGGCCGTCTAGGGCACTGCAACCACGTGGTGCACAGAGAGCTTGCAGTCAAAACACCCGTACACACATAAAATAAAAATAAACAACTTTTTGGTTGGTTGGTTGGTTTGCTTTGGTCTTTTTGAGATATGTTCTGGCTATCCTAGAACTCCCCTTGTAGACCAGGCTGGCCTTGAACTCACAGAGATCTGCCTCTTCCTCTCAAGTGCTTGGATTAAAGTTGTGCACCACCACACCAAAATAAATGTTTAAAAATAAATAAAATAAATACATAAGGGCTGGCAAGTATAACTCAGTAGGTAAAGACACTTTCTAACAAGACTAAGACTCTGAGTTCAATTCTGGGAATCACACAGTAAGAGAGAACCAAGTTGCGAAAGCTGTCCTCTGACACACACACACACACACACACACACACACACACACGCATACACACAAAACTACACTACAGGAGCTGGAGAATATAGCTTTCCTAGCACAAGTTTAATCTACAGCACTGCAAAAATAAATAAGTAAATAAAAATAAAAACACCAGTAAGATAAGAAACAACGGAAGGACTGAGGAGAGTGGAAGGAAGGCCAAGGCCTGAGGTGAGCTTGCAGACACCTCCCTTCAAGAATGTGTCAGAATGCTGTGGGCCTGCAGGTGACATGCTAGCTGCCATTGAAAACAAAATCTCAGGGCTGTAGAGATGGTTCAGTGGTTAAGAGCACTGGTTGTTCATGAGTTCAAATTCCCAGCAACCACATGACAGCTCACAACTATGTAATCCGGCTCCAGGGGACCTGACACCCTCACACAGACACATGCAGTCAAAACACCAATGCATATAAAGTAAAATATAGTATAAAATCTTAGTTTCCCTAGGAAATATTTTTAAATTAAAAAAATAAAAATGAGATTACTGTATTCTAAAGAGACCTTCCATTATTCCAAGTTCTAGTTAATGGAAAAAAAAAGAAAGAAAGAAAAATTCTACCTCTCATGTCATCCAAGTTCTAGTTAATGGAAAAAAAAGAAAGAAAAATTCTACCTCTCATGTCAAATTTTATTGAATTATGTTTATCGAAGAAACCCTTTATCTTTTCAAGGACACAGTGCTTAGTGGCATGACCAAGCATCGTTGCCAACAAAGAAGCAAGATCAGGGAATTTCCCAAACTGGAGACTAGGACTCATTAAATGTCAGGCCAAAAGAATAAGAAAAAAAAAAAATCTCACCAAGGCCTCACTCACCCTCATAAAACTGCAGAGCAGCAGGAAAAAAAAAAAAAAAAAAATTCTAAAACTTCCCAGAGAGAAACAACAGGTCAGAGTAATGGATCAAGGCGACACTTTAAGACAGTGGACAGAGGCCAGAGAGAAACTATTTCTGACCCGGAACTCTAAAGTAAACTAACCGAGCATCAAACGTAAAGTCAGCCACACTATTTTGAGACAACCCTGTTCTCAACACTGCTTTTCTGCCCCCACACTCGCTCCCTTTCCCGGGGAACTACCGACTTTTGTGTTACACCGATTTGTCTATGGCACAGCGTGAGTGTGCAGTCAGGGAGCTACTTGAAGACCGGTCTCTCCTTCTGCCACGTGCCCCCACATTTCAAACCCAGGTCCCCCAGCTTGGCAGGCAATGCTTTCACCAGCTCTGCGCTCTCGCTTAGGATCCAGAGGCAGGCGCTCCAGAGGAAACGGGCAAGGGCAACATCACCCACCCAGCCCATGACGCTGTAGCCCTGGAGGTTAGTTACTCCTGACCCGGGCAGACAGACAGCTGTGGGAAGCAAAACCACCGGGGAAAACCAAGGACCAGACCACGCTGGGCACAGCCTTAGGAGGAAAGGGATGCCGGGAGGAACACGGGCCTGCTCAAAGGCCGCTTCCTCACAGAGACCTGCCTTTACCACCTAACACTCCAGCTAAGCGGTGGGCCTATACCCGGACCCCACACCCTTACGTAGCTGTTCTTCCCTTTCACGCATACTCCCTTCCAGCACTGCATTTCCCCACCGCCCACCCAAGCTATCAGAGGAGAATCTTTGCCTAATTTGTTCCCTTACAGGCCCCTAGAAACAAAAACAGTGCCTGCTGCGTGGTAGGCACTCAAAAGAGAAAATTCATTAAATTAATGAATCAGTAGTAGGTGTACAAACAAGCAAATAAAAATTTGACAATCTTTAACTAGGAAAACGTTTTCATTTTTGTTTTTGTTTTTTTGTTAGACAAAATAGGAAATATCAAAATCTATGACTTGAGTTGGGGAGCGGGGTAGAGGCTCATGTTTGTAATTCCAGCACTCAGGAGGCTGAGGCAGGGGGATCTCAGGGTATTTGAGACCAGCCTTATCACCAAGCCGTTGACGATCTGAGTTCAATGCCCAGAACCCACGTGGTGGAGAGAGCAGAGTCCTGTAAATCGTCTTCTGACCTCGAGTACACTGTGCGCCCACGCCACATGCACTAACTGCCACACATCTTTAATTTCAGCATTTGGGAGGCAGAAGCAGGCGGATCTCTATGAGTTCGAGGCTAGCCTTATTGGTCTACAGAGCGAGTTCCGGGACAGCCAGGGCTAGACAGAAAAACCCTGTCTTGATAAATTAATCAATTAATTTGTTTGTTTGTTTGTTTGTTTTAAGCCAGGCATGGTAGTGCTGAAATCCCAGCACTTGGGAGGCAGAGGCAGAATCAGGATGATCATCCCTAGTTCAAAGCCAGCCTGGTGTACATGACAAGATCCTGTCTCAAACGAACTACCAAGAAAGCACAGTTTAGCTCTTAATAAACAGTATTTGCAGTCAGAAGGATGTTGATGCCGAATAATAATGGAACACTCTAACAGTATTGAGAAGAATGGAGGAGAAACCTGAAAGTATTAGAAGGAAGCTTGCCCAGCTAGCCACAAAGCCCTGGGCTCCAGCCCTGGTGTGGAAGCAAAGAGAACAGCCTACAGACAGCAGCATAAAAATATAAAAGGAAATACCAGAACAGATAGCTAAAGGAGGGTGGCGAGATTGCCTCTGGAAAGTGAGGTGAGGAGAAGGATCAGGGTCAAGTGTGTTGGTTTCCTCTTCAGTTAACCATTTCAAATACCTGTAAACTGAGAAAACCAAGCCCTCTGTTCTTTCAACGGGGAGGGACTTAAAACCAGAAATGCTTCCTTTGTCTTATTCTGAAAACATCAGAGGTCGCAGCAAGTGCTGTGTTAACTTGTAAAACGAGGAGCCTAAGGTGAACCTTCTTCCTGGCTGGTGCTCTCTGAAGCACCACCAGCCACATGACTGCAGAAGCCATTCCTGAAGGAGTCTTGTGTTTTCACCCTGGCTCTGTTACAAATCAGCTCATGTGAGTCCTCGGAACAAGCTCCTCCTTTTCCTAGGACTCTGGACCGTGCGCACTTCTGTGCGATGAAGATAAAGCAAATCTTGGATGCACTGAAAGAGTGGTTCTATAAGCAAAGGATCGAAAACAAAAAAAAGCAAACTGGGAAATGGCCCAGCAAGCTACTGCTCTTGCAGAGGACCCGAGTTCAGGTGGCTCACAAATGCCCGTCACTCTAGCTCTGTAGGGATCCAAGGCCTCTCTTCCCTCCTCACACACTCACATTCACAAACAGGTTACCCCAAACACACACACAGTTAAAAATAATAAGAATCAACCTTACAAACAGAGCAGACTGAAATAGCAGGACATGAATTCTAGAAGTTGATAATAGTGAGCGTGTTCTTCCAGTTCTTGTACACACGCCCCTTCTCTCTTCAGCATTTGGCTTAACGGGACACGTGGATATTTTCAGTTGTTTCTGTTTTTGAAACAGGGTCTCCTATATTCTTGGCTGGCTTCAAACTCACCACGACTTAACTTCTGATCTGCCTCCCTCCATCCCCCCAATCCCACCATTCCCACCCTCCCACCCACCCCCAGTTCTGGGACTGCATGCATCACCTAGCATGCACGCACGCATCAGCTAGCACACTGGACATCAGACCAGGGCTTAAGGCAAAGCTGTGCAAGCACTCTCCGTGCTCAGTCCCTGCACAGGTTATAGGAAGAGCACAGAATCAGCAGAGCAGCAGTGGAGAGGGAGAGGCCCCGTAGTCACGGGGACACCTGGAGTGGCCAGGGAGGTCGATAAACAGAAATCTGATAGCAGAATTGAAGGAGCCTAACAAGTCAGCCACCAACCGGAATGTGGCTGCCAAAAAGGGCGTAAAAAGTAAACCAAAGGAGAGTGCACGGTGAGGGCAGGTGGGGTGGGGTGGGGCGGGCAGGAGAGAGCGCAGTCTCTGACTACAACCTGGGGGGATAACGGTAGAGATGAGAGAAATCTGTTTGTTCCTTTCTGGGAGAGGGATTAACTGGGAAGAAACAAATAGAAATAGAGTATGGGGCTGGGGGACATGAGTCACAGGAACAGCATTTACACAGCATGAAGGAGGCCCTGGATTTGATTCCTGACACCACCAAAGGGGAGGGGGGAGCACAGGACGGACAATACTCTTCTGTCTTAAGCATGTAAATGTGTTCTCTCTTCCTGTTTAAGAAAAAAAAAAGCCACGAGAATGAGAGAGCGGATGGGAAGAGGGATACTTCAGGAGACAGCTCAGAGGGTGGCAGTGCTTGCAATACCAGTGTGAGACCTGAGTTCAAATCCCTAGCACCCATATAAACAGCCAAGGGTAACCACGCAAGGGTCTGTAGCCACAGCGCTTGGGAGGTAGAGACAGAAGGATTGCTGGGCCTTGCTCACTGCCAGTCTCCCTCCAGCTTCAGTGAGAGAAGATGCGCAGATGCTCTCACATGCACCACTATCCCTACCCACAGTGAACAGACACCACACTCACAAACATGGAGAGAGAAAATGAGCGGATGGATGGGTACAAACGGAGTACCTCAAAATTCCTGGGACCAGAAGTATTTTGTTTTGTTTTGAATCAGAGTTTCACTGTATAGCCTTGGCTATCCTGGAACTCATTCTGTAGACCAGGCTAGCCTCAAGCTCACAGAAATCCACCCGCCTCTGCCTCCCACATACTGGGAGTAACTTGGCAAATAGAAGTATTTTTAATTTCAGATTTATTTTTAGAATACATGCACACACTAATGAGGAATCTTTTTACTACTGTCCTTTTTGTTGGTTTGTTTGATTTTTTTTCTTTCTTAGACAGGGTGTCTGGTAGTCTAGGCTGGTCTCCTATGTAATAGGAGCTAGTCTTCAATGGATCCTCATGCCCCTGCCTCCCTCCCTGGGTTAGAGACACTGCCACACCTAGCTCCTTAAAGAGATATCTAAGCACAAAGTTTCATTGTTGCGTGCGTACTCTGGAGGTTTAAATGAGAAATGTCCCTAATAGTCTGGGGCACTTGGACACTTGGTCCCTAGTTGGTGGCTGTCTGGGGAAGTTTCTGTGCAGCCTTACTGGAGGAAGTGTGCCCCTGGGGGCGGGACTTGAAACTAAAAGCTTCCCATCACCCCCTGTTCCCTCTCTATGCTCCCTGCTGTGTTTGAAGCTGTGACTGCTCAGCTTTCTCCTCATGCAGAAATATCTGCTGCTCGCTGCCATGCCTCCCTGCCACAACGGACAGCTCCATCTGGAACCAGAAATCCAAATAAACTTTTTCTTCTAGAAGTTGCTTGAATCACAGTGTTTTATCCCAGCAACAGGAAAGAAACGCACACAACTTTCTACACTTGGTCTGAAGGTGACTTTAGCACATTTTTTTTTTTTTACATTGAGCCATAATATAAGGTCCAAGCACAGAATTTTCTACATAGATTATCAAATCAGTACTCAAAAACTTGTATTCTGAAGCATTTCAGAGCCCAACATTTAGGGATAGCAGTGTTCAACCTACACACAAAGGTACAGTGAAGAAAGTATGACTGAAAATGGTCTTTTAGACCAAGTTACGGAAGGGAAGGCTGTGAAAGTTGAACAGATAACAGGAGGTTTGCCATACTGTCAAGAATTTTAGAGAAGGGAGAGACTATCCGTGTGCTGTTCAGGTGGACGAAGGTGGAGGACGTGACCAAGACAAGGAGACCACGTAGAGTCCATTTTACAGATCCAGCGAGAGTCCCTGAGGCTGGCAGGAAAGTGGGGAAGCAAAAAGAAGAAATCCCCAGCATCCAGCACTGCCAACAAGTAAATGCCGATTTCTCAAGAGCAAGGAGGAAACACAAACTTCTCAAGAGCCAGGAGGTAACAGCATGTCAGGTCGTCAGTAACAATTTACTTGCCCAGCCTTCTGGTCGAGAGGTGGTTGTACTCCAATGCCTGAGCCATGCCACCGGGACAAGCACACAGCCTACCTAGAACACACAGTGAAAGGAGGTGGTACCCAGGATCCCCCTGACTTTAAAACCCAGGAAACATCAGCCTGAGCACAAGCTACCGAGGACACAGCAGCCAACAGCCAAGGAAAACAAATGCTTTTGCTGCCCTTTGCTGACACGGGCCTTGCCAGTCCCTACCATTATAAATGATGCCTGAGAACAACTCCCCCTCAGGAACTCTGCCAGCCTCTGCCCCAACTCTCCCAGTCTGCTTTAACTTGATTTTAACTGAGAGACAGAGTGGATAGCTGAAGGGGGGAGGAAAAAAAAATCCTAAGTCTTCTTGGTCTTCAGGAGTTAGTACTAGACTTCCACAGAAAGCAGTGAAGTAATTAACCCATTAAATGAGAGGCAATTACTTGGCAATGCCAGGAAGCCTGTTCCCTCAGCAGACACAACCAAAGAGAGTTCTGAATGGAAAGTAGAAGCTACCCAGAGCTGGTTAAAATGCTAAAATGAATTAGCTATTACATTAACAGGAAAGAGCTGGCACCACAAAAGTGGGTGCTACCAGGGCATGGGGGCAGTTCTGCGGTAGGAGAGCTCATACCTGGTGTGATCAGCACCCAGGTCCAGCCCCTGAACCACACACACACACACACACACACACACACAAACATACACACCTTTTTTTTTTTCACATTCATGCCTTTATTTACATGTGAAAGAGGGCACGTGTGCCACAGCACACTTGGAAGGCAGAGGGTAGCTTTTGAGGAATTCGTCCTTTTCCTCTGCTGCATGAGTCCCAGAGATCAAGTTCAGGTCATCAGGCTTGACAGCAGGTACTTTTAAAATCTGAGCCACCTCACTGGACTATATGCCCGTAAGTCGTTAGAGGATGGGGTTGTGCTTGGGTACAATCCTCGGCAACAAAATAAAAGTGAGGTGTGTGTGTGTGTGAAAGAGAGAGAGAGAGACGTGCTTAAAGTATTTTAAAAACGGTTTTAAAAATAAGTATGAATCATTTCTTTTAAGTAACTTCCTGCTAACGCTTCTTTTAATTTGGCTGCTAATAGCAGAGTTTACTTTGAGTTATTAGTTTTTCTTTTGGTGTGCCAAGACAGGGTCTCATGAAGCCCATGTCATCCTGGGACATGCTATGTAGCCAGAGATGACCCTGAACCCCTTCATTTTCCGGTCTCCACATTCCAAGAGGACACTGCACACAGGTTCCACTGGACCCAGCCTGATGATAATGCTGCACACAGAGTTCTTATTTATTTACTTATTTATTCATTTATTTATTCCTTTATTTATTTATTCCTTTATTTATTTATTTTGGGAGTAAAGATAGCTTGTTCTTGAGCTTACTTTTACGCCTCTCACTAGGGAGCTTGAGGCCAGGCTGAGCTGTGCCGTGAATAAGATCCTGTCTGAAATACACACACACACACACACACACACACACAGAAGAGAATAAAGATAAGGTAATATATTGAGGCCTTCTCCCTGTGCTACTCAAAATGTCTTGGATATTTATACTAAAAATGGCAAAAGAGACTTAAAATAGAATTTTGGGGTGTCAGCTGTTAGGAACACCTGCTGCTCTTCCATAGGATCAGAGCTCAGCTCCCAGAACCCACGTCAGGCAGCCACAGCCTGTAGCTCAGCTACACAGCATCCTACACTAACTTCTGGCCTCTAAGACACGGGACTCACGTGTGCGTGCACATACAGAGAGACACAAACGTACACAGATGATTTAAAGTAGAAATAAAACCTTTAAATTAAGCTTGGAGTCCTTCAAAATAGCATTATGCTAGAGATTTAGTATTCTAAGTAATATAATAGTTTCACAACATCTTTTCTGGTTTTTGCCCTATTATTTCAAAGGGTAGCCTAGAATAACTTGAAATAAAATTGCTGAATATTATATCCTTAAGCCAAATAACTTTAGAGTTAATCATTTGCCGTTTTAAAGATGTCTCTTAAGCAGCTGTAAATCCCTCCTGGGCACGAAGTCAAGGGCACATGAAAGACATTGACTGGAAGAAGATGACGAAAATAAGTGATCTAGTTCCCAGATTTAAACTTTTTCAACCCAACTCAAGTGTTTGGAATGCCAATGGGCACACAGCTTTTGACATTTCCAGAAACATTTACACTTACAAAAAGTATAGTTCATGTGCGCTCGAGAAGGCCTTGGCTGTCTGAGATGTGAAAAACAAAACAGACCTTATGAGAGCTGGAGCCCTCATACACGTAATCAAAATCACTTATTAAAACTGGCAGGGCTTCGCATACAAAAGCGTGCTGTAATTGCACTGAGCTATCTGTGTCCCGAGGGCAGAAGATCATGCAACTCAGAAATGTTTGGCCTTTTGAAGCCAGAAGATGAATATATCACTGCCCCACCTGACTGGTGTAAACTAGATGGTAGTAACTGCCTTGCAATTTGCTAACATTAACCTTAAGTGACCTTTCAAATACATGACACCTACCTTATAAGCTAACTGTTAATTATAGCTCACAAAGCACTCACACATCTCCAAATTTCTACTAAGGAGGAAAAAGGATGATCTCAAAAATTTATAACTGGAAAAAAATGTTTTTAAAGTCTAAAAATGATATAAAATGTAATCTGTTTGAATGGTATAAGTTAAAACACAGATTCATTGATGATTCTGATTCAAACTCATCGTGTGATGTGTATTCGCATAAACATATTATTTATTGTTTTTTATGCTGAACATGGCAACTCATGCCTGTAATATCAGGGGCTGAAGTAGACTGCCACAGTTTGAGGCCAGCTTGTGTTAAACAGCAAGCTCAAGGTCAGTGTAGGGTACTTAGTAAAACCCTGACTCAAGCAAACAAACAAATAAGTAAATAAATTGCAGAAATAAAAATTGAGATGTTGGATCTGGAAAGATGGCTCAGAAATTAAGAGCACTTACTGCCCTTCTAGAGTTCAGTTTCCAGCACCATCTAACGGGGTGCAGAACCACCTGTAGCTCCAGCTCCAGGGAATCTGATGCCCTCTAATGGTCTCTTTTGGCAACTGCACTCACATGCACATACGCCCACACAAACATGTAATTACACACATATAATTATGCATAATATATACACACATAATTATATGTTTTTAATTTAAAATAATAAATAAGAAACCAGCATTTAATTGTTTAATTTAATTGTTTTGTTTTGTTTGAGACAAGGTCTCACTGTGTAGCGCTGGCAGTCCTGTAACTCACTATGTAGACCGGACTGGCTTTGAACTCAGAGCTTACAGAACGTAACAAGATCAAACTTTTTAAAGTATGCATACCAAATCTGAGGTCACATATCCAGAAAAACTACGTTTTATGCCAAATAAAGAACATGTGAAAATCAAATCTTTCTGTGTTACTGTACATTCACTGCAAGTCCGTGCTGAGCGCTCTGCCTGACAGTGGCTGCCTAGACACACAGGTCTCACTGCAGATGAGCGAGAAACCCCATGCTGTTAGGAAGGATGGCTTGGACAGTAAAACCAGAATCAGAAACTGGGGGCCTAAACCCCAGGCCTGTAACTCGTTGGGGACTTCTTGGCCAAAAAAAAAAAAAAGATGCAACTCAGTCGGGTATGGCGGCACCTGCCACTGCAGCCACGTGGGAAGCTACAACAGATGAAGCACCTGAGAACAGCCTGGCGACCCCTGCAGACTCCACCCTAAATAAGCGAACATCGCACCGATTCTCCCAGGTTCTTCTCTGACAGGTAGTTACAAGCAAAAGAGCTGCTGGCCTGTTGTTGGTAGGAAAGGCAGATCTTTAACACCAAGGTCTTTTGAAACGGGAAAGCACGAGTGTTGAAGTCAGCATCCTTGGGATGCTTGGGAGCCAGGAGGTGGTGATGCCCTTTAACCCCAGGGCAAGGGAGGCAGGCAGATCCTTGAGTTCCAGGTCATCCCGGTCTACAGACAGCCAGGGCTATTATACAGAGAGAGCCTATCTCAAAAAACAAAACAATAACAAAAAAGTAATGCTTGGTAACAGGAAAGGGAGAACCGCACTTTCTTCCTTACTGAACTTTCTTGCTTTTCCCAAACATGAAGAAATGATTCTTCTTACTCTTTGACTCTCTCCAAGCGGTCGCTGCCCAGGGGCCAGCTTGCCAGCGGCTCAGCTGTGCCGGCTCTAAGCAGCCATCTTTGCACACCCAATACTCGGCTGTCATCTGAGCCAAAACAATTTCTTCATGACCGTTCCAACTGCGATAAACTAACATTTCAGATCTTAACATCCTTCCAGTTTCTCCGACTCTGGAGATGACAGACACTGGTTTTATAACTAGAGATATCATACAGAGTGTTTCCCATGTGGGAAAATGAACAATAGAGGACATTATGTACCAGTGCAAGAGCTGAGGGCCAGGAGCTAACCCTCAAGCTGTCCACTGTTAAGGCGCATGCTTCCCACGGAAGCCAAATTTAGTCAGGAATGCATGCCCTTTCACTGCACACGCAGTCTGCATGAGGAGCAAAGACCGCAGCACACCTGACGTGCAAACCTTTACAACAGTGGCATGGAGGAGTAACCTTATTTTAATACACTGCAAGCTGTAAATCGAGCTCTCAGAGAGCTCTCAGAAGACTGAGACAGGAGGATTATGAATTTGGGCCGAGCCTTGACTACAGAGTAAGTTTCAGGCAAGCCAGATCGACGATGCAACAAGATCTTGTCTCAAAAACAAACAAACAAACAGGGGCTGGAGAACTGGCTCAGTGGCAAAGAGCATCGTCCATTCTTCCAAAATTCTTCCAAAGGTCCTGAGTTCAATTTCCAGCACCCACATGGTGGCTCACAACCATCTATAATGAGATCTGGTGCCCTCTTCTGGCGTGCAGGCAAATATATAGGCAGACATTGTATACATAATAAATAAATATATTTAAAAATAAAAACTATAAAAAACAAACAACAGAAAGACCAAATTGACTTTTTAATTTTAAGAACCTTATTAAGGCATAGAAACAAAAATTTAGTGAGTAATGTAAAAATTTCCAAGATTACTGAAATCATGTGTTTTAAGGAAAAGTGGTTTCGTCCATTTAACTTCATGTATTTATGTGCTCTAACTTACACTCACATTTATTTATTGTGCATGAGGTGGGTGCATGAATAGAACTCAGGCCTTTAGGCTTGGCTTGTTGCACCAACTCACCAGCCCAGTTTTAGGCTTTTTGAGGCACAGTCTTGCTGCATGGGTTCAGTCTGGCCTCAGACTTGGGGTGATCCTCCTGCTTCAGCCTCCTCGGGGCAAGAATTTCAGGTGTGTGCCACCACAACAGTTCACAACAGTTCACGAGGTGCTGGGGGGTCGAACCCAGGACTTCGCGCTAAGAACTCTGCCAACTAAATGTCAACCCAGCCCCATACATCTAGGTTTAATATAGATAGTAAAATCTACATATGTGACCTTCGGAGCCCTCAGAAACAAAATCTATTTGATTTTTGCAAACAAAATTCTCCAGAATCCTGCCGTTCTTGCTCAGGGTGCGCTCCGTAAATGCTCATTTTCCTTTACATTTCGTATGTGCATTAAAAATAGACAAAAAGATTTCAACATTGGGCTGGCAATTGGCTCAGTGGATACAGGGAGCTTGCCACCTGACGATGCAAACCTGTGGGCCTTTGTTCCCACGTGGAGGTAGAAGGGGAGAAACAATGTCACAACAATAAATTAGATCAATGTTTTAAAAGACGTTAGAACTTAAAGTGCACGCATGCGCTCTTTGTCCATTATTGCTGGTCCTACTGTCAGCTAGGACAACGCTGACAGAGGAGAGAAGAACTCAAGAGGAGCCTTGTGAGTACTGAAATGAACTAATGCTCGTGCTCCCAAAATGATTTTCTCTTCAAAATGATCAGAAACCTTGGAAATAAAACAATGGCCTCAGAGAATCCAGTAACTGGAACCAGGAAGCTTCCCAGGGGAGATTAAGTTGAATAATTTGTTTGTATTGTTCTTTAAATAAACACTTCAATCTCTCCTCCCAAGTGACCATGGGAACTTTCAAGGAGACTATGTTCAGAAGCTTGGGCAAATTGTGTCTCTTTGATGATAGATACAGTTCCTAGGGAGACAGAACACCTTGACGCTGTTAAGGTTTGACTTAAGACCAACATTCTGCCTCAGAAAAAGAAGGCCTTTTGTCTTGAGAAAGTGGGTGTTGAATAGAGCTGAGTGACAGCTCAACCAAATGCCATAAATGAATCTAGCCGGGAATCTCATCATTTTTCAATACATTTTATTTGTTTGTTTGTTTTTGGCTTTTTGAGAAAGAGTTTCTTTTGTAGCCCTGGAACTCACTCTCTCAAACTCAGAGACCTGCCTGTCTCTGCCTTTAGAGTACTGAGATTAAAGATGTGTAGAACCATAGCCTGGCTACGTGTGTGTGTGTGTGTGTGTGTGTGTGTGTGTGTGTGTGTGTGTGTGCCCAAAGAGGCCAGGCCAGAAAAGGGCATTAAATTCCATGGAACTAGAGTTACAGGTGGTTGCAAGCCGCCCAACAGGTGCTGGGAATCAAACTCATGCCCTACAAAACAGCAAGTGCACTTAACCATCTTCTTTCCAGCCCCACAGAAAGATTTCCTTCAAGCAGAAAGTAACAAGGTGATTCTGAAGGTACTAAGAGTTTGTAATTAAGCCATTACTGCTTTTCTGGTTCCGACTGACAGTTGGGGGGCAGGGAACAGCAGCTGCCTGCCACAGTCTCAGATCTCCCAGCCTCTGACTGTGACTGTACATCTTCTCAGAACTGTCCGGGGGAGTCACCCCTGAGGTAGATACATCCACACACAGGGCCTTGTGATGACATTCAGACGCATGCCTTAAGAATGTAGCTGATTACTCACACATGAGGATTGTCTTAGTCGGGGTCTCTATTACTGTGCCAAAAACACCACGACAGAAAACCAAGCTGGGGAGGAAAGGGTTTATTTGACTTCTGCTTCCAGATCATAGTCACTGAAGGAAGCCAGAACAGGAACGCAAACAGGCACCTGGAGGCAGGAGCTGAGGCAGAGGCCAGGAAGGCTTGCTCAGCCTGCTTTCTTATAGAACCCAGGACCACCAGCCCAGGGATGACACCACTCACCATGGGCCGGGCCCTCCCCCATGGATCACTGAGAAAATGCCTTATAGCCGGATCTCATGGAGGCATCTCCTCAACTGAGGCTCCTTCCTCTCTGATGACTCTAGCCTGTGTCAAGTCGACTCACAAAACCAGCCAGTACAACACAAACCCACGTTAATGGCTGAGTCATCTTATTAATTTCAGCACGGCCATAGATGAGGACCTAAGATAGCATTCAAGGTGGGAGGGGACAAGAGAGGGGCCTACGGCTCAGATACAAAGTGACTAAATAAACAAAAAATAAAAAAGATAGTATTCAAGAGGGAACAAAGTCTTCAGCTCACCTGGAACCAGACCCTGAGCTTGCCTGATGCTCTGGGTCTCGGTGTATCAGACGCGCTTCAGCAGCCACCTCATTTAACCTTTACAGTGCCTGTCTGTACTGAGTGGGCTAGCCTTCCACAGAAAACAGACTTCAGAGGCAGTACAAACACCTAAGGCACCTTTAAAAAGGGTCAAATGAGGATGCAAACCCACGTTGGCAGCCAGGCATGGTGGTCAGTGCCTATGATCCAAGACACTGGGACGTGAGAAAGGAGGATATCGAGTTCAAGACCAGCGAGTTCAAGGTCAGGCTGGGCGACCTAGTGAAATCCAGTCTATAAAAACAAAATGAGTCCAGACCAAACCAGAAACACAAGAAGTTAAAAAGCAGAACAAAGCCTGCAAAGCCCATGCCAGTTTATCTACAAAGTCCGTGTTAGCTCCGACTGGATCCTGAGGCCGCCTACATGTCTTTATCCAGTTCAGGCTGTTCTAGGAGCACTGCTGACAGACAGAAGGAAGCAACCCGGAGAATCAGAGTCTACCGGAAGCAGCCATCCACAGGAAGCACAGAAATGGAAAAACCAGTTTGTGTATCAATATGATCTGCTTAAATATGGTCTGTTGAAACTGTAATTTGGACCATTCCAAAGTGAAAGGGAAAAAGGCTGTCACTGTTTCTCTCTTGCTGAAAACAAAACAAAACAAAACAAACAAACTATCTGAATTCTTCTGCATGACCCAGACACAAAGGCCTGCTGGACATGGCTCCTCCGGCCTCTTCACTCCTGATGCTGCAGGCCCACTGCCTTCCTTCCTACCTGTTGAACAGTGAACCATTTTCTGCATCCGAGCCGCACAGATGCGAGCCACACACTGTGAAGCCTCTCCACCATTTCACCTTGAATTACCATTCAGTTCTTAACACTAACACACTCTCAGGAGCCGTCAGCGACCTCCTGAAAATGGCGGAAAATAGAGGTCCTTTCATCATTCCTATTTCCTTACTGTACTTGTCATTCTGGTAGTGAGCCTTTTGTGCGTGAGCTTTTTTATATCGGGGTCACCCCTGGACGCTGAGGACCCGAACTCAGGTCTTTGTGTGGCAAGCATTTCGCTGACTGTCATGTCCCCATCTCCTTAGAGTCCCTCTTGTAACTCTAGCATGATGCCCCTCCCACACTTGACAAGGCAGGCCGAAAGGGCTCGTTGCCCAAGTCCCTTCTCAGCCTTTCTTCCAAAACTAAACAACACAGTACATATACAAATATTCAATAAGCCAAGACCACTTCTTTCCCCTAGACCTTCATGCTATCTCAAACCCCCCCCCAAGAAACTCATCTTTGCTTTACATTATCACCACCTTCCCATTTATTCTCCGGTCTGAAATAAATGAGACAGGGTTAGGGATGAGGTTGGGCGCGAGAGTACTCCCCCCCACCCCCCCATAGAATGAGGTCTCAGGTTTAACGCACAATTAAATAAACAAATAACACATGAGACCAAAGAGTGCTCATTCGTGTGTTCTATGACCTTCACTGTCCATCGGTGCTAATGAAGGAAAGAATGGGAATCAAAGTAATATCCGATGCCTGTGTCTCAGCATCATTTGACCCAGCATACGCGGTTGTGTAGTCTCAACGTGCATCGCTTTCAGCACGCTCTGAACCTATAAATGAACACGCAAAGTGTACCAACCAAAAAGAATTAAGAGATCTTTAAAAAAAAATGTAAAAATTTGTTCCGAGCCTACTTTGCTACAAAGCACAGGGAAGGCCAACTCCTCTTTCTGACATTTGTCAGATTTGTAGCAAACGGCCTGTTGCATCCCCGCTGTCCCCACGTCACCTGCCTCTCACTGCCACGACTGTGCCGGTTCACTGCTGTACACTTCTGATGTAGAACTGGGTCAGTGAGAGTGCGTGGGGGAGAAAGGTATAAGAAAAAAAAGACAACTGGAGAAACGAGCTATGAGGGTGGCAGTACCTTAGCTCGAGAACTGGCTGTAAAGTGACATCACATTTGATCAGCTAAGAACCCGTCTGTTGTGCTCCAATTTTTGGGACTGGGGGCGGTTAAGGCGGGGAAAGGCAGAATCCTAGAGAATATCGTTATTTTGTGTTATTTGATTTATTTATTTACTTGATGGGTATGAATGTTCTGCCTGCATGTATGTATGTTCACTTCATACATGCCTGTTGGAACCGGAACTGGAGTTCCTAATGGTTGTGAGCCACTGTGAGTGCTGAAAATCAAGCCTGAGCCCTCTGTAAGAATATCGAGCATTCAGAATTGCAGAGCCATCTTTCCAGCCCCATCCACCTGGGGATAACTAACAGAAAATACACAGGTTAGGGATGTAGCTCATTGGCAGGACGTTTGCCTAGCATAAAAGCCTGGTTTTTAGCCCTAGCACCTCATCAGCCCTGAGTGGTGGAACACACCCATAATCCTAGCATTTGAGGAGGTAGAGGCAGGAAGATCAGGTGTTCAACGTTATCCTCAGCTACTTAGTGAACTGAAGGCTAGCCTGGGATATGTGAGACCCTATAAGAAAGAAAGAAAGAAAGAAAGAAAGAAAGAAAGAAAGAAAGAAAGGAAGGAAGGAAGGAAGGAAGGAAGGAAGGAAGGAAGGAAGGAAGGAAGGAAGGAAAGAAGGAAGGAAGGAAAGAAGGAAAGAAGGAAAGAAGGAAAGAAGGAAAGAAGGAAAGAAGGAAAGAAAAAGAAACAAGCAAACAAAAACTCATTGAATTTTGAGAAGTAATGAAGAACAGAGGGAAGCCAGGGATGGTGAGACACATCTTTTATCCCAACCCTTGGGAGACAGGAATAGGCAGATCTCTAAGGCCAGCCTGGTCTACAGAGTAAGTTCCAGGACAGCCAAGGTTCCACAGAAAAACCCTGTCTCAAAAAACCCAAACAAACAACAAATGAAGAACACCTGTGTGTGTAGGGGAGACTATTTCCCTATACTTGATGTTTCTCTTTCCGAAGCCCTTCATGGATGACACCCTGGACTCCACTCCACTCGGTGTGCCTGAGCTTTCAAAAAAGGAATCTTTTTTTTTTAATTGTCTTACAAGACAAATGACTTTGTTGTTGCTTAAAGGCTTGTTTTAATTTTAATTACGTGTATGTGCCCAAGTACATATACAGGTATTCACGGAAGCCAGAAGGCACCCTACTTCCTGGAGATGGAGTTGCATGTGGTTGTAAGGTGCCCGATGTGGGTGCTGGGAATTGAACATGGGTCCTCTGCAAGAGCCGGAAGCTCTCTTCCCCACTGAGCCATCTCTACAACCTGTTTTGTTGTTGTCTTGAGGGTTTTAATTGAGACAAAGTTTTCCCCATGGCCTGGTGTGACTCAGACTCCTGAGAACTGAAGGAGTGTGTTAACTCGACCATCAGTTGTGCCCTAAAGTTTCAAATTAAATATCTCCCAGCTCTGCAGTGGCGGCTCACTCTTTTGATCCCAGCACTTGGAAGGCAGAAGCAGGTGGATCTCTGTGAGTATGAGGCCAGCCTGATCTCTACAGGGAGTTCCAGGACAGCCAGGACCACACAGAGAAACCCTGTCTCAAAAATCAAAACAAGACAAACAATTCTGGGTATGTGAGCACGGGTATCATGGGTGCACATGTGTTCACATGTATGTGGATGCCCACGTGCATGTGCGGGTCCTAAGTTCACACGGAGTTTCTTCTACCACTACTCTGTAGTTTTGAGATAAAGTCTCGCTGGAGCCAGGCTCTACCTCCCCAGTAGATGGATCTCAGGATGTGGCTGCCACACCTGCTCAGCTTTTATGTGGGTTCTCAGCATTGCTGGTCCTCACCCTTGTGTGGCAAGCCTTCACCCACTTAGCCATTTTCTCAGCCCTCTGTACTTTCAAGTAGAAAGCTCAAATGACACTAAATTCAAATTTACTTCAAAGTCCTTCTCAAAACAGATTACACTACAGGAGTGATGACTATTTCAATCTTTGACTTATTCTTTTTGTTTTGTTTGTGGGTTGTTTTTTTTTTTCCCCAGGCAGGGTTTCTCTTGGCTCACCTGGAACTCACTCTGTAGACCAGGCCTCCAACTCAGAGATTGACCTACCTCTGCCTCCCAAGTGCTGGGATTAAAGTCACGAACCACCAACGCCCAGTTTGATTTATCTGTTCTGTTTTGGTTTGTTTTGGTTCTGGTTTTTCGAAACACAGTTCCTCTGCATAGCTTTGGCTGTCCTGGACGGGCGTTGTAAACCAGGCCTGCCTGGAACTCACAGAGATCCGCCTGCCTCTGTTTCCCTGAGTGCTGGGATTGCAGGCGTGTACCACCACGCCAGGCTGACTTAAGACTTTTTGTGAAACTCCTACTTCAAACTCTCATGGCGCCCCTCCCCTAGTTCCATTTCCCCTTCCCCCTTCAACTAGGAAATGTCAGCTCTAACCTGGCTTCTGGGTCTCACCCTGTTTAACAGTCTTCCTAACAAGGATTTGTCTAACACCCATACAATACAAACTTGTATGGTTAACCTGACTTTAACTTAGTGGGTCACATCTATTTAGCAATCAAGACGCCCTCTCCAATTCCCAAAACAGGTGCTATCCTAAAAATCCTATCTATCCTAAAAACGCAAGCTTCCGGGCTACTCCAGTCCTTTCAGAGTTGACAGCGACTCCAATAGCTGTGCTTACAAAGTCCCTGGTGCCATCTTGCCTTTCCATTTCCCCAGGCACCAGCCACTCCAGGCCTTTATTCCCACAGATTATTTCATTAGCCTCTTAGCTGACACCTCCACTTACTTCCAGTCTCCCCATACTTTATCCACTACACACGAAGAGCTGCCATGATTCACCACTCCAATCTGCCCACTCAGAAGCCCAGTTGGCCCACCGGCTGTTTCAGACCCAAACCCCAGTTTGTTTTTTCTTTTTTCAAGATAGTTACAACACAAAGACAGGTTTTAATTTTGTCTCCTAAGTACCTGGGTTATTTTGTCTTTAATATTCTCAGTAAAATACAGTTGCTAAAATCCCTAATAGAACTCTGTCTTCCAAAATTCACCCCATTTCAAACTTCTCTAAGTATGCAATACAAGGGGTTGAGGGTGTATGTTCCAGGCCTGGGTGTGGTTGCACTGCCTGTCAACTCTGCCTTTGAGAGGCTGAGGCAGGGGGCTTGCTCCAGCTACAAAGTAAGACCTAGCCTTAAAAAGAAGAAGAAGAAGAAGAAGAAGAAGAAGAAGAAGAAGAAGAAGAAGAAGAAGAAGAAGAAGAAGAAGGGGTCTTTTAGCCTTTTAGAGGTAAATAAAAATGAGGTCCAAAAAGGTGGATTTTTCAGCTGGGTATCTTTAACCCCAGCACTAGAGAGGCAGGTAGATCTCTATTAGTTCAAGGTCAGCCTGGTCTACAAAAAGACTAGACCAGCAGGGGCTGCATAGTGAGTTTTAGAATACATCAGAAAAGCTGCTCTTCCCTCCTTTTCTCCCCCCAGCCCCCAAGTTCCGGGTTGGGTTGGAAGTTGACAGGAAGATCAAAATGACGTAGGACTCAGAGCCATCTGCCTGCCTCTGCCTGGGATTAAAGGTATGAGACCCCATGTCCACCACAGCTGCCTTTTGTTTATGTCTTTGTTTCTTGACAGGATTTATTTGTGTAGCCTTGGATGTCCTGGATCTCACTCTGTAGACCAGGCTGGCCTTGAACTCAGAGATTCACCTGCCTCTGCCTCCAGAGTGCTAAGATTAAAGACACATGCCACCATGTCCTGATAAAGCTGCTCTTCTTATATTTATGGTTGTGAGCTTAGCCTTTAAAGACTGAGCCATCTCTCCAGCCCAAAGCTGCTCATCTTAAAGAAAAAAATAAAAATAAAAAGATTATGGGTTCTGGAACTCATCTGATTTGACAATGGTCTCTACAAACTCAATGACATTAACTCAATGACTTATAAACTCAATGACATTACCCAAGTCATTTAATCTACATAACAGACCTACCAAGTCTACCTCATAAGAGCAGATAAATGTTAACAAAATATTTCAGAGCACTGAGCTAGTTCAGCAGCCACTGCCATTTTTCCATGATCCTCTATTCTAGACAAACCAATGTACCTGCTCTACATCAGGCTGTGTTTTCACCTTCATGGTTCCTGACTTCCTCAACCACAGCCCATTAGAATGAGAGTGGGCCTCAGAGAAGAAAAGATCTGCCATCATTCCGTCTTGGCTCAATTCTCTGCTTCAATTATTATCAAATTACTTAATTTGATGATTACTACTAAATGAAATACAAGCGCATGGGACATAACAAATAGTTGTTAGTAAATATTGCTGAAAGGCTGGTAAGACGGCTCAGCAGATAATAGAGCTTATTATGCAAGCCTGATGAGCTGAGTTCAATGCCCAGAACTCACTGTGAAAGGAGAGAACCGAGTCCTGGAAGTTGGCGACATGTACACGGCCACACTCACACAGTCACTCACTACAACTTAATTTTTAAAAATGTATGTGATAAACATGCTAAACACTAAAGAAAAATGTAGCTAGAGTATATTTTGGTTTTTGTTTTGGTTTCGATTTGTTTTTTCTTGACAGGGTTTTTCTATGTAGCCTGGCTGTCTTGGAACTCACTCTGTAGACCAGGCTGGCCTTGAACTCAGATATACACCAGCCTCTGCCTCCTAAATGCTAGGATTAAAGGCGTGCACCACCACGCCCAGCAGGTATTTTGTTTATTTCATCTAAGATGTGAATAAGCCAAATGGATCTATAATGAAACTTTTTATAAAAGTACTTAATTGTTTTAAGTAACCATAGTTTAAAGTAGACAAACCAGGAATAAAATCCTAATATGCTAGAAGGTAACAAAAAGTTGTTTCAACTAGATACAATGTCTTTCCGGCAACTTTATGCTTTCCTGGAGATTAAGCATTTTTACACTGTTTCTCTCTTGTTTACCAATAATGCTGAAGCTGAGTATGGGGCCTCCTGTTTGTAATCCTAACACTGAATTCAAGGTTAGCTAGACTAAGCTACATGAGTACCAGGCCAACTAGGGTTATGTAGCAAAATTCTGACTAGAAAAAACTAATGATGATGGTGATGGTGATGATGGTGGTGGTGATGATGCCTGAGTTGATATTTTATGTTCAGTGCTGAATATAAATTAATAAACTTCACAAATTTTCAGTACAAAAATAAAACAGAGACAACACCAAAATGATGTTTGAAGGACTAAGGGGGTCACTCAGTGGTAGAGTGTTTACCTAAAATGTTTGAGGGGTTTAATTCCCCAGCAGCACAGAATAATGATAATGTACAAAAAGATACTGATAATGTGCAAAACAGCAGATGAAAAGCTAAAGTGTAAATGCTGACCACCAGTAGGATGTAGTTATGAGTTCTCTAAGCTCCTACAATCACTACCACCTCAAACAACACACAAACCAGTAAGCAATTCAAAACAAGTCGGGGTTTTTTTTTTTTCCATTTAGAATTTCTAAAGATTGAAAAGACCTCCATTCCCATTTTCTTATGTTCTGCTGAGTCCCACAAGAGAACATGAAACTCGGGAAGTCTGCATAATTAGCTTAAAGATAAGCCATAGAGATTGAGGCCTGGGGATTAAACCTATATCCCTCAAACTAACAAACAAACATCCGTGGTGATGCATATCCTTAATTCCACCACTGGAAGGGTAGAGGCAGACAGATCTCTGTGAGTTCAAGGCCAGCCCGGAGCTGGGAGTGGAAGGCACACCCTTGTTCCTGATACCTGGAAAGGGGCTCTTTTCTCTGCTTTCTACAGCATCTCAACTGATTCCTTCCACGACTGCTTAGCCAAAAATTAAAATTATCTGTGTCACACAAACTCTCACAAAACGACTGCCTCTAATCATATGACAGGACTTATACTAACTCATCCTTGTGTGTCCCAGAGAATACTTGTAAGGAACAAAGGTCCTAACACACAAAGGGTGAAGTTCTATTACAAGTGGTTTGGTTCCAGAAAGGATTCTCTGTTACACTTTGTCTAACTTAAGGCTTCCACAAAGCGTGGTTGTACACACTTATAATCCCAGCACTCAGGAGGCTTGAGACAGAAAGATCAAACAAGTTCAAGAGCACTCCAGGCAGACCTCTGTGAGTGTGAGGTCAGCCTAGTGTAATAGTTCCAGGCCAGGCAGAGTTACATGGTAAGACTCTATCTGCAATAAATAAAGATAGATAGATAGATAGATGCTGGACTACATAGTGAACCTTTCTCTAAAAATTAAAATAAATCTCATTTTCCTATTCTTTTGTTTTCTTTTGGTGCTAACACTCAAACCCTGGGCCTCAAACAAGGCAGGCAAATGCTTGAACCCTGAGCTATGCCCCTGCTTTTAACAACTCTTTTTCATAAAAGACACTGTGTGTGCTCATCTACCAGCTTCTCCCCCACAGGCCTACGGAAACTACCTGTCTCTAAAAGTGCCCTCTTAGGCGGGGCTCATCAGTAGATACTAGAATCTGTTCCAAATATAGAATCACGGAATCCTGGAATCGGGAGGAACCTTGAAGGTCACCTTTCATTTTACGGAGGAAAATAATACCCAGAAGGAATCCACCCAAGGTTAATAGTCAACCCAGAACCCACACCCAGAATCCAAAATCCTCCAAAACAGCTCTTCCAAGAAAAATCACAATCTTAAGTAAAATACTTTAGAAATTTAAGAAAGCAAAAACAAAAGAACTAAGCATAGTCAAGTAACTGATTCTAAAAGCTTCACATAAGTAAGGTAAATCCTCGCAACCACTTTTCTTTTTTTCAAATGTGTATGGATATTTTGTCTGTGCGTATGTCCTAGGGCCACGTGCATATGACACCCTCAGGGGCCAGAAGTAGAAGTCAGATCCCCTGGAACTGGAGTTACAGTTGAGTGCCGCCATATGGGTGCTGGGAATCAGGTCTTCTAGAACAAACAATGCTCATAACCGCTGAGCCATCTCTCAAGACCCTTTCCTTGTTTTTTAAATAGATTATTATTATAAGGAGTGAGTCCAGGAGCACGCATGTACACGAGCATATATATATGAAGGTCAGAGGACAACTTTATGTAGTTAGTTCTCTTCTTCCATATTTATAAGGGTTCTGGGTGAAGCACCTTCAACCACTGAGCCATCTCACCAGCCTCCTTGCAACAAAATCAAAAGCAAACATGTTCCATAAACCACCACGCCTGCCCACCCGCCCACCCCAGATCCATGGTTGTAATAAGTGGAAGGGAAGAACAACTATAATTGTTGTACTAGTATCTGTGCGACAAACGACACAGACATTTATGAGGAGGAAAGCTTTATAAGTCATCTTAAGTCATGCAATCAAAAACAGTAACTCCAGGAGAGCCTCTTGTAAATATAAAGGAAATTTTTTCAATCAGTTGTTACTAAGAATACAAACAGCCAGGCATGATGCCAATCCCAGACCTCAGTAGGCAGAGGCAGGTAGATCTCTGAGATCAAAGCCAGCCTGGTCTACAGAGCAAGCTCCAGGACAGCCAGAACTACAGAGAGACCTGACCCCCAAAACAACACAGCACAAACTACACCCGCCACGCATGTTTGTGAGACTACAAGGAAGTAGAATATTTCTCAGAGTTAGAGCTTGGAAAGGAATGATGATTCTGCTCTTCATTCTTTCCTTGAGGTAAAATTCTTTAACTTACCTGTAGGAATATGTTTCTCAGCTCATGAGGATCACCTCGCTTGGTTGTGTGCACCTATGGGGGGCGGGGGAGAGAGCTGGTTAATGCTTAGCTAGAAACCACACAATCTCTTTAGATTATAGTTTACATCTGGTAACAACGTGCTTATCTCTCATAAGGGCATTTAGCTTAAAACAACCCCAAAGCTTAATTGCCGATAACACCTGTCAAACTGGGGATCCATGGCTTAAGGGCTAGGAAAAATGGGTGTGAATAAGGCAAGACAGAGCAAACTACTAGCGGTACTTCCTCTGAACTGAAAAGGGAAACAGAGAAATACAGTCGTTTACTTTCTTCCACATCTCCTAGCAATAGAGTAGCAGACACCGGGCTGCAAATCCAGAGAGCCTCAAGAATGGAGCAACAGGAGACGTAAGACACCCAAATTAATAGCTGGGCCTAGCAGCCTTTCTCATGGAGAGCAGTAACAGCACATCGCCATCCCTGAGACCCTTTCTCCAGCCAACCTGAACCTTGAGAGCTGCCACAAACACGGATACTTTCGACCTCCCGGCAACCTGTCACGCAAGTGTCAAGCAGTGCCCTGGGCTGTACTGAGGCCCCGAATGACAACACCCACCCCCTCCCCCACCGCGGATGCCCTGGGTATCCCCGGCTTTCCTGTCCACTTGCTCTCACTCCTTCTCCGATGCTCTCCAGCTCTGTGCTCGCAATCCCATGGACCTAGAGCAACACACTACTCTTTTCCTCTCCCAACCGTGGTCCTCCAAGCCCCTCCAACTCCCGATCCCTCCTCCTTCCCCTCCCCCAACCGGGCATCCTCTCCGCTCCGGTCCAAACCCCGCACAGCTCTCCACCCGCAATCTAGAGCCCCGGGACGCGCTGGCTAAGAACCAGGCAAAGAAAGCAAGGGGAAGAGGCGGGGGGCTGCACTGGGGGCCCCTGGAACGTCTCTTATGCAATAAAGGCAGCAGCAGAGAGTTGGAGTCACCTTGACCGCCATGCTGTGCTCGGAAGCCGGGAACGAGCGAGTGAGCGAGCAAGGCCGAGCTGTCAGGGCGCGCGCGCGCCACGGCCCGGGGCCGCGCCCGCGCTCCCTCCTGTCGCGGCGCCGCGCCCGTCTATATGCAAATGAGCTAGGGCGCGGCGGTGCGCACCGAGAGGCCTGGGTCGGTCCATCCGCGGGCCGGCGGGGCTGTCGCGCCTCTCGCAGGGGACAGCGGAGCTCGGGCCGCCGGATTCCGACGCACGGCGTGAGCAGAGGTGCCTCCCTGCCAGCCCCAAGTCCCCAGGCCTGGCGGTGGGTGTGGCTTTGGGCACCGGCTTCAGCCAAAGTCGCTTCCCTCTTGGGGTTTAAAGGAACACTTTGGGGCCTCTGTTGAGCAAGGTTTGGAAGCATCTGAGAGCTTGTCCCATTAATAATGAGCTAATGACAGCCAGTGGCACATACTGACAAGAAAAATTATAAGGAACTACCTACTCAGGGTTTGTTGTTTTTAAGGGGGAAACCTAAGTAAACATAACTAGAAATGTTCTCCTGAATTGGCATTCCTTGGGGGTACTCTTAATAGTTTATTGATGGGCTGGATTCACTTCCGTAGACACCCAAATCCTTTGTGCGATGTACGTAGAAGACAACTTCGTTTATCTTGGACGAACGTTTATCCACACGAACGCAAAACAGATCTTCATGGAATCCCCTGCTCTGCCTTAAGTCCTGCCTTTTAGGATATCTGAGGGCCAGGGGAGTCGCTTAAGTTGGCGGAGTGCCTGCCTAACCTGCACGAAGCCCTGGGTTCCATCCCCAGGAGGGGATGTGTGTGTAGATCTCAAGCTCAGCGTAGCAGTATAAGGTAGGTTGTACAAGCCTGTAATCCCGGCACCTGAGAAATGCGGGCAAACAGATCAGAGTGTGGTCCTCGGCTGCGGCTGCGTAAGACTTAGAGGCCAGCCCAGGATGCATAAGACTTGTTTTCAAAGAAAAGAAAATAGAAGGAATAAGAATAAGAAAGGAGGAAGGGTGGGAGAGAGAGGGAGAAAGGGGGCAGGGATCCAAGGCAGTAATAGCTCAGTCTGAGGACCCTAGAATCCATTAAAGGTGGAAAGATAACCAACTCCTTGTTTTCCAAACTTGAGCTAGGCAGGTGTGAGCGTACACTCTAGAAAATAAAGCGAAAATTTAAAAAAAAAAATTGTTAAAGGGAGGGGGGAAATTCTATTAGGTCACACATTGATAATCACTCAAACATTTACTGAAATCCTCCATGTGCTAGACACGGTCCTATTGTAGAGTGTGTATATAAATAAACGTATATACATATAAAGTGGGTGTATATGCAGTTTATTTATTATAAGGACTTTGTTGGCCACCATTATCATAGGCTTCTTCAAGGTATGAAACTGAATAGCAATCTTAAATACTGTAGATATCTACCTTTTTTTTTTTTTTTTAAGATGGTTGTGAGCCATACCTGTGGTCACTGGGAATTGAACTCATGACCTCTAGAAGAGCAGCCAGTGCACTTAACCTCTGAGCCATCTCTCCAGCCCCTCAGTCATCCTTAAGTATTGAGGCATTTGATAATCCACTGAGTTGTTACAGAAGAATTCATAACAAATTGATGGTGTCTGCTGTAGTAGTGTATTGCCTGTATTCCTACTGCCAGCTACAGACTATGTGTTTGTATGTAATATCTTTGAGGCCAGGCAAGTGCATAAGTCTTTTTAAAAGAAGCACAGTTTACGCGTTCAGATCTGCTCATTAATGCATTTGACATGGGTTTTGTGAGTGGGAAGCAAATGAGACTTTAATTGGTTCTTCTCGTTATGTGTTAAAATTAAGTATACTTAATACATAAAGTCATAGTCATGCCCTGAATACTTGGATTAACCAACACATACGTGATGTTTGAAAATGTAGAGCATAGTAAAAGCCAGACAGACACTAAGAAGCCCTGCTTACACAGAACCTCAACCACATAAGGGTTTGTTGGTTGGTTAGTATTTGGGGTTATTTTGAGACAGGGTTTCTCTGTGTAGTCCTGGCTGTCCTGGAGCTCGCTCTGTAAGCCAGACTGTCCTCCTCCACCTGGCTACCATTTCTTTCTTAAATGAGACATGCTCCTTTAAGGTAAAAAACAAACAAACAAACAGTGTAAGTGGTAATAGAAAACCAGGTTACCACGTGTGAGTGATGTTGGACCCTTATCTTATGCCACGCACAGAAACTCTCCTCAAAATATTTTTTTAAGGCTAAACATAAGACCTCCGGCCATAAAACTTCCAGAAGAAAACACATGGAGGGGAAGCTCACTGACATAGCTTTTGGCAGTGATTGCTTGACCGTCAACACCCACGCCAAGGCTCTGGTTACAAAAGCAACCACATATGGGACTACATCAAACTAAAATGCTTCTGTGCAGCAAAGTGAAGGACAAAAGAGCAGCCTACAGTTTGGGGGAAATAGTTTTAAATCATTAACATCCAAGATTTGTATTGAGAAAACTTCTACAACACGGTAGCAGACATCTGCCAAAGAGTGAATGAAAGACCTGAATAGACATTGCTCAAAAAGTGTATGATAAATGGCCAACGGGTACCCAAAAAAAGGAGCTCAGGATCGCATATTACCAGAGAAAGGGCAATGAAGAAGTGCTGTGAGCATAGCCTCTCGCCTGTCATTATCAAAAAAAGGAAAACGCTAACAACAACAAAAATGTACCACCAAGGGCGGAGCGAAAAGAATCCTGTGGAAGCCGGCACAAAGATTCCTGGAGACGTTAAAAATTATATGCACGACTAAAAACGTAACTGTGTTTTTAGAAATGTATGTGTGTGTTCTAGATCCAACTTCTGTCACAGACATGAAATAGCCACTGCTGGGGGTTGGTCTGATGCTGGTATTTTGATGCTAATTACTGACCCTCAAGATCTGATTCCTGCCTGGAGATGCCTATCCTATGACATTTTTCCTGATTGGTTGATTAAGAAGCCTAAAACCTGGGCAAGACAGAATGGGGTAGGTGTGGCTAAGGTTTCCAGGCTTTGGGTTAGGGTTAGGGTAAGGGTTAGGGTTTGGATTCAAGAGAATCAGGAGATAGACAGATGGGAAGAGAAGAGGGAGGAGGATGACACAATGGGTTATACTGGAGAAGAAACCACGTGGGCCAGGAGGAAAGACTCCAAGGATGGCATGGATGGAGAAAACACCAAGATGAAGAATATAAGCAAATATCCTGGGATTGTGGATTGAAGGTAGCCTAGATAGGAATTGTTAAGGTGGATGGTATTGAATGGGGGCTTGGAGATGGATGGTTATTGAGACAGCTTAGGTAAAACATCTGCCCAGCCCAAGATAAATAAGGCAATTATAAAATTTAACAGGTGTCTGTGTCTTATTTGATTGTGATATTGGGTTAAATAAAACTGCCGTGATAATTATAGGGCAAATAATAAATAACATTATTTAGCCCAGCACCCATTGTAATCTACAACAACAGATGACACCTTAACTGTTCCTGTTCTCCTGTTTGACAGATCACACCAGTCCCACAGGGGGCATCAGCCATGCCTTGTATCCTGTCTAGTTCCTCTCCCAAGCTGCGCAACACAGAGCATGTAGCTGCCCTTGGGTAGTGTGGGAACATGGGTTAGATCCCTGATCACAGCCTTGTAGTCTCTGTTCCATGCGTGGGTGGGTGGGTGGTGGTGGGGTGCTCGTGGATCTCCTGCCCCAGAGTTTGGTGGCTGGTGTTATTGAAGGACCTGATTACCTGAAATTTGTCTCAATCCGTCTCTCTACTGTACCTGGAAAGATCTTTGCTATTTAAAGTAATGTTTAAGGCTAGAGAGACAGCTCAGCAATTAACAGTGACTTTGGCCTCCAAACCACACCCAACTGGCTAGAACACAAGCTTGTTACTCCACTTCCAGCAGATCTGACACCCTCTTTTGGTTGCTGCTAGTGTGCAACTCACACAGAGAGAAATAAGAATAAAAATAACAACAAATCATAAAACAATGTTCACTGCAGCATTGTTCCTAATAATGAAGATATAAAGACATCCTAGCTGCCCATCAATGTATAAATGAGTAAAGAAAACCTGATGCGAATGATATTTGTGTTAATATTATTCATCTAGTACACAAGGATGAGAGAGACAGAGTATGGTTCAACAGTAGAATGCTTGTCTAGTTTACACAAGGGCATATGGCCCCTGTGTTAGATCTTCACACACACACACACACACACACACACACACACACACACACATGAGTACCAGGTGACATGGTAGATAGTAACACAGGCCAACATTCAAGAGGTAGAGATGGGAAGATTGGAAGTTCAAGACCAGCCTAGACAATATAATGAGACCCTTCCTCAAGTAAACACACAAATTAGTTAATTACTGGATTTGGTGGTTTATACCTGTGATTCCCTGGAGAGCCCTGGAGAGGCTGACACAGGAAAGATGCCTCTGGTTTGAGGCGGTCTGGACTAACGGTGAAACCTAACTCAAACAAAACTTTAAAAATGAAAGAAAAGATCCTATTTATAAGTGAAATCTTAAAAAAGGAAGAAAGGAAAAGAAGAGGTCAGGCTAGGTATGTCGGTGCATGCCTCAAAGAGACAGAGGCAGGAAAACCTTTGTGAGTTCTGAGCCAGCCTGGTCTGCATAGTAAGACCCCGTCTCAAAAAAGAAAAGAAAGGAAGAGCTTAGATTAAAGATAGAACATAAAACAGTGGCTTCCAGGGCTGAGGCATGTGCAGCAAATGGAGAGCTCCAAAGATGCAAAAAAAGAAAGGTTGGGGACTGTGAACAAGTTCAAAGACATGCACATTATAGTTAATAGCAGTGCTCTGATTTTTGCTGACTGAGCAGGTTATGAAGGTAAAATGTGAAATGATTAGCATGCTAATTTTATGACAGTAGCCATTTTAGTATGTAAATGTGTGTTTTGTTGGGGTTTGGTGGCTTTTGTTTGTTTTTGTTTTGCTGTTCCAGAGAAAGGATTAAGACTGGCTTTAAGACAGCTCAGGTTGGCCTAAAACTCATCAAAATCTTTCTGCCTCAGCCTCCTGAGTGCTGAGATCACAGGCATCCATCACCACACCTAGCTTATATATTCATCTTTTTAAAGATATTCTTTAAAAGGCTGGGTGCCCTCCTTTAATCCTAGCATTTGGGAGGCACAGACACAAGGATCTCTTTGACCTCAAGGCTGGAACAGGCTACATAGAGAGTTCCAGAATAGCCAGAGTTACATAGTGAGACCCTGTCTCCAAAAAATTATATATGTATTGGTTTTTTGAGGGTTTCTCTGTGTAACAGAGCCCTGGTTGTCCTGGACTCACTTTGTAGACCAGGCTGGCCTAGAACTCACACATATCCACTTGCCTCTGCCTCCTGAGTGCTGGATTAAAGGCATGTGCCTACACATCCTGAATATATATAGAGAGATTCAATTGTTTATATATATATATATATATATATATATATATATATATGTATATATATATATATATATATATATATATGTGCCTGTGCATGGATATGCACACATGAGTTCAGGTGCCCATGGAACACAGAAGATGGTATCAGATCTCCTGAGCTGGAGTTACAGGCAGTTGTGAACTGCCAGATGTGGGTGCTGGGAACCAAACTCAGATCTTTCATAAGAGAACAAGTGCTCTTAAACTCTGATTCACCACTGATTCATCTTTAAGCCATAAATAATATATTTTTAATGATTTTAAGATATTTGTGCCATATATGTGTATGTGCCAAATATATATATGCCACACACAATAGGTATAGTGTGGGGGGGGAGGTCTGAGGAGGCCAGAAGAGGGCATTGAACCTCTGTCTCTCCCTTCACAATAAAATCTTAAGGAGCTAGAGAGGTGGTCCAGTGGTTAGTCCTTGCTACTCTGGCAGAGGACTGGAGTTCAGTTAAGCCGCAGTCTGTGCCTCATAATTGCCTATTAAGGTCACCTTCAGGGGACCTGATGCTGCCCCGTCCCTTTCTGCTATCCCCAGGCATTAGCACTCACACCACTCACCACACACACACACACACACACCTTTTGTCATGTGGCAAATGGAAAGGCAGCTTTAGGTAATAATGGGACAGGGCTAGGAAATTATCCATGACATAATGCTGGGCTAGTGTGTGCAAGGGCCTGGGTTAGAGCCTCAGACTCACACTGTAAGTGAAAATAGTGGGGTAAATGTTCTCAGTCTAGGGGAAAAAAAAAAAAATATATATATATATATAGCTGGTAGAACAAACACGATGTTAAATCCTTCTACCACCTACCCCCTCCTACTTCTGGGAATTTACTTAGATGCTGTTTTTACTCTTTTCTTCCAAAAGACTAATGTAGAAGATGTCTGGAACTGATCCAACTAAAGAAAAAAAAGTGTCCCTTTAAAACTTGTATGTGTGCTGGAGAGGTGATTTAGTGGTTAAGAGCACTGGCTGCTCTTCCAGATAACCTGGGTTAGATTTAGATTTCCAGCTACTCTGGTTCCAGGGGATCCAGTGCCCCTTTTCTGGCCTCCCTGGACACCACTCAGACACAAGGTGGGCAGACATATACACAGGCAAAAACACCCGCACCCACAAAACTAAATAATAAAATCTTAAAAACAACAACAAAAACCCAAGCCAGGCGATGGTGGTGCACACCTTTAATCCCTGCACTCAGGAGGCAGAGGAAGGGGGATCTCTGAGTTGGAGGCCAGTCTGGTCTACAGAGTGAATTCCAGGACAGCCAGGGCTGCACGGAGAAACCCTGTCTTGAAAAAGCAAAAAAACAAAAATAAACAAACAATCAGAAAAACAACTAAACATACACCTACCCTATGATTCACTAATTTTATCTCTGTAAATTGAATCAATAAAAATAAAAATATATGTCTACTAAGAGACCTGCACGTGCTGGGTCTGATGGTACATGCATGACTAACCCCATCACTGAAGGCTGGCCAGGAAGGGAAATCTTGTCTCAAAAAAAAAAAAAATAAAATAAAATAAAAAAATAAATTTTTTTTTTTGTTTTGTTTTTCAAGACAGGATTTCTCTGTGTAGCCTTGGCTGTCCCGGAACTCTCTCTATAGACCAGGCTGGCCTCAAACCCACAGAGATCTGCCTGCCTCTGCCTCCTGAGTGCTGGGATTAAAGGCGTGTGTCACCACCACCCCACCCCCCAAATTTTAAAGACCTGTGCAAGAATGTTTATAACTAACTGAAACTGGAAATAGCCCAGATGTCTAAATATGGTACACTTGTAGAATGATGGTTGTCCAGAAATTTTTTAAAGGAAGCAGATGAGGAAAGACCATCATGTCAGGTGATGATAAAAGCTTTACATGGAATCATAGCAGACAAAAAAGCTAACACCAGACAATGTCGTTTCTATAAGGCTCTAATACAGTCAGAACTAAAGCATGGTGGGAAAATAACTCAGAACTGTGATTTCGAGGAAAGAGGGAAGAAGCATGAGGAATGTATCTGGAGTGATGATGACAGTCTATGCTTTGCTAGGGTCTGGGTACATTTTCAAAGCTCATAGAATATACACTTAGGGCTCCATACACATCATTACAGATATACATCAAGTTTTCAAGAGGAAAGAAATTGAACAAATATTGAATTATAACATAGCAATTCTGTGAAGTGTCGTATCTCACACTTAGTTATTTATTTTTTTTATTGAGACAGGGTCTCAGGATATTGCCTTGGCTGACATGGAACACATTATATAGACTAGGCTGGCTTTAGCCTCACAGAGATCCACCTGCCTCTACCCACCAAGTGATGGGATTGAAGGTGTGCACCACCACATCTGGCTTAAATTTATTTTGAAATGCATCAAGGGGCTGGAGAGATGGCTCAGTGGTTAAGAGCACTGTCTGCTCTTCCAAAGGATCCAGGTTCAATTCCCAGCACCCACATGGCAGCTCAAACTGTCTGTAATGCCAATCCCCAATTCCAAGGGATCTGACACCTTCACACTAATGCACATAAAATAAAATTAAATAAATTAAAAGAAAAAGAAATGCATCAAAACATGAGAAATATTTATGAATGAGTGAAGAGATAGATATATGGGCATATCTAACTGATGGAGCACACAAGAGTTTACTGAAATATTTGGTCTAGTTTTCCAACTTGCTGGAAAAGTTCATAGTAGTGTCAGGAGAAATTGTGTCGAGTCTTTACATGGCCATTCGTAACATACTCCTGTTACTTAGCTAGAAATGACAATGAGACCTCTTTCTTTCTTTCCTTTTGAACATTCATTTTTTAAATTCTGTGTATGTCCCTGTGGGGATGTGTTCATGTGTGCGTGCAAGTGGACTCTGAGTCCAGAAGAGGTCTGAGGTTTACAGGCAGCTGTGAACGGCTTCACGTTCGTGCTGGAAAGCGAACTCAGGTCCTCCGCAAGAGGTGTGCTCTTAGCCCCAGAGCTATTACTCCAGCTCCAAGACTTAGTTCTTAACCACTGACAGATCTCTCACTTAGCTCGAGGGGAAGGAAACACAGCTGAAACTACCTGGCAGACAACATACCCCCTTGTGGGCAGGGGAATTTGTGAAGATTATGTTGCATTGAGGGGGAAGGAGGGTGTTTTCTTTCCCACAGATACAGACAATAATCGTATGCCATTGGGCGGCGGGAATGTTTGGGTAGCTGTATGTGTTTAGTCTAACCATGACCCACAGGAAAACCAAAGCGAGCTTGTAGAATCTTATTTGCATAGCCTCGGGAGGAACCAGGCGTGCTGTCTGAAGCCCGAATTGGAGCTCTCCTGTTGGACTGGACCCAGGGTGTAATTCTAGAGTGAGAAACTCGGGCTCTGGTAGGCAAGACTCCGTATGGGGCATTGTGACCTTGGATCGCTAAGCCAGGAGAAAGACAGTAAAATGAAACCAACCCCCTTGAGTAAGGAGTTTCCACTGGGAAACCCAAAAATCTACCAAAGAGAGAAAGAGAAGGTGTTTTAGTTTTATCTCTGTTGAGAGATAAATTCCATGAAGCAGAGAACACAGAGGAATCCTGCTTACTGGATTGCTCATGGTCAGCTACCTTTTTCAGACAGCCCAGGACCACCTGCCCGGGCATGGGACCACCTGCCGGGGGATGGTACTGCTTGTGGGCTAGGCCTTTCTCCATCAATTAGCAATCAAGAAAATGTCCAAGAAAACACCACAGGCCAATCTAAGGGAAGCAAGTCCTTAAATGATGGTTCATCTTTCCAGATACACACACACACACACACACACACACACACACACACACACACACACACAAATGTAATACTTTTTTTAAGGTAGGATTTCTTTGTAATATACTTATTCCTATATCCTTTTCTGAAAGTTTGCCCCGCCCCTGTGTGTGTGTGTGTGTGTCTGTGTGTGTGTGTGTTTTGTGTATGTATGGGTGTGTGTTTAGGTTTACTCGGAGATTAGAAGACAACCTGCAGGAATTGTCTCCTTCTAAGGTGTGAATCCTAGGGATCCGACTCGGGTTGCGAAGCTTGACAGCAAGCACCTTTATCTGCTGAGCCATCTCACAGGACCAGAAATTCTTTCTTAAGTATGACTTCACAAGAATGGATCCAGTGTTGTGGCTTTTGCCTGTAATCCCAGTACTTGAGTTGTAGGAGAAGGATCAGGAGTTCAAGGTCATCCTGGGTGCCGTGAGACCCTTTCTCGGAAACAAAATAATTACGTTGGAACAATAATATAATCCCTATCAAACTGTACTGATCCAAGCAGGGTACACAGCATGTGCTTGTAATCCTAGCTTTTTGAGAACTGAACCAAAAGGGTTAGGTGTTTAAGGCCAAGGCAAGCCTGGGGCAGTAGGATTTTAACTCAAAAAGAAAAACAAAAAAAAAAACAAATTGTATTCATCAAAATAACAGCAAGAGCATTGAAATTAGAAGGTTCTGGAGAAGCAGAATGAAGCAGGTGAAGAGAGGGAGTTGGGCCTGCTGGTTAAAGGAGGACATCGGACAGGTCTGTGGAGCCAGTAGTGTTCTTTTAGCCAGAGAGAAAGGAAGCTGAGAACAAAGGACAGACGACTGGGATTAAAGGTTCTCGTCAAAGCTGCTCTCTCCAGATTTCCGGAGGTTGCCCTGACAATATGATTCTGTCATGGGTTCAGGAATAGCTTCACACTGACCACTTGGCCAGCACCAGATGCAGATTGTTGGAAGTTTATTGAACGCTGAACAAAAACTGATCTGTCAGGGCCATAATCAGGGGCCAGACTATGACTCCGGTCTGTTCCTAAGGCAGGTGTTCTTTAATACAAAAACTGTAACCAGGTAACAGTCAGGTAGCCAGGTGTAGTGGGGCAGCATTCCATCATTTTGACTAGTTAAACATAACCGATTGTGTTCAAGCGTACTGTGCTGTATCTAGGTGGCTGGACAAAGCGCTTTAAGCTGATTGGCTGGGATTTAGGGTAGGGGAGCTCTTGGGGGCATCCCAGCTTTCTGGGAATAAGGAACATAGCAGGATGTGTGACCTTTAATTCAAACACAACATGCATTTATCATCTATTGTTTGATTCTAAGCAGCAAGTATTGAACTATGGAATTGCATCCTGGTCTCAGGCACATAGGCCTGAGAACTCGAACTTAATTTCACCTTATAATCAAAAATTTGGAGACAAAATGGCTTCTGATATGCTAAATGTGGCAGCAGGTGCTAACAGGGGAGCCACAGTCATGCTAAGAACCAAAGTAGGTCTCAACAGAGCGGCTACAGAGTCTAAGAAGGTTCAGCAGGTTACGGCAGTTCCATTTTAGGGCAACAAACTGTATAAGAAAAAGTACATGAAAATGAAATAAACAAGAGTTAACAGTGGGGATAAAGCCTCCATTAAATGTCCCATGGCTTAAGTGTTTTTGAAGTGAAAGATATCTCAACTCACACAATTATGTGCAAAAAGAGTTCTCACCTGCACTTTCGAGAACTCGTGATATTCACTGCTTCTCCTCTGATTAGGCTCAAGCCAGCGAGACTGTACCTCCTGAAGTACCAGGGTTATGGAGTCCTGCGGGTTTTCCTTCACTCCAGATGCTTGAAAAAGAAGCCCCAGAGAAGTGAGTATTGTCCGCTTGCTCCTGCTGTGTTATCCATAGCCATGAGTGAAAACAGAGCAGGAAGTCAGAGCTCAGAGCATACTGTGCAGATTGTGACTTAGTGACTTATTACTCACACGGAAATTCCTCTCCTCACCCCAACCCTTCACTGGGAATTATCTGTGAACAGGCCTTTTGTTTTGTTTTGTCTTTTAGGTTTATTTTAAGCCAGGCATGGTGGTACATGCCTTTCATCCCCAGCACTTGAGAAACAGAGGAAGGTGCATCTCTGTGCATTCCGAAGCAACATAGTGAGAGCCTGTGTCAATTTTTTTTAATGTTTTATTTTTATGTGTGCCTGTCTGTGTGTTTGTGCATGCACAGATGCCCTTGGAAGCCAGAAGTGGGTCCAGTGCTTCTGAGCCTCTGTATGTTCTCTGCAAGAACAGCAAGCTTCCCTAACTGCTGAGCCATCTCTCTAGACTTCCTGAGTCCATTGGCTGGCCTAAAACTCATTATGTAAACCAGGCTCATAGATATATGCCTGCCTCTGGCTCTCAGGTGCTGGGATCAAAGGTCTTTTTTATTTTTTAAGCATTATTTATTTATTTATTTATTTATATGATTGCTTTGTCTACATGTATGACTGCACACCAGAACAGAGCATCGGAATCCTTTATAGATGGTTGTAAGGCACCATGTGGTTGCCAGGAATTGAACTCAAGACCTGTAGAAGATCAGAACAGCAGAGGGGTAGGAAGAAAATCAATACACAGGAAGGGGAAAGGCAGCCTTCCTCAGTGAAGTGATCATTTTTTCCCTGAGAGCCCTGTGACTGCAGCAGCAGTGCGGACTCATCAAGCTCTTCAAAGGGAGCAGCTAATTGTGACCCAGCATAACAGAGTGAGAGAGGTGGCTCAATGAAACAGCTGAACAGGTGTTCAGAGGCCCCTTTTCATGTTTGTTGGTTTAACAGCAAAGCCAAGAATATATTAGAAAGCAATGGGGTTTCTGTTGTTGTTTTCATTTGTTTTGTTTTGTTTGAACAGAGTCTTACTGTCTTAGAATTTCTATTGCTTTGATGAAAATACCATGACCAAAGCAACTTGGGGAGGAAGAGGTTTATTTGGCTTACACTTCCACAGCACTGTTCATCATTAAAGGATGTCAGGACAGGAGCTGAAATGGGGAAGGGACCTGGAGGCAGGAGCTGATGCAGAGGCCTTGGAGGAACACTGCTTCCTGACTTGCTCCTCATGGCTTGCTCAGCTTGCTTTCTTATAGAACTCAGGACCACCTGCCTAGGGATGGCACCACACACAGTGGGCTGGGCCTTCCCCAATGATCACTAAGAAAGAAAAGGCTGCACAGGCTTGCCTACAACCCAATTTTATGGACACATTTTCTTAATTGAGGTTCACTCCTCTCTGATGACTTTAGCTTGTGTCAAGTTGACATAAAACTATCCAGCACACTATGTAGCTCTGGCTGTCCTGGAATTCACTATGTAGACAAGGCTGGCTTTGAACTCTGCTTCCTGAGTGTTGGGATTAAAGGTATTTAGAAGGCAATTGCTAACAGCTAACAGGCACTCAAAAGCTTTGAAAACAATGCAAACACAGGGAGTGGCTGTAGCCTTTAGTCTTGCTCTGTGCCTCCCTCCGTTCCAATACAAGCTTGCTCTTCCCTTCTGTTCTCTTGTGTTCCCTTCCTTTCCCTTCCCTTCTCTTCTCTTCCTTCCTTCCTTTCTTTTTTTCTATTTCACATGCATTTATTTCATGTGTGTGAGTGTTTTGCCTGCCTGTGGAGGCCAAAATAGGGCATGGGATCCCCTAGAATGGAGTTAGTGATGTGGATGTAGGGAATTGAACCAGGGTCCTCTGCAAGAGCAGCCAGTGTTCTTAACTGCTGGCCAGCAAAGGGGAATATTTCAAAACAACCAAGTTTTAAATGAGTCTAGGCTAGAGTTTAAATAACTTTAAAAACTAGAAAACTGCAACAACTATAGGGTGTGTCTGGGAAGGATTATTTGTGTTCAAAACAGTGCAGAGGCAGCATCTACAAGAGAAAAAGAAAAGACTTCCTATTTCTGTTTTCATTCAGCTCATATTCCTTGGTAACATGGCCACAGAAAAACAAAAGTTACACCTATTTTATTATATAATAACAATGAATCAGGAATTGAAATCATGTATTCATGGCAGGCATAAGTGTACCCACTCATCTGAATACTTTAGACAAGGCAGAGTCCAGATAATTGAATTATCTCTAAATCACAGTTTCATATGAGGTCAACAGTGAGCAGATACCTAAACAAACCTAGTATTTTACTCCTTTCTGTTATTTATTTGTTTAAGGTTTACAGCAAGTTTAGTTGATGATTGCTTTTTGTAAACCTACCTTGGATGATGAATTCTTGGCTACCCTCTGTGAACATATAAATTGTGGGAGGGTTTTTTTGCTTTTTTCCTTTTTGGTCACTGTTTTTCAAAGATTAACACTCTACTATTTCAGAAGAGACTAAATAGTGTTTTCTCAGTTCTTCCCTTTTCCATCAGAAATTGAATATTATGTTTGGCTTTTCCCATTATTAGCAATCATCGCAGTTTGCAGGGAGTCCATACATGTAATTGTTAATATTGCAGGTATTTCAGAGAACAGGTCTTTGAGCAATCCAGTAGAGATTCTTCTAGCCCACCTGATGTGAAATCATCTGCCCCAACCTAGTCTATTTCCAACTCCAATTTGTTCATTGTGTGTGTGTGTGTGTGTGTGTGTGTGTGTGTGTGTTGTATAGGTGTGGGTGCACTGTGTGTGGGTTGGGATGCATGCTCCTGCAGAAACTAGAGAAGGTTATTAGGTGTTCTGCTCTATCGCTCTCCACCGTATTCACTTGAGACAGGATCTCTCACTGAACCTGCAGTTTGCTCTTCTGTCTAGGCTGGCTAACCTAGACAGGAGATGGCTGGTTATCCACCCATCTCCTCCTTCCAGTGATGAGGCTGTATGCAAACATGGCCACACCTGGCTTTTTTTTTTTTCCCCATGCATTCTGGGAACTAAACTCAGGTTGTCACACTCAAGCAGCAAGCGTTTGGAGCTGTCTCCCCAGCCCTTCCAATTCCAATTTTACGGTATCTTTTCTAACATTTGCATGAGGACTCTGATTTGTAAAGTCTTCTTCCCAGGGTTGTGGGCCTCTGCTGGATTAAGGTTGAAGTCTGTCCTCTCCAGATGGCCAATTAATTGTGCTCAGACTGTGATGAGAGACTCCCTTTTCTCAGCCGGGGTTTTAAAAGTCTCCCCTGATCTGGGGGATCTCAGGTCTTGTAAGGAGATCACACAGCCCTCCAGCCGTGGCCTTTGGCCCGAATCTCTGTGCACAGCAGCTTGACCAAGAGCTGTAACACTTTGGTATTGCCTGCCATAGGCTTTGGAAGGCCTGAGCTTCCATTGCCACCCTCGACCTCATGCTAAAAAAGCTAAACTGTAACACTCTGTGGAAAATGTTGTCCACATCCCAGCCTAGCACACGGGCCTCGCTCTAAAGGGCTCTCGCTGCCCCTGAGAAAAACAGAATCCCATCCTCCAGCTGGAAGCTGAGCACCAGGACCCCAGCCGAGATCCAGGCGCCTGCCAAGAGGAAAGGGACACAGGGTATTTTGCACAGTAGCACAAGTTAAGGATTTCCTGAAGGTTCTTCGTCTTTCTGACTTGGACTGAAGACCAGTTGCTCTCTAGAAATCTTCCAGACTTTCAGCGCCAGAATGGGACTGCCATCCAGCTTCATGGACATCTGCGTTCTCTGCTGCTCCAAAATACAAATGGCGGTTTTTGGTGGTCCAGCCCCTATTGAGCACACCAACTTCTACACCAACTAAGTCCAACTAAGTCCCTGTCTTAGAGTTTCTAATGCTGTGATAAACGCCATGCTCACAAAGCAAGTTGGGGAGGAAAGGATTTATTTGGTTTTTGCTTCCATATTGTAGTCCATCATGGAAAATGAGCCGGTATAGGAACTCACACAGGGCAGAATCTGAGGCAGAGGCCATAGAAGGGTGTTGCTTACTGGTTTTCTCCCAATGGCTTGCTCATCTTGCTTTCCTATAAAATCCCAGGACCACCTGCCCAGAGATGGTATCACCCACATGGGCTGGACCTTCATGTCAATGTCAATCATCTATTAAGAAAATATCCCAGAGTCATCTTGCTTGCAGCCACATCTTTCTTCTTTCTTTCTTTTTCTTTCTTTCTTTCTTTCTTCCTTCCTTCCTTCCTTCCTTCCTTCCTTCCTTCCTTCCTTCCTTTTCTGAAACAAAGTTTCTCTGTGTAGCCTTGGCTATCCTGGACTCCCTTTGTTGACCAGGCTGGCCTCACACTCACAGAGATCTGCCTGTCTCGGAAAAAAGAGAGATGGGAGTTCTTCTTTGAAACCATTCTTGATCTTGTACTCAACAGCACTAAACTCTGTTCAGTAACTGATAAATTACAGATGGTATCAATTTCATGAATGTGCTTGTTGTAACCTGCTGAACCTGCTTAAACTCTATAGCACCTCCATCGACACTGACTTTAGTTCTTAGCATAACTATAGCTCCTCTGTTAACACCTGCTGTCGCCTTTAGCATATCAGAAGCCATTTTGTCCGTTCCCCCCCCCCCCCCCCCCCGTGTTCGGACCCTACGTGCCTGAGACCAGGATACAACTCCATAGTTCAATACTTGCTGCTTAGAATAAAACAATAGATATGTTAAATGCATGTTCTGCTTGAGTTAAAGATAAATGTATGTTCTGTTAGAATTAAGATTCTGTTAGAATTAAGATTGCAACGTGTCCTGCTATGTTCTTTTCTCCCGGAACGGTGGGAAACTGGAGAGTCTCCAAGCTACCATCCTAGCCAATCAGCTTAAAAGGCTTTGTCTAGCTACCTAAAGGCAATATACATTTGGAACAAAATTGATTTTGTTTAGAGAGTCAAAATGATGTAATGCTTCCTTACCCCCCACCCCCGCTTCCTACACCTGGGTTCCCTGATTATGGTTTTCATAAAAAAACAAAATAAAACAAACAAAACAAAACAAAAACCCGCCTTAGAAATAGACCACATCATTGTCTGGCTCCTGAGCCCAGATTATGTTCCTGACAGTCAGTTTTTGTTCAGTGTTCAATAAACTTCCATGAATCTCAGTCTGGAGTTAGAGTGGTCAATGTGTGGCTATTCCTGAAACCATAACAGTCCTGGCCTTATGGTATGGCTGAAGGACTTCTTTTTCTTGGCTATAGAGAAAGCACAGGGCAGGGTAGAAGGAACACATATCTGGCACATTAACACTGTATTGTAGTTGCTGCCAAAACCTTCCCAAGATATCAACATGGCTTTATGAAAGAGTGATTAGAGTCCTTTCTCAAGGCTGAGGCAATGAAGATGACAAACAGGCAGAATATGAAGACAGAGAGCCAAGCCTTTTCTCCCACTTCAGCCATGTGTCAGATAATTTTCAGCTCTAATAAAGACCCAGTGTTTGAGGCAGGGGATGAAGTTCAGTTGACAGACTGCTCCGCAAGCATGCACAAAGCTCTGGGTTCAATCCCTAGCACCACATGAACTGGGTACGGCAGAGCATGCCTGAAATCCCAGCACTCAAGGGAATCAGAAACTCAAGGTCATTCTCTGCTACACAGGGAGTTCAACATCAGCAGGGTTTACAGGAGGCACTGAAAGAAAGAAAGAGAAAAGGAGTCAGTGCTTACAGCAAAAGTAGCTCCAAAGCTTATGCAAAGTACCGTGGGCAGTTGTTAGGATAACACAGGTCATGGGCATGCCTAAAGAGTGGTAAACTAACCACGTGGTTTAGCTGTGAGATCTCCAGAACTGCTTATCAGTAAGTCCTCTAGGAACAAGTGACCTTAGGGGGTCCATGTAGGCTCCTCTTGGATAACACTCCTCCCTTGTCTTTGCCATTTGTCTAGCCATCGGGGACCAGAGAATCAGAAGTTCAAGGTCAAGGGCTTCAGTCACGTAGCCAATACATGAGGCCTTTCTCAAAAAAATTAAAAATAATAAAAACAAAGAAAGCTGGCTCAGGAGGCAGAGGCAGGCGGATCTCTGTGAGTTTGAGGCCAGGCTGATTTACAGAGTAAGTTCCAGGATAGCCAGGGACATACAGATAAACACTGTCTCTAAAAAACAAGACAAAAATATCTTAAAACAAAACCTTGTTATGAGACATTAAAAAAAATCTTGTACACTGTTATATGACTACATAGGTTATAAAGAAGTTGCCTTAGAAGGTGGTTCATTAAAATGACAGATTTTAAGATAGGCCTGGTGGCATTTGACTCTCACCCCAGTCCTCTTCTGGGAGATAGAGGAAGAAGAATCAGGAGTTCATGTCATCATCTTTTATATACTGAATTTGAGGCAGGCCTGGCCCACATGAAACCTCATCTCAAAACCAAATCCTAAACAATGAAGTGACAGATCTCAGGGAGAATGTCATAACTCACTCCCCTGACCCTTATAGTGTTAGTAGTAATTTTTTTTAAACTACAGTTTTAAACCAAGTTTTAGTCACAATTTTCCCTCTTTAGTCTTATTCCTTAAGTAACTGATAAAAAATTTTGTCTCCCTCTCCTTAAAGGTCATCCTCTCCTATAGGGTCTGGTTCTGGTATAGATGCACATGAGTGGGAAGGTCAAAATGCTACTCCAGCATGCCTTGGTCCTAGAAACCAGACTAGAGGCATAGAGAGAATGAAGAAAGAGCAGGGTGCAGTGGCTCACGCCTTTGATGCCAGCACTCAGGGAGGCAGAAGCAGGTGGAGCACTGTGAATTCCAGGTCATCCTGTCTACAAAGGGCGTTCAGAACAGCCAAGGCTGCACAGAGAAACCCTGTCTCAAAAACAAAACAAAAAACAACCAACGAAACACACAAAAAGAGAGAACCAAGAAAGGACACAGAGACACAAAAGCTGGGATCAGGTGGGCTGTGTCTACTCTGACAGTGACATCAGCTCCTACTGCACACAACCCGGACCCTCACTGTGTTTGCTATGTATATAGCACAGTAAGGAGGGTTTAGCTAGTCTAATAGGGGTGGGAGGCTTTGCCAGTCACCTATCGTCCAAGGCCTTGGTCCTTGACATAGCCATGTCAATGTCACCAACACATATTTCACGCAGGATTTTTACATATTCGCTCAAGGCTTCCTTGGCTCCCCACACCAAAAGAGAACTTTGAGGTTGCTGTCCACCTTGTTTTTGGGCACGAGGACCTCAGACAAGCCCAACTAAATCAGGCCACTTGAGGTGGTGTAATCATTTTGGTGAGCTAAATGGTGGTCTACAAAACTCAAAAGCCAAAGCAGGTATTTTTCGAAATTTTACTTTTATTAGTTGTGTATGCAGGGGGTGATCCAGAGCACAAGTTCTGGGAGTCTTCCATCTTGGGTCCCTGAGTTAATACAGCACCGTTTATCATACTGAAAGCATAAAAGGAGTTTATAATGGGTTAGTGGCGGAGCATTTTGGCTAGCAGAAGGGTGATTCTGAGGTGGATACAGAGATACAAAACACGAATAAAATTCACAGCGAAAAACCACTGAAAATGGGTTACGGCAAAGTAGAATCAAGTACAAAGTTGAAACCCCCACTTAAAAACTTGCGTTCGGGACAAAGGGAAGGATTTTCACCCCCTGGGAGGGTGGGAGGAAAAGGCTGCCTTCAGCTATCTGCGGATTCACGTTAACCTCTGGGAGTCACCGGCCGCCAGCAAGCGCTGACCGCCAGCAAGCGCTGACCACCAGCGGTGGAGCGGGCATCCGCAGTAGCGGTGGCTAGGCAACCGCTCGCGCCTTCTCACGGTGTTAGCCCCGCCTTCCGAGGCACTTCCGCCGCCGCGCGCCCGGAACCTCCTCTCCTCATTGGCTCGTGCCTCGCCGGGGATGGGCGGGGGAAATACGTCAGCGTCGCGGTCACTTCCGGCCCGGGAGCGCGCGGGTTGATTTGTCCTTCCTCAGCCGCGGGCGCTCACAGCTCGGAAATGGCGGGTAAGTTCCCGGGAAAAGTTTAGCGAGGGGAGGAGGCAGGTGGTTCTGGGGAAGAACGTTGAGGCGGCGGTGACAGCGGCCGCCTGGAACTTTCGAGTTCCAGCCGAGGTTCCAGAAGGCCGTCTCCCTTCCGAGAGACACTGAGGGTCGGCGGCTGGCTCCCGGTGGGCCGCGCTCGGCGCCGCCGCCCCCACTGCTCGCGCCCCGCGCCTCCCGTTCGCCCCGGGGCCCCGGGAAGGGCCGGCGAGCCCGGGGCAGCGCGCGATTTCGCCTGGTAAAGCGCGGTCCGCCTCGGGGCCTGTTTCCCGTCCGTTCCCCTGGCTCGCTGCTGCCCTAATGTAGTCCTTCGGGTCCAGTTCCCGCCAGCTGTTCCCCGCCGGGACCCAGCCCACCTTCCCCACCGCCAACATCTGAGCGAGCGCGGTGCCGCCTTGCTCTAGGTTCAGGGCACGCTCTGGCTCTCTTTCCCCTTCAGGATTCCTGAAATCATGTTTAGATTTCCTTTGAGGAAGACGTTTCTACACTGCCAAAGTTCTCTTTTCGAGTGGGGCTTCTGTACTGTATGTAGTAGAATTCTCTTGTGCTTTATTCATTTGAGAGATCTAGCCGTGAACATTTAAGGACGTTTGAATTCCCATTACCCCGGGCTTGTATTGAGGCCGTTTTGGTGTGTGTGTTTTTTTTTTTTACAGTTAGCTTTTGAAGTCATTTCCATCCCAGTGCCTTCACATTCGTATCACTTCATTTTAAACACTCCACTTTTATAGAGTGCCTGGATTAACAAACTGTGTAGTTTGAAGTTTGCCCATGTTTAAGAAAGGATTGTTCTACTAGGGCGGAGCTGTCAGGTAGGATATTGGAGTACTCTGGTGCCATAAAAGAGTTAGTATATAATGAGAACTACATCAGAATTCACATCTGAGCCCCACCACTTCCGAGTTTGGTGCTCTTCAATTAAGCATCTTCCTTAGTTACTGAATGAGAATTGGGGTTAATGCAGTACATACATACAAGTAATTTCTACAACTTAGAAATTCCTAGAAGTTCTATAATCTCATTATGCAGGGTAGGCTGGCCTCCACCTTAGTCTTGCCTCAGCCTCCTGAATGATGGAATTACATGCCTGTCTCAGAAGTGGTTTTCTTTTTCTTTCTGTTTTATGAGGCATTCATACATAGAACATTTATTGACGGGTTCATGGACAGTGATCTGTATTGTAGTTATGTTTTCCATCTTATCCTTATCTCACTTCTAATAAAAATCATGCTTGTAAGGTATTTAAATTACAACCAACCTTTTCAAAACCTCTTCTAGGATTTGGCGCAATGGAGAAATTTCTGGTAGAATATAAGAGTGCAGTGGAGAAGAAACTAGCTGAGTACAAATGTAATACCAACACGGCAATCGAACTGAAATTAGGTATGTTTGTCATTGCAGAATGATTTTATGTGTGAGACTGAATGTATATGTAACATAGTCTTTTAAATTTTGAAATAAAATTTAATGTTAAGAATGATTATGTAATTGGTATTTTATGCGTTTGTTGAATATTGAGACTATTCAGTCTTGAGTTATGCTGTAGGTAGGTGAAAGATGGCAGTTTAACACATGGTAAAGATATTGTGGCAGAAAGTCACAGGTATATGTGATCTCAGCTTCTTAAAAGTACTTTTTGTTTTTGAAAATGATAAATAATAACAGGTGTTGGTTAGGATGTGGAAAAAAGTCAGGTATTGCTGGTGGGCATCTAAACTGATATGACAACTTTAATAGATCTTTAAAAAAACAAATATATAAATTAGCTACATGAACTATCAGTTCTATTAGGTGTTTGTTCAGTGCTATGAAAACATTCATGTAAAAAACACATGAATACTTATGTGGAGAAACCTCAAAAACATGCTAAGTAAAAGAAGTCAGGCAAAGCCACCAGAGTGTATGACTCCATTTGTTTGAAATGTTTAGCAAAGACACCTGTAAGGACAGACAGTAAAGAACCATTATCCTAGGCTAAGTGTAGAAACAGAGAATAGGCATTTTTTTTTTCTTTCTTTTTGGTTTTGGTTTTAGTTTTAGTTTTAGTTTTTCGAGACAGGGTTTCTCTGTATAGCCTTGACTGTCCTGGAACTTGCTCTGTAGACCAGGCTGGCCTGGAATTCACGAAGATCCACCTGCCTCTGCCTCCTGAGTGCTGAGATTAAAGGCAGTGCCACCACTGCCTGGCTTGGAATTTCTTTTTGTGTACAATAGAAATGTTTCAAAATTAGTTTGTGGCAGATCTAAGTTTGTTAAAATAGTGTGCTTAAGTAGAAAAAAATAAATATATGTTTGTGAATCCTGGATACTTTGTTTTTCATACCTTTGTGTCCTTCTCTCTAAAATGTAGTTACTAGTACTCAACTTTAGTTTTTAAGTTCAGTGCAAATACAGTTGACATGTAGAAAACTTATAGTAATTGCTAGCTTCTATTCTTTTTTTATTTATTTTTTATTTATTTTTTTTTTAGCTGCTATCCTTATTGAAAATAACATTGCCTTAGTTCAAGCTGTCAAGTTGATAGAGCCTAGCATCACCTAAGAAGGGATCCTCAATTTAAGGATTTGCCTAGATCAGATTGGCCTGTGGGTATGCCTATGGGGTATTGTCTTGATTGTTTGGCTTAATTCTAGGCCATATAAGGAAGCTATGTGAGGATGAGCATGGGCTAGCTGTCAAGCCACATCCCCCACAGTTTCTCCTATCCTTTCTTGGCTGAGGCCCTGGTTAGCATTAATGCAGGCCTATCTTTGAGTTACTGCCCTGATGTCCTCAGTGATAGACCTAAAACCATAAGCCAAATAAAGCCTTTCTTCTCCTACTTTTAGTCCGTGTTTTATTACAGCTCTAGAAATGAACCATAACCAATATAACAAATACAATGAAATTGACAGAGAAAGTAATAGCTTACTGAACCCTCATGACATGGAGACTCCTATTCCAAATTGTGTTTTTTTTTTTTTTGTGCATTGTTGTGGGTTATTAATATTTATTGATTTGTGTTTTAGTTAAACAGTGGTTATTCCTAAACCAGCCGTATACCCAAATCACCACACAGAGACTAGGATTTACTTAATTAACCTAGAGCACAATGCTGGGCAATGATTACTCCATCCTAAACCTCCAAGACTGCATAGCTTCCTCCCATTCATAATTCCCAGCATTTACTTGCTTTTAGTCATATCTTAGGTCCGATTCATTTCTCCTCGTGGTTCCAAGTCCTGTCCTGGGGACTCTGCTCTCCCCTACTTCTCCCACTAACTTCTTTATTTATTTATTTACTTATTTATTTATTTATTACTCATGCATTGTGTGTTAGCATGTACACCTGCACGCCAGAAGAGGGAACCAGATTTCATGTTTAGATGGTTGTGAGCCACCATGTGGTTGCTGGGAATTGAACTCAAGACCTTTGGGAAGAGCAATCAGTGCTCTTATCCTCTGAGCCATCTCTCCAGCCCCCCCCCCCCCACTAACTTCTTACTCCACCCCTCTGGACCAGGAATTCCCATCCTATTCTCTCCATTGCATAGCATTGGCTGGTTGTTTAATTGACAATATAGAGAACAAATGATGGCATGTTTATACAAACTTGAGATAGGTGATGCAGAATAAGCATCACAGTGCAATGTCCAGATTGAAACCAGATAGTGGGGTAAAGAAATCAGCATTTGAATGAACAAGAGTAAATTGTATACATTCCACAAGAATATTATACCAACAGTGCATATGTTATTTTTCTAAAACTAGCCTTCTGCTGTTTAGGCTGCTTTCTCTGCAGTTTGAAAATATCCATGTGTGCTGTATACACATATGTTTGAGGGTGTGTGCAACACATGCAGAAGCCAGTTGAGGACATCGGCCCTCTTCTTCTATCACTTTCCACTGTATTTCCTTGACCCAGAGGCTCTGAACTAGAAGCCGGCAGTTTCTGCTAGGATGGCAGAACAGTGAACTCTGGGGATCCACATGTTTCTGCTACCCAGTGCTAAGATTTACAGACATGCATAGCCATGTTCAGCAATTTTATGTGGGTGTTGGAGATGGGAACTCTGGTCTTGATGTTTGCAGAGCAAGTGCCATCTCCTGCACCCCCTTAAAAATATCTTGAAGTGCCTTGTGGGTTGGCTCAAAGAGGTTGTCTCAAAAGTCTAATGATCTGAGTTTGCTCTATGGAACCCACAGTGGAAGGGGAGAACTGACTCTGGAAGTCATCCTCTGACCTCCACACAAATATACATGATGCATGTGCCTGTCTGCAGTCACATAGCATTCCCAAACACACAATAGAATGCAGAAGATTGCTCCCTTTCCTCACATAGCGCTCTGTCTCTTAACTTACATCCACATGGCTATGTTATGAGTCAAGTATTTCCTTCTGGGAGATCCTTGAGTTGCTTTTCTTTTGCTATTAATTTTTATGCTTTACATGTATACCTGTAATCCCAACACTTGGGACATGGAGGTAGGAGAATCAGGAGTTGAAAGTCAGCCTCAGCTGCATAGAGAGCTGAAGGCAGATGAAAGGGAATGGAACATACTATCCTTTAGTAGCTACTGACCTTGCCTCCCACAAAGTACCCATACTATCACCAACATTTTGTTGTTGTTACAACTTCTTTTCATGGTTAACATAATTTCTTGTTCGTTACTTTCTGAGATTGGGTCTCTGGTGGCTGAGGATGGCCTTAGATACCCTCTACCTCCACTTCTCAAGTGCTGCAGCTACAGGTATCCACTACCATAACTCATTCCTTTTTTTTTTTTTATCATGTTTATGTTATCTGTGCATTAACTGCTTCTCCACATGTGTGAAAAGTATGTAGTATAAAATCTATCTTAAAATTTTGTTGTCTTTTGAGATGAAACCCTGGCTTAATCTCAACTCTTAGAGGTTCAAGTGATCCTTCTGCATCAGCCTCCTGGAGAGTTGAGACTAAGCTGTGCATTAGTGTACAAAAGCATTTGGCCATCACCATTTTTACGGGTATAGTTGGATCTCCGGAACTTGTTCATCTTATAAAACTGAAACTGTGTGGTGGTTTGAGTAGGAACAGCCGCCATAGACTTAATGTGTTTGGTGGTTGGTCTGTAGGGAATGGCATTATTAGGTGTGGCCTTGCTGGGGTAGGTGTGGCCTTGTTGAAGGAATCGTGTCACTGTGTGAGTGGGCTTTGATGTCACCCATGCTCAAGCTACACCCAGTGTGGCAGTCTCCTGCCGCCAGCAGATCAAGATATAGAACTCGCAGCTCCATCTCCAGTATCTTGTCTGCCTGCACGTGGCCATGTCTCCCACCATGATGGTAACTGTTTAGTTATAAGTCTATGGAGGCGGACTATAATTGGCCTCCACAGGCCCATAGGGAGTGGCACTATTAGGAGGTGTGGCCTTGCTGGAGGAAGTGTGTTGCCAGTGGGCTTTGAGGTCTCCTGTGCTAAAGCTCTAGGGAACAATGCTTCCTACCACGATAATGGACTAAACCTCTGAAACTATAAGCCAGCCCCAATTAAATATTTTCCTTTATAAGAGTTGCCTTGGTCATGGTGTCTCTTCACAGCAATAAATAAAACCCAAACTAAGACAGTTTGCATATTAAATACCTATTTCTCCTAGACTATAGCCACCATCTTTTTATTTTCTGTTCCTAGAATTTGTCTGAGATACTTCAAATAAGTGAAATCATACAGTATTTGCTTCATGTTACTAGTTTTTTCATTTAACATTACCCAGGTTTCATTCACATTGTAGCGTATGACATAATTTTTTTCTTTTAAAGATGAGTTAATAGCATTTGTGTGTATGTGTCTGTGTGTGTCCATCCATCCATTCTTTGTATGTCCAGGCATCCATTGATAGACTTTGGGCTGCTCCCACCTTTCAGCTATTGTGAATGAATATAGTTGTGTGGATATCTCTGCAAAAAACTAGCTTTGGATTATTTTGGTTTTATGCCCAGAGGTGGGATTGTTGGTTTGTTATAGTTTAGGAAGTGTGTTGTTTTTAACAAAATCTCAATCATTGGATTTTACCAGTGAAGACCCAGGAGCCAGATGCCTGCTAGCTCAGAGGCAGAAAAAGTACCCAGCTGACCTTCCTCCTTAGCCGCTATCCCAGAAAGAATGCCTCCTCCCCACACCTGTCTCCTATACGTTTTAAAACAAACCCTTCAAACTGAATGCCTCTCCCCTCTACTTCCTGTGCGTCTCTTTATCCATCCTCCTCTTTATCCATCCTCCCTCTTATTCTCTATGGTTTTTTCTTAATAATCCTATGTTTACTTCCTGTCAACTGGTTGCTTGCTCTGCCTCTTTTTTTTTAAAATTTTTATTTATTTATTATATATAGTGTTCTACACACATGCATGCCTCCATACCAGAAGAGGGCATCAGATCGCACTAGAGATGGTTGGGAGCCACCATGTGGGTGCTGGGAATTGAACTCAGGACCTCTGGAAGAACAGCTAGTCCTCTTAACCTCTGAGCCATGTCTCCAGCCCATTGCTCTGCCTCTTGACCTAGGAAACAATTTGATAAGGTAAAGTTTTTAGAAATTTGGAATTATTACCTTAAGTGATCATATCTACTATTTGAAAACACCATACATTTTTTGTTTTGTTTTTGTTTGCTTGTTTGTTTTCTATTTTGAGACAGGGTTTCTCTCTATAGCCTTGGCTGTCCTGGACTTTATTTTGTAGACCAGACTGGTCTGAACCCACAGAAATCCTCCTGCCTCTGCCTTCCTGAGTGCTGGGATCACAGCCATGTGCCATAGTGCTGGCTCCTTTTAAAATTTTTCTTTTCATTCTATATACTCAACCAACAAATGAAAGATGAAAAGCTGTCAGTCATGTCAAATCTGTAATAAACTTTACTTCATAGACTGAATTAACAAAGAAGGCTAAGGGCAGCTCTTTACTCCTTCTGTGGTCACCACTGACAGCAGTAAGTATATTTCTTAACATCATTCTGTTTAAAAATAGGTTGGTTGTTTAGAGGCATAATCTATAAAACAAGATAACAAAATTAAATAAGCTAATATTTAACAAACATTGGCTTTTGGAACTTCTTAGAAAATATCAACAAGCATCATTGCTAAAGCCTGTATACTTCTTGGAGACTCTAAGGTAGAGTGCAGTCACTGGCTTTGGAGCTCTTTATCTGGGTAGAAGCTATATTATATTCTCAGAGCACCACAGGTGAGCTCCAGTTGGAGGGACTTTCTTTCATCTAAGTCATCTCCTGAAGACTATAAAAGCTAGGAATATCACTTAATAGAATTATTTGTTGACTCTATAGATACAAAACTATAAAAGACACTGCTTAGATATTCTGAATAATTTTTCAAAGCTGTGAGTTTGATGACAATATCTGACATCCTCCTTTAATAAGGGAACATGGATGGCTAGGGTATGGACCCTGGAATTAGCTTTTGTTAAAAGGAAGAATTGAATGCCAGGGTAAAGGCCATGACCAACTAAACTAGCATGCAGGCTTCCTCCCAGTCAGGCGATAGGCTTACATATACAAGGTTTTCCTGTTCACAGCATCCTCATATGGGAGTTCCAGAGACTTTGGGGGCAGAGTAATTGCTACTTGCCCCTCTGTTTGAGACATTTGATGTGGGTATAGATCCTGAGATCCTCCATTAGGCAAGAATCCATCCCCCTGTCATGTGAGACATGAGCAGTAATTCATCTTTACATAAGGAGTGTTTTTTTTTTTTTTTTTTTTTTTTCTTGTTTGGCCTATATAACCCTGGCTGGTCAAGCCTGTGTAGCTGGAGGCAGAAGTGGCAGACTTCTGGTAGGCCTTATTTCCCATGCATCCTACGTTTGTAAGGAGGCTAGCCTACAACTTAACTCTGGGATAGTGCTCTATCCAAAGGAGCTATTCCTGCCATATAAACATATTGTAAATATAACCCATTTTACTCAATCATTCAATCTTTTATAACTGATTTTTAAAATTATACCTGATTTTGATTATTAATTTACATTAAATAAACTTAAGTTTAAACTTGTTTTGACTTGTTCAGGCTTAACTTTGACAACATATACAGAATACTGTATGAGGGGAGATAAAAGATGGAAAATAAAAAGTTGGTTTCTCCTTCCAAGTTTGTCTTTATAAATAAATCACATTTGTACATTCCATGATTGCAAACATAATTCTGAGCACATTAAATAATTCAGTCATTTATAAGGTGATTGACCATTAACTTGTACATCTTAATTATCTTTAACAGTTTATGACAAGTTGGTACATTTTATAATTAAGTTTGAGTCTTAGCCGGGAAAGGTGACAAATGCCTGTAATACCAGTGCTCGAGGAGGTAGAGGTAGGTGGATCTCTGTGAGTTTGAGGCCAGCCTGGTCTAAAAAGCAAGTCCAGGACAGCCAGGGCTACACAGAGAAACCCTGTCTTGAATAAACAACAACAAGTTTGAGTCTTAAAAATATTTGGTCCTTTAGTATCAAAATAAACTTTAAACCATAAGTACAGTCCACAGAGAGACTGGGAACTTCATTTTTCTGATCCTTTAATAAGTAACTGTACAAAATGCCAGGTTGTTTGTTTGTTTTTTCTTCTTATGACCCCATTTCAAAACAAACCATCTTTGAAGCCTGGTGATGCTTCCTTAGTCTAATAAAAGGGAGCTACAAGGATAAGCACAGGGCTCACTGGGTCTGGTTCTTTTATAGGTACTGCCTTAGTTGATTTATACCACCTGGTCATCTTAACCAAGATGGCGGTGAAGTCATATGGCATGCCCTATTTTTTTTTTTAAATATTTATTTCTTTATTATGTATACAATGTTGTGCCTGCATGTACACCTGCATGCCAGAAGAGGGCACCAGATCTCATTATAGATGGTTATAAGCCACCATGTGGTTGCTGGGAATTGAACTCAGGACCTCTGGAGGAGCAGTCAGTGCTCTTAACCTCTGAGCCATCTCTCCAGCCTGGCATGCCCTATTTTTAACCTTAGAGAAGGTGGTGACTGAGTCACATTGTTGTTATTTATTCCTTGTGGTATCAGCCACATGGTACTCAAAGATGAGGCCATCAGACACTTCTAAACTAATATTAAATCCAAGTTACATACATGGTATGTTGTAGCAATTTTTTTTTAATTAAATATTTTGCCTGTGTGTGTGCCTGCACACCAGAAGAGGGTATCAGGTGTCATTAGAGATGGTTGTGAGCCACCATGTGGTTGCTGGGAATTGAACTCAGGACCTTTGGAAGAGCAGACAGTGCTCTTAACCTCTGAGCCATCTCTCCAGGCCCCTGTTGTAGCAAATTAAAATTATACAGTTTTTAAAACTCACACTCAGTGAACTTACAAATTCTAAAATAGTAAAAATATTTCAACAAAAGCTTTAAACATAATGAATAAAACCAACAAAACGGTGGTTGATAATTAAGAATGATACACCTTGTGAGTTGTAACTTTTATAGAAAATAGTTTACTTCTTAGTTGTTCTCAATCTAAAAGTGTCTTTTTGTGAGCTGTTGTGTTTTTCTCTTTTCCCTGTCACAGAGTGAGGTGGCTTTTCTGACTCAGGACAAGAGACTTTGGAGGAAATTTTTAAACAAAATGCCTGGGTCTGGGGCAGATGGGCCAAAATCCAAATCTAGATCCCGTCTTTTCAGAAGAGAACAGTCTGAAACAATTTTTCAATATTTTCCATACCCAAAAGACATCTGAATTACTGTGGGCTGAATCCAGTGCTCTATGTGCAGAACGAGTTTGTGTGTGTCTGCAGACGGGATACAACCTGAAGTGCTTTTATCTCTCAGCTGTTAAAGCTACAAGTAGGCCAAAAGCATAAGGCAAGAGTTCTGTGAAGATGTAAGTTTGGGGTGCCAGTAGATCAGTGTCAGGCATTCTGGCTCTGTGTGTGGTTATGAGCTGGAGCCTTGAGAAAGATTAAAGTGAACTGTGAGTTATATGGGGGAGGAGCCTTGAACCAAGCTACCATTCCATCTTAGGGAGTTATCTAAATTAGCTTAGGTAATCAAAATTTCCAAATTGCCATTTATCCAGCGCTTATTGAAGCCAGATTTGCACTGAAAGGTTTTAATTCTAATTGGAGCTCCTTTAAGCTAGCCCTCAAACTGGCAAAGGAATTTCTTGGTACAGAAAATTTGGAACCCATGGTTGGACTCAGGACCAGGGTGCAGATAGGGTTCCAATGTCCAGTTGCTCAGAGAATCCTCCAAGGTTGGAAGTGACCAAATGCACCTGGAATGTAAGGGGTGTCAATAGCCTATACGGTTCTAGGGTTAAGCTGCTGCAGGCCAGTGGAAGGTTGTCAGCTCTTGGCTGATTGAGAGGTAGGCAGATTGAGACTTCAGAATTATCAGCTACACTTTCTTCCAGTTGGTGGAAAGCCTTTGACTGAAAGCTTCCGTGAAGTAAGTTCCTGTGAATCCCAGATCCTAACTAAGGGGCCCCCGAATTAGGTTCATGATTACCCTGACCCAGTGTTTTGCAATGTTGTGTGTTTGTTTTGGTTGAACGCAGCATGGCTCCCCACCTAGGTCAGAATATATCAAGGTGAGAGAGAAAGGTGGAGATGAAGTGAAAAGGCTGCCAGAGAGAAAAGAGCAGTTCTACCTGGCCTGCTCCCTGTGGGCTTGAGTAGACTCTGATTTACTAATCCTTAGGTTTACTATCCCAGGTTTTGGCACTATATATTAGATTATTAAAAGGCAGCTATCAAGAGACAGAAAAAGGTTTGGCCCTAGGCCAGACCATGTATATTCACTGTAGGGGGGCACTTTGTCACTCAGTGTGTGTGGATAGCCAAAATGCCTATAGAGGAATGTATGGTGTGGTCCTTTATAGTGGCAGAAAATTACTTACGTAGTCCACAAGGGAAGTAGACTACATAATTGGGAAACTATCAACCAAGGCAACTTATAAAAGAACACACTTAATTGGAGGCTTGCTTATAGTTTCATGGTGGTAGCAGGCAGGCATGGCACTGGAGCAGTAGCTAAGAGCTTATTTATACCGTACCTAAAAGGTAGCAGCCAAGAGAGCGCTTCTTCGACGTCACAGCTCACCTCCAGTGAGCACACAGCCAAGCCACTCCTCCTAACTCTTCTAAAATGTTTCTACCCACTAGGGAATCAAGTATTGAAATATATGATCCCATGTGGCCATTCTCATTCAAACTCCATAGTCATTAAATTTTAAAAGTCGATTAAATTCACATTTTGATAATTCCTTAATTTTTGGAGGGGCACATGTAGACTGTCCTGGAACTCAATAGGTATCCTGGTCTAGCCTTGAACTCCTAACCCTCCTGCCTCCATCTCTCAAGTGTTAGGATTACTGGAGATGTGCCACCATTCCCAGTTTAATTTTTCTGTGCCTAAAATAAGATAGGATAAACTTTACCTTTTCTGCATTTTCTCTAAAAATTACAGAAATGCTTTTGTGTACTATAAAGTAAAGGAGCTACATGTTTAGAAACAGGTATAGTCATTACAAGTCAGATAAAGAGTGGAAGGCGAAGCAGTTGTGGTGCAAGCCTTTAATTCCAGCATTCAGGGACTCAGAGGCAGGCAGATCTTTTTGAGTTCAAGGCCAGCATGGTCTACAAAGCGAGTCCAGAACAGCCAAGGCTAAACAGAAACCCTGTCTCGAAAACAACAACACAAAACAAACAAAAAACAGCAAAAGAAAATAGTGGAAGGAGAGAACCAACTGCATAGTTAGTTGTCCTCTGACCACACAGACACCATGATAACATCTCTCTCTCAAAGATGGTGGGTTAGAGACATCCTCCAACTCAGGTTGTTTTTGTTTGTATAGTATTGTTTTTATTTCCTACACAGTGCAGTTTTTCTTATCTCAAAGTATCCTTGGGTTTGTTTTCTCCTTTCATTCTGTATAAAATACAGAAAAGTAAAAACTAAATCACATGCCTTTGTCATACTGAGTTTCTCAATTTTAGAGTAAGGTTTGATGCTGAAGCTTTAGTATAGTCTACTTTTCAGGATTTATCATCTTATGAAAATTTAGTATAATCATATAAGGAGAAGAAACATTTTAAGTAAGAAAAATTTTGGCATTATCTTAGCTGTAGTGGAATTCTTGAAATAGAAATGTCTGTCACCTTTAATATCTGTATATTTTATTCTTTTGAACAGTTCGTTTTCCTGAAGATCTTGAGAATGATATTAGAACTTTCTTTCCTGAATATACCCATCAGCTATTTGGGGATGAGTAAGTAACACATTTGTCAAATTAATATGGCAGAAGAACAAAAATAAAAAACAAGTTTTTCTTTTAGGATTTGAAAGACAGACTCTATTATTTATTTTTGCTCTTATTTTTCATGTAGTTATCTTAAAATGTATATTAGAGTAATAGTTTATACATTGAATGCCACTTTGTATGTAATACCTACTGCTTTAGTTTTGTTTTGTGCTTGTTTTTTTTTTTTTTGTTTTTTTTTTCTTTCCAATCAGGAAAACCCAAAGTGAGTAATTGTATAAAGGCTTTTCCCTTGGAAGAAACAGGGATACAGCTATAGACCTGTAATACCCCCTGTTTACTACTGCAGACATATATATTTTAATTCTCACTGCAGTATTAACCATTGTACTTGCTACTTTGTGCATTGGTGGAATTGAACAGTTGCCTAAGGACATGTAAGTGGCTGGAGTTCAGATTCAGACAATCTGGAGTTCATATTTATCATTACTGTTTTTTAGTTTTGCTTACCTCTTATCATACTACTTTATAGCAGACCCCCTGAAATTTAGAAAGTTCCACTCAGTATTTAAATAAGCAATTCAAGAAGTGTGTGTGTGTGTGTGTGTATAATAGTGCCTAGAAAGTAGAGGAGGATGTTGGTGTCATGTTCTATCTCATTCCTTTGAGACAGGGTCTCTAACTAAACCTGGAGCTAGGGCAGTGGCTACGAGCTCCAGCTATTGTCCTTTCTCCACTCCCCACAGCACCCGTGACCGCAGGTGCATGGGTGCCTGGCTTTTTATGTGGGTGCTGCGATTTAAACTCAGCTCACTAAGCTTGTGCAGCAAGGGCTCTTATCCAGTAAGCCATCTTCCCGGACCCTAGAAACAACCTGAAAGATGTGTCCTGGCATAGTCAGCACATTCTTTGATTTCATAGTGTGCATATGTGTGTGCTTGTGCATGTGCATTTGTGTGTATAGTTAGGTAGTTACTATATATATGTACGTATGTATAGTTAATGTAGTCAGTTATTTTCTTTTTCCAGATTTAAAAATTCCAATAATATAATGGATACTATTCTCTTTATTTGGATTAAGCTCTTAAACTGTGTTGTTTGTTTGTTTGTTGAGTCTCATGTAGCCCACATTGTCCTCAGACTTGCTCTGTAGTGGAGACTGGCCTTGTACTCATAGTCACCTACCTTGATCTCCAAAGTGTTAGTATTAGAGGCATGCACCACAATGCCCAGCTAGATTATTTAATTCTTGGCCATAGTTGCCTCAATACTTTTCTTGTAATATATATCACTCTGTTATTGTTGAATCATTTGAAAGTTGGTTGAGGTTTGATCCTGAATTCTTTTAAAAAGATTAGGGCCAGGGGTAGCAGAACATGCCTTTTAATCCCAGCATTCAGGGCAGAGACAGGCAAATCTCTGAGTTCAAGGCTAGCCTGGTCTATACAGTGAGTATCAGGACAGGCAGAGCTACATAGAGAGACCTTATCTCAATTTTTAAAAATTGTGTACATATGTTATTTTTAATTATGTGTATGGTGTGTGGGTTCATATAAAATTGCATACATATATGTTATTTTTTATCATGTGTATGTGCATATGAATGCAGTGCTCATGGAGGACAGAGAGGTCATCTGATCCCTACAGCTGGAGTTGAACGTGTTCATGAGTGACTTGAAGTAGGTTCTGGGAACTGAACTTGGGTCCTCTGGAAGAGCAGTGTATGCACTTAACAATTGACCCATCTCTATCCTCTTGATCCTGAATTTTGAGATTTAGTCTAAATTTAGTATGCATCTCCTAAAAGAATAACCATGGTAGGATTATTTAACATTGACATAGTACTGTTTTCTAATATACAGTGTAACTTCCAGTAACTTTTGTAACAGTCTCCTCCTTCTGAATCTGTTTTGAATCTTATTGCATTTAGGTGCTGTATTTCCTCATTTTCCTTTCAATGAAATGGATTTTTAGCCTTTATTTTGTATAATAGACATCTTTGTGTAGATTCATTTTACAGAATCCTCAGTTTGGATTTGTTTCTCACAAAATCAGATAGTGCCTGTTTTTTCAATTCTATGAACAAGGTAGTATTGTATCTTTAATGTTACACTGAGGTCCATAATGTAGTTTGTTCCATTGCTGGTTGAAGTAACTTGGTTAATTTAGAAGAGTCTGGAAAATTTCTCCACTATACAGGTGAAGATTTTTCTTTTGTAATTTATAAGCAGTCTTTGGAGAGATCCTCTGAAGACTGAAGATGTCTGGCCATGTGTAGTGGTGCATGCTTTGATCTCAGGTGGATCTCTGTGAGTTCAAGGCTAGCTTGAAGTACATTGTAAGTTCTAGGACAGTCAATGCTACATAGAGAAAGAAACTGAAACAAACCCTCAAAACAAACAAACAAAAAGACTAAAGATGTCCTTGCATTAGTTGTAGCATCCATTAATGATTCCTATCGAATCAGTATTTTAATATGATAGGGTGGGGATTTCTAACTCAATGCCTTCTACATTTATTAAATGGGATTCTAACAGAAGGAAGAACTTCCTATTATTCTTTTGTTTATATTAGTCAATTCAAAGATTTTTTGTTTTTTGAGACAGGATTTTACTGTGTAGCTCTACAAAACAAAACTTGTTTTATTTGTTTGGGTGGATAAATGGAGGGTAGAGGACAGTTTGTGAAGTTTGCTTTATTCCTTCTACTTCACTCACAACTACCTCTAACTCCAGCTTCAATGGCATCCAATGTCTTTTGGCTTTTTGGGGTACTGTACTCACAGGCACACACAGACATATATATGATTAAAAATAAAACATTAAAAAATGAAAGAATCCATTTTCAAAATATAAATAAAGCCTGGCTTTACTGAGATAAATTTCATCCATTTTAGATTTTTTTGAATCAGTTTTAGAATGTTTTTATTACTCTTGGCAAAGAGCCCTCTTTGCACTCCCATCCTAGGCATTCAGTAACCTCCTTTCTGTCTCTATAGATTCATCTGATACGGATATTTTAGAATTTGTCTCCCTCCCCCAAGATTCTGTGTAAGCTGGAAGGGAATAGTGGTGTTTAATGATAGTAGAGAATAGAGCTGGAATTCCCATCAGGTTGGGTGTTTTCGCTACTTTGAATAGTGATGGATGCTCGTGAGGAAAGCAAATGGTAAGCTGAAAGAACTGCCCAAGGCTACCTGTTTGCCTACTTGGGTCATTCGAAACGCCTGGTAGTAATAGTGGCAGCAGGAGGCATAGTAACAGTGGTAGCAACGTTAGCAGTTAGTGAGTGCGTGTAGTGTGCCAGTTGTTTAGTATGCTCATTGACCCAAACAGCTGTCCTGAGTTAGGCTCCTGGATAGTCTCTCCCACTCTTTCCCTCTCTCTGTCTGTCTCTCTCTTTTTGAGACAGTTTTTCTGTGTAGTCTTGGCTAGCTGCCCTGGAACTCGGATCTGTAGACCAGGCTGGCCTAGAACTCAGATCTACTTGCATTTGCCTCAGGAACTCTGGGCTTAAAGGTATGTGTCACCACTGCCTGCCTGATTCTTTTTTTTTTTTTTTTTTTGTTTTACATAAAGCTGAGTATAGTTTTATTGTGAATGTTCATTTTCTTTAATTTTAAAACAAGTAAATATAGTTTAATTTCATGGGCAATTTTAATTTTTTAAATTTGTATGTGTATAGCTAATAGTTTTTGATGACTTGGCAAAAATTCATTTTGGCTGGTTTTTTGTTTTTGCTTTTCATCTCAGTGAAACTGCTTTTGGTTACAAGGGTCTGAAGATCCTGCTGTACTATATCGCTGGCAGCCTGTCAACAATGTTCCGTGTGGAGTATGCATCCAAGGTTGATGAGAACTTTGACTGTGTGGAGGTAAGAACAGAGAGAAGTACATACATTCTAACTGAACTACTTGAGTAAGAGATCTTGAATGCTACGGTTCTAGGGAGGAGAAATAGAAATGTTGTAGCTTCAGAATCAGGCTTTCAGGTGTAGGAGGTATTTGCCTGTGACCATGATCCTGAGTCTGTGTATCTCCTGGGTGAACTTTCTCCACGATCAGAGCGTTACTTACTGACTTTCGCTTTTATTGTAGACATGGAAGTTGCCAACTTTCTGAAGGCTTTATATTTTAACTCTGTTTTTTTTTTTAATCCTGTTGATTGCATTACAAGTTTTTCTCTCCCCCATCTTTATGCTCTTAATTGTCAGTTAAGTATCATTGTGGGGGCCTGGAGAGATGGCTCATTGGTTAAGAGCATTGGCTGCTCTTCCAAAGGACCTGAGAGTTTAAATCCTAGCACCTCCATGGTGGCTTAAAACTGTCTGTAATTACAGTTTCAAGGGATCTAACACCCTCACACAGACATACATAGAGGAAGAACACCAATGCAAATAAAATTTTGAAAAAGTATCATTGTAAGAGGCTTCTCTTTAATAATCTACATAAAAATAGTATATTGGTATGTTTAATGAAATGATATATAATGTATATATAGCATGAAAGAAGCCTGAAATAGTCTTAGTTTTAGAAAAGTTTTTGATTGGCATGTAATTGTTGAATTAAAGCTTTTCTATGCCCGCTGTATTCTCAAATGATGAGTTAGAGCCCTATAATATTTCTAATAAGCATTAAAACTTGCTCTCTCCTCCTGCACTTTCTCTCTCTCCCTGTATTACTCCCACTCCCCAACCCCGCACCAAGACCAGAAGTCCTGCCTACTGTCTGCTCTGCCCAGTCACAGGCTCTTCAGCTTCTTTATTACCAATGAAAGATAACTGGGGAGTAATTTTTACACAACATTGAGACTAGAGATTCTTCAGTAGCAATGACAATACCAGAATCTGTTAGCATTTAGCTCACTGCAGGTTCAGCAATTAATAGCAGTCAACAGAGACACACCTTGATACAATGTGAATGAAGCTCATCTCTGCACATAGTAGTTTTATAGATGTATGGGGTACAGCATAGAACTGAAGATACTGCTGTACTATATCACTGGTAGCCTGTCAACCATGTTCCGTACATGTATGTACTGTGAATGGTAAGTGCAGAGTAACTGGTATATCTTTCAGCTCAAAGAGTTCACAAGAAATAGTCTTAGGTTGGACTTGTGGCTTAACAGTTAAGAGCACTGGCTGCTATCTAGATGATCAGGGTTGCATTCCCAGCACCCTCAAGGTAGCGCACAATGGTCTATAATTCTGTAGTTCCAGGATATCTGACACCCTTTTCTGATCTCTGTGAGGACCAGGCACACACGATATACATACATAAATGCAGGCAAACACCCACACAGAGAATAGGTTTTTTTTTTTGTTTTTTGGTTTTTTTTTTTTAAGTTTTTCAAGACAGGGTTTCTTTTTCTTTTTTTTCTTTTTTTTTAAACCAAACCCCACACTAGTGTAGACTTGAGGATTTTGATGTTAATGAGAATGGTGTTTTTTGTTTGTTTTTTTTTTTTTTTCTTTCTTCAAGACAGGGTTTCTTTGTGTGTAGTCTTGGCTGTCCTGGACTCACTTTGTAGACCAGGCTGGCCTCGAACTCATAGAGATATGCCTCACTGAGTGCTGGGATCACAGGCGTGTACCACCGTGCCCGGCAGTAAAATAATTTTTAAAAAGAAAAAGTCTCATGTTCAATATTAGTCTTATAAATATTTTGAATACTACTTTTTTTTCTTCTCTCTCAGTCATATTTAAAATTATCAAGCTTGACAGATTAATGATATGTAATTTGTACTTAGTACTTGTTTTATCTAATAGCTTGTATCTTTTGAAATTTTGCTGATAGAAAGGTGATTGTGAATAATGCTATAGTTGTGATAAGTGAATGTTTGCAACTAAATCTAAATTATTAAAACAGAGGTTTTTGATAGATTTTTCTTATTAGATGTGGTTTAATTTCTCCAGCATCCAAATATTTTATACTAAGTATTCTGATTTCAAATACAGCTAATGTGCAGTACAAAATTCACAGTTACTTAAGGTATCTGTGTATGTGAGTGAATGATTTAATGTTGCAGCTGATAGTGCTAAATTGATTTCTTCCAAAGGAACTATTGACTTAGGTATTGATAAATCTTTCAAATATTGTGTGTTGTGAAAATAGCTATCTATTTGCACTAACTTCTAATTGTTCCATTTCTGAAAACCAGGGTTTTCCACTTAGAAGTACTATGTTAAGTCTAAGAAATCAGTCAATCTTGTATAGTGTTTTTGTAGGGTTACTTATTTGCTTCACTGTGAAAAGATCATTTATTTAGAGTTAAAGAAAGATTCCACTTTCCCTTGTTGGCTTTTAAAGAATGGTACTTGATATGGGCATAATGGACTGGCCTCTTGTGTTTTAGTTTGTAATGACAGTGTTCATCCCCCAGGGCTTCCTGTGTTTCTTTTCCTCCATTAATTACGTGTGCTATGTAGTGTGTAAGCAGGTATGGCATGTGAATGTGAGTACCGAAAGGGGCCACAAGAGGGCTTTGGATCCCCTGCAGCTGGAGTTGTGGCCCACCTACTGTGGGTGCTGGAAACCGAACATAGGTCCTCTCCTTTTAACATTGGAGCCATTTCTCCAGCCTGGCCTCCTGTGCTCTCAATGCCAGGGATGCAGTAAGTATCCCTTCACAGACTTTACCATTAACAAAGCATAAACTCAGCGGGAGTTAGAAACAATTTTTGCTGGGATGGTTGAAGAAAGTGGCAAATCTAGATAATGCAGAGCCTTGGGATTTTCCGTGCCAAGGTAAGGTATTGGTAAGAGGCAAGAATAGTTAGTCGTTATAGTTTTTAAGCAGTTCTACAACAAAGCCACATTTTAAAAAGCTAATTTTGGGCTGGCACGTGTGCATGTTTATAATCTCAGCATCCTGGAAGTGAGGGGGTGGTAGGAAGATCAGAAGTTAAAAACCAGATTTTTTAAAAAACTTTTTACTGATTCTCTTGAATTTCACATTATGCACCCCAATCCCACTAACTTCCCATCCCTCCATATCAGCCTTCTACCCTTGCAACCTAACCCCAAGAAAAAACAAAAAATAAGAATAAAAACAAAGGAACAAACAAAATCTCGCTGTGGAAGCTATATCGTGTCATAATGTGTCACACAGCCCAAACAGCTTTACTTGCAAATGTTCATTGGATCCTTCGACTTCTGCTACACTGTCAACACTGGATCCTCACCGAGACTCCTCTCAGATATCCTGTTGTTTCCCTGTGTCCTGAATCTTGCAGCTTTGCTTCCTAATGCTCCATCACATACTACAAGAATTCATAGATGGGGTAGATGTTTATATGGGCCAAAAGCCCTGGATCTGGGCTGTGGATGCTAGCTAAGTTATTCAGCCTGCCAGTTCTCCTGTGCCTGCACCACTCTGCTAGCTGCAGCTGGCAAGGGGCAGGACTGGCTCCCCTGGTTGAAGTAGATGTGATGGTTGAGGGAGAGAACAAGGATAGAAGAAAAAAAATTGCCTAAGAAATAATGATACTTCCAGGTAGATATAACTGTCTCTCAAGGCCTGCCTGGCTAGAGTTACATGGTGAGACCTTGTCTCAAGAAAAAAAAAAAAAGCAAGCACATTTTTAAAAAGATATTTAAAATAACAAAAGTTTAATGTGACATTAAAATAAAATGTTATAAAATGTATATTTAGAGTACAAAGGCATATACAATAAATAAAAACAGGTAGTATCTCTAGATATTTTCATGATAGTTTATGAAAGTTTTGTAATGGTGGGTTGAGGGTGTTGGCAAAGGTAAAGATTTTGTTTTAATGTTTATTCTTTTTATATTCTTATATACAAGAATGGTGTGTAAAACTGAGGATTTTAAAAAAATACAGAAATGTATAATGAAACTGTGGATAATTCTTCATAGTTGAAGGCAGTTCTGTACAATGTAGGAAGCCTAAGGTGTCTCTTACTCACCAGAGATCCATTACCTACTCTGTTCCTGACAAACAATCCCTGAACACTTTGGCACAGTCCTGGAGGAAGATCTCTACAATCTAAGAGATGCATACTCTACAATTCCTATTAACATTAACGACTGAGAATGCATTTATCGAGAGTCTCAGCATCTCTTTTGAGGTGCTGCCAGGTAGAGATTCTCAGAGGAGAACTCTGACAGGCTCCTGCAAGCTTATCAGAGTATTGTTCAATGTCAGGGGTTGGAATTCTCCCATAGGGTGGGTCTTTGGTTGAGCCAGGCATTGGGTGGACAGTCCCTCAATCTCTGTTCTATATGCTCTATCTTTATCCTTGCACATCTTGTAGTCAGGGTCAATTTGGGGTTGAAGTTTTTGTGGGTGGGTTGGTGTTCTTCTCCCTCTACTAGGAGATTAGTCCAGTTAGATGGTGTCATTTTCAGTCTCTGTGGCCTCTGCTACTAGGAGTCTTTGAGCAAGCACATTTTTAAGGCACGAGTAGCAGATCGAGAAAGTTAAAAATGCTTATTGCAGTTTTGCTAATACATTAAATTTGTGTGTGTGTGTGTGTGTGTGTGCATCTGCATGCTTATGTATATGTATGGGGGCATGTGTGTGTCAAAGTCCATGTGTGGATGCCAGAGAAAAACTTGTAAGAGTTGGGTTCTGGGTCTGGCTTGATAGCTGGCACCCTTGCCTGCTGAGCCATCTCATTGCCCCCATGATCTTAATCTTTTACCATCTTTTTTTTTTTTTTTTTTTTTTTAAGCTGAATTCCACAGTTGTATCTAAAATTCTGTAGCGCAGGTATGATGCTCAGGAAACCACTCTATTAGCTATTGGTAGTATACTTGATTATTCAGACATTGATTTGCTCATCTTTGCTTGTCTTTTGTTTTTTTAATTCCTCTGCCTTCCCCCCCCCCCTTTGGTGTAATTTCATTGCTTTTTAATGAAGGAGTATATGAACTAAGTTTGTTCATTTTCCTACTTGCATTTCTGGGAGAGATTTGGTAAAGAACATTGAGATGCATGGGTAAGTTGTGTTATCTATGAATTTTCAAATATTTTATTCTTGTCTCCTAACGATTAAATTTGACAGATGAAAGCATAATTTTTTTTTTTCCTGGAACCCTTTAACCTTTCTATAGGAAAATAATTTCTGTCGCAGTGCTGAGTATTAAGTCTAGGGCAAGCACTGGACAAGCACTTTACCTCTGAGCTGTACCCTGGATGTTTACTTTTATTTTTGAGACAGTCTTAGTAAGTGGCCCTGGCTCACCCTGATCTCATTATGTAGCCTGGGCTGGCCTTTATGGTGGGATTCTTAACTGTCATCTGAGTAACTAGGGTTATAGGCCTGTACTACTAGGCCTAGCTGTGCTTTTGCGTATTGTATACTTTTGTGTGTGTGTGTGTGCACATGCATGTATGTGCACATGCATGTGTGTGCATGTAGGTGTGAGACCAGAGGATGATCTCGGGTGCTATTCCTTGGGCTCTGTCAACTTTTGTTGTTTTCTTTCGATTTTGAGGCAGGGTCTTAACTGGCTTGGAACTTACCAAGTAGGCTTTGGGGCAGGGGAGCTGGCCTGAAGCAAGAGTGAGGTCGAGATGTGTCCAAACCCCAAAAATCTCATATTGGGACCAACAGTAGTAAGGGTCACTCCTTTCCTGTTTTGGGCGTTCATGCTCTGTGCACGTAAACTCCACCTCTACCACCCTTGAGGTAGTCATGTGGTCTGGTGACCAAGTTTCAGGTTAAAACTTGCTATTTCCTTATAAAGAAATGTTCAGCTAGCACCTGGGATTCCTCTTCATGCAAATGAAGCAGTCACAGCACCTCAGCCCCAGCCAATGATATCCAGTCACCCTGAAAAGCCCTACCCAATTCCCCAAGGTTTATATAGCCCTTAAATCCCCTCTCCCCCAATAAAGGAGAGCTGTTTCACTGAAAACTGTCACAGAGTAGGCTTTTTCCGCCTCTCACTGCCAGACCAAGGTCCTGCCAACTCACCCATCCGGATAAGCTTCATTCCTTCCAGTCCAGCCCCAGAAGAGTGTCTGGACGCCCTGAGGGCAGAAACAGAACCCAGCAGTAGGCTGGTTTGGCTGGCCCACAAGCCCTAGGGATTGTAGGCTTAGATTTTTCAATAAACCTACTTTATTTAGGGTTCTACCTCCCTTCTAACCTGCTGACCAGAAGTAGGGGAGAAAGGAGGTTTATAGGAAAAGGGGGTTGTAGACCTTTTTAGAAGTAGTTCCTTGGGGTGAGCTCACTCTTTGTTGTCTGGATACCAGCAGCCCAGTCCAAATGCCAGCATCAAACAGCAGCACAATTCAGCAGAGCAGGCCAGGGCAGTGAAAGCTACAAGACTCAGTTGGAGTTCCCCAAGAAGTTCTCTGGAATGTTTCTCTTTTCAAAGTGAAGTGTTGAAGCAAAAGTGTTGATCCAAAAAGTGTTGTCTCATTGTGGGCTTCTGTATACCTCCTCTTCTCAAAGTTTGCCCACTGAATGTTTTCAGCTGGCCAAAGTCATACCCTTAGCATGAGATGGCTTTCAGCAAAACATCACGTGCCCCCTAAATGGACATGATGAGAAAGTATGTCCTTTAAAATATTTCAATGGACTGGACAGATGGCTAAGTGGTCAAGAGTGCTGGCTGGTTTTGTTAAGGACCCAAGTTTCCCAGGTCCAATTTAGTGACTGACAACCACCAATAACTCCATTTCTAGGGCATCTGATTCCCTCTTTTGGCCTCCATGGGCACCAAGTGCACACATGGTATACAGATATACACCACAGGCCAGAAAAGCTTATGCAAGAGCAGCCAGCCCTCTTACCGCTCAGACATCTATCTAGTCCCTTTCTGAAATCTTTAAAAACATAGTTTATCACCATAGTCATTTAGAGTTCCAGTGTGCTATGCTTTGTTGCATAAAATAAAAGTAATAACAAGAATAAAAAATATCTCAAGTGGGTGTCACTGTATACACCTGTAATCCCAGCACAAGGTGGCAACAGGAAGATTGGCAGTTCAGCTCTAGCCTCAGCTACATAGTAAACTTGAGACTAGCCTTGGCTCTATGAAATGTGAGAAATGCTTTTTAAGTCCAATAATCTCTCATCTCTGCGCAGCAGGCTTGCATGTAGACAAAACACTTGTACATAAAAAAATAAATATTTTAAAAGATTTAATCTAGTATACAGTGTAGAAGAGTACAGATCTCTAAGACTGAGTTATAAAATGTTTGTTGTTGCTTTTTTGTTTTGTTTTCAGTAAAATCTGTTTAATAGACAAATTCTTTAAGGAACAGAATTCCAAGTTATAGGCTTTTTTTTTTTTTTAAGATAAGATTTCTCTGTGTAGCTTTGGCTGTCTTAGAATTAACTCTGTAGGCCAGACTGGCCTATAACTCACAGATTTGCCTGTTTCTGCCTCCCAAGTGCAGCTTATGTTTTTATTTTTGTTTTCATATGTATAAGTGTTTTGCCTACAAGTGTGCATACATGCACTTTATTGTGTTCCCGTGGATGTCAGAAGAGGGCTTCTTTCAGATCCCCTTAACTGGAGTAACAGACAGTTATGAGCCACCATGTGGGTGCTGGGAATTGAATCCAGGTCCCCTGGAGGAACAGTGAGTGCTCTTAACTACTGAGCCATCTCTCAAGCCCACTAAAGAGCTGTAAAATTGTTTTTAATTTAATATGAATGAATTAGATACATATTTACATTTGTACAGATTTTCTACTTTTAAATTCAGCTCTTTCCTGTCATTAGAGTTCTTAAAATAATATATAGATTTTCTAAACTCAAAAGATTTTATTTGAAGATGTTTATTACAATAAATATCTTTGAAGACTGAAAGTTATATTCTTTTACTTAAGCTCAAATTTGAGATTTAAAACCTTGAGAGCTTTGAAGTTGATTTCTAGACACAAGATGGGTAAAGTGACTCATCTGTACTGCCTTGCTTAGGAGACATGGCATAAGAAAAGTTAAAGGTTAAAATCACAATGTTGAGACTGCCCTGCAGTGATTTTTTTTTTTTAAATTGTAGGTTTTCCCCTGACATTAAAAAAAAAAAAACAAAAACAGGACTACAATTATACTGTGCTATTTTGCTTATCACTACTTATTTTTTAAAAACATTACTATATAACAAATCTATTGCAATTATCTCTCTTTTTAACTACTTCCTCGTGCAACTATTAAAAACTGGGTATCTTCACATTCACAGTTTTAGGGAAAATATTTATCAAACAGTATATATAGTTTTAAATAAAGTAGATTTACCAGATTTAGTTTATTTGCAATTGAGGATGAACTTGTATGTAAGTACTAATATAGACATTAGCAATAAACTGTCAGGCAGAATGTTGAAAAGCCCTATTTTAAGTACTAGCTTATTTTTATGACCATAAACAAATCATATATATATGTTGGTATCGAAGCACTGAAAATAAAACTCATTTGTGATAAGCTTCATCCTTGTATCTGTATCCTAAAATGTAACTGAATGATAATAAAGTACTATTCATCTGCAGGTGCATTGCTCCTGCTTAGTTAAAAGATGGTTGAAAGGACAGGAATTAGTAGCATGTTGTATTAGCCTTTTGTAGTATATTTTGTCCTAAGCATCTTAATTTCCCTGTTTTGAATGCTAAGTAGCAAGGGTCTTGGTTTAGAACTAATACCCATCATGCATGTAAACGGTATGAAAGAGCTGCTTAGTAAGTTAACACAAAGTGTTCTTGTGTCAGTCCTTGTGGAAATAGATACAATACAAACATTACAGCTGAACTCACGGCAAACTCCATTAAGTAAAAACCTGGCCTCATTGTTCAGGAAAAAGTTTGAATAGAATGCAAGCTCATTTTGTTGAATGTAATGTCAGGCTTTTAGGGACTGTATTGAAGGATAAGGTTTTGTTAAGTTGAGACCAATTCATTAAGTTTTATTGCCTGGTGAGAAGCAGTAATACTTTATTGTAAGACTTCATCAAATATTCATGGTTAAAGAGAAGTAGTAAATGTATTCAATCAAGTGGTCTTTGGGGGTTTGAAAAGGATTATGAAGTCTGCTCAGCTGATAGTTTTCATTCATTGAGGTTGTTTAACAAGGGTAATTTTAATCTCTGATTTTAATTTTGTTGTCCAGTCTTTTCTCTTTTATACGATCACAAATCCAAGTCTATGAAAGTTGTCACATTGTAGAGTAGATAATATAACCATTCATATGATTTTTTTATTTCCTGAGTGAAGACATTTGAACAAATTTTTTATCTTAGTTTAGCATATGAGAGTGTTATCTGTCTACTGTTCATTTGTTCAGACTACCTAGCCTAACCACTTACATGATCTCTTCATGTCTTGAATAATATGGTTCCTCTGACATGTAAACTAATAAGCAGTCTTTTGTTTTGGCTTTTTAAGACTGTCAACTGTCATAAAGGGTGGTAGGTAGTAATCATTTTCTGTATGCTGTTAAACAATCTCAACGGAACTGCCTTTACTCTTGCACCTGATATTAGGCTACCTGCGTCCTCTGATTTCTCTTTATGTTAATGCTCGTCTCAAATTTGTGTGAGTAGTTTGTTTATAGAAAACTGATCTTTTTCCATTTCACTGCACTGTTTACTTCTTTAGTTTAGTGGTGAAGTTTTGTGTGGTACTTTTTGGTTTTGTCCATTAAATTTTTTTGTTTTGTTTTGAAACATGGGGTCTATTCCTGGCTGGCCTGGAACTTCTTATGTAGGCTAGGCTGGCCTCAAACTCACAGAGATCCACCTGCCTCTGCTTCCTGAGTGCTGGGATTAATCACTGTACCTAAACTAGTTTTGTCCATTTAAAAGAAATAAAACATTTTCAGCTAAAAATGAAGTTTGTTAATTTTTTTGTTCTTTATTCTCTATTTCTCAGGCAGATGATGTTGAAGGCAAAATCAGACAAATCATTCCACCTGGGTTTTGCACAAACACAAATGATTTTCTTTCTTTGCTGGAAAAAGAAGCTGATTTCACACCATTTGGAACTCTTCTCCATACATACTCAGTTTCTAGTCCAACAGGAGGAGAAAACTTTACTTTTCAGATATACAAGGTAAAAAGAAATATTTCCTTAGCCTGGAACCTGTATGGGATTTTATATTCAGTAATTCTGATGTTAGACAAAAAAGGTTTTTATTGGCACTAAAACCAGATCTGTTTTGACTGTATGTTTGTATACATATTTAATCTGAGACTTCTAAACATTTTCCCACAGGATAGTTTTGTGTTCTACAGACTTTCACTTACCTCTGTGATGGGTTTCACCTGACTTTTGCTGGCTTTTTCCCTAGGCTGACATGACATGTAGAGGCTTTCGAGAATATCATGAAAGGCTTCAGACCTTTTTGATGTGGTTTATTGAAACTGCTAGCTTTATTGACGTGGATGATGAAAGATGGCACTACTTTCTAGTGTAAGTACAGTTCTAAAGCAACAGTGGACCTTATTACCTCCACAAAGCCAGCATTTTAATTGTGGCAGCCCAATTATTGGGACAGTATAATGATATTTTTCCCAGGAAAGAAAAACTATTGTTTATGGGGCTTGAGTTTGCCTTCATTATGCTTTGGGGGACTTGAGAATAGAGCTGAATTAAATGCTGTTGTCCGTTAGGGCCCTGAATGTAGGCTTAAACAGTAAAATGAGCTTTGCCTGTGTTTTCTTTTACTTGCCACCTATTCATCTTTATAATAGGCAAGTGCACTGAAGTGATGTAAAGAGGTCTGATTTATCCAAGTTGCTGCACACCAATTAAGTGAATTGTACATTCAGAACATAGCAGGTGTACCCATTGGGCCCTCACAGAGTAGCTTGCTGACACTGAAAATTCAGTCAGAGAATGGAAAAGAAAATGGACACTGCATGGGAGCGCGACTGTAATTGACCTGCTTGGCTTTCTGTTTTATCTGCAGATTTGAGAAGTATAATAAGGATGGAGCTACGCTCTTTGCGACCGTAGGCTACATGACAGTCTATAATTACTATGTGTACCCAGACAAAACCCGGCCACGTGTAAGGTAATTGGCAGTATAACACGTGCCTTGTCTTTTATTTCAGAAGGAACTGCTGAAGTTTCCAATACTTGTTATAGTAGTGTTGATTTGTTTAAAAAAAAAAATCACTATTCATTGGCTGTGTACTGATTTAATTTATTATTTTCTTTGAAACTGTGTGGCAGAGTAAACCAATTTTGAGTATGTTAGTAATTTTTCGGTTTCTTCAAGTTTGATTTTTAAAAAGCACCAAAATTCATACTATAGTAATTTGAAAATTTTAAACTCAACATGTTAATATATTCTAATTTAGAATAATTTCTTTACTATAGTCAGATGCTGATACTGACTCCATTTCAAGGTCAGGGCCATGGTGCTCAACTTCTTGAAACAGTTCACAGATACTACATTGCATCTCCATCAGTTCTAGATATTACAGGTATGTAAAATTTTGCTACTGAAGAGCCTTCCTCAAATGTCTTAATAGTTTTATTTCTGTCATAAATGTCAATGTTCTTTTGGGGGGGTCTTCAGGAGAGTGAAGATTGCTTTTAGGGTACATTGAGATCATAAACTTTATCGGAGATTTGGCTGCATCGCTAGCTGAAGTGGACAAATTAAAAATAGTGAGCAAAATACGTGGGGAAATCCTGATCAGATATAAATGCATTGCAAGTATGGTATAATTAGTTTAGCTTATTGTGCAAACATATTTAGAAGATACTTGTGCAGTTATTTTAAACCATAGTGTGAGGGGGAGCAATTCCTTTTCAGAAGACCCTCTTTTTTTTTTAATAATACTTATTTATACAGTGTTCTGTTTGCATGTGTGCCTGCAGGCCAAAAGAGGGCACCAGATCTCATTATAGATGGTTGTGAGCCACCATATGGTTGCTGGGAATTGACCTTTGGAAGAACAGCCAGTGCTCTTAACCTCTGAGCCATCTCCAGCCCAGAAGACACTTTTTTTAAAAAAAAATTATTATTTTAATTATATGTAAACGCTTGTGTCTCTGTATGAGTATAGATGGAGTTCAGGCATCCACAGAAGCCAGAGCAGGGCCTCTGATTCCCTGAAGCTGGAGTTTCTGAGAGGTTGTGAGCTGCCTGACTTGGGTCTTGGGAACCAAACTCAGGTCCTCTGACAAGCAGTATTTGTATTTAACTGCTGGCCAGAAGACATATTTCTTAAAGTGTTTTGTATTTTTATAATGCATGCCATCTTAGTAGTAGATAAGATGAAATACAGTCTGTAGAAACATCCTTTCTATTGGGAAAGCCTCTTCCTCGTGTGAATTAGCCATGGAAGTAGTAGTATGAAACAAATGCTTAGAGGGAAGAAAACTACTTTTTAGAAATAGGAAGGATATGTGGAATGCAGTCATTCTTGCCTTTAATCTCAGCACTGGGGTAGCTGAGGTAAGAGGGTTGCTGTGAGTTTCAAGCTGGCATGGTATTATATGGTCAGTTCTGGAGAAGCCTGGGCTGTAGAGTGACACTATCTTTAAAACCAAAATGAATATTCCCCAAGCATTGGTGCACATGCCCTTACGGAAGCAGAGGGCAAGCGGATCTCGGAATTTGAAGTCAGCCTGGTCTACAAAGTGAGTTCCGGGACAGCCAAGGCTATTATAGAGAAACCCTGTCTCCAAAAACAAAATAAATAAATAAACGAAAAGAAGACATCAGTACATAATATTCTAGCTTAACTGCCAAAACACAGTGTGTGAGGAATATAACTGTCATTTTCTTACCCTGAGCAATGTTCAAATTTGTTGTTAATAAAGTTGGTAATAAACTGAAAGTCACTGCCAGGTTTGGTGACACATATACCTGTAATCCTAGCAGTAACGAGGCTGATGCAAGAGAATTGAGAGTTTGAGGCCAACTTGGACTACATAGGGAGACTGTTTCAAAATAAAACGAAAGTTAAAAAAACCTAGAAGTCACTTTTTCCTTATGATTAGTATATAGGGTTGAGTATCCTCAATCTGAAACCAAAATTCAGGACTACTTTGGTGTGTGTTGTGCAGAAAGGCCAGAAAAGGGTGTTGAATCTCCTGAGCTGGAATTAGAGGCAGTTGTCAGCACTTGACATGAGTGCTGGGACTGCACTCTATGGGAAAGAGCAGTAATTTCCCTTAGCCTCTGGTCCGATTCTCCAGCCCTCCTCCTCTCCCCCAAGCTTTTTGTTTGGTTTTTAATTTCAAGATTTTTTTTTTTTTTTTTTAGTGCCAACAATGATACTCAAAATTTCAGATTTTTTAGAACATTTTAGATTTTCAGGTTAAGGATTTCTGCTGGAAAATTATAAACACATTCCAAAAACAACAAAAAAAATCCTCAAAAATCTGAACCAGTTTTGGTCCCACATATTACAGCTAAAGTTGCTCGCCCTGTACCAGATATTCACATTTAAGTTCGATATTAACATTCATTTTACAAAGGCTTGAATATGGAGCTGGGTATATAGAGTAGAGCTCAATGGTAAAGCACTTGGCCTATTTATGATAGGATTTGTGGATAGAGACATCTTAAAAGGGAAACATGGAAGGGGGAATGCGTGTGGATGGTGTGCTTAGGGCCTAAGATTCAAGAGGAAGAAGTTATAGACTGTCAGAACCTTGAGGTCCTTGGCAATAAGTTGGGGCAGTGATTTGCAACCTTCCTAATGCTGCGACCCTATATACTACAGTTCTTCGTGTTGTGGTGACCCCTAACCGTAAAATCATTCCATTGCTACTTCATAACTGTAATTTTGCTACTCTTAAGAATCATAATGTAAATATTTTGGAGGTAGAGGTTTGCCAAAGGGGTCATGACCCACAGGATGAAAACTGCTAAATTAGAGTCTTACAAATGTGATGAAAAGACACTTTTCTCAAGAGCGGAATAACACGTTCATACAACCTCTAGGATGTTTACACTTGAACTCCTTCCATACATTTTGGTTACTGATTTTCCATATAGCTGAATTTAAAGAGAAAAGAAATCCCTTCTATTCTATTCTTGGGAACATCCCCACACCTCCAGGGTAAGGGTAATGACTTCACTCTTGTTTTTATACAAGCCCTGAAGAAGTTAAACAGTCCAGCCTTTACCTTGTAGGTTCTGGGCTCCTCTTCCTGTTTATAGGACTCTCTATATCAAATGTGCTTAAATCTTGATGTCTGCTGTGATCAGTCCTTTCCACTGCTGCAGTAACTCTTTAGTAATAAGTGTTTTGATGAGAAAAATTAAGAGATATAGATTATAGGTTCACAATGACCTTAGAGGCTTGTATCTGACTCCCTGGGGAGACTGATGTACTGGTAGTTATATGTATACTCATTGCTGCTATAATAAGAGTGGTCTGGGGGTTTGATCCCTCAAAATGAATGAATGAATTTGAATTATTTGAACTGAATGCTATATTCCCCAGATTGACCTCCAGCTTATCATTTAAGCTAGGTGAGCCTTGAACTTGAGAGCCCCTACCTCAGCCTCAACTGCTGAGACTAAAGACCTACCTGTACTGTCACAACTGGCTTAGACACAAGTTTCTAAAATTAACATGCACTAAAATGGTAACTAGTTTTAAAAATGATTTATTTTCAGAATTTTATGAAATTGTTTAAAGAACTATAAAAATAAAACAATAAAAATTACTGACCATGGTACTGGAAAGCTTATAACATGCTAATGGGCTGATTTTTCTTTTTTCATTCAAGTGTACAGATTTTGCTTGCTCAAGAAGAAAAGATAGAGCTGCTAGAATAATAAATTGTCTTCTATTAAGAACTACTTACCTTTTCCCTTCACTGTGGTCTAGAGAATTCTGCCTTACATGACAATTGATGCTGGGTACCCTTTAAATGTTCTAAATTAATAAACTAGGGGGAAAGCATGTTAGGGTTTTTGGTTTTGTTTGTGCTGAGAATCAAACCTATGGCCTTGTAGATGCAAACATTCTACCACTGAGCTATAACCCAGCTGAGCATTTTAAAAAGGGAGTTCCACATTTATAGTGCTGAATTATCTTTTCTCTGATTCACTGCTGTTAAAGGGGTTGAAACTTAAGAGATAAGGAAGTAATTGTGCAGCTTCATATCAGAAGTCATACATGGACAGACACGGTCACTATTTTTTATGACCTATAATGTTGTCAAGACAGTACAGCCAGCTCTCTCACTGCTTTGAACTGAGCCAAAGTTGCCAGCCTCTGTTCACTGACAGCTTGGGCTTGGTGCTACACGAGGAGACATTTTTGGTGATGTTAATCTGGAGTTCACATAAGTAGTCTTTGTCTGCTCTAGTGGGTAATGTGCCAGCAGGGGTTGTTTCTCTGAAGCCTCTTAACTACTTTTTTCTGTCTATTCTAGCCAATAAAGTCCTTGATACTTAGCACCAATTAGGAGAGAAAGAATTTTCTTTCTTAAATCTCAGTGAAGAGTCATTAATAATAGTACCTTTTATTCATTGCTATGATTCATTAGAAACGAAGTCTTTAAAGAGAAAGACTAAACATGTTCAAAGGACGTCTGAATTTGACAACTGAGTATCGACCTTTATTTTCAGCATTAAATGTTTCTTGGCATTGCAAAATGCTAAAAATGCTTTGTTAGCTGCTCTCATTAATATATTTCTCTTAGCTTTTGTACCCAGTCCTTAAAACCATTAAAAAGAAAAAAAGAAAAAAAAAAAACTTACTGAATTTTATACTCTAGTCATTTGGCTGGGTATTTCTCCATTATTTTATGGTATTTAACTTCGTGGCTCTTCTGCAGGCTTTGGGTCTTCCTTTGAAATCCAAGCTTTTAGAGTATTGAGATGGCTTTTGCATCCTTGGCAGATAGGCAGAAATAATTATAATTAATATTTAATTATTAATAGCATAGGTTCTTTCCTCAGTGGGTATATGTTTGAGATTTAATTTCCATCCACTTTGGTTTTTTTTTTTTTTTTTTTTTTCAGTTTTATTGGCAGACAGTTCCTTGTTACATGCACTCTTCCTTTTGAGGCTGTCAGAAGCTACATGGATAGCATGAGTACTTCTCAGAATATAGATGGAATCAACAATTTGTACAGTAGAAATTGATCTTGACTATCATGTACATATCGGCATTATTAATTTACTAATAGTGTATTAGCAGCTAATATATTTATCCTTTAAAGCCTGTTTCGCCATGTTATACTGTTTTTTTTTAAGTAAATGTCGATTTTTTTACATACTTAGGTGATTTCTTATTTTCCTTTAAAATATTTTTAATAATGTATCTCATTAATACAGAGAGGCTTTTAAACATGATAGAACACTTAATGCTATAAGCTGATGTATTGGAACAAACTCTAGTTTTTAAACCCTGCATATCACCAGAGATTTATAGTCAAGCAAATTTTATCTTCAAATATGTTACTTTTGTGTAGGTGTGGTCTGTATGTATGGTGTATACATATGTATATATGCTGTGTGCATTGTGGTTTTGCATATGCATTCAGAGGCCAGAGGAAGGTGCTGACTACCCTCTTTCATCACTGTCTACCTATTCCCTGGAGACAGTCTCTTAGGAACCTGCAAGCTAAAGTGGCAGTTAGCAAGCCCCACTCATCATTCTACCTTTGCCTTCCAAAGCACTGAGTTAGAGGAGCACATGGCTAACACTTGGTCATGAATGATGTGATTTTTCATGCAGCAAGTTTTTTCCCACCGGACACATCTCCAAGCCCCACACTCTTGTTTTTGAGACAAGGCCTTGAACATGTAATGTATCCCAGGATAACCTGGATTCCTGATATCCTTGCCTCTTCCTCACCAAGGGTGGGAGTACAGGCATATACGACCATGTGGGGGTGTTAAAGCAGTGCTAGTGATTTAATTGAAACAGGATCTTGTAAATGCTGGGTAAGTACTCTACCAATTGTTTGTTTTTATGTTTTGAGACAGTTTCACATAATCCAGGCCAAACTTAGTATGTAGCCCCGGGTAACTTTGAGGTTGTGCTCATCCTGCCTCCACCTCCCAACTGGTGGGATTATAGGTTTGTGCCATCACTCAAGGCTTATAATCAGATCTGTACATTGGTTCTATAGCTTGCATCCTTTCTGCACTTAACTTATTCATTAGTAATGGTGATCATGTCAATCACATATTAAGATGAAATAGTTCCTTGCCTTTAGCTGTATTATTTAGTCACTTATTTTGCCTTCTTATATAGCTAAAATCTTCCAATAAAAATCTGACTATAAATAGGGGCAGGCAGTTCCTATGTCTTGCTGCCAGTCTAACCAGGAAGCACTTTGTCTTTCACCATTATGAATGAGTACTATAGGTGCCTGTGATCAAATTTGGAATCTGTCTTTTTATTAAGTGGCTGTCGTGCTCCATATTCTATTGCTATAGCATTGGACTTAAAAAGAAATCCCTTTTACATGTAGCTGTTTGGTTTGAGGAAATGAGACTCCAGCTTTACTCTTTTGCTTTCACAGATCCCATTTTCCAACCCACATTTGATGAAAAGACTTCCTGTGTTGAATTGTCTTGGCAACTTTGTCAGAAAATGACCATAATAAATAGGTTTACTTTGGATTCTCCATTTTTATCAGGCTGTCTATCTATCTTTATGCCCAAGTATACTGTTAAAGTGTAGCTTTGAAGTAATATTGACATCAGAAAGTCTTATGGGGGACTGGAGAGATGACTCAGCAGTAAAGAACATTGACTGATTGACTCTTCCTCCAGATGACCCAGGTTCGATTCCCAGCACTCACAGAGTGGCTCACAGTTGTCTGTAACTCTGGTTCTAGAGGTCTCTCTGGACACAGGAGCACATGGTACACAGACATAATTTTTTTTTATTATTATTTATCACTGTGCATGGACATGTGTTGAGGTCAGAGGATAACGTTGTGGACCTAGTTGTCTCCACCCTTAAATGGATTTTGGAACTTGAACTCAGGTTGCTAGGCTTGTGTCACAAGTGCCTTTACCTGCTGTACCATCTCTTCAGACTGGCATTATTTTAACTTTTCAACTCATAAGGAAGTGGGGACACAAGTGGAATAACTTCCCCATGATCCCACATCTATGGATGACACAACTGTTCAGAATTATTCCTGCCCATCTTGCTCCAATGTTAACTGGACTGCTACTTAATCTAATGTAGTTACACCATAGGGAAATATAAAAGAAGATCTGTGATATTCAGAAATGGTGAAGGAATAATCAAAATTATGTCCTTACTATGTTTTCTAAGAGTTGTTGTAGAGGGCCATAAAAGCTGCTGGATTAAAGAAGTTACTACATTTGGGGAATATGAGAAGATTTGGAGGGGAGAATGAAGGGGGTGTGTGATCAAAACATGTGTATGTATGAAATTCTCAAGCAGTCAATAGTCTTTTAAAAGAGGGTTATAATTGACTTGGGATGTAAAATTAATTCATTATTCTGTATATATTAATTTAGGAAATTATGTCAGCAGTTATTCATAAACCAGCTATTTTCCAAACAAAAACTTGTTAGACTTATAATAAGCCTTAAAACCCTAGAGCTGGGGCAGATATCAACCCTTTAAGCTATTTTGTCTGCTTCCCATCCAAAATCCCAAATACTTACACATGTTCCATTTGGGCTGCTCCTGCTCTCAGAAGCAGTTCTCGGAGCAAGCTGCTCTTGGCTATTAGGTCCTGGTTATTCCATGGTGACCTCCTGTCTCCTCTCATCTTTGGTTGTTCATCTCCGTAGTCCTCTTCTCCTCCTCTTTTTGTGGTTCTCCTGAAACCCCAAACCCAGAGCCTTCAGCTCTGCCTATCTTTATTCTGTCCAGCCCAGGCTGTCAGCAACTTTATTTACCAATCAGGGATAATTGGAATGCATTCCTTACATCACATGGATATAGGTGATGGTTCAGCATACATAACAATGCTCATGGCAGTGCAGTAACCAGATCTCAGAGCACTGAAGTTAGCATTTAAAAACAATAGTACACAAAACCCTCCTCCAACACATGGAATTCTTAGCTACCAAAAAGTGAACTGCATTTGGAATTGTTTTCAAACCTGAATATTTCATTTATATGGCTAATTTGACTGCAGCTAAAATGAAGATGCATGTAGTTAGTTACATTCCAGTCAAAAAGTTGATATGTAAAATGAAGCAGTGTTCATTTTATCAATAGTATAAATGTCTTTGCTACCATTTTGTTATAATAGTTACCAGGAGTGATCTTTAATATTGTAACTTTGGGTATATAATTTTTTTCTCAGAATGTTACCTTGTTACCATGTTACTGAGATTGCAAATGATAGTGGAATTGTGTTGGGTAAGGGCAGTGCTATGTTTTTCATTTCATTAGCGGAAGACCCATCCAAAAGCTATGTGAAACTGAGAGACTTTGTTCTTGTGAAGCTTTGTCAAGATTTGCCCTGTTTCTCCCGGGAAAGGTTAATGCAAGGATTCAATGAAGATATGGCGATACAAGCACAACAGAAGTTCAAAATAAATAAGGTATTTCTATTATTTTTATTTTGTAGGAGGAAGAAATTTAAATTTACTTTTAAAAAAGTACTTAACTAAACTACGGTAAGGACATTAACATATGGAAAGCAATAGTGGTTACAGACTCTGAAGTCAGACCACCAGGCCTAAGTCTAGAACTTTGTCTTGTCATCTAAAACAGTTTAGTTTATGCCTTCGTACCTCGTTTTCCTTATTGACAGAAGGAATACATATCACATTGTACATGTTCACTTTCCTTATTGATAGGATGAAAGAGAATACATTTTATATTGTACTAAGTATATAATAAGCAGATCAAAGATGAGTAAAAAACTAAACTGTGCTGCCAGAATGGCTTAGTGGGTTGTTGGCTTAGAGTTTGCTGCTAAGCCTAACGACCCGAGTTCAATCCTCAGGATCCATATGGTAGAAGGAGAAAGCCAACTTCAGAAAGTTGTCCTCTGATCTCTATCAGGCTCCTTGGTATGAGTGTTGTGGCCCCCCCCCCCCATAAGGAGCTGCAGTACAATCTTTTTAAAATAAAGCTTTGTGTGTGTGTAGGGGTAGATTTATTTTATGTGTATGGATATGTATGTATATATGTATGTCTTTGCACTGTGTGTGTCTCGTACCAGAGGACATAAAAGGTGGCATCTGATCTAGAACTGGAATTACAGACAGTTGTGAGCCATCATGTAGGTGCTGAGAATGGAATGCAGGTCTTCTAGAAGAGCAGCCAGTGCTCTTAACTACTGAACTGTCTCTCCAGCCCTATAGTACTGGGCTGTAAAGTGGCTCTATCTCTGGAGACGTAGAAAGGTGCTAAGAATATGTGCAGCTTTCAGCTTCTTATGTTTGCGTTTTTTTTTTTTTTTTTTTCAAGACGGTGTTAGCATAGTTTTTATCTATTTTATTTTGGTTCTTAAAACTCCACCTCTTTTCCTTATCCTACCCTAATCCTTTCCAACCCCTTAACATTAGGAAGGAGAAAAATAAGGTTAGGGGTAAGGGGGCATAGACCTCTATAGGCTACTTCCTGCTGATTGTGGCATCAAATTCCTAGGGGCAAGTCCAGTCTTCCTCATCAGAATATCTAGCAGTCCAGCAAACCCGTAATCTAGCAATAGCAAACACAACAGCAAGAAGAACCAGCAGCAACAAGGACAGCAGCAGTCGCTCTCCCATTTATACCCTCTCCGGAGTCCCACCTGGCAAAGATCACACCTCTGCTAGTGCAAGAGGCAAATCATAATCACCTGCTGTGAAGCAGCTTCTTATCACCTGCCTCTGCTGGGATCAAAGGTGTGTATCACCACCACCCAGCTTCATTTTCTACACTTTATTTTTTTTTTTAACATTTGGGACTGGGGGAGCACATGCATTCTTCTGTGCAGGTGTGAAGGTCAGAGGAGAACTCCTAAGAGTTGGTTTTCCCCTTCTACCACATGGTCTCCAAGCATTAAATTCAGGCACTCACGCTTGAGCACACATATCTTCACCCCCGAGCTGTCTCACCATAATTTTTTATGCTCTGTATATTTAAATTTTAAAGTAGTAACTATCTTAAGATAGGGATGAAAAAAAAACATGGAATGTCAAAGAAATTATATATGTTAGTATATATTCATGAATGAGAGGGCACTTCATGGGAAGGGTAGAGCCTTTTTTTCCCTCACATTTAAATGAAATTTAATGTGATTTTTCACATTGTAATTAATGAGATTTTTTTGTTTGTTTGTTTATCAAGACAGGGTTTCTCTCTGTAGCATTGGCTGTCCTGGAATTCTGTAGACCAGGCTGGCCTCAAACTCACAGATCCACCTTCCGTTGCCTCCTGAGCCCTGGGAGTAAAGGCACCACCACTGCCCAGTGAAATTTGTTCTTGATGCATTCAGCTTTTGTACTTCTTTTCTTATTTGCCTTTAATAAAAACTAATTTGCCAGGATATCCTGTAATAAAAACTCTGAAGAGTGGGTGGGAATTGAGTGGTGGGTAGGAAAATGCATGGTCTTAGAGTGTTCCTAATGAGGACAAGCCATTTGACGCTGGTGGCCACCATGGCTGAGAGCTGCCCAGTTCCTGGATTCCTGAGCACCATTTTAACCCTAATTGCAGCACTTCCCTTAGTTTCTCTTTCAGATGCTTCGTAAGTGTAACTCTCTTCCAGACTTCTTTGTATTCACCTTTTTCTCATTCTATTTGGGAAATTTCACCTAAACTTTCAAATCTAGATTTCCCCCTTGTGTTTGATTCAGAACTATAGCCAAAAACCTACTGATTATTTCCAATAATTAACAATAAGTGTGAACTGAAACTTTTTCTGCCCTTTCATGGCTTCCTATTTAAAATAAATATATATTTAGAAATAATTTATATCTACTTACTATATTAAACCTATACTTACTGAGTAATTAACAGCTCAGTTTCTAAAGTATATATGAACTTTTTTTAACAAATGATAGTTTAACAAAGAGGAAACTGCTAACTAGGGCACACTAAGCTCATTGTGTCTGATCTGCTACCTTGCTAATTTCAGCTCCTTCCAACTTTGTGCATGTTCCTGGCTTTGCTGAACTTTTAACAATTTCTCACTATGCCAGATCTTACTTCTTCTTTATCCCTGTATAAATATTACTCCTTTTCTTGGGACCACTTCCTCTCTTTGCCAAGCCAGATAGTATTCGGGTTTTCAGACTCCACTCACAAACTCTTCTGGGAAGTTAAAATGGGCCTCCCACCGCCTTCCTATAGCCTACTTTCCCACCAAAATCAACTCACAGTTGAAGTAACAAACAGGAAAAGAGCACTACTCCTTTAGCTTCAGTGCACCAAAACTTGCTGGTCAGTCTCTCTCTCTCCTTTTGTCTTCCTTTCCTCCCTTCTTTTCTTTTTATTGTCATCTGGGATTAAACCCAAATGCCAGGTTTATGCATTATCATTTAGCTTTACCCCTCAGCCCTTCAATCTATGCTTCTAACTGTCCCTGGGCATAGTAGGACTCTGAAATAGGCAGATACTGTTTGTGGATACTGTATAAATATAGTATTTAAAAAGTAGATAAGGTATGCAGATACTGTTTAAATCCTCAGCCTTTAGACCTGAGTTAGGTGTTCACCTGAGTGTTCTGCACTCTGAAAGTCCAATCATTGCATGGTTTCCCCAGTTATTCCCTTGTCCCCTTAATAGTCTTTCTTGTGCTGTTTTAGTTCCTGTCTTCATTGTATTTATTGTTTTGTTTCTGTAAGGTTGTCTAATGTAATAGCTTTTTAAAAATATTTTTTTTCTTTTGTGTGTATGTGTATGTACCTGATCATACTGTACCAAATGTGTATAGAAGCCTGCAGAAGTCAGAAGAGAGGCCATCAGAGTCTCTGGAACTGGAGTTAGAGCTGGTTTTTAGCCTCCATGTAGATGCTGGGAATTGTTCACAAGTCTTCTACAAGAGCCATTTCCCTAGTCTCGTAGCTTAGCTTTTTAATTGCTTGTTGTTTAATTGCAGCATTTTCTCTGCCCTCTCCCTCTCTTCTGTTTCTGTTTCCACCCCTGCTTTCCCCTAGAACTCCTGGGCTAGTGGTCCACCACTGAGCAGCAGCTAGTGGTTAGATCAATTAGATCTCTCTACCCTCATTTTTGTACTATTTGTATGCAACAAAAATTTTTTTTTTACTTAAAACACAAATTTGTTGTGCATATCACTTTTGCTCCTATTGAAAAACTTGATAGTGACTAGACTGGAGTCTGTATCTTTACTTTAACCCTGTATGTCAGTCCCCTCACCAGCATCTTCCTCCTGTTTTTGTTTTGTTTTGTCTTGGTTTGGTTTGGTTTTGTTTTTTGTTTTCTAATCCTCCAGCAGTAACTAGCTACATTATTCTGTGTGCATGTGCGAAAATTTACGCACAGTGCTCTTCCATTTCTAGGATAATGCTTTCCTCTTTGAGATTCAGCTTAGAGGCTGAGGATATAGCACATTGATAGAGCACTTGTCTAGGGTTTTGAGTCCTTGGGTTACATCTCTAGCTGCACTTGAGAGAGAGAGAGAGAATGAATGAGGAAGCGCGAACAGATTTTACTTTTCATTTTCACAAGAATCCTCTTCAACCATTTCCACAGTCCCAAGCTGTCTGCCATCATGTCCTGTAACATGTTGGTCATTTGTTACCGTCAAGGCTTCTAATTTCTTGAGAGCAGAGAGTGCCTTTTATTTTTCCTCTGCTAGTTATCATAATTCTTTGTCTATTACAGATATTAACTATATTCTTTGTTCTTTTAGAAAAACTCGTATTTGACCGTGTTCACATTTTTCTTGTTTAATTTGTTTAGCAACATGCTAGACGGGTTTATGAAATTCTTCGTTTGCTGGTAACCGATATGAGTGATGCTGAACAATACAGAAGCTACAGACTGGATATTAAAAGAAGACTAATTAGCCCTTATAGGGTAAGACTTTCAAGAATCTTTAAATTGGAATTTAAAGCATCTCATGGTGTGTGTGTGTGTGTGTGTGTGTGTTAGATATTTATTTAATGTGCGTGCCTGATGCCAACAAAAACAAAAAATAGGACATCCCCTGGAACTGGAGTTAAAGGCAGTTGTAAGCTGCCATGTCGTTGCTGAGAACTGAATCTGGGTCCTCTGGAAGAGCAACGAGTGCTTTTAAACATTGATCAATCTCTCTAGCCCCTATTTTTACTTTTTTTTTTAATGTACATGGATGTGTTGTAGGGATACGAACATCTTGAATCTGAATGCCTACAGAGGTTCGAAGTGGGTGTCAGATCCCCTGGAACTATAGTTAACAGGAGACTGTAAGCTGATCTCATGGTTACTATGGACTAAACTACAGTCCTCTGTAGCCTCCAGTACTATTTATTGACGGCTGAGCCGTCCCTCCAGCCCTTTAACCATTATGTTCTTGTCACTGTTAAAGAAGAGCCAGGCAATGGCAGATAGAGAAGAGTCCAAATCATTTTGCTAGATTAAAGGAGAAGACATTCTTCTTGTTATAGTTCACTCTTAATTTTCCAATATAAACTATAAATGTATTTTGCCACCACTTAAAAACTGATGTTAGGAGTCGGGTGTGGTGGCACATGCCTGTAATCCTAGCACTCGGGATATAGTAGGCATAGGCAGGTCTGCTGTACAAAGCGAGTGTGTCCTTTAAAAAACCCAAACTCATCCTTTGATTTTTAGTTTACTTGTTCTTTTCACATTGCTTGTTTAATTTGGCAGATATTTTTGTATGCTTTTTCCAGATACTCTCCCTAGGGGTTCTTTGTTTTTGTATTTCATGACAGGGTTTCGTTGTATAGCCCTTGCTGTCCTGGAACTCACTTTATAGACCAGGCTGGCCTTGAACTCAGAGATCCACTTGCCTCTGCCTCCCAAATGCTGGTTTTAAAGGTATGCGCTATCACACCCAGCTCTTAAGAAGTTTTTTTTCACATTCTTTAAAACCTTGATTTGTACAGGATAGGAAATGGCTCAGTCACTAAAGCTTTGCAAATATAATTAACTTCAGAACTTGTGGGGAAAAAATGCTGCTGGGTGCTGTGTGCTTAATAATAGAAGATCTTGGGGAACTAGAGACAAGAGGATCTCTGTGGTTTGCTGGCTGGCCACTCTACTATAATTGGTGAGCTCTAAGCCAAGAGACTCTTGTCTCAAACGAAGCATTTCTACGGAGGATATAGCCCATGTTATCCTTAGGTATACACATAGACTTGCACTTTAATGCCATAGACACACCTTTAATGCCACCTCTCAGGAGGTGAAGGCCAGGCTAATCTACAGAGCCAGTTCCAGGACAGACATGACCACAAAAAGATCTGTAAGCTGGGTGTGTGGCACATGCCTTTGATTTCAGTACTTAAGTGGAGACAGGGTGGGTCAAGAGTTCAGAGTCTGGTTGCGGGTGTAGCTCTGCTAGTAGAGTGCATGCCAAGCTCACAGCTCTAGGTTTGATCACCACTCCCACACAAAATGGTGAGCAGTGGTGTATACTTATATCTAAGCATTCAGGTAGAAACAGGATCAGAATATTAGGTAATCCTCAGTTAAATAATAAATTTGAGTTTAGCCTGGGCTATCTGAGACTGTTTCTTCTTTTGTTTGTTTGTTTGTTTGTTTGTTTGTTTGTTTCTAGACAAGGTTTCTCTGTGTAGCCTTGGCTGTCCTGGACAGCTTTATAGACCAGGCTGACCTTGAACCTTAATTTGTAACATTCACATACATACAAAGTAGAATATATAGTTTAAGGAATAATAAAATGTTTTAAATCATTTTAGTATATTTAAAATTATTAAAATGCAGTCTAACTCAAGCATCACAACTTTGTTTTGTTTTGGTGTATGTGGTATAAGATAAAGGCTTATTTATCTCTGCAGAGCAGGGTGAAGCAGACCTTTAATCCCAGCTCTGGGGAGGAGGTAGAGTCAGGTAGTAAATAAATCTCTTGAGTTCCAGCCTGCTGAGTTACCTATCTCGGTTAGGCAAGCAGAGCCTGTTTCAGATTGTAGGGAGATAATGATATCTCTGGTACTTTATCTTAGAATATATTTTTAAAGCAATTTTGAATGGCATATTTGTCTGGTATTCCAAAATTATAAATGAATTCACTTGAGAGACATTTATTAGTTCTAGAATGGGCTTGATATGGTTTGAGTTGTTTTAGTATTTTTTGAAAGATTAAACAAATTAACCATTCAGAATTCCAACAAAACTGTTAGAATCCTAGCTTCTTAGTTCACTGTCTCTGAACTTAGCCAGGTCCCAGAACTTGCTCTATAGACCAGGCTGGCCTGAACTCAGAGATTCGCCTGCTTCTGCCTCCAGGAATAAAGGCCACCACTGCCTGGCATTACTATTCTTTTTAATTAATTTATTGTGTGTGTGAGAGTTGTAGGTTGAAGGTGTGTGTGCAGGTGTGTGGGTGGGTTTATGCACAAGCTTGCTGATATTCAGAAGAAGGTATTGGATCCCTTTGAATTGGAGTTACAGGCAGTTGTGAGCTGTAGTGGGTGCTTTTGAACCCAGGCCCTCTCTAAGTGCTTTTAACTGCTGAGCCAGTTTTCTAGCCCTGCTACTACTATTTTTTTTTTAACACTTAAGTTTTAAAATCAGGGGCTGGAGAGAGGGCTCAGAGGTTAAGAGCATGGACTGCTTTTCCAGAGATCCTGAGTTCAATTCCCAGCATTCACATGGTGGCTCACAACCGTCTATAGTGAGATCTGATTTTTTTTGTTGTTTAAAAATAATTGCTACTTAGAAAAAGCAGAGAGATCTTGCCAAGATGAGGAAATGCCTGAGACCAGAAGAGCTGACAAATCAGATGAACCAGATAGAAATAAGTGTGCAGCATGAGCAACTGGAAGAGCGATTTCAGGAGCTGGTGGAGGACTACCGCTGTGTCATTGAACGGCTTGCTCAAGAGTGAAGCTCTTGTTCCCCAGGATACCTGCAGATTTCTGTGCATTGTGCTGTGAAACCTGACGACCCTAAAGTTATCTATGTTCTCCTTAGTGGAATATTTCCTTTTGAGAGAGTGTATATTTTAAAATACTGTCTAGAGTTTATGAACATATATTGCATTAATAAAAGATGGCTTGTGAAATAACCACTGTCCACTGGTTTCTTTTTAAACAGTATAATAAATGATTGGTTGTGGTATATTAAGGTATGACGTGGTGCTTAAGGATTTAGGATAAATCTTCAGTTTACTAAGCTCTTACATTTTAGTTGTGTGTGGTAGTGTACACTTATAATCCAGCACTGAGGCTGAAGCAGGAGGATTTCCTTGAGTTCAAGGCTAGCATAGGTTTCCATGTGAGACCTTGTTTCAAACAAAATCTAAAAATAAACTGGAGAGATTAAGAATGTTTACCCTGCAGCAAAGATGTCAGCACCCAGATAAGAAACAGGTTCTCCAGTACACTCCTGTAAGCCCAGCTCTGAGGGGAGCAGAGACAGGAAGATTGTTGAAGGTTGCCAGCTTCCAGCCTAATCAACCAGTAAAGCAGAAACTTCTGCCTCAGAGAATTGGCTCAGAGTGACAGGGACCACCTGGCACCTTGCTTTCACCCCTGTGCACATCCACAGATAAACATCTAAAGCCAAAATACCTTACATTTTTAAAGTTTTTAACTATTCCCTATCTTTAAAGCATGTTTCTTTGGGGGCATCTTAGTAATCTTCATTTTCCTGTCTGGCAGTTAGTTTTTAAAGTCAGTTTACAAAGCAATGGGTTTCTTTATAGAATTAAATAAACTCCTGACTATCTTTACTGCTTGTTTCAGGTATGAGTAAGAGAAGCCAGAGACTAGATGTAGACCAAAACCTAAATCTTATTAACTGAAGATAGATACTAGCATAAAATATAAGTATTGTAACATTAAAAAAAATACTATAAGAGTATTTCAATTGGAACTCAGGACATGGTGCATACTTATTCTAACACTGAGGAGGCAGAGATAGGGTGGAGCAAACACTTGTCACAAAGTAAGGAACTTAACACCATGTGCAATAAAAATGTATATTTGTATTTTCTGTAAGGTTACCATGGTGTTGAAATACATTAAGTCAAAGTAACAACACATTGTTACTTAATAGTCATTTCTAATGAAGTGGGGTAAAATAAACTGCTTTATACAGAACCATAATAAAGGAAACCATGATGTTTAGAGTGTGTATCAGTAAACCAGGCATTAACATCAAAAAACAAGTGTAAGGGCCTTGAGAGATGGCTCAACAGTGAAGAACACTTCCTGCTTACAGAGGATCAGATCAGTTCTCACACCCATGTGGCAGGTCCTAACTGTCACTCCAGTTCTAGGGGATCTGATGTCCTCTTCTGACCTCCATGGACACTAGCCAGGCATGCAGTTCACAGACATACATGCAGGCAAAACACCCATACACATAAAAACATCAAAACAGTTTCTCTGTGTAGCCCGGCAGTCCTGGACTTGCTTTGTAGACCAGGCTGGGCTTGAACCTGCTTGTCTCTATCTCCTGAGTGCTGGGATTTAAGGTGTGCACCACCATGCCCTGCCATCAAGACTTTTTTTTTTAATTGACTCATGCAAAATTATTGATTGCATGGGGTGCAAGATGAAATATCCTGAATTTTTATGAGAAAAAAAACCCTCAAAAGTAACATGGGACTAATGGAATTTAACAGCCATATTAACCACACTCCATGTTAAAAAAAAAAAAAGACAATCTTCAAAGTTAAGGTGCAAAATTATTCAAGTCTATAAACCTGTATCTAAATTACCAGTCAAGACTGAGGTGGGGGGGTGTTTTTTAGAAATGTAAGAGATGAGAACACTTACCTTGTGCTGTTGTTATTCTGAGATACATTGTAGCAATATGAAGCCAGGATCAAAGAGTGTGAAAGATGAGCAGGTCAGGGATAGGGTAGGGTGGGATGCAGCTCAGAGGTGGAACATTCTGGCGGGTAAAGGCTTTTGCTTCACTCTCCAGGTCCGAAAAAGCTTTAAAACAGCTGACTGGCAAGTGGATAGCATGTCTGAGAAGGAAACCTGTTCAGACTCAGACTGGAACAGGAAATCGGAAGTTTGTGCAAACAACAGAAACTATAGTTGCATGGTTTGGACAGTAACTAAAAAGACATGGTTCTAAGAGGTTGGGTCAAGACTGGGAAAGCCTCAGGGCAGAAAATCATCCCTTTTCATTGGGAGACTATATACATGTTACTTTGATATTAAAAATTTGGTTTGGGGACAGTCTTACTAGGTACCCCTGGCTGTCCCTGAACTCACTGTCTAGTCCATGGAACTCACAGAACTCAGCCTGCTTCTTCTTCCTGAGTGCTTATTAAAGGTGTATACCACCACACATAAAATTTAGTTCAAGTATTACTATTTTTTACTAACTGATCTCTATATGATTCTCAAAGAAAAAATTATAAGCCACAGAAAAATTCTAAAGCTTTACTGAAGCAAATAAATGAGAGCCTTTAGAGTGAGGGTGTACAACAATTAGTGTTTCCACAGACTTCCACAAACAAAGAAGTCATCGAGAGATAGTGAAGAAACTCATTAACAGCCAAGCGTGATGGCACATGCCTTTTTCTAACCCCAGCATTTGGGAGGTAGAGGCAGACATCTCTGAGTTCACAGCCAGCTGGGTCTACGCAGTGAGTTCCAGGCCAGCCACGGATACATAAGAAGACCCTGTCTCAACAGCAAAAATCAAAACACAAAACCAGGTAACACTCGCAAAAACAAGTTTCATTGATTCTCAAAGCAATCGTTTGTCATGCACTCTACTGGCAAACATTTTAATGGAAAACTTTTTCCTACTAAAGAAAAATGTGGGCTGGTAAGATGGAAGTTGTCTGGCTTCCACAAGGATGCACACAAACACACACAGACACAAAGGGTTTGAGAGATGGCATCGTAGTCAAAGAATACTGGCTGCTCTTCTGGGGGACCCAGGTTCAAATCCCAACACTCACAGTGTAGCTCACAGACATCGGTAACTCTGGTTCTGGGGGTCTGGCGCCTTTTTTTGGTCTCCTCAGGCACCAGGCATGCATGTGGTACACAGATATACATGTAAGCAAAACACTTATACAGATAAAAACTGAAAAATAAATAATTAAAAAATAAAAGAACAATTGCTTCTATCCTTGATACCCTGGCTAGGAGCTGTAGACAGTAGCTCTGAAACTTTCATGAACACTGGAGAAACAGCAACAGAAATGAAATGGAGCCACTTATGTCTGATGAACTACCGTAAGAGACAAGGCCACGAGTGCCTTATAGAGGCGGGTAAACTATTTTTATGTTCCCAGTTCTGTTTACTGACACACTATTGACTCTAGCCGACACACAGAACTAGCCTACTTGCCCAGCTATGGATAAACAAGTAATGACATGTGGTAGATAAGCACAATGGAATTTTATTTAGCCATAAAGAAAAATGAAACTGGTTCACGTGTGAATAAATGGATGGAACTGAAGAGCCAGGTTCAGAAAGACAAATATTGCATGTTTTCTCCCATATCCAAATCTAGATTAGCATACTATATAATAATATAATATATAAATATAGTATAATACAGAATATGCTTAATATATTAACTTGTGTTTATTAGAATAATGTATATTTCTTATATATTATATATTATATATTAACATAGACATTAATATAATTACATGTGAGCACAACGGTCTAAAGGAACAAGAGAGGTTAATGGTTAGCAAGATAAATACATATTCTCCCTCATATATGGAACCTAGATTCAACAATACACACATATGACATGAAAATAAAGGGAAAACTATTGAGGGTTGGAGAAATCCAGTGGGGAGCAAAGGAGGGAGGATAATGGGACCTGTGTGCAAAGTACAACCGTCCATGTGTATGGACGTCACAACGAAACCCTTTTCTTCACAGACTAAAAAAAGGTATCAACACTTTTAAAAGGAAAAACTCCAGTTTCTTCAGAATGCACACAAATGGGAAAAGGGCTGTTTCTCTCCTCATGGCTCTTGTGGTCTCCTGGGAATTAGGTGGGGCTCAAGCTGGAGTCGGGGACCTTTGCGGCTATCTCCAGTTCTTATCTGCACTCTCTTGTCCATCTTAAAAGGGCAGTTGGAAATGTGCTCCGGCTAAGTCCTCAGGTCACCCGAACAGTACTTTAAAGAATGTACAATTAACGTTTGGGCAGGTGACCGGGCTGGAGTCTTCAGCTGCTCCGTTTGTCTGCCGCGTCTCTGAATCGGCCTTTGTGAAGGCTGGGGTGTGCGGCGAGGCTTGTTTTTGCTCTGCTCCTGTGGCAGCTGCCACTTGTCTTCCTTTATTCTTTATCAAGCAAAAGAAAGCGTGAGTGCTTGGGCATCAGATGCAGAGAGCACACGCACCCCAGACAGGGTACGCCAGAGCTGCTGGGCACACAGAGGTGCTTGGGGCGCATGCCTTCTAGTTTGCATCCACAGTCGCAGTCTTGAATACAGAATTGGCCAAGGGAGGGAGCGGGTCTGAAGGGCACCAAACTGCTTAGTTTTACAGCCAGTGTGTGTGAGGCGGGAGTGGGTGGGAACGGTGGAGTGGGGGTGGGGTGGGAGGAGGTTGGTTTTCTATTATCAAATCCTTATTTCATAATCCCCACGTTGCAGCTCCCAGGCCCTTTCCTTTTCTGAGAGAGGGGTGGCAGGTTAACCTAGGGCAGCTTTGAACTGCTAATCCTCCTGCCTCAGTAGCCCAAGTGCTGCTTACTGCAGGTTTTTGATTAATGGATCAAGGACCACTGTGCTTCATGCTTTTTAAGTAGGAAATATTGAGAATCATACACACAAATATTCAACCTCTGATATTAATGGCCAAATGAACTGCCTCATAGTCCCGTAGGACCATCATGTTTCAAATCAAACACACTAAATATTTAGCAACAAACACAGTAATAAGAGAATAAGCCATGATAAAAAAAAAATACAAGTATAATAGGCATAGAGAGAGGTCTTCATGGATAGACAATGCATTAACTGCCACTGCCTGGGAAACATGTTGGGAGATTTTTTTAATTACTATTGTACATTTCTGTAATTTTGCAGTTCTGTTTGTTTTTTTGTTTTTCAGAATCTGGTTTCCCTATGTAGCTCAGGCTGTCCTAGAACTAGCTCTGCAAACCAGGAAAGCTTCAAAGTCAGAAATTCGCCTGCCTTTGCCTCCTGAGTGCTGGGATTAAAGGTGGGAACCACCACTTGGCTAATTTTACAATTTTTTTTTTAAAGAGAAGTGTGTGTGTGTGTGTGTGTGTGTGACACTCAAATGACCTTTTACAAAATTCCAACAAGGAGATCAAGGGAACACTTCCCACTCTATTCTTTTGCAAATATGGCTTACGGACACTAAAGGAAGTGTTCGTGTCATCTTAGCATCCTCTGTCTCCCCTTCATCTCTGCAGGTGCTGAAGGAGATCACAGCAGGTACAGCTAGCCCCCAACCTGGGTCTTTTAAGTTCTGAATCTTTCTCAGCTCTTGTCAGCCAGGGATGTTGACAATTTGTAACATCCTTACAGGCGGCATTGCTCAGTGGAGCCTGTACCTTAGTCTTCTGTGATGGATGATCTAGTGACCACGGGTCTCAGCTCTGCTGTGACATTAAGAAGAAAAACAATATTATACCATTTTGGAGCCTAAAGTGGGTACTTGTGTGTTTAGTGATCAATAACTAAATAACTCCTCCCCCGATTATAAATGGAAATTTTCTCTCTCTAGAAATATATAAGTAGGTACTTCTTTCCCAGGAGTTACCATTTGTAGAATATGACAGGCTCTAATTGTTCATACTTTTATTTAGATTTAATTGGACAAAAGCATAGTTTTTTGTTGGCTTGAGACAAGATCTCAGGTAGCCGAGGCTGCCCTTGAACTTGTTTTATAGCAGAGAATGACCTTGAATTTCGGGCCCTTCTGCCATGTTGGGGTTATAGACCTGAATGAACATGGCTGCTTTTATGAATCCAGGGTTCCTTGCAAGCCAGGTAAGCACTCTACCATCTCAGGTAGATGCACAGCTCTGTTTAAACCTAAGCAGTCTTGAGAGATGGGGGTTGGGAAACCCTGGTCTCTCGTGTGTGCCTATAGTTCCACAGGTAACTCTCACACACAAGCACCACTTCAGTCTCCCGTATTTCAAGCTGAAGTTTTGAAATAATGTGAAGGGAACACTATTCTTGGGGTGTTTGGCACCAGCTCCTTCAGGACAATGTTTTAGTTAAATTACCTGTGTGGTGGTCTAAATAGAAATGGCCCCAAAGACTCAGGTATGTGAATTCGTGGCCCCTAGGGAGTGGCACTATTAGGAGGTGTGGCCTTTTAGAGAAACAGTGTCACTGGGGGCAGGTTTTGAAGTCTTATAAGTTCAAGTCTGGCCAGTGTGTCAAAGTCTGTCCTTGCTGCCTGCTGATCAGGATGCAGAACTCTCAACTTGTCTCTAGCACCACCTCTGCATGTGTGCTGTCACATTTCTTGCCATGATGATAATGGACTAATCCTCTGGAACTGTTAGCCAGCCCCAATTAACTGTTTTCCTTTATAAGCATTTCAGTGGTCATGGTGTCTCTTCAGAGCAATAGAACCCGACTAAGACACCCTGTCTGGCTCCATTCTGGCCCCCTTCCCCTGAAGGATGCTCAAGGGAAGGTGGCAAGCTATCTGCTGATCTCCTGTCTATAAATGTCTAGATTCTGAAACTGTCTGAATTCCACCGTGGGAGGTGCTCAAGCAGAATCGGTTCCTGAGACTTCATTCACATAGGAACTCTGGAGCTGAGACAGTGGCATGGAAAATGAGGAGGGCAGGTCTGTCACCGCAGCTCCTCTCCTGTCCTTGTACCCCATCTTGGCCCTGAGGGACCAACACAAATAACAGAGAGAAACCCACTTCACAACTGCCTCCCACATAGCATGGCTTTCTTTATGAAAAGTGGAGAATTTACCTATTTTCTCTAAAAGGACCTGTGGATGATTCGGTAACATATACATAGTTATCTGAAATTGCTGGTAGAGGACTCATGACGTCCTGCCAACTGGTTTGTGAAGAGAGTACCCCAGAGACCACCTGCCCTAACATATAATTGTTCAATGCAGAACCTCAGCTTTTTGAGGGGTCCAGCCAGCAGCCTCTGTAATGTACAAAGATTATGTTTATGCAGCGCTTTTAGTCCATGGAAAGAAATGCTCATTTGGCTTAAAACATGTAAATAAATAAAGCATTCTCCTTATCCTAAAATTGGACAAATTAAAGGGTAGGATTGGAAATGTTCTCCTCAAGCCAGGAGTAAAAGGTTAAGAAATCAACCTGAAATCAAATCAGAAAGCTAAGTTTTCAGGGGGGAAATTCAGAGGGCAAAGCTGGGAAGCAGGGTCAGAAAGAGTGAAGGCACCTAGGTCTGGACAACAAACCCCAGGAAGCTGAGCACGTCCCTAGCCACCGACTTCTGCCGGCTGACCAGTTCACGCTGCATTCGTTCAGTTAGCTTCACAGTGTGTCCAAGTTAGCAAGTGTCTGTAAATCTTGTCCTGGTTTGCTTTGTATTGCTACGATAAACAGCACAACCAAAAGCAACCTGGGGAGGAAAGAGTCTATTTCAGTTGACAGTTATAGCCACCATGAGGGGAAGTTGGGGCAGGAACTCAGAGACAGGGACCTGAGGCAAAGGTCATGAGGTCATGGAGAAACGCTGCTTGCTGGCTTGCTCAGTCTGCTTCCTTACAGCACCCAGGACCACCAGCCCAGGGGAATCAAGAAACTGTCTCCACAGTCTTGCCTACAGGTAATCTGATGGAGGTGGCGTTTTCTCAGCCAAGGCTCCTCTTCCCAGATAGTTCTAGCTTGGACCTCTGCCCCTGTGGTGATTTGAATGAGAAATGTGCCCCCATAGGCTTGAGCATCTGAAAAGCAGATTCCAAGTTGGTGGCACTGTTGGGGATGTTTAGGCGGCAGCCTTGTTGGAGGAAGTCCTGGGGGAGGGCTTTGAGACTGGGTAGCCTCCTTCGAATTCCAGTTCACTCTCTCCACTACACCCTAGGGGTAGAGGATGTGAGCACCCAGCTTGCTGCTCTAGCTTGCTTGATGCCCTGCTTCCCCATCATGAGGGACTCTACTCAAATAAACTCTTTTTTCTATAAGTTGCTTTGGTCATGATAGTTTATAACAAACATATAATTAACATAGGCCCTCTTTACAGTCAAGGTTTAAAAAAACATATCATGAATTATGGGTAATCCTAGAAAGTATATGAACTCTAAACTGTGCCCTTCCAAGATTTACTTTGTCTCACAAGCCCTTGTGCATTTAAAACTTAATAGTATGGAAACCTGTATAGCTAAAATTTATCACAAATTACATATGACTTTAGGAAAAAAATGTATGTATCATAAATCTTCCTTATGTATTATTCATTCACTTATTGCTATTTTTCCTTTTCATTTAATTTTTTTTCCATACAATATATTTTGAATATGTTCTTTCCCTCTCCCCTCAACTAAAAATAGGGAATGCTTCATGAACTTGCACGTCAGTTGCACAGGGGCTTTTGGTATGTGTGAGGTCAAACTGAGCACGCATCAATCTTTAATACGAAGTAAAGGGAAAGGGTGGAATGTTTTTAGTGTTTGAAGAACATGCATAGAGAAATTTATTCCTTATTTATTTTTCAGATAACTGATCACTAGCAAGTCAAACATGTTTTGTTCCAGACAGGGCTTCACTGGATGGCCTGGAACTAGCCCATCCTGCCCCACGGTGACATCCTTCTCTCTGGCTTCCTCTCCTCCTGCTACACCTTCTGCTTCTCCTCTCCTTCCTCCTGCTTTGTGGTCCCTCTCAGACCCCAGGCCTAGGAAGGTAAACCCCACCTATCTCTCTTCTGCCCAGTTACAGGCTTCAGTACTTTTATTAACCAATCAACTTTCAGTTAGGTAGAGCAAGGACTCCACAACAAAGATAGGCATGCATGAGAATGTGCTGGTGTGGGCAGCAGTCAGATCTTGGGGGCCAGTAATTACCAGTAGAATACACAGTACAAGTCCCAACATACTCTTCTGTTTCAGATACTTGAAACTGGGCTTTTTACCTTGTGATGCTTCACTATCGATTCTAAGTTCTTTCTGCACACTTCCTGGCTCAGTGCTCAACTGTCAGGCTCCTTTGCTACCCCTCAGGTGGGTTGTCAGTTTCACAGAGGATAGATATGGCACATTCAGGAATCCTCTCCCGAGCAATGATCAGAATTTGTGAGTAAGAATGCGTGAAGGAACCTACACGGACATATTTCTTTCATGGTTTGGGAAGGTATGACATGTGATACTGGGGGAGAAGAGTAAACAAGAGCTGTGAACTCTGTAAGCGGCAATCATGCCCGGCTTGGATGAGAAGGTATGCCTGCTGCTGCAGTAGTGTCATGAATGTTATGGGAGCAACCAGTCACTTTCTAATTGGATTTAAGGCCCAAGACAAAACTCATGTATGGTACTGTTGACTAGGCTAAGCATGGCTGTGTAGGTCACAGACTTTAGGGGAGAATACGCTATTATTCTGCTTAGTGGACATGGTATTAAGCACCCTAAATTCTTATCTTTGTACCCATACATTCGTGCATTTCTTAACCTTCATGAGAGAAACTTCCTTGTGCCACAGGAGATTAATATGAAGACTTATAACTGGCCAATATGCAACAATAAAAGACTGTGCTCATCTCTATACAGGAAATACATTATCAGATTCCCTTGCTCCAAGGCTCAGGAATCATAAGAGGGAAAGATTCTAAGAGCCAGGGGCAGTAGATGACTGCTGTGAAACAGTGGGTGACTCAGCTGGGCCAATGCAATATGAATTCACAGTGGCTATGCCTAAGACCTAGCTAGCCAAGATCTCAAAATGGCTACTGGGATGTGTGTGTGTGTGTTGGGGGGTGCAGGGGGGAGGTTCTGCCCCTGATAGGATTCCTGTGCTCCAGTAGATGGCCCTACATTCAAGTTGATGCTGGTGGATTCAGTGGGTTTAAAAAAAAAAAAAAAAGCACATGAAATTGGGAGGGAAACGTGGTAGAAGAGATGGAGAGGAGATGGAGGAGAGGGCTGGGGGGAGCTCCTAGGAGGTGGCGGGGTGAACGTTGGACTTGACCAAAACACGTTATATGCATGTATGAAATTCTCAAACAAAAAGAAAGTACGGTGGAGAACGTCTGTAATCCCGGCACTCTCGGAGGCAGAGGCTTGAGCATCTCTGTGGGTTCAAGGCCAGCCTGGTCTACAAAGCAAGTCCAGGACAACCAGGGCTACACAGAGAAACCTTGTCTCGAAAACCAACCAACCAACCAAAAAAAAAAGCAAGTTTGGATTAGTGTTCTCAGATTTGAGGTTTACGTTGAGTAGAAAGGGCAAGTCTTAAGAGCGCATGACTCCACTTAAAGGCAAGGTGGTCTGGAGTAAAGGTCTGTGGTAAGCTGAGGTGGTGGTGGGGAGAGGGGGGTTGTGCTTTTCCCTTTGCTCATTTCTGAATGGTCCAACTTTCCATTGAGTGTGTGAACTCTTTTGTTTGTTGTTGTTTTGGTGTATTGTTTTGTCTTGTGAAAGGGTCTATCTTGTAGCTCTGGTTGTCCTGGAACTCACTATGTAGACCAGGCTCTCTTTGAGTTCTGGGATTAAAGGTATGCACCACCACGTCGGTTGAGCATGTGGATTCTTAAAACTCGTTTGAAAGACATCCACACATTCCCAAGGAATCCTTACTCATCTTGACTGCTACGCTACAGTTTGGGCTTCTTCACCATACACACCTTGGGTTATCACGTTCTGTGTCGGGCACAGAGGAACGAGGGGTGAAAACGGGCAACAGAATCATCGAAGATACTTCAGCTGCCTCGCTTGGCTTTTCATAGGGCTCCTCTGTTGGTTGTGCAAAATCGAATTTAGGAATAACATCAGCTAATACTGCCAAGGCGGAAGTGTCATCAGGGAAAGAGAAATCCCCTGAGGATACTCGCTTGGGGCACACAGGTGTCCTAGCTGACCTATCCCGAAGTCTCTGCGGAGTAATTGACATTCTGACCACTTTGATTCAAATTCTACCTTTCAACTAATTGCCGGGAAATAATTCGGAAGACAGTGAAAGCGCTAGGTTGCACACTAAATTGTGTTCTTTTTCCCGCCCAACTTCACGTTTCCACGCACCAAAAGGTTGATGCTATCAACACTGGAGGCCATCAACTTACCTGACAGTTTTCTTCCATCCCGGACGGGCGCGGGAGCTCAGAGCGAGAGCTGCGGCCGGAGCCAGCCTCCCGCGGTGTGAGCGAGCTGGCCGCGGGAGGAGCTGCTGGCCTCGGCACGGGAGCCACCCGCTAGCCCGGGTTCCCGCCGGCTTTCTCACGCGCGCACGCGCACTCGCTCCGGCGCTCCGCCGCCTCCGGACCTGGGTGCCGCTGCTCCTCCAGTGGGCGGAGCTTCGAGGCGCTCTCCCGTCCACGTGACCGGAGCCAACATGGCGGCGCCCATCGGCGTCCACCTGCTCGTCCGCGGAGGTAAGCGATCGAAACACGACCGCTCCTGGGCTGCGCGCCCAGAGACACATCTGTACGTGGCCTTGGTACGCAAATGCGTACTTTCAGTCAGACCCTCGCAACACGATTTTACACATTTGCACGCTGCAGAAACACAGACACATTTGTCCACTCCTTACCTGGACCATGTCGCTCAGTGGTTAGTTCTTGAGATTTGCCGGGTCGTTGCCTGAAGTTTTCTTCCCCAACTTCGCGTGTGTGGTTAGTGTTACAAACATACAGATCAGCGACGACTGTAAAATGCGCCTGGACACTCGGTTTAAAGCTGTTGCATTGGCATGACTTTTTGAGAAAACTGTAAAATGTGATTACTCGTGTGATGACTTAAGAGAACTAATAATGTCTGGGTCATTCTAAACAGATGCGTTTGCAGTGAATCTTTGTTGAATTAGTGTTAGGTTCTGATTCTCCTGGAAGGAACTCAGAAATTGGTTCAGGGACGAGGGAAAAGGAGCACCATCGACTTAAGGGGCTATTTAAGTTCCAGGCACATTGGAACGGTTTTAGAAGGTAAATATTTTCATACTATACGCATATAATATACTTACTGTATGCCTTACAAGCCATCCCACCAGCCCAGCTTAACTTATTACAATCTCCTTTTGTGAAATCAGATATGTATGTAAGGATGTGTTAAAAAAAAAAAAGGTTGACATTGACATGATGATGGTGTCCCCAAAATATATTATTTGGAAAAAGCAAGTTGTAGTACAATTATTTATTTTTTAAATCACATGTATTTGTTTGTCTATTTATCGTGTAAGTGTGTGCTCAAGGATATGCCAAGGAGAGCATACAAAGGTCATAGAACTTGTGGGAATTCTTCCATTATCTGGGTCTCAGAGATCAAACTCAGGTCATCAGGCTTGGTGGAAAGCGCCTTTACCCCCTGAGCCACCTCACTGCCCAGTTTAGCTTAATATAACCCCCTTTTGTGAAATCAGATACTCATGTATTTGTGTGTATATGGCTATCTAAGTTTATAATGCATCCAGAAAATGGCATACACTGTTCACAGTTTAGTGAAATAAAATACTCAGTTTTTATGAAATGCCCATCTTCTCATCCCATTCAAAACGTCGTGTTACATATTTTAGAGATTTTGGCAGAGATGGGTCAATCATTATATGTGCACAAAGCATCACTTGAATAATCTTTTACATTTAAAACAGCCCGTTGGTGTGAAGATTAGATTGTATTATTTTGAAATGTTCTTGATACAAGAAATTTCAAACATACAAAAGAAAATGGAGCAGAGACGTCTGCATATGCATTGTCTGCTATAAACCATAAACAGATAAGTGCTCAGAGACACTCATTTCTTCTCTGCCTTACACATTGCCATCCTCAAACTGTATGTCTGAGGCATATCATTTCATTTGAGGATTTTTTTTTTTTTTTTTACTTTGTATCTCTGAAAGATGCGTCTAGGGGCTGGGAGTGTAGCTCAGTGGTTAAGCTCTTGCTTAGCACCTTTGCGGCCTTGGTTTGGAGTTGCATCCCCAGCATCAAAGAGGAATAAAAGAAACAAACAAACAAAGACAAAAACATAAAGCTGAGAATCCCACTCAGCCTCATATATATTGTACTAACTTTTAGAATTTCCATGTAGCTATTTGACTTTGGGGTCTGGGTTTTTGTTTTGTTTTGTTTTTGTTTTTGTTTTTTTTTTTTTCTTGGGGTTATGTTTCGTGTAGCCCAAGTTGTCCTTGAATTCCTGGTCCTCCTGCCTCTGCCTTCCCTGTGCTGAGATTAGAGGTGTGACCCTCCCTCCTGGGCCTGGCAACCCCCTCACCCCATGCCCCGTTTCCCTGTTCAGATTTCCCAGCCATTCACTCCTCAGCTTTACGTGCTTGACCACACTTTTGTTAACAACCGTTGCATTTTATTTTATGAAACAATACCTTATGTAGGGTGGGCTTGAATTCCTGGCCCTTCTGCCTTCTGCAAAGGGTTGAGATGACAAGCATGTGCCAACACACCCAGTAAACATAACCACTTAAAGATTTCTTTATTTATTTATGTGCATGTGTGTATCCTTGCATGGATTTATGTGCACCACATATGTGCAGACACTTGAGGAGGCCAGAGGGAGTCAGATCCCTGGGAATTGGAGTTGCAGGCAGTTTTCACCGGCCAGGTCTTCTGCAAGAGCAGCAAGTGCTCTTAGCCGCTGAACCATCTCTCCAGCCCCATACGAGCTGTTTTAAACACTTGAAATCTGGGTTACTCCACAGCCTGTCTTATTAGCTGCTGCTTGTTATTATTGGTTACACTTTACTGCTTCACATCTCATGTAGTATTTAATTGAATATGTCACACATTGAATATGGATGATATCTTTCCGAGATTATGTTGATTTTTTTTTTTTTTTCTTTGAAGTACATTGAGTGTCAGGCAGGTAGTTTGGTTCTGCCAGGCTTGGTATTATCTTTGTTAGAAACAGATCTTTTTGGGTTTTGCCGTATTGCTAGGGGAACTGGAGGGGACTTTACGCCAGTGTAGAATCCAGAAAAGGCCAGATAGAGTCTTGGGCTTTTCTGAGCAATACAATCTGTCACAGTTACTCACTCTACCAAGTGCAAGTGAGCATAGCTCTGTTCCAGTAAAACTTAACACGAAGACAGGGAGCCAGCTAGATGGACTCTGTCCTCTGTTGCTCTGTTGACAGGGGCGAGTTGGAGACTTTCTGGATTCTCGGTTGGATGCTGCCAGGGGTTGGGGAGGCCCTGTGATGTTAGCTCAGGGAAGCGTGTTGATTATGGACTCGGACCGGGGCTCCTACTTCCACCAGCAATACAAACTGTGAATCCATTCGGCTCTCAGCCTGTCTGATAAACCTTGTGGGGTGCCATGACTCTTTTCTAGCTGCTTCTGAATCAGACCTCTGTTCTCTGACTTAGCCGCGCAGTCAACTGGTGCATGGTTTCACTTCCCAACACCTCTCAGGAGGTCCTACAGAGCAGATACCTAGGGGGTTAATTTGCTTTCTCTTAAGGCTGACAGCTGGTTGGTTCACATGTTTGACTGGTTGCTAATGCAGAAGGAATTCTTATGGCAGTTATGCTGTATGATAGAAAGGGGTTGTTCTGATTTTAGACAGGATCTTGTGTATTCTAGACTAATGGAGACCTCACTGTGGTTTGGCTTATGCTTCCACATTGCTGCTCACCAGCAAAGGAAGTCTGGGCAGGAACCTGGAGACAGGAGCTGAGGCAGAGGCCGTGGAAAATGTTTACTGGCCTGCTCCCCGTGGCTTGCTCAGCCTGCTTTTTTAAAGAAGCGGGACTACCAGTGAGGGGTGTCCCCACCCACAATGGGCTGGGCATTCCCACATCAGTCACTAATTAAGAAAATGTCTTACAGGCTTGCCAGCAGCACAGTTCCCCCCCCCCCTTCTCCTTTGGCTTTTCGAGACAGGGTTTCTCTGTACAGCCTTGGCTGTCCTGGAACTCGCACTCTGTCGACCAAGCTGGCCTTGAATTCAGACATCACCTGCTTCCGCCTCCCAAGCGCTGGGATCAAAGGTGTGCGCCACCACTGCCCGGCTATTGGCATTTTTTTTTTTTTAAGAAAGCAGCATATTTGCTGTATAATAAACTCATCAGACAATTTACCCATTTAAAGCGTACAGTGTGGCTTTTGAAAACTTTTGAGTCTATGTGTGATGGACGCATATATGGGTATGTGCATTCAGGTGTGCTTAGCTGTGCTGACATTGGGAGTCTTTCTTTATTACTTTCCGCATTTAAAGGATAGTCTCTGTCTCACTGTGTAGCCCAGGCTGTCCTGGACCTCCCTGTATAGACCAGGCTAGCCGAGACCTCAGAGAGATGTTTGCTTATGCTTTGCAAGTGAGACTAAAGGTCTCACCACCAGCCCTGGTTCCACCTTATTTTTTTGAGATAGGTCTCTCCCTGAACATGGAGCTCTCTTTGGAAATCCTCCTGTCTCTGCTTGCCCATCCCCACCTCCTACCATTGCCCTTCAGTTACAGGCACATGCTGTGGAGCTCTGCTCTTTTACTTGGATGCTAGGATCATGCTCATATATCTCGATGATTGGACAGCAAGCCCTCTTCTTACTGAGCCGACTCCCCAGCCCCAGTATGATATTTTCAGATTCCTTATCAGCCTTTACTTCTTGTTTTTTCTCCTGGAGTGTTTGCTCCGTTAAGAAATCTGTTTAAGAAATCTCGCTGGGCCAGGTGGTGATGGTGCATGCCACTAATCCCAGCACGTGGGAGGCAGAGGTAGGCAGATGGCCTACATAGTGAGTTCTAGGCTTGCCTGGGTTGCAGAATGAGACGTTCTCTCAAAAACAAAATTTTAAGAGCATTAAAGATATATGTTGAGTTGGGCATGGTAGTACATGCTCTTAATCCCAGCACTTGGGAGGCAGAGGCAGGTGGATCTCTGAGTTCAAGGCCAGCCTGGTCTACAGAGTGAGTTCCAGGACAGCCAGGGCTACACAGGGAAACCCTGTCTAAAATACCAAACTAAACAAACAAATAAATCTTGTTTGATCTATCAGTAAGATACACCCAGACCAGCACTCAGGAGGCAGAGGCAGGTGAGTCTCTGAGAGTTCCAGGCCAGTCTGGCCTACATAGTGAATTCCAAGACAGCCAGGGCTGTTATGCGGTATTCACCAGAGAAGACTGATTGGACATGGGTTTAATCCAATAAAAAGTCTTTATTAGCTCGGCAACTACACTGGGCGTTCCGGATTCCAGTGTGGCACCAAGCCTTTCTTAGGGTGAAAATTGAACTAGGTCCTGAAGGATGAAGAACACAGTCAGCAGCAAGTGGGGAGAGCATGCCAAAGGCGTCAAGGCAAGGTGATGGTAGACACACGCCCAGGACACAGCAACAGTCAGGAATCAGAACAGAGGATTTAGAAAGAATTTATGTGAAGGTTTTATAGAACATGAAGACAGGTTAGGATCTGGCCATGGGAAACTGATGGCTAACTCATGGGTAATCAGATAGGCAGTGGGGACCACGGAGGTTATAGACAGGGAAACGAGAGGGTGTCTTCATTTTAATGTACTGTTCAAGGACTCTGAATGTATTGGTGATGGCCTTTGCAGTCTTTTAGACAACAACGCAGAATCAAAGAGGTGAGAGAGGGATGGGGAAGTGACTACAAAAGGAATGGTGAGAGCAGCAGAGCTGGTGGCTTCCTGAAGAGGCCTCGGGAGGAAAAGAGCCACCAATGCGGCAAAGATGGACTCAATAGATACGGAGAGCCAGGGCCCCAAGAGATTTCTCAGGAGGAAGTGGGGGGAGCAACTAAAAAAGTAAAAGTGAATAAATTTTGGCCATCAAGAAGTCGAAAGAGATGGGGTGCAAATTTTTAGAAAGAAAAGAAACTCATGGTTGATAGCCATTGTAGAGAACTATGGGTGTAATTGGGGGGAAGAAGGAGAAGTGGGGAGAGACCTCCTTTTGTTAGAAACTGGATTTTCTGGAGATGTAATTGACCACCATCACCACCCACCTATTTAAAGAGTATAACATGGTGGTTTTTAACATTCACCAAGTTGTACAATGATCAGCATGATCTAATTTTTGTCACCACAAGATATGTCTGTTCCCAATACCAGGAGTTGGCTTGCCTGTCCCCTCCAGCACTCAGCAACCACTAGCCTTCTGTTTCAGTTTGCCAAGCCCTCGTGTGGCTCTGGCTGTCCCGAGACTTGATATATAGCTAAAGGTGACCTAGAACTTCTAATCTTCCCGTGCCTGCCTCCAAAAGGCTAAAGTTACAAGTGTGAGTCACCCTGCCTGGTTTATGTGATACTAGCGATCAAACTTTGTGTGTGCTAGAAAAGCACTTTACCAGCTGAGCCACAGCCGCCTGCACTTTGGACAGTTCATGGACTTGGAATTATGTAACTGTGTATTTATGTAACTATGTAATTATGTAACTTTGGAATTGTGTGACTGGCCTCTTACACTTAGCATGAAGTTTTCAGGCATTTATCAGAACTTTACTTCCTTATTTTAGTGAACTATACATATTTCTATGTGTGGAATATGTTTATTAGACGATCTAGAGAGATCCTGTTTTGTGTATCCGTTGTCTACTGATGGACATTTGTGTTATTTCTGCTTTTTAGCAAAGATGAGTAATGGTGCTTAGGACATTTATGTGTATATATATTTTTGTGGGCATATGCTTTGTTTTTTTGAGACAGGCTCTCACTACTGAGCCCCGACTGGTCCTGAACTTGTGATTCTCTTGCCTCGGTGTCCTGGGCATTGGATCACAGGTGTGCACTACCAGCGCTGGCTCTGTATGTGTGTGTGTTCACATGAGTGTGTGCATCTGTACGTCTGGCCACATAACACTTGTGTACACTCTCTTGTGGAGGTCAGAGGTTGGTGTTGGGTGTCTTCCTCAGGTGCTCTTCACCTTATTTTTTGAGACAGGGTCTCTCGCTGAACTTGAAGCTCACCAGTTTGGCTGGGATGAGTAGCTTGTATGCTTCAGGGATTTGTATCCCTAGTGCTAGCATGACAGATGTACCACTGTGCCCATCTGTGCCCATCTGTTGTAGGTGCTGGGATCTGAATTTGGGTCCTCATGCTTGTGCAGCAGGCGCTTTTACTGACAGAGCTGTCTCCCCAGCCCTTGCATTAAGTTGTGTGTGTCTGGGTGTTGTTTGCCTGTATATCTGCGTGCTGCAGGTATTCAGTGCCCACTGAGGCCAGAAGAGGGCATCGGATTTAAAGGCAGTTGTGAGCTGCCATGTGGGTGCTTGAAATGGAACCTGGGTCCTCTGGAAGAGCAACCAGTGCTTTGTTTTTGAAACACAGAATGGTCATCTGTGGAAGCAGGGAAAAAAAAGAAAATGGTAAAGAGGTACTGGGGAGCCTGGGAATCAGGAGCCCTCCTAGAAAGACCACACCTGGACGAGGGAAGAAAAGCAGAGGGGGTGTCCTAGGAACTGGAGAGGGAGCCTTTACCTCCGAGACAGTGAGGAAGAGGAGGAGTTTCTTACTCTATGTTGAAAGTACTGTCCACCATAGTTTCTGATTATGAAAGTAATATGAGGTCTGTAGAGCGTTTAACCTGATATGCATGAGGCCATGGCTTTAATCCCCAGAACCACACACACCACACACGCAAAGTAGGAGGCAGGCTGTAAACAGTAGTAAACATGATGGCTCTCAAGTCAGGCTACATGGGTGTGAGTCCCGGTACTTCAGCTTTCTTGTTATGCTAGTTATATATTGGGAGGTGTTCATTCACCTCTGTGAGTTTATTTGTAAGTTGGTGGTGAACCTGCCTTACTGGGATGCTCAGTGTTTGAAGAAAGCATGCCTGGGCTAGCTAGGGACGCAGCTCAATTAGAGTGCCCATCTACCATACATGCACAAAGCTGAACCCCAGCACACCATAGACTGGTGGGCAGCCTTACACATGTGATCCCAATACAGGGAAGCCAGAGGCAAGAGGATCAGAAGCTCAAGATTTCCTCAGTTACACAGCACGTTTGAGGCCAGCCTGGGCTAATGAGACCCTGTCTCCAAGAAACAAAAACAAACAAACAAACAAAAATCCTTACCATTTAGATAGAAAGAATAGATGTACCTTTCTTGTCTTGAACTTTTCTTTATACTTGTGCGTGTATGGCTGTTGGTTCTTAAGGCTCTGTACACCACAGAGCACCCGTAGAGGTCAGAGGACAAGCCAGTTCTTTCCTTCTGCCACATGGGGCCCGGGGATTGGATTCAGGTCAGCCAACTTGGTGAGGCAGCTTTACCCACAGAGCCATCTTGATTCTAAGCATTTCTAAGTGATTTTTCCTGGCATTTTGTTGTGTGATTTTTTTTTTTCCTCCCTCCTGAAGGGAGACATGATCAAACTTCTGTTCTTCTCAGATTGGGCACTAGTGACAGAACAAAGAGTTCGAACCGGGCCCAGCCTTGTGAACCAGTGAGCCTGTTCGGCTACCCACAGGAGCTGAGGTGACTCAAAAGCATTCCTAACGAAGGGGGCGGCAGTCTCTGGTGCTTCCTGCCTGACAGGCAGGCTGCCCCGAGGAAGGGTCTCCTTTCATGCTTATGTAACCTTCAGAGGGGCCTGGGAACCCTGTAACTTCGAGAGCTTCCTGAGTCTTAGGTGGTTCTCCTCCTCCCCCATGAGGGAATAGTTCAGGTCAGAAGCTACACACCAGGCATTTCTAAAATTGCTTTTTGCCCTTATGGAAGCTGCTGATACAGACTATGGTTTTTAAAGATTTCTCCTATAGAGTTGGGAATGGTGCTGCTTGTCTTTAAATCCAGCACTCGTGAGGCAGAGGCAGGAGGAGGCAGGAGGAGGCAGGAGGAGGCAGGAGGAGGCAGGAGGCAGATGGATCTCTGTGGGTTTGGGGTTGAGACCAGCCTGATCTATATAGTGAGTACCAGGACTATATAGAACAGCAATTCTAAACCTGTGGGTTGTGACCCTTTTGAGGGGGGGGGGTCACATCAGATAGCTTGCATATTAGATGTTTATATTACAATTCATAACAGCAAAATTGTAGTTATGAAATAGCAATGAAAATTTATAGTTGGGGTCATCACAACATGAGGAAGTGTATTAAAGGGCCACAGCATTAGGAAGGTTGAGAACCACTGATTTAGAGAGACCGCCTAAACACACCATACACAGAGACACACACCAACACACACCAACACACACCCTGTCTCAAAAAAAGAAGAAAGAAGGAAAAGAAAAAGAAAGGTTTCTCCTACACAGACAAGAGAAAGTTGACCAATCATTGAAGTCTCACCTTAGGGTGATTAACCACCCCTTACATATAGAGTCTAGACAACAAGCTCAGTTTTTCTCTGTTCAGTTGTGATAACTCTGCCTTCAGGCCCTCACGTATCCTGCCTGTATTGCAGTAAGATGCCTGTATTGCTTTTCCCGTGGGAGTGGGTAGAAGACACCTGGCCAGAGTCTCTGCTAACTGGCTGCTTCGAGGTGCTAACCTCCCCAAGAACGCACCTCACGACACAATTCCTGTCAGTTCCCCTCCCTCATGTTCCGTGCATAGCAGCTGTCGGTGGGGGGATTACAGAAGGGAGTGCAGGGCCCTGCAATCAGAAAAGACAGTGAGGGCCACAGCAGGAGGAAACTGCATGGGCCAGTGAGCACTGGGCGCCCAGGCACACAGCTAGGTAGCAGCAGTGGGTAGCAGCATCTGTTAACTAGGTTGAAAAGAAAAGAAAAAGAAGGGCCTCCAGTGCCTCCATGACCAGTTAGGTTTCAGCCAAGCCTTCCAGCCAGGAAGGAGGAGACAAGTGTGTTAAACAAAATTCACAGCTCAGGGGACTCTTGGAAGAAGGTTTGGTGGTTAGTGCTTGATGGTAGCTTCTTTTATAGGGGCCAGATTAATTTTCTAATGCTGTTTTCTACTTTAATGTTATTGCTTTAATCATTAGAATACCACTCCGTTCCTTGAGGCAATAGGAAGCTATTGAAGATTTAATGAGATTCATATTGCTCCATGTTGATGACTTCCTGCATGTATATTAATCACTCCTGACCTTGATCTTAAATTCCTTCCCAGTGCAGATTCTCATCAAGCATACCTACCAGGTCCCCTGTGTTCAACAAATACCTGGGTCGTTTCCAAAAGCACACAAAAGAACATTCAGTCGAAGGTTCTGTGTGTTACAGTTTTCAGAACCTGGCTGGATTTGCCTTTCAGTTCTTAGCATATGCACAAAACTAGAAAATTTAGGAAGGAAAATCTGTGAGGGTGAGATTTAGCATTGTGTGAAGCTGTCTTTCTTGTTCTGTGCAGCAGACCTTGAACGTGACCTAATTATTGTCTAGGTCAGTATGTCCAACTGGCAACTCTCAGAGCCTATCCAGGCCACCCCTGTGTGGGCACTCCGGCTGTTAAGCAGCAGGACTGGGCCTCTGGCAGAGGCTTCGCTGGCCCCATCCTTTAGTTCAAGCCTGGGAACCCTGGGCTGGCCACCTGGTCTCCCCATGTCCCTCATTTATGCATCTGCCCCAATTGTCTCCACAACCACCTTAACAGATTTTCTAAGCAACGGTTGGAATTAGGACCCAGGTCAGGAGCCAGAGAATGGGAAAGGAGAGGTGACAAGTCTCAAGAGTCTGAGGAGATGAAAGCTCAGGGAGGCAGGCAGAAAGGGCCCCACCAGCCAAAGACAGAATGTTCAAACTGGAGGATGAGGAGGCAGTTCTGAGAGATGGGATGAGAGCAGAAAGGGGTGGTGAAGATGTGAGGGAGCACTGTGTGGCAGTCCCCCTCTGATGAGGGGCAGAAGAGACACCGGTGAAAGAGACCGCACAAGTGAGAGTGAAAACCACGGAAGAGGAAGAGACCACTCAGCCTCAGAGGCTGACCGTGGGAGGGACGCACGGCTATGGAGCGTTTATAACACATATATTTACAAGGATGAGGGTGTATCTCAGTAATAAAAGTGCTCATGTAGCAATACATGAGGCCAGGGGTCAATCCTTAGCTCGACTGAAAATAAAAACATGGACACACGGCAAAAAGGTTTACACTTCCCATATTATATCACATTGAGGTTATGTTAGGCTTCCCCAAATGATTCATATTTGTTGGTAGGTTCACTGTTTTGCTTTGTTTTGTTTTGTGTAATGGGAGAATTGAACCCAGGGCCTCACGTATACCAGGCAGTCACTCTCCCAACCAAAATATATCTTCGGTCCCATGTTGTATGTTTTAAATACGGCACACCCCAACCAAGAAGTTGCAAAGTATTGCCTTCGGAGACTATAGGTGCTTGCCACTTATTTTCACGAATTAGAATTTTGTGGACTGAATAGATGGCTCAACAGTTAAGAGCACTGGCTGCTTTCCCAGAGGACCCAGGTTCAATTCTCAGCACTCACATGGTGGCTCCCAGCTGTTTGTAACTCCAGTTCCAGGGGATCTGATGCCCTCTACTGACCTCCGAGGGCACTGCATGCATGTGCTGCTCAGGAAAAACACCCAGACGCATACTTTTTTAGAAATTAAAGGTATTGTTTGTTTGCAGATAGCTTTTCAACTTATGTTTGTTTTTTTGAAGTACTGGGGAGGAACTAAAGCATCAAATGTAGTAGACAAACATTCTGCCTGTGATAAAAACCCAGCCTTAGGGCTGGAGAGATGGCTCAGAGGTTAAGAGCACTGACTGCTCCTCCAGAGGTCCTGAGTTCAATTCCCAGCAACCACATGGTGGCTTATAACCATCTATAATGAGATCTGGTGCCCTCTTCTGGCATGCAGGTGTACATGTAGGCACAACATTGTATACATAATAAAGAAATAAATAAATATTAAAAAAAACAAACAAACCCAGCCTTAGCTCAAATATTTAATTCCATCTCTAAAAAAAACCTGTCAAAGAGGGACTGGAAAGCACATCACACACACACACATCACTGTGCCTGATGTCCAACTGTCTTAGCATTCTCTAGTCAAGAGTTCCCATTTCACCCTCCCCTGACACTAATTCCCGTGTCTTTGGTCAGAATGGTAAAAGGTCAGTCGTCCCACTTTGTGTCTTTTGAGATCTGGGGACTTCTGAAGGTTTGCTTGTTTGTTTCGTTTTGGTTTTGGAGACAGGGTTTCTCTGTGTAGTCCTGGCTGTCCTGGAACTCAGAGATCTGCCTCCTGAGTGCTGGGATTAAAGGCATGCATCACCACTGACAGCTGGCTTCTGTGTTTTAAACAGTTCCATCCACCTGTCATTTCAGCTTCACCTTCTCTTATGCCTGGAGTGCTGCTGATACCACTTGGTTCCTGAGAAACCTCTCCTCTCTGCACTGCACAGACACTATTTCATTTCCTTGGTTCTCTCAGCCATTTGACACATGTTATGAATGGTTCCTCTCCTGATCCTTTCTGTAACCTGTGGTCTCCTCTCCTGTTTTCTCTGTCCTTGTAGGCTCCTGCCTTCATGTGGGGCTAGGGGGTAGCTTAGTGGTAGAGCACTTGCTTAGTATTTGTCTCTGGGTTCAGTCCCTAGCACCACAAAGGTAAGTAAATAAACAAATAAATAAGCAGTAAAAGTGAACAGAAACACTGTTTTTAGATATAGTCTGTCTTCTTCCATTTTACCCCAGTTTAATCACTTTTATGGAGTAACTTTGATCTAATTTTCAATTTTTTTTTTTTCTGTACCCAGTGACAGATATCCAGCTAAATAGCTCTCAAGGGTTTTAGCTACTTCTGATGTGATGGAAACTTCAAGTCCTGAAAACCTTCCTGCAATGATTAAATGGTCACATTCCTTGTCCCCTGGGAGCTTGCAGCCTAGTGGAAGGTTCAGCATAGGAAGGTGAAGAGGAGAAGGCAGGGTAGCACACGTGTTAAGGGCTCTGGTCAGGCACTCACGGTGAAATGTGGGTCCCCGAGATAGGCTGCCCACTGGGCTTTTACAGGATTGGAGGAGGAAACGTTCTAGAAGACCCTAAGGTTGATGGCAGCGAAGAACAAGGTTACTGAGGTTAGAGTCCTAAAATGGTGAGAACATGTACACTGGGGGTCCTGGGGCAAGGGTCAGGCTTCAAGGGAAAGCACAGAGACCTTTAGGGTGAGCCCGTTACCGTCATGACTGGGAACATGGCGGCAGACAGGCGTGGTGCTAGAGCTGAGAGCCTGCGTGCTGAGATGACAACCATGAAGGAGAGTGGGAACTGGGAATGACATGAGCTCACAGGAATACGCCTCCAGCAAGGCCACCCCTCCTAATCCTTCCCAAACAGTTCCGTGAACTTGCAGACCAAACATTCAAAGGCATTAATAGCCTATGGGGGTCGTTCTCATTCAAACTACCACAGTGTCTCAAGCAAGTAGGCAGATACACATAGTTTGTATAACAGAAGTTCTGTTTTATCATGCTGAGGGTCAGCCCAGTAGGTTCACACTCTAAATTCCTAATTACAGGCCTGAGCCTATCTCCCCAAGGCTGCTCACCTGTGCAACGCATCTTAGTTGAAGGTCGGGTCCAATCTTTAATAGTAGTCACTGATTTGATGGTCAGGACCTGGGGGGAGACGCTGCAACTGCTGGGCAGATCAAGGTGGCGCCTCTCCAGATGCGCAGAGCAGAGCATTGCTCTTGGTCTCTGCTTGTATGCTGTCCAGTGGGCATCTGGGGGTCCTAGGTCCGTGTCTGGTTATCTTGAGTGATGCAAGATAACATCACTGGATAACTTCTGGTTATCCAGTGCAGTCTTGGGCATAGTGGGGTTCCTAGGTAAGCTATTTTTACATGTCTAAAAGGCTTTTTTTTTTTTTTTTTGAGTGTGCTTGTTACACACAGGTCCCAATATCTCACTTAAGCACACACCCTCAATAACCAAACATCTTTCCACAAGGCCCCCACTTGTAATAGGTTCTATTATATTCCAGTAACACCATAGGCTGAGGACCATGCCTGTAACACCTGGGCCCACAAGGGACACTTCCAGAGCACAGTGTACTCTGAAGAAAACAGGCTAGCAAAGGGGCTTCCTTTTCTGTCGCTGCCATTTGGTGATGAGAGCCAGGGGTCTTAGTTACTTTTTCATTGCTGAGATAAAGCACCGTGACTGAAAGCCAGTTGGCGAGGGAAAGGGTTTCTCTTACAGCGTATAGTGCATCATCCAGGGAAGGCGGGGCAGGAACCATGGATGGGTGCTGCTCACTGGCTTGATCCTCATGGCTTGCTCAGCCTGCTTTCTTACAGCACCTAGGACCACCGGCTCAGGGGTGGCACCACACAATGGACTGGGCCTACCATCAACCACTTAACAAAAAAAAAAAGGAAAAATCCACCACAGTGCCTAGAGGTCAAACTTACACAGGCATTTTCTCAACCAAGTCTCTCTTCCCAGGCATGTTCCTACCTTGCAAGTTGACATAAAACTAGCCAGTGCACCAGACTTGGTGACAGAGGACTGTAATGCCAGTTCCTTGGGAGGCTAAAGTAGGAGGATCACAAGTTGACGGCCTGGCTGGGCTACAGTGTGAGCTACTTAGTGAGACCCTCCTCTCAAAAAAAAAAAAAGAATGAAAAGAGCTGGGGGGGGGAGGAGGGGGGCAGGACTCAGCCGGGCTAAGTGCTTGCTTGCCGCATGTACCTCAGTACCTCAGCAATAACAACGAAAATCACCACAGAGAGAATTATTTAATTTGAGCTGTTTAAATAAATCATTTTAAATGGCAGAAATTAGCCTATACTCAATCAGAAGAGAACCTGAGATTTGCAAAATTGAGGTCTGGTTGCCTTTTGTAAAATTGACAACAAATGGCTTTCCTGTTTTGTGAGTAGGAAAGTAATAATTTAGTGGCTCTGAGAATTGCTTCCAGGGAGTCAAAAAAATTATGTTGATACAAATTTATACACACAAACACACACACACACACACACACACACACACACACGCACGCATCTGAAGCCACAAACTATGAAAATGTATTTTGTCCTTGTCTGCAAGACTGAATTGATCTGTTGCTTAAAAACAAGGTGGCCCAGTGAGTTAAGGCGCTTGCCTGGGTAGCTGAGTTCCATCCCCACAACCCATGGTGGAGGAGAGAACTGACCCCTGGGAGTTGTCCTCTGACCTCCACATCCACACCACAGTGAATGCTTGAGCACATTCACACACGCGCGCGCGCGTGCACACACGCACACACACGCACACACACACACACACACACACACACACTAATACCAAATAAAAATGTTGAAAATGAAAGCAACAGCAGCAGGGCCTTGGAGCTGTGACTTGGTGGCCCAGCACAGAGCTTTGGGTGCAATCCCCAACCCCACACAAACCAGGTGTGGTGGCACATACCTGTACTACAGGTACTTAGGGGGCGAAGCAAGGGGATCAGAAGTTCAAGGTCACCTTCAGGTGCATCAAAAATCTCAGTGTAACCTGGGTTAATTGAGAGTCTGTCGCAAGCATACATGACATAAACCTCTACTCTAGACCGTATCGACTCCCTGCTTCAGTCTTTTGTTTGTTTGCATTTTCATGTGTAGGTAGGAAGGACACGGATCCTTTTCAGACCTTCTAGAGTGGCCTCGTGGAATGGAAGGGGACATGAGACCACGTCTGTGGGGTGCTTAGAAGAGAAGCAGTCTGGTTCTGGGGGAAAGAATCACTTCTCTGTCTTTGCTCTCAAATAACTCAATCAAAAGATTGAACGTTTCATCGTAAACAGTCTTAAAAGTCAAAATTGACGTCACCTGCAGAGAAAGCTAAAGAGTATTGTTTTGCACAGCAGTTGAATGTTTTTTCTTTTTTTTCTTTTTTTTTCAGAGTCACACCATAATGAAAGGCTTTTCTTATACTTCTTAAAAACTAGAACCAAGTGCTAATTCTGATGACTGTCAGTTCCTGTGGGGTGTTTACACAAAGGTACTTTTAAACGAAGAGTCATTTTTAGAGCAATTACAGAAGAGGCTAGACAGGGAAGAGGCAGCTCGGGGCCCGAGGGTAGGGGTTAGGGTTTATTGACAGGACAGGGTCAGGCTGTTGCTCTCTCTCCGCTGCCCCATGTACCTGCCCTCCGGATACACCCAAGACCTCCCCGGCCTCTGCTCCCCACACAGGCCCAACTGTCCAGAATGTGGTGGGGAATGGCGGAAGGGAGGGCAGGCCTGCTGACACATCCCAGTTCCATATTCAAATGCAAGTTGGAAAATATTTGTGTGTATTTTTCTGGCCCAGATGTTGCGTTACATTAAGAAGAAGCCTTAAGAACACACAAAGCATTGTCTGTTCTTTCCACTTTGTAGTTTGCAATTATTGCATCCCGAGGAAAGAAATTGCCTGCCTAAGTAGTCTTTTAATTTCATTTTTTAGTTTTGAGTTACAGGTTTCTGGCAAGCTCCATGACCACTACTGTTACCTGGTGGCGCCTATATTTCATCAAATTTAGACACGCAGACTACCTGGACCTCGGCCCAGATGAACTGTTGGGACTGATAAACATGATCCCACCCTGCCCCCACGCGTACTCCTGCTTTTCCCTTTAAGGGAATCCAAGACTAGAGTCACAGGATCCCCAAGGGAGCCGGAGAAAAATGTGTTCCGGCATTCGCATTTGCTCTGTGGTTCTCTCCCGGCATCTCCGCTTGCCCAGAGGCTGCGGACATCCAGCAGTGGCCCCCCTTCGCCGGGGCTGGTAATTACTGGGGGGAACATTTTTGTTTTGTTTTGTTTTTAATAAAAACAAGCAGAGGCATCTATCAGTGCTCACAGCAAAGACAGAATTTGTTTGACATCTTCTGATTGCTGCTTACAAAAAGAGTGACAGCAGTTATTAAACAAATAGGAGAAAAGATGGCGTTTGTTGGTAGTTTTCAGATAGACTAGGAATATCCTTGATATTCTTCCTGCTTTGCTTGCATGTTGAAGAAATAATAGTCATTAATTTCTAAGACCTGGATTGTGTTACATTTGGAGTCATGAAAATTCGGATATTAAGCAAATATATACTTTTTAGCTGCGTAATCATCGGGGGCTTTTCCTTGCATAGAGTACGTTTCAAACACTTGTTTTTAAGATTGCAGGGTGAATATTACCAGCCAGTGTAATTAAACATAATTGCATTTCCTATGTGAATTATTTTTAGTCTCCTTTAAATGCTTTCATGATTATTTTCCTCTATGCTAGGTATTCTTGTAGGTTTTGCCTTGATAAAAGGTTAAGGGAAAAAAATGTCTACTTTCTTGCAGCTAGTCAGAAGTCGCGAATTTCATTTCAGTTTAACTCAGAAGTTTTGAAATGGAAATGTGTTACCCAGTCAAGTAGGGAAAGCATTAGGATAGCCTCCCAGGGGCTGGAGTTTTGTTCTTGTGTTCATGTGCTCTGAGAAAGAGAGTGAATGTCTCGGACCTACATTATCCCACTGGGAAGTGTTAAAATCATGCTATAGGCCCTGTCCTCTCCCATCAGCGTGGCCACCTCTGATCCCCACTTCCACAAGTACCGTGTGAGGTGGGGGTTTGCTGGGGTGGGGGAGCAGAGCATACCCGGATGTTGGTAGCAGCTTGTGTTTTGTAGGTGTTTGGACATCTGTCAGAACTCACCAAATGGTGCGTGCATGTACTGTGAAAAATTTACCTCCTGTCTCCTGATGTGTAAGCATGTGTTGAAGCCTTACAGCTCCAGGATATGGGGTGGAAGGCTGGCATGCTGCTCTTGATCTTTAATTTTACCTTGAGATGCAATTTGAAAGAAGAGGAAAAGAAAATCTGGGTGTAGTTGTGTGACTACGGCTGCAGTCCCAGCACTTGGGAGGCAGGAGGATCAGGAGTTCAAGGACAGAACATCAGAAAAGATGGATTGATGGGAAGATTGTGAGGGGTCTAGAAGTGCCATAAAGATGGAGAATAGTGAAATGCCATAGAGCCAGGTAGTAAATGTGAGTGTTCCCTGTGAAGCCCTCCCAATCTGCGTATGTTTGATATTTTCTGTAATTAGATGTTGGCTGAGGTCGTGGCTCTGTGGCAGAGCACCTGCCTAGCATGCAGAAAGTCCTGCATTCCATCTATGGCATTTGGCTGTGCTCACCAAGGACCTGTGTATCTCTACTTTAATCACCCTTACTTCAAATTAAGAATGCTTGGGTTAATACCAAAAAGGGAAGGAATATAAATGTAGCCAGGAGAAACACCCACCTCATAACATTCTCTGGTTACCTGCTGAGACCATTACCAACTGTGGATGCCAAGGACATCTTTACAGATGAGAGGAGCTATGAGAAACCAAAGCCATGAAGCCCAGCCAATGACCTCTCTGGTCAGAAAAAAAGTTGGCCTCCAAACCCTCACCATGGCCAAGGGTGGTGGCCCCTGATACGTGATCTTTGTGAGTGGGTGACCCCCTGCCATATTCCTATACTAAGGTGCTATCAAATGAAAACTGTTTCTCAGTTTGTAGCCAGACCCAGAGATTTGGCCATAAACACCTCCACTTTTATCAGAATGCCAAACTATCTCTTATACCCTGACATAGATCATTTTAAGACTCCCTGGGCTCACAGACACTTATATGTGTGCGTGTTACTCTTGAAGGACTCAAAGGTCAAGTTTGGTTCTGGTGAGACTTGAAGCAAACTTTTGAAAGCTAATGATCAGGTATGTTAAAAGCGAGGCCTTGTCATGGAGTTGGTACTGGAACAGGACACTGAAAGTCAAGATCTGAGAGGCTGGGAGAGCACAGTTCTTTCTGGATCTAAACTTGACCAGTTAATTTATCTCTGAGCTTTGGGTTTTACACTTGGGAGCTAAGGAATAAAGCCTGATTCAAAATGACCCGCCCATGCTTACCAGACTTTAATTTATGTAAGAACTATTGTGTAAAAAGTTTTATGTATGGAAATAGTAATTTTTGGGTTCCAAACAGAACATCCTAAATCTTATGTGTCTAGGGCAGAGCAAATATCCAATAGAATGCAGGGCTTTTTGGCTACGGGGACGTGGCATAGATTCAGAGCTTTTATGTAGCCAGACTTTGGCTATTCAGTGGGTTCCTTTTCCTATACTACTCCATCCCTTCCAACCTCCAGCACTAGGTAGGAGAGAAAGAAGGTTCTAGGGGGGGACTATAGGGGGAGTGGGACACGACATGTCGTTATTGTTAGACTGCTTCCTGCTGATTGCGGTGCCGAGTGCCTAGGGATGAGCTTAATATTCGTCATCAGGGTAGTGTCTCCAACCAGCAACCAGCAAGCTGACAAACAGCAACAAACAGCAGCAGGAGGAGCAGCAGCTGCCCGGCCTCTCCTGTTGGGGCTCTGGTATTACATACCCTCTGAAGAGTCCCCAGAATAAACTATCCCCAGCTGGCAAAATCACACCCCTGTTAGAGCACTGGGCAAATCGCAGTCAGCTGCTGCAGACAATCTGAAGCAGCCTCGTATCCCATACCTGGGATTCAAACAAAAACATTGCTGTAACGTTTCTGTGTTTTTAAAGAAACCGAAATTTCTCACTTCAGCTTTGGTTTTTTCCTATGTTGTTCAGCTCCCAGAACCCACCCAGGGTGGTTCACGAATGCCTATGATTCCAGCTCCAGAGGATCTGATGCCCTCTTCTGGCCTCCACCGGCACCTGCCTACATATGCACGCACACGCGCAGACACACGCACACACAAACACACACACAATAAGAGTAAATCCTTAAGAAAATAAAATGGAGAGCAATTAAGGAAGACATACTATATCAAACTTGAGTCTCTTACATGCACATATGTATATGGACATCCTAATAGAAAGGTGATCCTACATACATGTGAACACACAAACATACCACACATAGTGTGTGTGTTGTGTGTATATATACACATATATGTATGTTAGATGCATATGTATATAATGTGTGGGTGTTAAATGTGCATATACTCACATACCATCAGTAAGCCCTACAGACTGAGAATATTCTGAATGTTCACTGTGTCAATGTCTAGATTCCCTTGATTGTCTTTTTCATAGAATAGTTGCTAGAATCAAAAAGCAAACACAGCCAAGCACTGAATTTGATTGGCTTGCCTTTAGTCGCAATCTTTAGGTTCTTTCTCCCTTCCCTTTATTTTCTTAGCAATTTGTGTATTGAAGAAACCATTGTTCAATAGATGTTCAGGGGTCAGTTTTGCTGACTCTCTCCCTCCTGTTTTCCATGAGTTGTGCCTCTGCTTCCCGAAGTCTTGTCAGACTGAAGCTCAGATTTTTTTGTCCAGAAAACGCCATACCGCCATACATCCATACTGTCCGGTAGATCCCCTCCGGGCGCACGTTTTCTTCTTCCTCTTCTCCTCGTGCTCTCGCCTCTAAGGATCACTGCCAAAATCTGTTCTGTTTTCTAGTTTTGCTTGTTTGTTTGGAGACAGGGTCACTCTGTAGTCTGGCCAGTCTGGAAGTCTCTGGAACTTAGGCTGGCCTCAACCAGGCAGCAGTCTTGCTGTGCTGAGGTCATAGGCACACACTGTTGTGCCTGCCAGAAGGTTTTAAGCAAAAAATTTTTTTTTCTTTTCTTCTTTTGGGAGGGGTCTGGGGGAAAGAGGAATCCTAGAATTGGCCCCACAGGTTTTGTGTGCTAGGCAAGCAGTCAGCTACTGAGTTTGAACTCTGTTCTTTCCTTGAGGAAACTTGTGTATTTCCTGGTAGTTCATGAACATCTCCCTCTCATCGCAGATTTTTTTTTCCTAAGCTTTTTAAACATTTGCAGTTATCTCTGTAAAGCCTTATCTGCCTTCTTAGGTGTACTGTTCTACAGAAAGTAGAAGGGCTTTTTGCTCTCCTCTCATAGTTTCATTTGTGTGTGCGTCTGTGATTGCATGTGGTGTTGTATGTTTATGTGTGTGTGAGGGTGTAGTGTCTGTACATGCTCATATGGGTGTATGCTTGTGCATGCGTGTGCACGTGCCTGTGAAGGCCAGGAATCGATGTCAGAAGTCTTCCTCAGTCACTCTCCAGCTTACTGTCTGAAGTGTTCTCTCATTAAGCCTCGAGTTTATCAATTCATCTGGGTTGACTGGCCCTGAAGCCCCAAGGATCCTGTCTGCCTCTCCAGTGCCGGGATTATGGGTGTGTGCTTTTACTAGTGGCTTTCGAAAACTGGGCACTGGAGATCTGAATTCAGGTCCTCAGGATTGCATCACAAACCTTTTACCAACTAAACCATCTCTCTCCCCCCTATAGTTTCAGAATTATTTTCAAAATTTTGTGTGTGTGAGTGTTTTGCCTACAGATATGTATATGCACCACAGTCGTGTTTGGTATTCTCAGAGGTCAGAGGAAGGTATCAGATCCCTTGGAACTGGAATTACAGATAGTTATGAGCTACCAGTGAGTTCTGGGAACCAAACCCAGGTCCTGTGGAAGAGCAGCAAGAGCTCTTTCTGAGCCATTTCTCCAGCCCCTTATTTTTATCATATAATTAGCTTTTTTTTTTTTTTTTTCTTTTCTCTGTGTAGCCTTGGGCGACCTGGACCCACTTTGCAGACTAGGCTGGCCTCACACTCACAGCACTCCGCCTGCCTGTGCTAGTATAATTATCTTTAAAATGTAGTTATGGGTCAAGTGTGGTGGCTCACACCTTTAATCCCAGCACTTGGAAGGCAGGGGCAGGTAGGTCTCTATTAGCTTAAGTCCAGACTGGCCTATGTAGTGAGTTCTAGACCAGCCAGGAACTATATAGTGAGACCTTGTCTCAAACAAAGCAAAACAAAAACCTGCTCTTGTCTTTTGGCGTGTGGATAGCTCTTCCAACAAGAAAGTAAAGCCCAGAACATTTAAAGTTAGACTCTAAAAGAAGAAAGCTGAGGTACACAGTATTAGGAATTTTATGGGACTAGAGAGTCTTAAAGAAAGAGAGGGACAGAGCCCTCCAGCTGCACCCACAGGTGGCCAAGTGGTTTAGGTACTTAGCAAAGGTGCCACATTCTGCTGGAGAGCCAGCAGGACACACTTGGGCAAATAAACACAACTACAGTACAAGTGGAAAGCTTCGAGGGAAACACAGTGAAGAGGGTAAAAGCCACGTTAGAGAGTGGTCCAGAAGGCCCCACTGATGAAGTGACATTTGAGCCGAGGCCTGAAAGATGTGAATGAGCCCGGGATGTGAGGAGCTGGTGAAAGGGCAGACACGGAGACAGAAGGGCTTAGTGTGTCTGAGGATCAGAAAGGGGGCCCTGTAGCTGGAGGGCAGCGAGAGACTGCAAAAGTGGAGCCAGAGCAGGCGGCAGAGGTGGGGCCAGACTTCCAGCCCTCAAGGGCCATCGTGAGAATCTGCAGCTCTGGCTCGAAAAGCCTTTGAAATGCTCGGAGCTCTAAGCGGAAACTCTGTGCTTGTTCTCTAGTGGACTGTCTTACAGATATGCGAGCTGGATCTCCTGCCCTCCTGTGTGTGTGTGTGTGTGTGTGTGTGTGTGTGTCTGTCTGTCTGTCTGTCTGTCTGTCTATTTAATGACCCCATGCTGCCTGCAATCTGCAGTCTGATCCTTGGTTTATCAGTAATGTCATGAGCATCTCTGAAGGAAAATTTATAGAGAAAAGTAAGTTTGTTTTGCTGTGAACTGACAGAAGGAGAAATGTAAACATCAGAAGTTGTGGTAGGAAAGTAATTCCTTAGGAGTGAAAAGGGAAGAAACACTTGTTTTTAATCTCATTGTGAATATGAATTCAGCTCAGTAACTTAACATTGCTGGGTACAGTGGGTCTTGTCTGTAATCTCTGCTCTTGGGATATGGAAGCAGGAGAAATATTGTGAATATTTGAGGTCAGCCTGGACTACATAATGAAATCTGGGTTAGTATGGACTACAGAACGAGACATTGTCTAAAAGCAAAACAAAATTGTTTTGTTTTTCTTTTGGGTTTTTCACTGCACTTGGCTCAAAAACAGAATTTTAAGAGTATTAACAATATTTGTTGATGCCAGGCACAGTGGCACACTCCTATAATCCCAGCATTCTCAGAGGCAGATGGATCCTTGTGAGTTCTAGGCCAGCCTGGTCTACAGAGTGAGTTCAGAACAGCCAGGGCTACACAGAGAAACCCAAATAAATAAGGAAATAAATACATATATACACATATTTGTATATATGTGTGTGTATATATATATATATATATATACATATAAGCGAGTGTATGTATGTGTGTGTGCGTGTGCGTGTGCGTGTGTGTGTGTGTGTGTGTATTCTATGATCTTTCAATATATATTGAAGGCCAGATGGTGGTGGTGCATGCCTTTAGTCCCAGCACCCTGGGAGGCAGAGAGAGGCAGGCAGATCTCTGAGTTCAAGGCCAGTCTGCTCTACAGAGCAATTTCCAAGACAGCCAGAGCTTCACAGAGAAACCGTCTTGAAACAACACCACACACACACACACACACACACACACACACACACACACACTGATCTAGGGTGTAACTTAGTGATGAAGCATTACTTAGCATGCATGTTCTAAGTTAATCCTAATCAGCATGTGACTTTTTAATCATGTTTGTTATTGAAACAACTTTACAGACAACTTGGAGTCTAGATTCAGCATGGTCCGAACAAAGTTGAAAATAGAAAGATAACAGACCATGTGTGTTCAGACCTTAATAAGCCAGGAGATGCTCCACCAGACTCCACAGTTTGCAGCTGCTCATAATTATAAACAGTTCTTTTCTTTTAAAATATGTTTATGTTTAGGGCAAATGTATACCTACAATAACTCGATTTATAAAAGTGTCTTTTCATTCTTGCTTACTTATAAAACTTAAAAGAGAGAAACCAGGAGAGACTGACAGGGAAGCCTGTTTATTTACTTTTAAAATTTTGTTTTCTGAGAAAAGGTCTCACTATGTAACCTGGGCTAGTCTGGAACTCCCTCACTACGGAGACCATCCACCTGCTTCTGCTCCTGAATGCTGGGCTCAAAGGCATGTACCACCACACCTGGCCTTTGTAATCGCAGAAGTGAGAACGAACTAATGCTGATGTAAATAGGAAGGGCCAAAGATGTGTGGACACACTGTTGCTACCATGTCGAAGGGGGTCGTTCTTCCCCAGCCCCCTGGTTGTATCCTTAACCCGGAAGCCCCAGCCTCAGGCTTGATGAATGGGAAGATTTTTCCATTCTGGTGTGTGGGTGCTCTGGTGTGCACACTGTTCTGTAGCGGCCAGAAGTCGATGGTAAGTGTCTTCTTCCATTGCCCTCCAGGGTATTCTTTGAGACAGGCTCCCTCACTGAACCTGGCTGGCCAGTGGCCCCTAGGATCTGCCTGTCCCCACTCCCCAGTCCTTGGCTTACCGGTGTGGGCTGCACCGGCTTTTCCGTGAGTGCTGGGAATCGGAATGCAGGCACCCATCCATGTGTGAGCAGTCAGTGCTTTCCCCACTGAGCCACCTCCCAGCTCTGGGTCGGGCTTTGTAATGCAGTTGGGAGCAACAGAAGTGGAGTCGGCAATCACCTTTCTGCCTTTTATCTTGATTTAGATGCAAGAGAGCAACACCAATTAACAGGAAGTCGTTCTATTCCTTAAGCAAGCTTTCATTTCATTTTCTTTTATTCTTAAAAATGAAATGAGTTTAGCTTTTCCAAACATTTAACTGTGTTCGATCCTTCTGTTAAAGAACGTCTTAATTCTACAATTAAACACTCACCTGCATTCATGTATGCACGTGTGTGCGTCGAATATTAAAAACACCTTTCCGTTGCATAGTTCAAGAGACTATGCTGAGGAGTAAAAACAGAATGACAGCTTAGGAGAACTCAAGTCATCATTTTCAAAGCTTCCTGATTCATAAATACTCCACAGAAGGCTGTGACTATACAGAGCCACCCCCACAGCTTCCTATGTGTAAACAGGCGTGTTAACAAGCATCTTGATTTAGAATGGTTGGAAAGATCCACTAGCTCCAAGCTGTCTCCCCTCCAGCCTGCCTGAGCCCTAACATGTCCAGCTCTGAATTACTTCTTGGTGAGGCAGTACCCCATGAAGCCTTAGTGTGAGAGGTGCAGTCATTCCCACACTGCACAGGTCGCTTTGGAAGGAACGAGTTGGCTATGTTTACAGTGGTCTTGAAAAACAGGAGCTCTTGCTCATGGGAGGTTTGGCTTTAGGCTCTGGGCAGGCAGGGCCTGTTTTCACAGTTATAATTATGAAATGTTCACCTAGGCGAGAGTCAGATTTAAAACTGTATGTTCATTTAAGTTGTAAAATGATTATACGGAGAAGATGCCATTCCTGCATGCTGTCTCTTTTTTAATATAATGCCAAAATGTTTGCAGAATTATCCAGTACCTTTGTTTCCTCCACAGTCTGGGAGAATGGTCCAGACAGCGGTATAGTTGAGTTTCTGCATGGGTTTTAGCAAGAATACAAGGGAGCTTTATGTAGCTCGCCTCTGATGCTTTTCACCGATTATCTGAAAGAAAAGGGAGGATTTTCGGACCTGATAAAAACACGGAAGTTACCCAGTGACTTAAACAGGCAGACTGTGAGTGCCAGGATAAAGCCCTCCGCCAAGGACTGCTCAGCCATGGGAATAGCCAGTTGGTTCCTGTGTGTGTCTGTCAGACAGCCTGTGCCTTTCGCAGGCCTGATGGTTACCTGCTGTCTCTTTTTATAGCCTCTGTGTGCTTTGTTGTCACCCGGCTGGTCAGACATGTGTAGCAGTGCCCCAGGGCACCACGCATGCCCTGGGGGAGCTAAGTGCTGCCAGATGTAGGGGGCAAAGGGTTGATTCACAGGGCCGTAATTTCAATGGCTAATTTCACCTGTTTTCTTTGGGGTTTGGGTTTCATTCTTCAAGACAAATACATTTGGAGTTGGGTTTTTTCCCCCCTTAAAACTGTAATCTTGTCTTGTTACCTCTAATGGCCCAGCCCCATCCTACCCCCAAAATGAAAGTGTGAGAATAAAAGAATGGAAAAGAGCCGTGATTTATTAAGTCTGGGTAATTAATTCTTTTACATGATGATAAAAGTTAAAGCTACAGGGCTGGGAGACAGCTCAGCTGTTACAGGCTCAGGCTCACAACCAAAATGTCAGAAGTTAAAGCTGCAGAGAATTCCAGAACGGTGGAAATATAAGGCACAAATAAATACATTTCCTAAAGAAATGAGCTAGTAGGAAGAAAAAAACAAGAGAAAACTGTGTTAAAAAATAGCATGTGAAACAAGTCAAGCAAATGCAATAAACTTTATTTATGGAAGGATCAATGAATTATTTGATAAGCCTAAGGAATCATTAACTTTTAGTATGTTAGCGTTTTATTGCTAAGCCATTAAAATTAACCATTGCTGCTTAGGTATGTATCCTGAAATATTGATGATTGAATTCATGTGGTATTTGGGATTATCTTTAAACTAACTGAATTATTTTTCACTTAAAAGTGGTCAGAGTAATTCGCCGAAACTTCATGTTGGCTACATAGAGTTTGTTGCACTAATATGCTTCCTGCTCATATGTGTGTATAAAATTTCTGTAATAAAGTGTTTGCAGAATAGGCTGAGGGTCCCATGTGGTGACTCACAGCTGTCAGCTTTGCATCTGGGAGGCTGAGGTTAAGAGAGAATGCTGGAAGTTTGAGGTCTGTCTAGGCAGCATATTGAGTTACAAACCAGAGTGAACTACAATGAAACTCTGACAAAAAAAAAAAAAGAGGCTTAGTTAGATTTGCCACTTATAACGTGGTTTCGACAGATTCCTTAAATTCTTTGGGCCCCCACTTTGGGTTTGGGGTTTTTGTTTGGATTTTGTAAAGTTACTTATTTGTTTTTAACTTTATGTGCATTGGTGTTGCCTTCATTATATGTCTGTGTAGGGGTGTCGGATCCCCTGGAACTGGAGCTACAGACAGTAACAAGTTGGTGCCGGGAATTGAACCCAGGTCCTCTGGAAGAGCAGCCAGTGTTCTTAACCATCAAGCCATCTCTCTAAGCTCCACACAGAGAATTTTTTTTTCTCTGTAAAATAGGTATATCTAATTTTTCCTTGCACAAACAGTAATCTTGTCTTGTTAGATCAAATTAAAGAAATCTCTATGAGATTTCTTCATAAATGGCTACAAATATGTCAGCTGTGTTATTATTTAGTACTCAGAAACATGCAGTGTTTTGGTGAGGGGCTAGGGAGATGTTTGGTATGATTTGGTCTTTGAAATGCTGTTTCCATAGTCCAGGCTGGCCTCCGGATCTGCAACCTTCTGCCTCAGCCTTCTAAATACTAGGACTCCAGACATTCACAAAAGGATAGTTTTCCTGTTAAGAAGATACAGTAATTTTTTTCTGTGGTCATGCGTAGCCAGGTAGTCTGCAGTAGTAACAATTGAAAGGATCTGGCATAAAAATAGGCCTCTAGTCAGTGCCGTTGTTTATTAGCTACTGTGTAATAGCAGAGATCCGCCTGCCTCTGCCTCTGTGATTGCTGGGATTACAGGTGTGCGCCACTGCACCTGCCTGGCTTTCTATGGACACTTCATGGGATTAAACTTTAGTTAAGATAGTTTAAAAATTACAGCAGTGCATAAATGCATGTTTCTCATGTTACCTACAGGCTTTTATTTGTCAGTGTTCCTAAAACACGGATGCCTATTAGTGAAGCTAAACTACAAGTCTTCAGACTTGTGTAGTGAAATGGGTGGTCACTGAGCTCTGCTTCCGGCTAAAGCTAGAACAACTCCGTAGGCATGCGATGCTGATATGCAGGCCTCACAAATGCTCTTGTGTCCATTTGCCAGTTGTGCAAGTCAGGCTGTTGGGCTAGGGGCAAGGAGACTAGGGTTACAGACTCTCTCTGGGAAGTGAAGTTAGCATGACCCAAGCCAGGAGGTTGTACCTGTATTTGTGCATTTGCCTGTGTGTGCAGTAAATAAAATGGAGAATGAGCAGGGAAGACAACCAGTGTGAACCTATGGTTTCCACGCATACTGGCAAGGGCTTTGGCCAAACCTGGAGCTTGCCTCTTTGTCTAGTCCAGCTGGGCAGGCCATTTCCCCCAGGCAGCCTCCCTGTTGCCTTCCAGGCAGCGATTATACACATGCATACATTTGCTGGGGAGGGGGTATTCCACAATTAACCGTTTCCAAAGGTTCCTCTCTGTACAGCAATGCTGTGCCACACTTGCATGACAGTAAACTACCTTGCGCCTGCTTCTGATAGTCAGTGACCCTGCTTTCTTTATTCATGCTGTTTTCTGTTACATCACCCTAGAATGCTTTCTTTTCAGGTGGTGCCAGGTAGGACAATAGGAGCAGAATTTAGCCTGGCCTTGAACTCACAGAGATCCGCCTGCCTCTGCCTCCCTGAGCGCTGGGATCAAAGGCGTGCGCCACCATGACCCATTATTTACACTTTTTTTTTTTTTAATGGACCATGCTGGATATCTTACAGTTGTGTTCAGATGATTGCAGAACCTGGAAGAGCTGTTGCTGCATAACATATCACCTGTGGCTGACATGCATTCATAGTTATAGACATAGAGGGAACTTTTTAAAATGCCTGCATGTATGTCTGTGTGAGGGTGTAAGAGTTTGGAATTACAAACAGTTGTGAGCTGCCATGTGGGTGCTAGGAAGTGAACCCAGGTCCTCGGGAAGAACAGTCCATGCTCTTGACTGCTGAGCCATCTGTCCAGCCCCAGAACTTGAATTTTTTAATTGTTTAACTTTGTGTGTGTGTATGTAGATGCTAGAGCACATAGGTGGAGATGAGAGGACAGCCTCAGGAGGTCAGTTACCTCCTTCCACCAGATCAGTTCTGGACACCGAGCTCAGGTCATCAGGCTGGACAGCACATGCCTTTACCCCCGAGCTGTCTGGCTGTTGCTGTAGCTTGAATCTTTGCAGAGTTGTGCTGTCAACGCTGGGGAGGAAAGTGATGTAGTTTATCCTGTTAAGCTGACGTTGTGGAAGTTAACAGCTATGTTGAACTAGAAACTAAGCAGCTGTTTTTTCTTTGCACAGGGTTAAATCACTGCATTAAATATGTCAGGCCTTAGCTACATGGGTTTGATTAAGAGACTAAGCCATGTGTGGTGGTTTGCACTTTAATCCCAGCTCTCAGAAGCCAGAGGCAGGCAGATCTCTGTGAATGAGGCCAGTCTGGTTTACATAGAATATTGTCTAAATTAATTTTTTTTTTTTACTTAGTTATGGTTTCTATTGTTGTGATGAAACACCGTGACCAAAAAAGCAAAGTGGGAGAAAAGGGTTTGTTTCGTGTACACTTACTTCCACATAGTAGTTTATCACTGAAGGAAGCCAGAAGCTCAAGCAGAGCAGGAACCTGGAGGCAGGAGCTGATGCAGAGGCCATGGAGGGGTGCTGCTTACTGGCCTGCTCTCCATGGCTTGTTCAGCCTGCTTTCTATTTCTTTTCCTTCCTTTCTTCCTTCCTTCCTTTCTTCTTTTTCTTCCTCTTCCTTTTTGGTTTTCCGAGACAGGATTTCTCTATGTAGCCTTGGCTGTCCTAGACTCTTCGAACTCACAGAGATCCACCTACATCTGCCTCCTGAGTGCTGGGATTATGGGATTAAAGGCATGCGCCACCACAACCTGGCCAGCCTACTTTCTTATAGAACCCAGGACTGCCAGCCTGGGAGTGGAACCACCCACAATGGGCTGGTCCCTCCCAGACAAATCACTAATTAAGAAAATTGCCCTGTGGGCTTGCCTGCAGCCCAGTCTTCTGGAAACATTTTCTCAATTGAGGTTTCCTCCTCTCAGATGACTATAGTTTGTGTCAAGTTTACAAGTGTGCTTGGGGCAGGCACTTAAACAGTTACGTACAAGTGTGTATCACACACACACACACACACACACACACACACACACCCTTCAAGATCCTCTTTAGCTACAGAACAAGTTTGAGGCCAACAGTGTTGATATATCAGTGAGGGTATACTCAGAGTGGTGGTGCACATCTCTAATCCCAGCACTGGAGGCAGAGGCAGCGGGATCTCTGTGTTAAAGGCCAGCCTGGTCAACATAGTGAATTTCAGTCAGCCAGGACTACATAGAGAGACACTGTCTCAAAAAATATACAAACAAAAAAAGGCCAGGGTACAGAAAAATAAACACCACTGAGAATATCAATTGTAGAACAAAATTTAGCATATATTAGTTCAAGACAGAGTTTCTCTCTCTGTAGCCCTGGCTATCCTGGAACTCATTTTGTAGGCCAGGCTGGCCTCAAACTCAGAGATCCACCTGTCTCTGCCTCCCAAGGGCTGGCATTAAAGAGATACACTACTTTCAAAATAGATGCTTAATAAAATTATAAGAACATAATTATAAAATATGAGAGGAGGAGGCAGACAAATTCAAACCCAACCTGGACTACATAGAAAAGAAAAACAGAGCCTGGAGAGCTGGTTCCAGCTGCTCTTCCAGGGGACCTGGATTCAATTCCCAGCACCCACGTGGCAGCCCATAACTGCTTGTAACTCTGCTTCCAGGGTATCCAACACCCTCCCACAGACACAACAACAATGCACAGAAAAAAATAATACAAGAAAAATAAATAAATAAATAGATAGATAGAAAGAAAGAAAGAAAAGAAAAACAAACACAAAGGATGGACGAGTCAATAGACCAGTGTTTTCTTCACTGAAGGGCTCTGTTGAGAGAAATGACCGTGGAACACTTCCGTACTTGCTGTTGGAAAGTACCTGCTCCCTGAGGAACGAGGTGGCCTGATGATGGTGTTGGAAGCGATGTTCCGGCATGGTCATTAACTTTGAGGGCCAAAGTCACTCTTCAACAGCCAGTACCACGGCCAGCGCGGATTGGGGGGAAGGAAGTAGATTGCTCTGTGAAAATTCATACCTCAGACTTGCTTTGCCCCTCCTCAGGCGCTTCTTTTTGACTCAGGGCTGGGCAAGATGATTCTAGGACACCTGCACTTCTTCCCACTGCCCTGTCTCTTTCCTCTTCACTTCCCAGGATCCCTCAGCAGGTAAAGGTGGGGTTATCATCCACGGTGAGGGTTCTTTGCTTATGTCTCCTCCATCCGGTTTCTCTGTAGATTCTGGGGGCCTCACCCGACCCTCAGGACTTAACTCCTCAAAATGGACTTGTTTTTTCTTGAATGGAAAAAGGTTTTCCTTTAACAGATTTTCACCAGATCCTTAAAAAAAAAAAAAATTACGATACAAGTGTCTCAGCAATCTTCCTCTGTGGGTGTTCGATTGAATTCTGGAAAGAGAGCTAGGGTTTCTGAATAAATAATGAAACATGTGTTCAAAGTCTGTAGCTCCTCTTCTCCTTAACCACATCCTAGATAACCTGCCAATAGCGAGTGTTACTTGTGTGAATAGATTCTCTAGTTGTAGTTTTCAAGACTTCCCCCACCCCCATCCCCCATGTCCTTCTAGCTGTCCAGATGATTAATGTGACTAGGACAATACTGTTGACCCATTTAAATCATTTCAAACAGCACCCATCACCCATCTACATAATGACGTATGCACTGAACATTGCCTCTTCAGTGTGGGAGCCACGGGGCAGTGATTTAGTCATCAGATCAGGAAACAAAAATATAAGGCATTAAGGAACGATTAGATCATCAAATGCTGGTATTCACGTGGAGATAGTTAGTGAATAGCGCTTACTAACCAAAACCGATAGCATCCCTTCTCTAGGCATTCTCAAGAGGAAGTGGAGAGGTGTATGAATGCAACAGTGTGAGCTTAAGGAAAGTCTGTCAAAGCGTGTTTTTCATATTACTTGACTATTACGGGATTTGTTGCAAATAGTTGAGGGTTTTCAGTTGCTAATCACTGATTATGGAAATAACACTTCTGAATTTTTTGAAAAAAAATTTGCCTGACATTTTTATCATAGTTTTATTAAACTGGTATTTGAATAATTTTAAAGACAACTAACTCACTGTGGAAACAATTTTGATGAATGATCTGATAACAAAGATCAGCTTTGACAGCCCTTGAATCGTCTACGTTCTCTAAGGGCATCCTTTGCGTGGTGTTTTAAGTAAATGCAAAATTTAAAGGCACCAAATTTAGGCTACTGGGTTTCCATGGTTACACTTTTCCAAGTTATTTTGCGGTGGTGTGTAAATAGGTCTGTGAGTCACTGATAATTATTTGTTGTTTTGTTTGTTCTGTTGGTAATTCTGTGTTTAGCTGAATCTAATACAGTTCACACAGCATGCTTTGGTTTATGTATATTTTGGTGTTCATGATTGACAGTGATTGAGCATTTCTTATGGAGTGCTTGCCTTTTTTGTCATAAACGATGTATGTTGCCAGTCCTTGAAATGTAAATAAGTTCTTCCTGTGTCACTGTTTAATAAGCAGGAATTTTTATGTGAAGAAGACTCCTCGGTACACTTTAAACAATAGGGCCTGGCGAGATCTAGGTGTTGTTGTTAAGCAGATTGCACAGCAGAACAGACATATTTGAGTTCTTACAAATTAGGTTACGAAGGACAACATTAGGCTTATGGCTAAGCACTACATTGACCTGGTGTTCTCGACTGGCCTGTGCTCAGGTGGAGCTTGCCTAACCTGTAGTGCAGGCTCTAGGCCCAATCCTCAAAATAAGAAAAAGAATTTAATTAAATAAAAAAAAAAAAATTGGAAGTAGCGTTCTGACGTAAGTGTTAAAACTGTGATGGAGAGCTTTCCAGGGAAATGTCCCTTGCAGGTGGGAGGTCTCCGCGGCAGGGGCGCTCTCCTCCCACCCTGTGCAAGGCAGAAGAACGGTTCTACATACTTGTGTTTGGAAGGAGTTGAGTCTTGAAAAGAGGGAGGGTGTTTTCCACCCACACGTGGACCTTCCACAGACCTCACCATTAACCACCAAATCAGCAAGGATCCAGCAGGAAAGCATCAACAGGAAACTGCGTGAGTCTTCCTTGGGAGGTCAAGCCATGCTGCCTGAGGTCTTGGTACAAGCACCGTCAGGTTTGGTAGCCAACGGGGCCCTGTGCTGATGTCCAGAGGGGTGGGGCACTTCAGGCTCTTTCTTTAAGCAGCAGTTCTGCCCCCTCCTCCCCCACAGGATCTCAGAGTCCTCTGTGAATCACTTGCTCATCCCAAAGCACATTTCTCAAATTGAGGGTTTATCCCATGCTTCTTTCTATCTGTCATCACACAGTTACCATAGCAACTTGCTAGAAAGCTTCATTCAGATTAAAGGAGGGAACCAAGGGGTTAGGGAACTTAGCCTGTCCAAGTAAACCAATGCTCAGGGAAAAGGAGTCAGCTTAAATAAGAATCCAAGCAGAGTGCTCACCTCAGCCGCACACCTAGTGCAGACGGAATGAACAGAGGTTACATGGCCCTTGCACAAGGGTGATACAAAAATTTGTGAGGCGTTCCATTAAAAGAGAGAGGGAGAGAGAGAGTACTCATATTGAATTAGAAAGACAATTCTTTTAGAAGACCACCTATGACACATTCATTATAAAGCATAAAATATTTTAATGTCAAATTATTTCCCTCCTCTGAGCCACAAATTGGCAGTTATACTGGATTTTGGGGGGTCATTTTTCTTTTGTGACATTCTGGTGGAATTAAACCTCAAAAGGTGTTCAATACACATAACATTAGATAGTAAATATTTTTCAAATATTTTGTACGTCAGATATTTCAGGACTATGGGATATTGAAGACATTAATCTAAAAAAAGATGTGATGGATTCACCATCCCACTAAACATGAACAGTATCCCCAGCTGAGGTTCTCAAGCGGTGTGTTTCCAGATAGGAGAAGCAGCCAGCCATCCGCATGCAGATAAAGGGTACACATGTTATTGGCAATGCTGGTGTCATGGTTTTCATTTTTATCCTTTAAAACAAAAGCAACAATGTTTTAGAGCATCTGTTAAAAGAAGCAGCAGCAGCAGCAGCAGCAGCAGCAATAGGTTGGAAGCAGACTACAGTGAATTCTTTATAGTAATGCCTAAAACCATTACGTGCTTCTTATCCACCCAGTTGAATGGAAGATAAAAACGATCTGTGACAACAAAGCTAGACCAAATTCAAAGCCATCTTGAGAAAAAAAAATGTATATTTCTCCTTGTACTAAAAAAGGCTCTTATGTAATTTTTCTGTTTTGGTTGGTTGGTTGGTTGGTAGGCTGGTTTGGTTTGGTTTGGTTGTTGTTGAAGATAGCCCCTGGATGAGTGATTTTGGCTTCTGTTGTCCTGAGTCTGTGTAATCCCAGCCACGGAAGCCCGGAGACGCGCTGTGTTCCTCGGGCTTTGGCTTATCCATTCTGGATTGTGGTTATTGACCTTTCCTTCCTCTCCTGCTGCCACGGGACTCGGCACCTGCGGAGGTTTCCAAGCCGGTGTCTCCTCTCACCTGGCAGCGTACAGCGAAGGTAGCATCAAGCATGGATTATGCTGGGGACTTCGGGGGTTTTGTATGTGTTGATATTGCTATATAGTTGTGATCAAGGGCCCAAGCTGTTTTAGAGCAATTATTTGCTTGTGCATCAATAACTTTACATAGTGTATCATGAAGGAAAGAAGAAAGGAAGGAATCCAAAGGTACAATGTAGTTGACACTGTTATAAAATGTATAACATTTTATTAAATTTACAAAATTTTATAACATTTTATAAAGTTTATAAAACTAAAAGTAGGCTTTTTTCCAAATGCTTTAATATAGTTTTAAAACATTCTTATCAAAACTTATCATCTACTGGAAGTCCCCACATCTTCTGCTATTATGTATTTTAATCCAAAAACACTTGCACTTTAAATAGTATTTTACATGGGGGCTGTGTTTAATGAATACTTTTTTTTTTTAATTAAGGGACTTTTTTACTATCTCATTTTTTTAAACTCATAATGTTTTTGTATGGCCATCCTCTAAAATTGAATTCCATGTGTGATTTCTGTGAAATTACCATTCTGCTTCCTGTTTGTGTGCGTTAGTATAAAATTGGTCCACCTCCCTCTTCTTTAGCGGAGGTGTGTGAGGTGACAGGAATGTGCCTTTGGACTGAGGAGAGCTGAGAGCTGCCAGATGTTCTTGCTGGCCCAGATGTGTGCGCTGTCTGGGTCCCAGGCCGGGTGAAATTCCTCCCCGATACTTTGACAGCCCACTTGCTTTGGTTTCTTTTCTCTTAAGCTTCTACTCTGGTCAGAACACCTCCCCACCCCCCACTTTTTTTTTTCTCCAATCTGTATTTAAATGATAATATGGCATCCAGAAAATCTGGCAAAGAAAATGATATTTTGATGACATTTTTCACAGGGCTCAACTGGAATGAATTATTACATTTTAAGAAGGCTCTAATAAACAGCTTCTTTATTCCTGCCTAGCAAGACACAGTATTTCTTTGTCCAAGAAGGGGCCTGAGTGTATGTGTTGTCGAGCTGCGAAAAAGCTTCTTTTCTCTGACCTTTAGCTGAGAGACAATGGTTTTGCTCAGTGCACACTGTCTCCTTGTGACTCGGTATTTTCTGATCTATAGTCAGAACTTAGACGAACTTAGATTTCAACTTGAAGTGAATATTTTTTTTTATCTCTTCATTTCATACAATAGTATATTTCCCTATAGAAAGGGATAATTTCTAAGTAAACTTCCCCTGACCTGCCAAATGATGGACTTTCAGTTCTTGCCAAAATCTTTGGCAGCCTTCCCTCAGCGGTGGTTAAGACTGCCTAAAAGTGTCCTCCACAGGCCCACCAACATGTGTCTTCATTAGTTGTGCAAGTGTTTATTGATCTGTGTTTGGGGTAGAGGTGGAGGGCGTGTCTGTTCCCCCAGAGGAGGGTGCTTCTTGTTGAGTATAGATTGTCAGGTCCTGGTGGTAGCTACTAGAGAATAATCTCATTATTTGATTGATTTTTTTTTTATGCTTATGATGTTCTGTTTACTTGTCTGTAAACACGGAAGTACCTGATACCCACAGAGGCCGGAAGAGGGTGTCAGATAGCCTGAAACTGGAGCTACCTATGGCGGTGAGTCACCAAGTGGGTGCTGGGAATCGAACCCAGGCCCTCAGGAAGGCCAGCTGGTGCTCTTAACCATTGAGCTACCTCTCCATCCTCAAATTTGATTTTTCTAAAGAAGCAAATTGAAGCCTTTTTCTAAACCATTTCTGAACTGATCAGTGGCATTATGCTATGTCAGCTGCTAATAATACCGTTTTTGTTTTGTTTTGTTTTTTTTTTTAAAGGAGACAGGATGTGTCTTAGAACTAACTTCCTGAGGGAGCCTTGCAGAGAGACCTGGGAACCATTGTTGACCATTCTTATTGAACAAGGGTGTCCCAGGCTTTCCTCAGAAGTGATGTTCCAGTTTGTCTTTTCCGGAACCAGGACTCCCAGGCTTGGAGGGGTGGCTCAGACTAGTGTCTGTCTCAGCTTCATCGGGCCACTTATTTTATTAGTAACAGTAGCCAATCCTAGTTTAGTGCTCAACCAATGCCCCCTCACAGAAGTGGCCGACTTAGAGCATAAGCAGCCAGGATGAGCACTTTCATCATGTTTGATAACAGGGAGTTCACATTTTTTTGTCGGTTAGCATTTGGCATACTTCCTTTTCATTCTGTGGGGCCTTCATGACTGGAGTTGTTGCTTTAGCTATAAGTCACTGCAAGGACAGCCCTGCTGACTGTCAGGTAGAATCCTCATGTCAAACAAGTCCTTGTAGCCGTCTGTGTCACACTCAACAGCGTGCTTTCTTTTGGACGTTGAAGAAAATGAGCTGTTTGCAGACACCTGCATACCAACTGGGCCCGTGTCCTCTTGAGAAATATTTAGGAAACACTGTAGCCTTGCCATTTAGAGGCTGTTTCCCAATGCTGTTAATTAGCCCCCTCTCCCCCAATGGTCCTGCTAGGTTTGTGAAACGGATCCACTTGTCTCTCTGTAAGGGCATCTTAGCTTGCAATCCAGGAAGCCATGGTGGATGGTGTCCATATCCATGACTTCCTGAAAGGGAGAAAAAGTGTGGCCGGCATCTGGGGAAAAGGGGGCTCTTTACCAGCTTGTTTCCTGTAAGTTCAATTGGAAGACCTTGTCTGTGCAAATAGATTTCAAAATAGAGCCTGCCCTTTGACTGTCTCCATAATTACATGGCTCGCTCTGTATTTTATTTGGCAGCCAGAGCAGTTAACCCCTGGAAGGAAGGGGCTGATGGCATGCCCAGCTTGCCTTCCCAGACGCGGCCATGGGAATGAATAAAGCACTGTTTGGCAAGGCCCACAGCTAAAAAACACACTAGAAGAGTCTCCAACCAAATCGAATCCCTCTGAGAACAGATTTAATAATGTTTATCATGACTGATTTGAAAACTTAACTTTGTCCTCAGTGTGTGGACTGTAGAAGGGTACTAATTGTTTTTTTGTTTTTTTTTTTTTAAATTGGGAGTTCGGGGAGTTCCTTAGGGCTTTGATGTAAGCAACATCTGTCAACAGGATGAATTTGCTTTTGTTTAGTTTCAAGAGCCCTTGCCCCTCAGCTCTGCCCAATCAGTATCTGCTCCAGCCTGGGGCAATCCCTCGTGTGTGTACGTGTTTTTCCTTCCACAGATGCACAGGTTATTTCTTGTATAATATGAGCTTCTCCTCTGCCTTACAGTTGCCTAGAAATGGGAAGGAACCCACCGTTTTCCTCACTTCTCTTTCAAACGTGTACATCCTCGTCCTAGACTGCAAAAGTGTCATAGTGAGTGACTCAGACTCTAAACTTTTTTTTTTTTTGTAACATTTGTGCAAATTCTGAAACCTTTCAAGCAGAGTCAGTGTTTTAGGTCCAGAGAGTGCAGATGGATGCCTTTGCAGGGCGCTGTCGGACTCTGTGCACACGTTGGCCTGTGAGAGCCATGGCCCCACGGGAGTGGTGGTTGGAGTTCCTGCAAGTGTGATCTTTCTGGGGTTCTAAATCTGCACTTCAAAAATGTGTTCCCAGGCAAGGGTCTCCTGTAAGCCCACCGGAGGAAGCAACATTTTGAACAGTAAAACAAAACCAAACCTTGCATGTTGCTGACATAAAGTAAGTTGCCTTTTTTTTTTTTTTAAGTATTATTTAAGCAAATCATTTGGTTAAAATTAAAATTATCAATGAGTGGAAGAGCCACAGTTGAAAATGAATTAGTAAAACATTGTTGTTTTCTCTTTTGGTAATCATAAATCATTTAAATCTGGCAGGCAGCCCTCCCTTCATCCAAAATAATTGCCTCCATTTGTAAAATCAATTAGATGTTAATACGCTATAAATAATAGTTTTGTTACTAGACTTTGGCATTTGCTGATCATTATGAAGAAATACATTCAGCAAGACATTTTACAGGGTGTCTTTTCAGTTCCATATTATCTCTGGTTGACATTGTTAGCTAGAATAAAGTCATACCAGGCTGCTTATTGTGTTTTCTCCCCAGATGTTTGCTGCTTCTGAAGGTAGCCTGAGTGGGGATTGATGGCCGGCCGCTGGTGAGAGTGTGTCCCCGGAAGTGGACAATGAGAATCTAGGTGTTGGCAGCCACGCTAGAGTGCAAGCCCACCTTGTTCAGTTTCACAAGTGTTTAAAGTCATGAGCGCCTTATAGGCCCCTTTGAAAGTTCTTTCCGACCGCGCCCTTCAAAACACTTGTTGGCCAAAAGAAAACTCACATTTTCAAGGGTAAAATCGGCTTAGTAAAGGGTCATTAGTAAAGGTGCACTTAAAACCCAGGGCATGGTGGGTGAAATGGAAGCGTTTCATTATGTGGTATAGAATGCATGAGCAGACAACAATTAAAAAGGACCCTGAGGAAAAGGCCAGTAAATACAGGGCAGGCTGTGCACAGCGACAGGGCCTTCCCTCCAGCATGCTGAGTTCTGCAGTCCTCCCTGTCAGACTTCATCCTGAAAGGGAAATAAAAGCAGAGTTCAGAAATGGATGTCATTATCAATGGAAATGTTTAAACCCACACCCTAGATTTAGATCCACACATAAATTTAAAATACTGAGCATGTGCAGCTAGTGGTGGCGCACACCTATAATCCCAGCACTCGGGAGGCAGAGGCAGGCGGATCTCTGTGAGTCTGAGGCCAGCCTGGTCTGCAGAGCGAGTTCCAGGACAGCCAGGGCTGCACAGAGAAACCCTGTCTCGAAAACAAACAAACAAAAAAAACCCCACCAAAAACCCATGTGTGTTATAATAAAAATCAGAGCTATTGTCCCCTCCCTGGCTACTTTCTACAGGGTGAAGAGCATTTTCTTCTACGGTACTAGGACTTAAACCCAGCTGTCCCTTCACCCGTGAAAGCACAGCCCCTCCATTAGTAGTAAATAGTTCATGGAATAACTATGTCATGGCATGCGAATGTCACAGTACTTTGTGATAACATGTAGGGGACTGTTTGATAAACTGAAAGAAAATATTTTACATCAAATATAAAGGTGGAAGTGGAGTTGCTTAAAATTGCTGTCAGCAGACTGACTGTCCAGGCTGGGCCTCCGGCAGTTAATGTTCACCTGTGCTGTCCCTGGGACAGGGATGGGGGACATGCTTGCATCTCTCTGGCAGTCAATGAGCCGTCATTCAGTAGGGCAGATACATTGGCCGCCCTGTTCAACCAGAGAGTGACTCTCACAAGCCTTACCCAGGCGTCCCAGGAGAGACCTGATGGTTTCATAATTTAACTTTAAGTACATAAGAAAAGATTCCCCCTGTAATGCCTACGTACTTGAACCTGATAATACTGATCAAGATGGCCCCTCTTTCATGTAATCAGCTACACTGAGAAAAACTCCTCTGTGTGATAAAATTGATCTGAGTCTATATCACCCGTTGCCTAGTTGTAGCGTGACAGCTAAGTAAGGGCTGCTGGATGAAGGCCAGCGCTGAGCCTCCTTGTCTCTGGAACTTCTGGGAAGCACAGCACGGTGTGGGCATCAGGAGACTGGGGGTCAGCACCTGGCAGTCTCCCGTGGTGCTGTCTCTCCAGCCTGGTTTTCATTCCTCCTGCCAGCTGTTGATTTGCTTAATGTTGCCTCCCCGACAGGAATGCAAGCGCCGTGAAAGCAGGGACCATTGCATTTCCTGGATTTAGGTTGTAGCACAGAGAGTGGAAGCAGTAAACATAGTAAGTGTTGAGGAAGGGAATGATATCTGATGCCTCACAGACATGTTAAAGAGTGGGAGTGGGCAAAGAATGATCGTTTGTGGAGCAACTATCAGTTAGAGATAGTTGTCTTACCTAACGCCTTACTCCTTACTTGATGGGGAGATAGAGAGAGAGAGAGAGAGAGATGATAAATAAGGAGATAGATAGATAGATAGATAGATAATAAATAAGGTGATAGATAGATAGATAGATAGATAGATAGATAGATAGATAGAGTCTATTGTCTTACCTAATGCCTTACTTGATGGAAGGAAGAACACTCTGGTGAGGAAATGGGGCTCAGAAGTTTTGGTAATTCAGATCTGGCTTACTTCAAAGGTATGATATTTTCACTACCCTATGCCTCTCAATTAGAGGGGAATTCCTCTAAGAATTTCCAAGAAAAGTGTCACTCTAAATGTTAAGGAGCACAGGACACAGTTTTCAAGATTAAACAAACAACTGAGACTTTCTTCAAACTCCAAACCCTGAAAAGGCTGTGGTTTGGGGCCAGGTGTATTTGGACTTACAGAGCCCCTGCATGCTGCTAGAGGGCAACGTGGTGGTCACAGGGCGTGGAAATGGAAGGCCAAGGGAGGTGTGTTTCCTCATCTCCAAACAGTGGCATGAACAGTTGCTGCCTACCAACAGCTGGTAAGAAAATGAACACCTAGCAGTGAGCTCTGTCAAAAAGTGGGTATTGACTCTGAGGCACTACACTTTTTATCTATCTATCTATCTATCTATCTATCTATCTATTTTCTATCTATCAATCATCTATCAATTTTTTATCTATCATCTATCAATTTCTGTCAGTCTATCATCTATCAATCATCTATCTACCTATCAATATTCTACCTATCAATCTTCTTTCTACTTATCATCTGTCAGTCATTTTATTTATCTTGTATCTATCTATCTATCCATCATCTGTTTATTCTGAAACAGGTCTATATAGTCCTGAAGCTCACTTTGTAGAGCAGTCTGGCCTCGATCTCACCTGCCTACCCACCTCTGCCTCCTGAGTGCTAGGATCCAAGGTGTGCCCCACCGCGCCTGGCTAAGCCTCTCCACTCCTGTTGATACTGAAAGCGTTAGCTGCAGTCATAGTGTGGATTCTTGGGATGGGAAAGCTGCACCTTATGTGTTGGCCTTCATAAGCATGTGACTGGGGTCTAGAGTCAGAGACAGATTCCAGTCTCCATCTTTTCTGTTGGCTATGACAGAATGCCCAACTACCTCACTGAAACAGGTGTGGTCAGGGAAGGGGGTTTGGTAACCCAATGACACATTCTGGAACAATAATATTAGTGAACAATGATTTCGTAATATCTCCTCATTTTCTGGATTTTCCATATATTAGCTAATTTTTTTGAAATGCCTCAGAAAGAGGTAATTGGGGAATTTTCTTCAGCTTTGGCCCTTACTGCGTATCCCTCTCTATACTTGCTATTTTCCCCTATAAAATATAGGACTAGAGAGACAGCTCAGCAGTGAAGACTACTGGCTGCTCTTCCAGAGGACCCGGGTTCAATTCCCAGCACCCACAGCTCACAACCATCTGTAACTCCAGTTTCAGGGAATCCAAAATCCTCTTCTGGTTTCCGCAGGCACTGTACCACGTGATACAAGCAAACCATCCAAATACATAAAAGTTGTAAAGAAAAAAATTTTAATTAAAAATGCATATACAAACTTACAAACTCATAGGGCTCTTGTGAAAACTAATGAGCCAGCATATGCAAAATGCCTTGTTCAGTACCTGGCGCAAGTGTGTTCAGCATTTAAAGCTGTTAGCGGAGCTTAAATTCTACTTCATATTTTACCTTTTTTAAACTTTTGGTTTTTTTATTTATTTTTATTTATTGTGCATTGGTGTTTTGCCTGCATGTATGTATGTGTTAGGGTGTCAGATCCCCTGGAACTGGAGTTACAGACAGTTGTGAATTGACGTGTGGGTGCTGGGTATTGAACCCAGATCCTCTGAAGGACCAACCAGTGCTCTTAACCACTGAGCCATCCTCTAGCCCCTACATTTTACTCTTCAAATGTCCATGAAGAAACTGTTGTTTATTAGGCATCTACTAAACATGACATACTTCCACATTTCTTATTCCAGTTAATTCTCACCGGAGACTGAAGAAGAAACATGTTCAGACACATAGAGCCAAGTACTAGACCTGAGATAGCTGTCCAGGGATCTGAGTTCCAGATTTCTGCTTTTCCTGGGACACTCCAGATATCAGATGACAGTCTTTTGTTTGTTTGCTTATCTGTTCGTTTGCGACAGGGTTTCTCTGTGTAACTCTGGCCACCCTGGAACTTGCTGTGTAGACCAGGTGGGCCTTGAACTCAGAGTGCTGTCTGGGTGCCTCAGCCTCTGCCTGTGCCTAGTCAGTGCTGGGATTAAAGGCATGTGGGCCACCTCCCGGCTTCAGCTGACCACCTTAAGGCTGAACACTGAGCTCAGTGATAGAACACTGGAAAGTGCAGGGCTCTGGGTCCAAACCTCAGGACTTGCAAAGGCAAAAACCCCACAGTTCTCACCTAAGGCTCCCAGGGCTGGAGGTATTATCACTGGGCATAGACCTGTCTGTGGTCACTGTGTGTGGAGGCTGGCGGATACCTTGATTGTTGCTCCTCCATTGCGATGTGCAAGTGAACTATACGCCAGGACGCATTTTACTCAGAATTCCACTGTGTGTCTGATTCAACAGCAGTGGGTTCAGATGCATGGAAAACATAACCGAGTGAAACCTTGGGTGCTGGACTTCATGTCTTTTCCCAGTTCATGAGCTCTGCTGACCCTGGGGAGCCCCCCTCTGCCAGTTTTCCCCGAGCGGTGGCTCTAGGGCCAGCAGTTCTCAAGCTTGAGGATGCCTGAGTCTGGGAAGCCCAGGGGCCTCATTCCCTGAAGAGCTCTCTTGTCCCCTGAGGCTGATTCTCCTGGCCCAGGAGGGTGGGTGTGGACACCAAAATTTGAACTTCACGTAATTTCATCTCGTAAGATACTATTTTTTCTGATATTTTTTCCCAACCACTTATAAATGCAAAAACCCGGTTTTTAGATGTTAAGCTGTATAGAAACAGGCAGCAGGCCAGATTTGCCCTTCAGGCTGCAGTTAGTGAACTTGTCGAGAAGTTGTGACCTGTGGGGGATTTAATCTAAGCTATTACTTTTATTGTAATAATAACGAAAGTAGATTCGACCTATTCTTTCTTTCCTTATTTATTTGTTTGTTTATTTAGTGTATATGCGTGCTCTATCTGCATATACACCTGCATGCCAGAAGAGGGCGTCAGGTCACATTATAGATGGTTGTGAGCCACCGTGTGGTTGCTGGGAATTGAACTCAGGACCTATGGAAGAGCAGCTAGTGCTCTTAACTGCTGAGCCATCTCTCCAGCCCCTAAAGTAGAAGAAAATAAAGAGAATCAAAAAATCAAAAATCAAAAAAGTCTTCTTACCTCCTGTCCTATCATACACCCTGTCCCCTCTTTTGATACTTCACATTTAGAATCAGGCTGTTTTACAATTTTCTATCCAAATAGTTCTTAAGTAAGGGTATCCATCATTGGGATTATCCCTGGGATAACATTTGAAGAGTAAGTTACTGAATCAAAAGATGTGCTTTAAATATTTTAATAAATATCTCTTAAGTTGCTACATTCGTTTTCTTTGGTTATACCTCCATTTTTGCTATTTGGGCCAACTTGAGCATTCATCACGATGAATTTCGGTATAATGCCCTCAGGCACAGGAACTTAACACACAGTGACAATCCCGCGGAGGCCAAAAGTGCAGTGGCAATTTGTCTATGGCTTTTGAAAGGAAAATGGCTTTAAAGAGTATGGAGCCTTCGGAGCAGTGCCCTGAATTCTGGGGTTATCTGGACATCCTCACACAAAGCCCACAGCAGAAATTGTTCTTTTCCACACCTGCTTCGGGGCAGGTCTTTCCATGTTTATTTCCTATTAGAGCTTTCCACTGCTAGAAACTTACGTAAGCAGTGCTTGTCAGTTAAGAGGTGTGCTACTATTGTACCAGAACCCAGAATACTACTGCCTCCTCTCTTTTTTTTTTTTTTTTTTGGGGGGGGGGACTTTCTTTTTTGAGTCAATAAAGAATGAGGTTAATAATTTAATAGGTAGCAGCACCTTCCAGGGCAATACCACTAATGTCTTTTCTTTCCTCTTAACCTGAAATGCTCTGTGTCTCCTCATAGGTTGTCAGAGAATTTTCTCTTCGCCACTCAGTCGTCTCTACTTACACCAGCAGTTAGGCAGTCAACGAGGAAGAAATTTCTTTTTCTGGAGACAAAGGGATATCTCCCACAGTGTGGTTTCTCCGGCTGCAGTTTCTCCAGCCCATCCTGTCCCCAAGGTACTGTCCTGCTGCCGTAGGCTGCCGCAGGATGCCACAGGCTGCCGCAGGATGCCACTGTCTGGCAGGCAAAGGTGGACTGCACAGGCACGTGGGAATGAGGAACTTAAAACTTGGTTTGTGATTTCAAATTGCGATGGGAGACGTTCTACCTTAACACCCTGCAGTCTGAGAATATCAAGTAAAACAAAAGTAAAGGTCTGGGCAAACAACTGTCACTTAGCACATTGGGAGTTTCAACTTTTAATCTTGACATTTTTTATGCCAGACTTCTAGCATGAAACTAAAACTATGTGTATATAGTTCATGACTTGAAAAAAAAACTGTAAAATGGGGTTGATTTAAGAGAGACTCATAGACGCTGACACACTGAATGTTTTCAAGCCCTTACACTTTCTATGTTGCTAATAATGCTGTCTTTGAGTAATTATTTTTAGAATAAGTTAAATAAAAACGAAAGCATTCTTGATCTCTTCCCCTCCAAAGTTTTCAGTATTGTGGAATTATAGGCTCTCTATCTTTAATGCAACACAAAGCAGGTGTAGGGGGTCATTTAGGAAAAAGAAAAATACTCTAAGAAATACAGACTTGTCACAAATATCACCTGCTTTCTTCCTTTTACACTTTTTTTCTTTATAGTGAATCACATTGAGCATACTCCCCAAAGATGAGTAGTCCATTTTTATAATAAAGGTTGAGAGCCAAAAAAGAGCCAAAAGTCTTAGCTTGGCTTAGGTCTGGCCATGGTAGAGAGAGCCAGCGTTTGATAAAATAGTCATAAAATTGACATTCTTTTTCTTTAATGAAACCAAAGAGTCTCTAGGGCCTGGGGAGACGGCTTGGTCAGAACAGCGCTTGCTCTGTAAACACGAGAGCCAATGTTCATCCCAGCATCCAGATAAAACAAAAGCAGTAAAACAACAACAGCCAACAGGACTATAGCATATGCCTGTAATCCCAGGGCTGCGGAGGGGAGGCAGAGACAGGCAGAACCGTAGGGCTCATTGGGCAGACCCCTCGTCAAATCCCTAAGCTCCAGAGTCAGTGAGAGGCCCTGTCTTGAAAGATAAGGTGGAGAGCAATCAAGGAAGACATCGGAAAATGTCCTGTGGTCCCCACACCTCTACACACACACGGGACTGTATACTTGATTCCACACGCACGCCCTTCTAGGTAAAGGAGATGTGTTGTGTTACGCATTTTTAGCCAGTATCAGAGACAACCCACTAGCTCCCAGGCCTGTGGGTGTAAGCAAAGCAGGCCACAGAGCAGAAGTAAGAGCACAAGCTTGTGATGGGGAGACCTGGAAAGCTCTGGGAGTTGGTAGGGTGATTATAGGAGAGGAGGTGCCCCTCCGGGGCTTGGCTGTGACAAGCCAGGCCATTCCGTTCCCTGACTAAGAAAAGCCCTTCTTGGAGAGATGGCTTATTCCGTAAGGGTGTGCCACACAAGTGTAAGAACCTGGGCTCGGATCCCCAACTCCCCCATAAACCCTTGTTGTAGTGTATGCTGGGAGCTCTTGGCTAGCTATGAGCTCAGGTTCAGTGAGAGACTAGTGGTGGCAGCCTTAGGCCCAGCACTCTGGAGGCAGAGGCGGGCAAACCTCCAATTTCCAGGCCGGCCTGGGCTACAGAGTGAGTTCCAGGACTGCCAGGGCTACACAGAGAAACCCTGTCTCAAAAAAAAAAACAAAAAAAACAAAAAACAAAAAACAAAACAAAACAACAAAAGCAAAACAAAACAAAAACCCCAAATAAATGGATAGAGAAAATCCCTTCTGAACAGTGGAATCAGAAGATTCTAAGGCCTGGACTGGCAGTCCTCACAAACACAAGAGCCCCAACCTCATCCTGTAAAGTGCCGAGGACTGCTCTTGCCCCCAAGTTCAGTGTAGCCTTGCTGTGTTATGGTCAGCAGGGGTTGCTATAAATGGCTCAGGAAAGGCCCCGCAGACCTTGGGGGTGACAGAGACTGTTTAAGATAGATAGCTTTACCTCCCAAAAACTGCCAGTGAGTTTCAATGCTTGGAGACCCAGCCACAGGAAGGATCAGGGCTGGGCGTGGGGTGTGGGGTTAGGAGAGGGCTCTTCTTGATAAATGTTGGAAATGCCCTAGGTAATGTTACTGTCCTCAGAGAAGACCTCAAGAAAGACAAGCTGTTTTGTTTTGGCCTCTGGAGCCGGGTGGTCAGGTTACCTGGTGTAAGAACGTGTGTGTGGCAGGGCCCCACCGACTTGATGCCCTTCCTCGTGGACTGGTAGAGGGTGCCGGGAGCTGTCCTTCGCAAACATTTTATCACTGTGAGAAGATGAGCGTGCGTCTTAATCAGCCATTGTGCAGATTGGGAAGTTGCGCTTTTTCATCCACGGGCTCGGGGGCTCGGGCGGAGTAAGGAACAGAAAACCGCTGTTTGTTTTGACCAGAAATGTACTTCAGCCGAGGCCGCCTCGCAGCCTGGCGAGGTTAACAGACCGTCCAGAGCAGCGCTACCAGGCCACGTTAAGTTCAAAAGGGCAGGGGAAGGAACCCGGGGTAGCCTGGAGGGTCTGTCGCTCTGGCTTTGGAGGTCGGTGCTGAGGCAGGAAGGGCAGAACCCCATGAAGTAGGAGGCTGTGTCTGAAAAAAAGGATGCCATTGTCGTGTGCCGGGTTCTGATCTTCGTTTTCAATCCCTTTTCCTCCAGCACATAAAGAAGCCAGACTATGTGACGACAGGCATTGTGCCCGACTGGGGAGATAGCATAGAAGTGAAGAATGAAGAGCAGATTCAAGCGCTTCGCGAGGCTTGTCAGCTGGCCCGGCGCATCCTCCTCCTGGCGGGGCAGAGTCTAAAGGTGGCGTCTTACCCAGCCTCAGCACGGCTCACATAGGCCTGTCTCTCCCTTGCCCTTTCACTCTCCTTTTGCACTCATCTATGATTAAGTTGATTTTTTTTTTTTAAAGGAAAAGCCTTCAGATGGGGGAAAGGGAATTTTACTATTTTATGTGTTTATTCAAGAAATAATGTAAACTTTTAAATTTGATTGTTACTGGCAGAATTGTAGAGATACTTGGCTGACTCAGCCTAGCCAAGGTGATCTACGGCAGAGGACTCTGGGGCTTTGGTGGCGTTCCTGAGAGTCAGTTATTTCATAATAACCCCAAACACCCTGACATCTCCAGGTGCATTTATAAAGAAATATAAATGCAGTTTCAAAGTGGAGACTCAGTGGTGAATTTGCTCACTGTGTCCTCTGTATAACCAGTCTGTTAGAGCAACATAACCAAACATGAAGTGAATAAACACACACACACACACACACACACACACAGAGAGAGAGAGAGAGAGAGAGAGAGAGAGAGAGAGAAAATTATTGAGGAAGTAAACTAGCATCTACTGAATAATTTTACTTTGCTATAGAATTTTAGTTGTGGTTTGATTTCATGGCAATAATCTTCATGTACTTATGAAACTCAGTTTCTGGGGTTGGGGTGTAGCTCAGCAGCAGAACACTTGCCTAGCATAGGTGAAGCCTCAGGTTCAATCCCCAGCACTGCAAAACAGGAACAAAATGAGACCCTCAATTTCAGTTATCTTTGGAAAATAACTGGGTATTTTCCAGTATGGGGAACATTAAAAAATACTTATCTAGACATGAAAGAAGTCAAACTTATGAGAGTTGCTAGGGACTGAGTTTTTAAATGATGGTCCATCACCTCCCTGCCTTCGCTGCAGAGCTCGCCCATGTGCCATTTCAACAGGATAAAAAGGCCTGACTGAAGCTTCCTCTCTGGCCTCTCTGAGCCAGCATTCTGCTGTATTCTTATTTGTGTACCTCCGTTAGCTCTGACCCTTGAGGAAGAGAAAGGAATTGATAAAAGACGGATTGTTGGAATTCTCCGGCTAATAGAGAATCATCGTTTAATTGCTCACTTTATTTCCTAGTGGCCTAGAACACCATCATATACACAAACGGTCATCAGAAGAGCTCAGTTGAGGACGGTGGCTCGAGTCGCCATAATGATTAGTGCTATACCATGAACTGCTCACGGTGAATTTATACAGTCTCACCTTGGCAGTGCTGCTGTTGTAGACACAGTGAATAAATACAGAAAATGTCTTCAACTGGCGCTGCACACTTAACATTTCAGGTTGACATGACAACTGAAGAGATAGATGCGCTGGTTCATCGGGAAATCATCGGCCATGACGCCTATCCCTCACCGCTGGGCTATGGACGCTTTCCAAAATCTGTCTGCACCTCTGTAAACAACGTGCTTTGTCACGGCATCCCCGACAGGTATTCATTTTCCAATAACGCATTGTTGCTTTGGAAACAAAGATTCATAGCGCGTATTGAGAAATACTGTAGTTCATTTGACACCTACCTGTATGCACGCTTCTGAAATCGATTATGACAAAACAAAAATTCTGAGGTAACTTCTAATGGCTATAATACCACCACTAGATGCTTCTTAAAGCAGTATGTGATTTTATGTAGTGTTTGTACATTACTTATTTCTTTTAACTTATTTAATTTTTACCATATGGTAATAAAAGCAAATTTTTATTGACAACTATTATTTTGGCTGTGTACAAACTTAAGGTAATTAAGAAGCCTATCTTTTTAAAGACTCATCAGTTTTTAAGGCAGCAATATTTGTTTCATGTATTTCTTATGAGGTGTGGTATGATTAACATGAGACAAAGGTCAGGCCCGGTTACTCCGTCCATTTCTCCTTCGCTACAGATGAGCACTGCCACTCATTGGGTCTGCAATAGCAGTCGTTGGACATTTATTTTCACATTTCTTTTTATTGAGATCTGTCAGCATTTTTTTTTCTCTGTTTATGTTTCAGCCGACCCCTTCAGGATGGAGACATTATCAACATTGATGTCACGGTGAGTAAATCATATAAAAAAATCATCTTTGATCAACTTCAGAATTGCTAGTAGCAACAGGAAGGAGAGCGGCCTGAAAATGTGCATGGCGGCCCGGGGGTGGGGGGGTGGGGGAAGCGCTGTTTACTCCCAGGCCCGGACACAAGCAGCTGGTTGCCTTTTTTTTTTTGTCTTTAACTCTGTGTTTATTCCAAGTAAAACCCAGGCCTGACTTGAATTTCGGGCTGGAATCAGATGCACTGAGATCAATGTTGGCCTAAGTGAAATGTCAGCCCAATCCTGCTATGTGTCATGTTTCTGAGAAGGTGTAATTGTTATTGATCCACTGTGTAGTTAATGCGCAGCACCACAGCACCAGGCAGCTGCCGAAGCCAGATATGTATGAGATGAGCTAACACGGAGAAAGCCAGCATTTTTCCTTCACTCTGCCAAGATTGATCTTCCTCTTCCTGCTGATTTTGAGTGGGGCCTGTCATTATCTTACTCTGTCATTAGGGGCTACATTGGCCTGCGTGTCAGTCTATTTGGACAGCAACTCTCTTGCTAGCAGTGTTCCCTAGATTTATTAAAATCCCTGAAGGTAACGTTGTGTTCCATCTCTGGCGAACAGAGGCCCGAGCTCAAAGCACACAAGCTGAATGTTTGTTTTTTTTTTTTTTTCTTTTTCTGTCTGAATTTAAGTTTTCACCAAATGGTCGATGTCCTTCCTTTTTAAATAACAAGTCTAAGTGATTTAACTCAGGGGCTGCAGGTTGTACAAGCTGCAAGCTCTTTTGAGTTCTTTAGCCTCTCACCATCCCCAAATTTAAATTTTTTTTTGTGCTCATTTTATTTCAGATTGTTTGTAATGGCACCTCTTGAACTGTACAAAGGATAAATAAAATTTGTGCATCTATGATTAACTAGTAACTTTTAAATAAATAAAGCATGAACATATGCCTGGGATTCTAGGAGAGGGGTACTTGTCAAAAAATACCTTCTCTATTCGTGAGGACATATTTTTAGTAATAATTATTTTACATCCAGACTGAAAATCAGGTAGCAGTGGGAATAAGAAGGAAATAGGCACTGGGAGATTCTGTCAGATTTTTAGCTGTTTAAGTTAAATCAGCTTGCTCTTTCTCTTCACACCATCTGTGCACAGGGATAGCCAAACAGTTCCTTCTCATGTTCCTTCCCATGTCACTGTGTCTTAGAATGTTCCACACATCTTACTGGGATCTTTCCAACTCAGAATACTGCAAAAGGTATTTTATGAATTGCACCTAAAATAAAGTCTGTCTTTTGATACATTTTTATCTTGGAACGAGCCTGATTTTAGGGTTTCACATTTATTTCTTCACATGGTCACCCACTAATAAAATATTGCTGCTGGAATGAAATGGGAAGTCTCCCATGCTGTTCCCAACATGCCTAGAGAGAATGCATTAGTCCTTTCTGTGTTTCCTAAAGCCTTTTAATAGAGAATTTCATTTCTGAAGCTTAAATTATTCCAACAGTTCTTAAACTCACTTGAAAAGCCTTCCAGTATCTAGAAATGTAAAGGATCCTAAAAGACATATTGGTCACTATCAAAAAATTGTATTTCTTATGAAATATTTCATTAACTGAAGAACTGTATTTTTAGCTCCTGTGCTTTTGTCTAGAAATACCCATTGCATTTTATGGCCCTTTGTGTTTGATATGCACCCCAAGAAAATATGTCGCTTTTTCTCTTAAAAGTTAATTGTTTTTTAAAGACAATGTGATGTTCATAGTAGTTGCTCAGTTAATGCTTGTTCAGTGGAGCATAAGAATGGTTTGCGGGGACAAATTGCAGTTACAGATGACTGCCTCAGACTTTCAAGTGTATCTTCTTCCTACCAAGCATGTGCAAAGCCCTGGGTTCAGTACCTAGTAACACACAATCCTCAATGTTCCATATATATATTGAATCCTTCAAATAGTTATCTTAGGAGCTATTGAAAAAGTGGTATGTGCAGGGCTGGTGAGACAGATCAGCAAGTAAAGGTGCTTGCTGCCAAATGGACAGCCTGAGTTTAATCAGTGGGGCCACGTGGAGGAGGGAGAGAATTCATTCCTGCAACTTGTCCTCTGGCGTGACATCTGTGCACACACACACACACACACACGTGTACACACATAATAAAGAATTTTAATATATCTTTAATTTTAAAGTACTAGGAAACAGCAAATTAAGTGAATTTAAATAATACATTTTACTTAAAAAAACACAAATTCTCTTGAAAAAATATACTCACGTTAGCAGATTTTTTTACTCTTGTATATGCTGAAAGTGCTCATTTTTCTGTTAAGGAATATAAGTGGAAATGAATTAGGAAGCACGACTCTGCCATGGGGGACTAAGAAGCCATCAGCCTATCAGATTGACTGGGGTGTACCTCTGTGCTCTGCCAGCGACCCACACACATTGCTGTCTGTGCCTCCGCTCTGGGAAGCCTGAGTGTTGCCTTCCTGTCACCCAGGAGAGCATTTTCTTCAGTGCATGAGAGCACATGGGGATGACATCAGTTCAGACAAAACTTAAGTGAACAGCTCTCCTCAGAGTCTCTGCATCCTGCCTTAGGAAAAGGGGAGCTGGGAAGAGAATTAAATAGGATAAATGTATGCAAAATAGTAAGTGCCATGTTCTGTCCAAGGGTCAGTCGACTCGTCTATTCTGTCTTCTACACCTATTCTAGTGTTGGGTAGTTATTGGTTTTTCATGCTGCTGGTCAAGATCACATGCAGCTTCTGAGTCACTGAAGATGATAAAATGATCTTTCTGTGGTCTTACTCCTAAGCCCACTTTGATATGTTCTAACTCTTTAAAAATCCATGCGGAGTGTTTTCTGTTGCCATCACGCTTTCTGGAACAAATTTCATTTCTAGACATAGAATTTTTATAACATATTTTGTCACGGCACCGAGCTACCTCAGGTCTTAGCATAAAATTCTCCTGTCCACCATTGCAATGCTGGCATGTGCCTCATATTTCTTCGTGTCATTATGTATCATTTCTAAGTATAGAGCTGGTAAAGAATACATGTAAATCCTCATGACACCCGGGACACATTTTACTATGCCAAATAACTTAATTTTCTAAACCTACTGTGGTAATTGTAGGTGAATGTAGTTAGTAACTAATTTTTCCAAGCATGGTTTTGCCTTTGTAGAAATACAATGAGGGATCAAAATGTTTCAGTATTATTACTAATCACAAAGCTGAAGTAGCCGAGCTGCTCATTTCCTTGTTTTTTGATTCTGCAGAATCTTCACATGGTACATGGTTTCAGCTTTTAAATATCAGAATGGTTTTAGTATATCTCTCTCTTTTTTTTTTAAATTACTATGTGAACTTGAGACTAACTCTGAGAAGATAATGAATGCACTAAATACATAAACAAATAGTATATCTACTTTTGGAGAATAGAATTCCAGAAAAGAACCTTCCTTAAAACCCTTAAACTCTGTGCCTGTGTTTAGGTCTACTACAATGGCTACCATGGAGACACCTCTGAAACCTTTTTGGTGGGGAATGTGGATGAATGTGGTAAAAAGTTAGTGGAGGTTGCCAGGAGGTGCAGAGATGAAGCAATTGCAGCTTGCAGAGCTGGGGCCCCCTTCTCTGTAATTGGAAACACCATCAGGTAAGCCTTACACTGACAAATATAGGGAGGGCTGGCGAATGGTACAAAGGTCATTGGTGGCTTGGGATAAAGCTGATGACATGTTTTATGATTCACAGCCATCATTTCAGTCTGATATCAGTATGTGAACTGCCAGACTGCAATATTGTTCCCTGGGTTGGGAAAAGAAAAAAAAAAAAAAAAAAAGTAGCTTTTAAAAAAGTGAATTTTTTGACCAGGGTCAGCTAGGAGCAATGAATACTATTTATATGGGTGCTTTTGTTTTAGCTTAAGATGTTGGCTGTGATGGTCCTTTATTCAAATGTGAAAGAAGGTATCTAAGAAAGGGGCTGATGGTCCCAGCTCTTGGATAGTAAGAAAGGAGAAAAACTCCACTTCATGAAGGAAGAGAGAGAGGCATTCCCGGCATGCGAAGACCAGAAGTGTGAGCTCAAAGCAGCCTGACGTTTTTAAATTAGCAGATTAAGAAATAGCCCGAAAGGCCGCTCCCCGGGTCAGTTTCTCTGTAAAACATTGTTTACTTTGCCTAGAGTTTTTCCGTGATTGCTTTTTGAGTATAAGTATATTTTCTGAATTCAAGACTTTTCTTTGTAATCTGTTTCCCACTTTCAGATCTTTTTCTTTTTCTTTCTCTCTCTCTCTCTTTTTTTTTTTACCCTAAATGTTTTGAAGTAGACATTCAGAATATGTGTTTTCATTTAAAAGTAACACATTTTGTTACAGAAGACCGGCTGGTCTCCTTTAAAGTGCTGTTCTCATTAATCTGAGCCTGAGCCTTTCAATACATCCCGTTTGCCCAAAGGATGGAAAGCTTAGTCACCTTGAAAAGATGCTGCCTTTTTCTCTGAGTACGCCTTCAAATACTTTAAGAAAAAAGGCAGTAAAATATCAGTTAAATGTATTTATGGCTTTAAAAATATTGTAACAGTGTCTGAATCAAACTTTAGTAAAATCTCTTTGGGTTATATCTGAGAAGCTTTTATTGAAGACTTTGAACAAAATTGTGTTTTTGACAGTTTTAAATTATAGGCTAACTAGCCTGGGAAAAAAGGATAGTGTCTCTCTGTTCTTTCATAGGAAATGTTGAATCAGACCCCTACTGGGAAAAGAAATTTAATGCATATCTCACTATCTTACTGTCCATGAATATAATAGAAATGAATTCAAAATGCAGTTTTATTTTTGCAAATGGGATGAGTCGATGGATGCACCTCATATTTTTGAACACCTAGGGTTCAACAAATTTACTGGTGGCGCTCTTGCATTTTAACAAAATTTATTCTTCAGTAGAAGGGGGCAGAGAACACTGGATTCTTATTCAAGCATTCTGTGGCGCTGCGCATTCACGGCTGTGTCTAAAGGGCATGTCAGCCTTTGATTCTCTCTGAGAGGTAATTATCCTTTTCCTGTCACGGAACAACAAATGATAGCTAACTACAGAGGCACATTTGCAGTAGTCACATTCATCAACTGCAGAAAAAAAATTCAATTTAATTGTGCAACACAGCTGCACAGGGGCTTCTGAGCATTTCTGTTGTTCTCCTTGTCTCGCTATTCCTCCCTCCACATCTATTTTTTAAACTTTTTTTTTTTCCTGGTTATTTTTTCCCCTTTTTTTGTCTCTTCTTCCATTTTTACTCTCTGTACTTTCTTGTTAAAGTAATTTTCCTTTGTGGCTCTCATTCTTTTTTCCCCATTGAAGGCTATGAATGTAGAAAATTATCACAATTACTCATATAATTGAGCCTCTTTGTAGCAAGTGCAACTCCAGTAGCCTTTCTCCATCATGAAAATGGTTTCATTATAGGGTTTTTCATATTCTCTGACACCATCTACACAGAGGAGCAGGCGTGCAGATGAGCTGTACTGGGAACAGGCTAGATCAGTAAGGTCACAGTAGGAATAATTAGCTCTGCTATGGAAAGAGCATCCAGGCCTTTTACTGCTACATAAATGTACTGTCCGTGGCTTTTAGCCACAAAAAAACTTACTAACAAATGGAGCTCCCGCCTACTACTTTGAAAAAAAGATTTGTATCAACACTACAATTTTCCATCATTAAGACTAATAACACAGAGCCTAGTATACATCAAGGGGGAATAAAAAGAAAAATCTCACATTCAAGTGGTGGCTGGGCGCTGACCTTTGTTCCCTCTTTTTGTGTACGACTTAACTCTTTACAAAAAAGAGCCACACGCCGCACCAACACGCAGGTGAACTCCAGCTAGTGCTCGCAAAGCACGGCATTCAGTCGGAAAATCTGATAAATCTCCATGCAGGATAATGCATTTCATTACATATTCGCCACATTAATTCCAGCTACATTAAAAAAAAAAAAGAGTGGAATTCAAAGTGACATTGGATTTTAGCTATCTGGACTCGAAGGTCAGTTTGGGCAGAGTATGAATTTGCATGAACAGGCTCCTTTGAAAACCAGACCAGCCCCAACAACTACACGCAGAAAACTATGTGGAAAATAACAGACAATGAACTTTTTACTCTCACACTAATGCATTTCATTATTTAGACGGTTTGTGTCTGCCACTGGTGAGGAAGCTGGTCCTGATTCTGACAAATGTTTGTTTGTTCGGATGCACGCAGCAGTATTTCTGGACATCTATTGTTTCGCCTTTTCTTATTCAGGAAAAATCTTCAGGGAGTAAATAAACAGACGAGATCCACCTTTCAGTCGAAAAAACACTTGAAATCTTTACAGACCAAAGGTTTACAAACATCTTTCAGTTTGGTCTCCTTTTCTTTAAGATTGTCAGGCGCCATCTGCCATAGCCTCCTTATGCTGACAGACTCTGAGGACACCCAGGCAACTCGCACTCCCCTGGGGTAGCCATCCCAAGCCTTGAGGTCCCTCCAGGAGAACATGAAGTCCTGCTCAGAAACCTAAAGAACAGGATCAGACCCTTGTCTCTGAACAAGGGTCAGCTGAAAAGGTTTTACAAAGACGGTTTTCTCTGTGCCCTTTGGCTCCGTGACCGACTCCTAGGCCATGGCGCTATTGTGCCCGCTCTCTCAGCGTGTTCGCTCTGGAGCAGTCTCTGTACTGTCCATACGTGTGAGAGGAACATAAATGTGCAGCTACATGCATCACTAATGGGTGACAGTTCACTCCAAAATAATTTAAACTTATAGTTGGAGATGTCATGATGAAACTATCAATAAATGGGTTTTTTTAATGTTTAATTCATAAGTATATGTTTTGATATTAATTTAGAACAATACAAAGCAGATTTTTTTAGAAAAATAATCTCTTTCTATTAGATTATGCGCATTTAAACAATAAGTGGCTTAGGCAAAATAAGTCATTTTAATGTCATCTGTGATGGATTTTCCTTGACAGCTACTGTAAATTACAATTACACTGCGTCTCTCTGCACATGAAAGTAAGCATTGCAATAAATTATCTTTTATTTCAATCCATCATGTCTGCTTTTCAGAAACAGAGAACCTCAAATAAAAGTTCAGCACTATTGTAAGAAAAATACAGTAATTTGTGATCCAGCTTGAAACAAAAAATAAAATGTCCCACTTTATTGGAAAACAGTTGTTGGCTTTCAAAAATATGACTAATTGTACTTAAACATTCCTGTCATTAGAGGGAATCTCTGGCTTTGTTCATCCCTCCATTCAGAGGCTACTGTTGGGACTGAAAATCTAGAGAGATTCAAGTAAAATTCCATAACTTAGCAAATCAGCTGCCTTTTGGGACCCTTCTCTGTAAGAGATGTGGTCCTTTGGAGACCAGTGCTCTCGGGACGCATGTCAAAGTGGTAATAAAATGTTCTGTGCACAAGCTTAGCTCTTTAACACCGTGTCCTTAAACACAGCACTCCTCTGCCCTCTTGGGGAATGCAGTTTTAGTAACGTAAGTTACTTGAAATGTGTTAAGAAATTCTACTTATTTAGACAGTATGTAAAAGGCGTCTAACTGCTTCGATAAAAGGAATTAACCTGAAGAAAAAAGTCACAAGAAGCTCCTTAAAGGAAGTCTCTCTTCCACCTACAAACTGGCACTTAGCCATGAGCAGTCACGACGCAGTGTAACTGAGACTGAGCTACCTTTCTGCGCCCCTCCCTCAGCATTCCTGCTGAGAGTCATGCAGTCACGACTGTTGCTCTCACAACCCAGCAACATCCTGTCTGAGAACTTTAGCTAGAGAAAATCAGACCTTGAGAGCTATTTTCTGTAGATTTCAACAAGGAAAAAGGTTTCATCTGCGAAATGTTCAGGGCAAGAAAACCCTTGTGCTGAGACAGCTGTAGTTCTGCCGTGCTCTGGCCTTGGAGAGCAATTGCCTCCCTCCTCAGTGTCTTCCTACCCCTCTAGTCCAGCTTCTCCCCCTCAGTAAAGAGATAGGTGCACCCCCCACGGTCCCATGCAACATCAGGGTGACCAGCGCCCGCTCTCCCGTTGAAGATGTGGGATTTGATTTCCTAAGTCGTTTGGATTGTCTTCACAAAATCAGAAAGTCCCACCGCCAGGAGAAGAGTCTGTGCTGACCATGTGTTCCAAAGTAGTGGAAAGCGTATGTGTTCAGTGGTTGGGAACGTTAATGAAATTTGGTCTCACTTATGCGTATGCTGAAAAACTACGCATTCAAAAGGGGGATACCTGAATGGAAGTGCATCCTTAGCTCCTGGCTCCTGGGAGCCAAACACGTTCCCCCAGGGAGCTGAGGGAGACGTGTCCAGTTCCCCCTCCCTCGGCTGTGAAATCCTCCAGCGCCTGCACACATGACACCGATTCTAGGATACTGTAGCCGGAAGTTCCATCAGGACCCAGAGAGCAAACTGTGGCAGGAGAAGGTACCCAGATATCTTTAGTTACTTAGTGGTCACACGGCCTCTTTTATGAAGAGGAGTGAGAGGTATGAAGGGGGGAAACCCCTGGAGGGCTTTCAGAGTGGTCCTTCTTCTCCTCTCATTGGAAATCAAAATGGAGATCACCATTATAACACACATTTAAGGCGTAGCTGTGAAGCCTGCCAATCAGTTGGATCATTGAAGGAAAAATAAAATAAAAGTACTATTTTTTTTTTTTTTTAAAGAAAATACTAGCTGGGTGTGGTGGTGTATGCTTTTGATCCCAACACTTGGGAGGCAGAGGCAAGTGGTTCTCTGAGTTCGAGGTCAGCCTGGTCTACAAAGTGAGTTCCAGGATAGCCAGGGCTACACAGAGAAGTTCTGTCTCAAAAAACCAAGAGAGAAAGGAAGGAAAGAAAGAAAGAAGGAAGGAAGGAAACTTAATATTGAAATGTTTATCAAATTATTGAACTAATGTAACTTACGGATGTTAGGAGAACTCATTCTTACGTGGAAAACACAAATAATAACCCAGGCTATCATATTATTTAATCATCTCTCCTCTGTCTACTCTCCATCCTCAGTTTTGTTCAGCAGTTTGTGGAGCTAGGAGAAACACCTTGGAAAAGATGTTTTCCAAAAACACCTCCAGGCCAAAGCCCAAGGAGCTACAAAATAGCCTAGGCCCCAAAGCACAGCTTCAGAGTTGAAGACCGCCTTACTCTCCCTGTGGCACTAGCTTTGCTTATCCATTTCCACCCTCCTGGTTACATAAAAAATAAATTTCCATGTGATGCTGCCTCTTCGCTGGTCACAGGGACATCTTTGTCTAAGGGAAGAGTCTCACAAACCTGGGAATATTTTAAAAGGTTCTTAAAAACCAGACTGGGCACCATGGCATATACTTGTGCTCCCAGCACCTGAGGATGGTGAATTCAAAGTCAGCCTGGCACACAAACTGACACCTTGTTAAAAAAAAAGTTTTCAGAAGTGTATGTAGATGTGATGGTTCATAAAGCTGTTAGCCAAAAGGCTCTGGGTAGGCTGGAGAGGTGGCTCAGAGGTTAAGAGCACCGGCTGTTCTTCCCGAGGACCTGGGTTCAATTCCCAGCACCCATGTGGCAGCTCACAACTGTATATAACTCTAGATCCAGGGTATCTAACACGCTCACACAAAAGGCTCTGGGTGAAACTAGAGTCTGTTAGAAATGAGTTTGAGAACTGAAACTTTGCATTTGCTAGGAATCGCAGCCATGGTTCCATAACCACCTGACCCTTGCTATGGGCAAGGCTGGAGCCATTATGCCCTTTGCCCGCATGAAAATGTAAATCATTAGTGTTGTACATGTTATCAGCCTGGCCTTCCCCAAAACAACTATATTCACCCAATCTCAGTGACAGCAAACCTTTCCATCTTTGCACGTAAAGATTTCAGAGTTGGGTTCTGTATGCTGGGTTCCATTTATAAGGGATAGATAGAACCCAAAATGTCTGCATTTATTATTAGGTCCAGTAGTAACACATTTAAATAACATTGTGATAAAACAGTTTGCCAATGAACGTTCCTAACGATATGTATCTTACATGGAACCCCCCCCCAAAAAAAAAATCACCAATTTTGAAAGAAAATGGACAAGACAGACAATCACTTGTGTCTATTTTGAAAGTGTTTGAAAATGTTTAACACTCTAATTAGATGATAGTACAGGAAATCATGAAAGTAGAAAGTCATACTTGGATATTATAATTTTGTTTAATGTTTGAACAGTCAGTAGTAACTGTACAGTACTTTACCCATAAAGCCATCAAAATGAGGTAAGTTCTCATGACCCATGTTACAGACGTGTGTGTGTGTGTGTGTGTGTGTGTGTGCATGTACCTTCCTTGTGAATGTCAGTCTACAGTTGTATGTATGCATATCTTCCTCTTGTCTAAAAATAACCTTTGCTAAATGTACTTTGTATCGCTAAAAGCACTGTTAACCAGCATCAGCCAGCACTGTAATTTTTCCAGAATCAAGGCAACATTCATGCTATTATCAGACTTGAAATAGAACTGGTTTTTTTCTTTTTCAGAGACTATTTTAAGTGATTTTTATTTTTAATCTCAATATGCATTGAGATATTTGATTAAACTAGATGTCTTTTGGTCACTTTAAAGCCGAATAACTCATCAGAATGGTTTGCAAGTCTGCCCACATTTTGTGGGACATGGGATAGGATCATACTTTCATGGACATCCAGAAATTTGGCATCATGGTAAGAGTTAATCTGGAATTGATTTATTGAATGGTATCAGTTTCCCTTCAAGGTTTTTGTTTTGTTTTGTTTTGGTTTTTTTTTTTGGTGTTGTTGCTTTGAATCCACATTGTCACCCCCACCCCCACCCCCACGCCTGGGTGTGAGGTTATCTACTTCATAACCAGGATGTCACCGTGCTGTTGGATCACAGTTGAGCCCATTTCCCAAATGCGGTTTGTTTTGGCTTTGGTCTTCTCCTGAAGGATGCATGGCTGGAAGGCCTGAGGGATGTTTGTCTAGAAAAAGTTCCTGCAAACAAACCCCGCCGCACTGCCGCCCCAGCAGCGCACACACATGACTGTTTTCTGTTTTCCTTTCTCTACCCCCTTTTTTAACCGCTGACTGTTGTGGTTAAACTTCACTACATCCTACACAGCGCTGACAGCTGATGTATTTAGCAGCATGTACTCCTTAGTGTTTTCTGGATTATGCCCACCCTTGTGTTCCTTCCCAGAATCCGGTTTTTCACTGTCTGGGTGTGCAGCCACCACTGGGAGGGGTGGGAGGATTTGGGTTAAGGTAGGAAGCAGCTGTGCGGAGGAGTGCCAATGGGGTGCACATTTGAACAAGGGCTGCGAGAAAGTTAGTCCCGGGTCCCTGGAAGAAGTAGCTAGAAAGCATCCTAGAGGATACACGGAGACGCAGCCAAACAGTGCTCCTTTGAGCCAAAGAGTCCCACCTGAGGCAGCTCAGAAGAGGCAGCGTAGAAAGAGCCTGTCTCCTTGCACCTCACAAGTGCCAGTGTGTGCATCTGTTCAAGAATGGAGCTACTGCCTCCTGCTCCATCCTTCATGCCAGGTGGCGAAGGTTGGCACCTTTTCCCCCCGAGACTTTGTTTGGACTTAGGGAGACCAGGAGACCTAGCATCAGGTGGCATGGGGAACGGCAGACAGGAAGAGGAGAAGGGACTGCATTGGTATCTGTGCCTTTTCCCCCCGAGACTTTGTTTGGACTTAGGGAGACCAGGAGACCTAGCATCAGGTGGCATGGGGAACGGCAGACAGGAAGAGGAGAAGGGACTGCATTGGTATCTGTGAGCATCCTAGCTGACCCCTGCCAGACCCAACAGACTGCTGAAGAGTGGGTGGGGTCTGAGAACAGAGACCACAAAGGCCGACACACCCCCATCTCCTGCAAGCCCTGTGTTTAAACCTGTGGCCTCATCCAGGTATCCAGACCCCTCCACCCTTTTCAAAAGCAAAGTGGCCAAGTGTTTTTAAAGCGACCCAAAGCCCCCCTTGTGTCCCTTTCTCTCCTCAGTTCCCTTTCTCATACCTCCCCGTGTTTGCTTTGCAGCCAACGACAGTGATCTGCTCATGGAGGAGGGGATGGCTTTCACCATAGGTAAATTCCGGGCCCCTCTGTGGAGGGCTGGGCTTCTCCTGGACGCAGACTGGCCTTTGCCCAGGCTTCAAGTCCTGCAAAGGACTAATGAAGCTAATCAGCATAATGAAATAATTTGGGTGCATAGTAAATGTGATTTAATAATATCCTCTAGCCCCATCTCCCTAAATCAGATACTTACCGACACATTTAGGAGACTGCAGCCGCCCAACCTCTAATTCTGTTACCGGCATAATGTGCTGTTTGTTTTTTTTGTTTTGTTTTTTCATTAACACCCAGTAACTAGAGACGATTAAGTCCCTTGCTCTCCGTCAGCAAGTGGCGTATGCTGTGTGGCGGCCCATGCCTAGCTGATGGCATGATTGGTGTCACCACCCAATTCCAATCACCTAGGGCCACCAAGGCCTCCTAGTCCTGACTGTAGGACTTAATGGAGAAGCAATTAGGGTAAAATAAGAAAATTGTTATCTGCTGATTAATGAACATTTTGAGCATGCTTTAAAAATTCAAATATTTTTTAAAAACTAACTGGTATTTATAAGAAGGACTGGTGTTTGGGTGGTTATTATCCACAGGGTCCTAATTAAGGCTTGATTAAAATGCCCTTCTTTCTCTTAAAAAAAAAAAAAAACGAACCAGGCAACTTCATACATTTTTTTAATGCTGTTGCATTTCCTCTTCCTACTGTTTAGTTTGTAGTGTTCTATGTAAGCAATGTCAATTATCAGCCCTTACAGGATGACAACAGGAACCAACGGTGGGTACAAACACTCAGGGGGAGGGAGAACCTCCTTAGACTCTCTTTCTCTCTCTCTCTCTCTCTCTCTCTCTCTCTCTCTCCCTCTCATTACAAACTGAAACAATATCTACTATACTAAATGTTTTCTCTCCCACAGAGCCAATTATCACTGAGGGGTCCCCAGAATTTAAGGTCCTAGAGGACGCATGGACTGTGGTCTCACTGGATAACCAAAGGTGCCTGCCCTGTTGTTTCTGCTGGGGAAGGGAGGCCCAGCCCCAGCGCCTGGAGCTGCCAGTGCACTCAGCGTGCTGACTGCCCCCTGTGTTTCAGGTCTGCCCAGTTCGAGCACACAGTCCTCATCACCTCGACGGGTGTGGAGATCCTGACCAGACTGCCACAGGAAGCCTGAGGGTCCACCAGGGAGACCTTTGAGAACTGAGGAGCCAGCCTCAGGCCGCATGGGAGTCTACAGTGTCTCAGAGAAAATGCAGTGAGGACGGGCTTTGAGGACTCAGGTCTGCCGCCTGAGACAGTCCTCCAGGCTTCCTAGCTTTTCTTCCTCTGGAGAGAAACAGACCACCCTTCCCGGGCAGGTGGTTTTCCCTTTCGATGTCCAGATTGTACTCAAGTCAAAACAAAAACCTCTTAAACCGGTTGCGTGCGCTCTTTACATGTAACAGTACAAAGGGGAGAGGGACAGGTGCTTAAGTTTTGGAGTCTCCAAACTTTTAACATGCCGCAGACTGGAAGAGCGGAACCCTGTAGCTGAACAATTGTTTTAACCTGGTTTTTCCCTCTGTGGATCATGAATTGGCTGAGCCTGAGAGCGTTTCCAGAGGCAAGCACCTGCCTCCACCCCTTGCCCAATTTCCTCTTCACAGAGGTCTGCTTGAGAGAGGATGAGCCAGGAAGCACTGCCTACAGTTTCTTGGCTGTGGACCATAGGTTTGGCCTTTCTGAAGACGTTAGCAGTGCGGAAACAAGACCCCTGAGGCTCTTCATCAGCAACCAGCCATGCCTGCCCCCTCCCAGCCTGAGACCACCCCCGTACTACATCATTTGTTGTACTGAAAACTCAAGCTGCAGCCTCATTCTTTGGACGTGTCTCTTAAATTCAAAGACCAGCTAGTCCTTAAACTGACCTCCCCTGGCTGCTGTCCTGGGACAGGCAGTTTTCTGCTCCCTGGGCTATACAAATCCTGAGAGAGGAGACACCAGACACATCTGAGACAGGTCCTAGTTGGCCTGCTGAGGAACTGTCTGCCTAACTGCTTTAGGAGCAGAAATCCATTCCCTCTCAGAGCACTCTGCCTTCCCTTGCTGTCCTCAGGGATCTGTTCACACCTACATCCAGGGCGGGCCCAGGCCTCACAGGAAGCCAGTCCCCTCTGGGGTTGTAAGAAAGAGCATGTCTAGAAAGGTCCAGAACATCAGTGGCCCTGTGAACTCTTCTCCGTGTTCATGCGGATGGCAAAGTGGCCACTTCCTAAATAGAGCTTGGCTTGTCAGGGGAGCCAAGGACATCTTACATTTGCCAGGATTGGCGGCACCAGAGGCACCCACAGGGAATTAGCTTGACTTTCCCATACCCAGGGCCATGGAGGAGGACGTAGAGGACTGAGGACAAGCACTCAGAAAAGCGGTAAATTCCAGCTCTTCTCTAAACCTGGGAATCTCTCCAAGGTGCCCAACTGTCCAGATCGGTGTTTCCACAGACAGAGATTACAGTTGTGTGTGGAGGTGATTCTAAACCTAGTTTGTTTGAGGGTGAGAAGGAATGAGGGGTTAGAAGATCAGTTGGTAAACTCTTGAGGTATTCTGGAATTAGCCAGCCAGAGGCTCCCGAGGCGGAAGCTGTGGCCAAGAAGCTAAAGAGGAGCAGGGCCCAGCTGGCCTTAGGACATCCCTGACAGAGAATGGCTTCATGTCTTTCCTAGAGCAATCAGATTAGCGTGTTGTGTCTTTACCTACAGACCAGTTTAGTCGCAGGTTCCCCTAAGGCTAGTTTTATTAGGACCACAGGATTTCAGCCACCCCCGGGATGGTTACTGCAGGGGGAGGCGTTTATGGGGAAGGTATGTAATCTGCCTTGGTAATCTGCCTTGGTAATCTGCCTTGGTAATCTGCCTTGGTAATCTAGCCTGCGCTGTTAAACTCGGCAGCTCTGCAGGAAATAAACTTGCATCGAAGGAATTCTGTGTAACATTCTTTGAAGTTAAGATTAGGAAGTGTGTTTTTTTTTTAAAAGAGCCTCCTCTTGCCGGCTTGCCCACCCACGGACTGACCTGACACCCAACCCAGAAGCACAGGGATTCCAGACCAGAGGAGGAGACTGGCCACCACCTGAGCTGCTGGGTCCTGGGGTGACTCTAGAGTTCTGCTCCCGATCTGGAACCTTCAGATTGCCTTTCACACTTGGGCAGGCGGAAGGTCTAAGCATTTTGGAACAGGTGTGTCGCTTTCGAGTTGAGGAAGAGGAATGCACGGGGAGCTCAGAAACTGGAGATAAGATCTCACTTCCTGAGCTAGCTGGGGCACGTGCGCTCTTGGAGGGGCCGGCTCAGCGTCTCCCTAGACTTGCTTCCTCGGATTAGGAAATAATTCTGGAGTGCGCACTCCACACAGTTCAGGTCTAAATTATGCCAGGCTCTGAAACCTTATCGCGCCGTTTCCCAGTAGCCAGCCTGCTCTCCCGCCCGGCTAAGAAGGACAGAGCACCTAGCAGACCCGTGGTCTCTCTCCCGAGCCCCAACCCAGCCAGTCTCCGGGATAAACTGGCCCTAGGCAGTCGGGCCGTTGGATATCCTCCTGCCTTGCACTAAGTTCCGAGAGACACCGGTCCAGTTTTCCCCAGTCCCACCCTCCACCCCGGCGCACACGGCAGCGATCACTTACGTGGGCAAGGCCCGCAAGACGACGAGACCTCGGGTTCAGGCGGCATCCAAGCGGCTGCGTTGAGCGCGCAGGACCTCACTCCACACCCCAAGACAGGCGCTAAGAAGGAGCAATTAAATTCACGAGTACGACAGGAAAATCAGGACGAGCCAAGTGGCTTTGGAATTGTGGTGGAGTCATTAGTCGGTCGCTACTACAAAGCCTCACCGTGTGCTTCGGTGATTAAGGAAAAAAAAAAAACCTTTTAGGCGTTGACAAACCCTTTATTGGTTTACAGAATTTGGGCTGTCGCTGCTTTTTCCCCTTCCTTCCTTCTTTCCCTCCTTCCTTCCTTTTCTTTCTTTCTTTCTTTTTTTTTCTTTCTCTCTTTTGTTTTTCTTTTTTGCTTCAACCACCAGGCTGCATGAAATATTTCGGCCCACAGCCTCACGCCCTTACACCGAAAAGGAATTCCGCAGGCAGGAGCCACTGCGGAAGAAGTTGAGAGGAGAGAGAGAGAGGGAGAGAGAGAGAGAGACTCCCCTGCACTCATATCTGTAGCGACATCATCAATGTAATTTGTTTTGAATGTTCATTTTTATTGGTGTTCCCTCTGCCAAAATGTGCTTGATTACAGAGGTCTGTCCTGTGATCACTGCGCACTCCAGATAGGAGAAGGTGCCGCGGCGAAGGTTCAGCTCAGGCCAGATCAAATCCTGGGCTGTTTAACGCTGAAAGGCTGCATGTTGCTATTAGTGTTAAATATATGGCTAATTATGCGTATGAAAATTAAACATCAGTGTTATGCTAATGGGGCGCCTTCAGCTGCGGATCTGAGCACTTGAGACTACCATTTAATCAAATGAATCAGTAACTAATACGTGTGCACGTGTGAACTTTCACAAGATCATTTCCCCGTCGTCCTCGTCCCCCCCCCCCCCCCGGCACACCGCTAAATTATGAAAGAAATAATTATCAACACTTTCTAATTACCTAACAGAGTAATTTGGGATTCATCGTGGGGCTGGCGGGACCGGGAACCGACAGTCCCTAGCAACCAGCGTGGTTTGCGCCACGCCGCGCGGGGTGGCTGCGTGGTAGTGGTGGTGGCTGGGGGCCAGAGAGCCCTTTGTGCACTTTGCAATACTTGCAACCCAGAAGGTGGACGGCGTCTTGGCGGCCCCTCGCCTCCATCCGCTTGCCCACCCTACCCCCCGGGCCCGGGGGCGTCGGCTCCGGCCACTGGAGGTGAGGAAGAGATTGGGCGACCGAGACGGGCAGAGCGAGAGACACAAATAGCCAAGCCTGCCGCAGGCCTGGATTTGCTGAAGGTCTCGGTGTCCCCCCCGCCCAGGACTTCCAACCCCAAGTACTCTGGCCAGCCCCCGGGAGGCTGGAAAATGACCACCCGGCGGGCGTTTGGCGCTCCAGCCTCCAGGCGCCCGCAGGCCCCCGGACTCCACGCTGCGCCGCGCCCTCAAGGCGAGTGAGCCCGGGGCGCCCGGCTCAGGGGGAGGGGAGGGGAGGGGGGCGGGAAGGTTGGGAGGGCCCCGGGGGGAGGCGGTGCGGCCGCCTTCCCTGGGAGGAGAAGCGCGGGTTCCCGGCCCTCCGCGCGCACTGCTCTCGGCAGAGCCTGGCAGCCTGGAGCGCAAGCGGCCAGCCGGGCCCGGAGAGATGCGAGCGAGCCCCTGGGAGCGGCGGCGGCGGCGGGGCGGCGGCCGAGTGAGTGGGTCGGGCCGGGGGACCCCCAAACCCCGAGCCCCGATATGTGGTCGAGAGGAGCCCGGCCTGGGAGGCGCGGCCTGGAGTGCGCTGAGCTAGGCGCGGGACGCTCGGGAGGACCGCGGGCTGCAGGCTGCCTGGGTTGTCGCCCAGGGCGCGACTCCGCCAGCCAGAGGCCGCGGCCGGACTCTGGAGCGGCGCTCCGCACCGGCCTGGGTGACGGCGAGGAGGAGCGGTCCGGGGTCCCAGGCGTTGGGGGGCGGGCGGAGGGTGGGGACAGCGAGGGGGAGGGCGACGGCAGGGAGCGGCTGCTTGGTGTCGGGGGCGGGCGGCGCGCGAGGGAGGCGGGAGGCCGGAGCGGCGCGCCCTCGAGGTCTCGGCGCGGGCGCCGCAGCCCATTGTGCGCCCCGCTCGGCGCGCTCTGCGGCAAAGGAGCCCCGGGCCGGACGCGCCGAGCCGACTCTCCCTAGGCCGGGCCGCGGCGCCCGCTCTAGTCCAGCCGAGCCCGAGCTTCTCGGACCAATCCCCGGTGATTATGCAAGAGAGCCGACCAATCAGCTCCACCAGCTCATGAATATTTATGACCTTGGCTGAGTCAAAGCTTTGAACCGAGTTTGGGGAGCTCGGCAGCATCATGCTTAGACTTTTCAAAGAGACAAACTCCATTTTCTTATGAATGGAAAGTGAAAATCCCTGTTCCGCTTAAATTGGGTTCCTTCCTGTCCTGAGAAACATAGAGACCCCCAAAAGGGAAGCAGAGGAAAGACCCACACTCAGACCCCGCGAGAAGAGATGACCATGACCACCATGCCAGAAAGTCTCAACAGCCCCGTGTCGGGCAAGGCGGTGTTTATGGAGTTTGGGCCGCCCAACCAGCAAATGTCTCCTTCTCCCATGTCTCACGGGCACTACTCCATGCACTGTTTACACTCGGCGGGCCACTCGCAGCCCGACGGTGCCTACAGCTCGGCCTCGTCCTTCTCCCGACCGCTGGGCTACCCCTACGTCAACTCGGTCAGCAGCCACGCGTCCAGCCCCTACATCAGTTCCGTGCAGTCCTACCCCGGCAGCGCCAGCCTCGCCCAGAGCCGCCTGGAGGACCCAGGTACGTGCGCTCGCCAGGGACCAGGAGACAGGAGAAAGGGAAGAGGAGCGAGGGGGCGAAGGGGAGGGGGAGAACAAGAAGACAAGAGAGGAGTGTTGGAGAGAGAGAGAGAGAGAGAGAGAGAGAGAGAGGTGAGTGGGGGGTGGGGAAGGCGCGGAAGTCGTAGAGGTTTCGGATATCAATCTATGGATCCATGTCACTGAAAAGAAAAAAAAAATTATAAGTCAATTCCGTTTACAACTGTCCGGCAGAGGATAAATGCGAGCGTGTGGCGCGGCCCCGGCCGGGCCTGTGGGCCGCTCGGTGCGCCGCTCACACAATGCCCTGCTGCAAAACAGAAACCCACATGTGCGCGTACTAGTCTCGGTAATTATTTATTGCGTAGCACCATAAACAATGTATGCAATTAAGGGTAATTAAACCTCAACTACCGCCTGCGAAAAATAGCAAACTTTCCTCGCAAAGGCAATAGCTGCGCTCTCGGGAGCGGCCCAATCCCGCCTGCAGCAGCCAGGGCCCCGCGCTCGGACCCTGAGGGACCCTTCGCAGACCTTCGGGGCTCCTCGGGCGTCCTCTCCCGGAGCCTGCCTCTGCCAGCCCAGCCCCAGCCCCCGGTCCTCCACGCTCCGCTCCGCCGCCAAGGCCGCCCAGCCTTCACAAAGGTCTCTGCTTCTGTCGCCCCCGCAGGGGCGGACTCCGAGAAGAGCACCGTGGTGGAAGGCGGAGAGGTGCGCTTCAACGGCAAAGGGAAAAAGATCCGCAAGCCCAGGACGATCTACTCCAGTTTGCAGCTGCAGGCTTTGAACCGGAGGTTCCAGCAAACCCAGTACCTGGCTCTGCCTGAGAGGGCGGAGCTGGCGGCCTCCTTGGGACTCACGCAGACTCAGGTACCTGGCTGCAGCCGCCTCCACAAACAGGCTCCCGGGCTCGGCTTGTGCCCCAGGCTTCGATTTTTTCCCCCCCGCTGGGCCTCTGGTTCTAGGTGTCACTGTGCCTGTGTGAGTGTGTGTGTGTGTGTGTGTGACCACCTCTGACTTCCAGAGTCTTCCCTCCTCCCTCGAGCTGTCTGCCCTAGCTCGGACCCTGCTCTGACCTGCAGGCCACCCGGTCTTCTGTCCCTGGCTTTCGGATCAGGGAGCGGGAAGGATTTCCCCCGGACGTTTTGTTTGGAGATTCTGAGGTCACACGTGCCAGAACTGCTGGAACAATAGGAGGAGGATTTAATCTTCCTTGGCTAATAATGGGGGTCCTGGGCCTAAGCCTGCTCCCTTCTCCTTCTCCTGAGGTGGCCGGGGAGGATCCTTCCCTCTGCCCCTCCACTTCCCAAGTTCCAGGTCCTGAAGAAGAAACGAAACAAAACAAAACAAAAAACAAAAAACAACAACAACAAAAAAAAAACCCAAACACGTGAGATCCCTTTTCCCTGCATTTCTCTGAGACTGTGGAAGTTCGTAGGCGTTCAAACCAGAGCTGATACTGCTTTCCAAAGTTTGTCTCTAGATGTAGATTGGAGCTGGGGAAAAGCAAACACAACTAAGGGGGGAAAAAGTTGGATTGAGTCTAAAGAAAAGTTTAACAGAAAACGCCGTGGCTTCCTCCAAACTCAGCGGAAGGCCAAAAGTTCGGAGCAAAGGAAGGGCGGCCTACTGTCAATAAATGCCCGCCACTCCTGGCTAGGTTTTACAATTTCTTTATTGATGTTGCATCGTTTTGCTTGCTAGAGGTCTTCCATAAACGTCAGCCCCGGTGGCACCGACCCATTTGCAAGCCAAGCCAAGGCCTGGGTCTCCCCTGGCCTCCCTCCCGGGGGTGGGGTGGGGTGTCTGAGAGCTGTGCTGAGTGAGCGGCCGGCCGGACTGGGGCCTCGGTTTCCTAGGCTTTGGCTCTCAAGGAGGGTAGGAAGGGGCAGTGGTCTCTGCTCCTCCAGCCTGGAGCTGCCGCCATCTCTTGCGGAGCAGGGAGGGCGGGTTTCTCCTCCACCGGTCCCTCCTCTCCTCCCCAGCCCCGGGTAGGCCCGGTGGTCACAGTCCAGTCACGCTGTCCGCCCATTCTTGCAGGTCAAGATCTGGTTCCAGAACAAACGCTCCAAGTTCAAGAAGCTGATGAAGCAGGGCGGGGCGGCTCTGGAGGGCAGCGCGCTGGCCAACGGCCGGGCCCTGTCCGCCGGCTCCCCGCCGGTCCCGCCCGGCTGGAACCCCAACTCCTCGTCCGGGAAGAGCTCGAGCAGCAGCGCCGGCTCCTACGTCCCCAGCTACACGTCCTGGTACCCCTCAGCGCACCAAGAAGCTATGCAGCAGCCTCAGCTCATGTGAGCTCGTCCGTCCGCACTCACCCGCCTCCGTCCCGTCTCTCTCGGCCCGGCCCCACCCGCCTCCAAGCCCAGCCACCCCTCCGAGGGCCCTGGGCCGGGAGGAGAAGGGCCCGGAGCTGAGGGGGGGAAAGAGAAAAGAAAGAGGAACAGTTAAGGCAGAGGGCTTGCGGCCTCCTTGCAGTCCCTGAAGGTCTGGCCCAGCGACTTTCCAGTTCTCAGCCCGATCCTGGCCTGGGCTGTGGTGACAGCAGCGTGGCCTCAAAGCGGGCACGGCCGCTGGAGACAGGCCAGAGCGAAAAGACAACCCGCTGGGCCAGAGCAGACTCACAGCTTCGTGAGACCATCAGGAAAAAAAAATATATATGTAGGAGGGAAAAATATGCTTTTTTTTTTTTTCCCTCGGTTCTGTCCGTCTTTGTCTCCTTTCTGCACTGTCTGCGCGCTGAGTCAAGGTCCTCCTGTGTCTGCTGTCCTCATCCTGCGGCTTCTCCAAAAATCACCAGGCCTGAGCCACACCCGGGCGGCGGGCGGGCGGCCCATCACCGACTCCTGGAAGGCTTTGTCTTTTATGGTCTTCTTCAGGGCCCTGCTTGACCGTCTGTGTAGTTTGTTTGGGAAATGGGGGAAATCAGAGGGAGGGGGGTTAATTTATTGAAAAACAGACTTCGCCTGACGCTGAGTGTTGGCCAATTCCAAGTCCTCTGGGGCATGGAGTGGGCACTGCCCAGACCTACTGTTTACCTTAAATATAGCAGACAAGGGAGCAAGGAGGGCAGAGTGGCCTTAAGGTACACCGTAACTTTTGTACTTTGCTGGAATGGAGAAGCGGAAGCAGAGCAATTTGCATTTTACACTCTCCAAATTATTAAAAACAAACAAACAAATAACAAAAGAAAGAACGAAGTGACGAAGTGATAAGTAAGGCCAACGGAATCTTGCCAGGACCGCTTGGAGAACACCCAGCAAAGAAGAACAAGGAAAAATAAATAAATCATACTTTGGGCAGCAAGACAGAGGACCGATGGGCCTTGGAGAGGAAAGAATTTGTCCTGTGTGAGCACCCCAATTCCAGGCCGCTTTAAAGTAAGACATAAGCAGCTTTAAATGATCCCCAGTGGCTCAGAGCACAAGTCATCATCCCGGACGCACGGTCTCTGGTGCAGGTTCTAATTGCTGTACATATTATTATTATTGTTATTATTATTATTATTAATGATTATTATTGTTCCGTAAACATGTTGCACAGCTTAGCCTCTTTCCGTTCTGTCGTGTGTGGCTGTGAACCCGATGCTTTGTGAAATGAGAATCTTGGTATTCTCCTTGTGAAATTTGGAAAATGTGACCAACTGAGATCAACCGTGTTTTGTGTTCTCTATGTCAAAGTTTAGTTTTATATTGAGAATGTTAACTTATTGCTTTGTATCTGAGGGGAGGGGAGGCGAGGGAAACTTTGTAAATAAGTTATAAAGTTTCTTTGAGACAGTAAAATTATGGTTTCAAGAAAGAGCTGCTGCCTCCTGTGCTGTGTGGAGGGCAAAGCAGTGCCCCTCCCCCACCCCGGTACAGTCACAAACTATCTAACACTTAACAGACTACTTACTGGGGCCGGATTGGGGGACCCCCTAATGTCCCACCAAGGTCTGTGGGGTGCCCCCAGAGGCCTGCTCCCCTTACCTCTCCCCCTCTGCCCATCCTGGGATCCTTGCCTAGGCTGGAGAGGTGGAATGCCTAGGGACAGTTGGCGCTTTTGACCCAGGAGCAGGTGTTCTAGGGCAGAGCTCTACCTCAGGTGCTCAGCCACGGAAGACCACTGAGGGCAGGGAAAGGCAGAGCCCAAGGGCAGCAGCAGGCCTGGGAGGCTGCAGTCCTCTCCTGGCGCCTTTTCACTTCTCAGGACCCCAGGAAACACCCTGCTTTGCCCCAGCCACCTTCCCATCCCCGGACACCACCCCCACCCCCATCTGACCTGCCAGATTTCGCTTGACCAAACCGTCTTGGCAGGGACAGGAAGCACGCGTCTCCCAAGCCACTGCCCCAATCAATCACAGAGGTCCTTGGGGACAGGACAAAGTCTCAGGGAGTCACCAAGATCCTTCCACAGGGGGGAAAAAAGAGCCATTTCCCGCTTAATGCCCAGGGACTTCTCTACACACTCACGGGCTAGAAATGCCAAGGCTCAGGGGGGTCAGGCGAATTTTGAACCTGAGAGCTGACCCCAGCCACCCACCCCAGCCCCGAGTTCCAGATGCCGGTCCATTCTGAGAACACCCCCTTAGAGCGCCGAGATCAAGTTTGCTTCAAAAGAACAAGGACCCCACTAGGGTAGAACCAGGGTGGTTCTCTCGCCTGTCTGATGGTCTCAGCCCCAGCCCAGCCCCAGCCCAGCCCCAGCCCAAACCTCAGCCCTGGGCGGAGGGCTACTGAAAACCGTGGGCCCCGGCGGCGGCCGGTTTTGCGCGGTTCCCGCTTCCCTGGCGCCCGCCTGCT